>NW_027491072.1:2643333-3304166 GCF_021521415.1 Bidens hawaiensis | reverse complement strand
TGATGAGGAAATTATACTTGAAGAGCCAGAAGCTGAAGTGACACAACCTGACACACCCACTCCATCTCAATCACCAAAAAGAAAAGAAAGAGCTGAGATTGAAACACCCAAGTCTAAAAGGCAGAAATCAGTAAAGGTGATGGTGTACAAAAGGAGATTGGAGAAGCTTGAAGAAAGGAAAAGGGCTCAATCTGCAAGAAATGAAGAACCAATGCCATAATCTTGAAGAAACAATTGACTTAGAAGATGAGAAGGAAGATGATGAGGGGTCAAAGAATGCTGAGAAAGAAAATGAAGATAGAGCTTATTTGATTAGTCTTGGATATGACTTGAAATACCTTCATAGATTATCCAAAGAAGACATTGCCAAAGAAGCTGAAGAGTGGAGTATGAGGAAGTCTAAAAGAGAAGCCCTGATCAAAGCTGGTCACAAGCCTGCATTCCTAAACTTACAATCTGTTGACACAATAGACAAACTATACAGGAATGCTCTTGTGGACGACATCTCAGATTATGTGAAAAAGGTATCAAAGATGAAGAAGGTAGAGGGAGAGAAGGTGTTAAAAGAGTCGGAAAGAGCAAAAGGAGAACTGAAAAGAAAGCCAATGATGAAAAAGAATATGAGTCATTAAAGGCAAAACATAATGACATAAAGTTTCTTCAACTATATGGCTACAGCTATGAGTCCTTGATAAAACTTTCTCTTGAAAAACTAAAAAGGAAAATTCAACTTGTAAAAGACTCTCACAAAGACAAGAAAAGTCAGGAAGAATATGAAAGAGAACAAGAGCTGAGGTTGAGATTGGCAAGAGAAAGAGAAGAAGCTAAGAAGAAAGAAGAAGAAGTGAAAAGGTGGTTTGAAGACCCTCAGAGGGTAGAAATATTAAAGAGAATTGTCATGGAGAAAGGAATGACGGTAGAACTATTTCAAAACATGCCTCATGAACAATTAATTGAAATATATAATAGAGAACAGAAACTATATATGGAAACCTAAAGAAAACTGCAGGAAGATAGGCTGAGAGTTGAAGAAGAAGTTCGAGCAGAAATGATGAGTGCTCTTCACAAAAAGGGAGCCAAAATGTCGAGGCTGGTAGTATAGACAGATGAAACAATCAGAAAATGGTATGAAGAAGCTGGGCTGCATAAGATAAAGAAAACTCAACAAGCTAGCACAAGCCGAATACCCATTGGATCTGAGAATGTGAGGACTGAGGAACCAAGAAATCTAAATCTGCCCACACATCTCTTCTTTGATAAAAGATCCAAGACTCTTAGGGTGATCATTGAAGATAAAGAGGAAACTCTGATTATCTTCATAGACGACTTAAGGGACTTTACAAGAGAACAACTAACAAAGATGGCTGAATTGACACTGCATAACAATCAAATCAGAAATCAACCATCTAGTCAACCAAGGAATGAGCTATCAAAATTTATTAAGGAACAAGCTGAGCAAGGGTTTCCATTCCTAAAACAAAAGAAGAGAGTCATCCACAGCCAAGCTGAGAAAGAGAGAAGGAGAAAAAGGATAAATGAAGTACATACTTTGGATCTTTCTTTTTTTGATGCAAAAAGAAGGAACACTCAAGTTGGCAGCCCTTCAACAAAAAGAATGACTCTAAGAGATTGTCTAGCAATGAGAAGGGAGATGACGGAACCAAATTCCACAGCACAGCAAAATGGAAGAATCTCTTACCTTACTTATAACAGACACAATGACTCAATCAGCTTGAGGAATGCATCTGGAGGCACAATAGCTGTGATCTTATATGACGGTGATCTTCAATTCATACATCCACAAGATCTTCAAGACATAATAGATGCGAGATTCCCTCATGATTCTCAAGATTTTGTGGAGCTTGATATAATCAAACAGAAAGCCGCTTTTGTCAAACTGGAAAAAGAGAAAACCAACATAAGAGGAAGAAGAAAATAGCAGAATGGAGCTCGAAGAAAATTAATTTTATTTCTGTTTATCTTTGTAATTTTATGCTATTTTGTATAAGATATAAAAACTTTGATGTGTAATGCCCAAGAGGCAGAATTCCTATTTATGTAATGAAATGACATGTTCTTGAATGATATATTTTTGATGTCTGATACATGTGTAACTCTATGCAGGTATGTTTTGGTGCATCTGAGCTTGTTCCAATCTAGGGGGAGATTGTTGAGTCGGATTTTTGATAAGGAAGATTGGAATCCTCTCAACCTCCTCAGAAAACGGCTAAGTATGGACTTCGAGCAAGCCTAGATGATCGAGCATGGTTTAACTACTTCGAGCAAGGTCTTCAGAACCTTAAATGGTTGATTCTTCTAAGTGTTAAGGCTTCGAGCAAGCTACACTTCAACGAGCAAGAGTATTCTTCTATCGAGCATGGATTGCCAATCGAGCAAACAGCTTGATCATACAAGTTTCAACCAAGTGTTACGAGCAGAGGATGATCGAGCACATGGGGACAAACATGGATGCAATAAGAAGATGTCATGTGATCAAAGCAAGGACTTCGAGCACAGTTCAGTTCCCCGAGCAAGATTTACATCTTAGCATGCTAAAGATTGCTGAATAAAAAGACTGAAGACATCAAGAAGAATGAGATTACTCGATGGACTAGTTCGATCAAAGCATGGATTAGTCAAGAGGAATGAAGCTTGCTGGAAGGGAATATCTTCAATGAAGATATTCTAAGTAAAGTATGCTCGAGGACATTCATCGAGCATACCTAGCATAGTGAGTTTGCTCGAGCAAGATTGTTACCTTGCTCGAGGACTCAACACTTGTATTATATTGTATTTCATTATGTAATGATTAGGAACTTCTAGAAGGAATGTCAGGGTCTATAAATAGGGTCCTAGGTTTCCATTTTAGGGTAACGATGGCACACACGGAATACGAGAAACATTCTAAAAGAATATTCTATTTGTTTCCTCGTACAGCCGTCGCCGCCGTCATACACGAAACCCTAGACATTCCTTTCACTGTTTCATTAATGAGTCATTTAATACAGTGAATCTTTGTCTTTGAATGTGCTTTTATTGATTATCTTTTATCGTTTCGTGCTTGTTATTTTCACTCCTTCGTTCCCACTTGTTGGATATCCTGATTCCACCGAGATATTCAACAGGCCTTTGGGTTACAGAGCCGGTGTGTTCTTGTCAACCTTTTCTAAGGTTTCACCCGATTCACGGTCCTGACAGATCTCCAATCTCATAGGTTAGGTTTTCCTTTGCACTCACTTTCTAATGGGCTTTAGTCTCATTCCACAACTCCATCTTCATCAACCCTTGGGTTGTTGGATCCAAAACCATTATCTATGACTTCGTCAAGTCAATATTAGATAATTACAATTAAGATGAGTTGTTATGATGTGTTCTTAACTTGTAAGTTAATATTGCCTATTGTTATCTTCTAAGACCATAACCTCAAGACTCATATTGAATCTTGTTATAATGTTTGTCTTTTGAAAACCAAAATTCTCATTTCAAGGCAAAACATAACATTCCAATGTTCAAATGCAAGAAACCCCCACATTTAAGTGTTATTGGATAACATCATCCAATTTTCAGATAGGGTAAAGAAAGGTTCTTCCTTTCTACACAAGTCAAAGAAATAATCTCAATTACCATTTATATATACCCCAAAAGGGTTGTTTCTTAACTTACTTCCCCCACATTTCTTGCATTTTGACTTAGTTTGATTAACTTTACTTATGACCACACATCCACACTCATGATTTGAACAAGACAGTTTCTTTATATCAGTGAGTTCATCGGTGCTTATTCATAAAGCCACAGATGCCTTGGTGTAAGCTTTCACCACTTGCTAGCGTTTAAGCTAAACTTGTCATAAGGTTGTTAACAAACCATCACAAATCTTGAAGGATTATAATTGTAGGACATATCTAAAAAGTTTGAAGACTTCTTAAATCCTCACAAGTTATATCATTTCCTTAGATTAAATGAAAATATCCTTAAATTTGTCTATACACAAATTCATTATTGTGTTGCTGATGTTTCAAGTGTTAATTAGTCTTTATAAAGCACCAAAATTAACAAGTATTAGTCTAGCATGCTTTAGACTAGAATACTTTAGCATGTGAATAGAAGATGCATCATTCTGATCCTTCACAGCTATTACAATATCACTTTGAAACACTCCACCCTTTGTTTAGACAAAATTACGAGACTTATTCACAATCCCCAAACCTTAAAGTCTCACAAGTTATTGTATTAGAACATACATAACTTTTTCATTCATTTAAGGAACATAACTCTTTTACCTTTGATCTTCAAGGCTTCACCATTGACTTATATGGACTTTGAACATAAGTCTTAATCCAAATCTTTTGATGAATACATTTATTAACAAGATGAACACTACTCATCTACAATCACTATTATGTTGAGATAAAGTCAACTAGATTGACACTCAAACTCTTGGAATTCACATTTGCATAAAGTGATTTATACATTTCATAGTTGCCTCATGAAACTATTTATTGAGATACTCTCCCAAATGGAAAGACAAACTTTAACGTTCAAACAAAATGGATAAGAGTAGAAACATCTATATATTCATCGCTATTGTAAACATATTATAATGAACCTCTTAAGATTTACTTAATTTCAATTACAATAATAATATAATAAATCTCTTATGACTCACACTTGATGAATGTTCAAGATGAATATCTAAGAACTTAAATATCTCATTAACATATATTAATTCATATACTACCATTCATACTTAGAGGAGTTAAATGCTTCATTAATATATATTAACACAATTATTGATTTCCAAGAAGATAAATATTACATTCTTGTGTATTTCATCTTAATACACTCACCACGTTATTCCATGATCCTCTCATGATGTGGTTATACATTTGATGTGTCGTCTTAGACTTTAGTCATTCAACAACTCACAAGCTGTTTCTTATGCAAAACTCTTTTTGCACTATCCATTTAAAAATTATTTCTCTCTTGTTTATTAAAAAAATAAAAAACTATAAAATAATTTTGTACGTTACAATAAATATTGTTATATTTGTTTTTAAAACTATAAGTGTTATCCGAAGATATTGAACACAAAATAAGAATACAACCAAGACTACAACATAAAATGTAAAACCACTTTTTGATAATAAATATTCAAATTGATAAATAGACGACGTCTAGACATCAAATCTCAAAATGTTATTATTATCTTCAGCACTTTCATCATCCGACCGAAATCATTTTAATGATATCATTTTATGCTTTGTATTGAGGTACTCCCTCAAAAGAACTTCATGCACACATATCCTCATTCTAATATTGAAACCATGCTCTTGAACAAATATGTTCAAAACAACTTCTTACTACATTTAAGTAACGAAATTTGAACAATCAATTTTGTTCACACAAAACGAATTTGTTTTCACTATAGAGTATCCTTGCTAACGTTATCTTAATTTATCATGAACTACTTTTAGCATGAACAACAAACCATTTTGAATTATTTAAAATATGCAAAACTTTGTTTAAAAAAATCACTCTAAAACATTTCTTTAGTTTTGCAATATATATAATATCAACAAGGGTTTATAAAATCAAAATCAAAACCTAAGATATCAAAAGGTTTTATACATTTTAGATTTAATATCCATGTACTAAAACGGTTTCTAGCACACATGTTTAAAAAAAACATGTTATAACGCACACATTACAAAACTTAACGTTTTCATATAACGTTTTCGAAGGAAAGAATCTATAAAAGAAACTATTTCTACTTGTTTCTAATGCATTCATGAGAAAATTAAATGTTTACATAAAACATTTCCTTTCAATATGGCTTACAAAATAAACAATTTCTAACAAACATGTCAGAAGTTAAACAATTATAAAGTGTATGTTGTAGGAAAGAAATTTATACATGAAACTTGAGATAAAAACCTTTAAACCGTTGGTTTTTCTTGTGTATAACCCAAAAGTCACTCCATTAACACCGAGTTAATGTGTGAATTATTAGCAACTTAATGGAAGAAATATGAACAGACACACGTGGAATCTTTTGTGCACTATTTCACCAAAATACACATGTACGTCTCACTACACTTTTTTTCTAACACGCCCGGACAAAAAGTTTTAAACACATATGTTTATGTATGTATGTATGTATGTATGTATGTATGTATATATATATATATAATAAATCATATCTTACTCACATGTTAGATATTTAAACATATGTTGTATACCAATACACCCGGTCTAACCCATAAGTTAGAAATAACCGATTATAAAAATGGTTTTAAACGGATGTTTTTTTTAATCTCCGTTTCTAACACAATTTTTAGAAACCAGACGATTACAAAAATCATTTTAAAATGAATGGTTTAGTAAGAACCATTACTAATATATTTGTTAGAAATAAAACCTCAACGGTTATCCAAAAACCGTTTCTAACACTGTTCTTAGAATGCAAGCGATTACAAAAACCGTTGCTAATCCAAACGGTTGAATCAACCATTTTGTCATGTCACACGATATTTTCTGGATATAAGATTGTACTCCAATCTTTTAAGATATCCAAAATCAATGTTGTACTACACATGATATTTCCCAAAATTATTTCTAAAAATTTCATGAAAAAAAAATTCAAAAACCTTTTAAATCAAATCTTTCGTGAACCTAAAATTCTTATAAATAAGGTTTTAAGATTGTAGCAACAATCTCACGAAATCTGTTTTAAGATTGTAGGACATGGGTCACAATTTATTTAAAAATTAAAATAAAATCTAACAATACTCTCGTTAGTAATGGGAAATATGCTAGTACGATACCATTTACAAAATTGAATCAAAAGAATATAAAATACGGTTTTTCATATTCTAAAATTAATTGGAACCGATGTCTTTAGCGGGTACTTTGACGGGTCTTCAAATAATATGTTCGTATTGAGATTTCATCACATTTGGTCTTCGACTAAGCTCAAATCACGTATTCTTGAACAATCTTTCATATATTCTTCAACGAGATCTTGATCCACATCTTCTTGTATGACGAGTGCTTGAGCCGTGCCTCCTTCTTGTATGATTGGTTGCTACAAGAACGAACATACTAATGTTGAAGGTTGAGGCCGAGACACGTGTTCAACACTCTTCCCTTAAAACAGATTTCGCGCCTCTACATAAGACAACGCGTCTGTCTCCCAGTGTACAACAGCCGAAGCAGTTTGTACTGCCAGAGATGTCCACGTGCCCAAGGTTACATAAGGTAAATTAGTGTGTTAGAACTTGAAAATATGATGATGAAGTTTAGAGAGTACTCCTATCCAATAATTCTTGTAAAGAAATAAACTAATATTTCTTTTTGATGATCATCCTTTTTATTTAAAACTTCTCTTCCCTCTTTTTTTTAACCAAGGCACAAAGCCTCAATTTATATATACACACTAGAACTCATGAAGAGTCTAACAATAAATCCCACTTATGGACATTAATTGTAACTTAATTCTCATTATGGACATAATTAAGAATAGTTTCACAAGATGTACATGAAGAGTCTTGCATTGATCTCACATTCATTACAATATTTCCAAAAATAACATTGCTAGGCACGATGAATAGTTGGGATTGGGCAAGGTATGTGACTCTAGTCGAGCAACTCATATGGCACTGTCTCATTTAACAATTTTTACATATCGACTAGATATTGATGTAATCGTGACGTTCATGGTGTGTGCGCTATACATAACAGTGAGACAGATAACAACATCTTCTGTATATCTACATACTCCGAGAAGATATAAACCATAAAAGGAGGTGAACGGAATCAATCTTATGTTGTTATTATATTGTAGAATGTAGATGGTGTGAACGATCACATCTAATCACATTATTTAAGTGCCAGTTAAAGTAATGGTTTGTGTCTATACTAACGATTAATGGAGCTTGTAAGTGTTGGAAGTAATTTCGAACTCCAAGTCACAAGTCGGTGAACTTGAGGGACCAATGTTGACAAGCTGGTCATAGTTGATTATGTTTCATAATTGTATTGTAATTATAATAGGTAATGTCTTTCCTAGTAAGTTAGGTTAGTCTATATAAACCAAGTCATGGTTAGAATTCAAGATACGTGTGAGATGTAACCGAGTTAGGGTTAATCTAGAGACACACAACGAGATGTACCGAGTTAGGGTTCATCTGCATGCAACCAAGTTAGGGTTTATCAAGAGTCAAACTGATTTAGGTTTGAGGTATTGTAATCAGTTTTTGAGTTATATTTTCTTATTAATATAAACGAGAGTTATTCGTTTAGTTCGTGTTGATTATCAATTTGGGACTTGAATTGGTATCAGAGCCAGGTTACGCGCTTGGAGTTTAACGATCAAAGTCGTGATTGATAAGGAGGGTTAGGTCAAGTCGTGATCGGAATCACAACCAATTTCAAACGGGTTGTGGTAGTATAATCAAGGCGGGTTGGCGATCGAGACAAGGGTTGGCGATGGGGCTGAGATTTGGTGACCGAAAAATTGTTCTTTTCTGTTCGGCGTTAGCGATCAGAAGAACAAGAGGGCTCGTTGATTGGGTTGTATAACAGGAAAGCGGATCTGCAAAGGGTTTGTTTTGATCGGAGTTCTTTTTATGTGGTTCTTGGTTTTTGCGATTAAAGGACTTGAAAAAGGTTGGGTAATTCAAGGTTTGCACAGCTCACGTGCAAAGAGAAAAACCCATGTGGTTTATTTTGTTTACAAAGCATTCAAAGAAAAAAAATAATATTGTTTTCAAGCAAAATAATATTAAATTGCTTGTAACCAGGGTCGGTTCTGAAAAGTTGCTCGGAATTGATTGTGTGTATTTGTTTCGACGGGCTGGAGCAAAGGTGTTGGACAAGTCGGTTCAATTAGAGTGTCTTCTTATTCGGGTTGAACAAGTTATGTTCTGACCAAGATTTTGATTTGAAAGATGTGCTCGTGTTTTGTTTCGGGAACAAATGAGGATCAAGGAAGATTGTTGTTCACTCGATTAGATGACCGCGATCGCAGCCAAAGGAGTGGATATGCGAGTTCATACGGTCGAGTGAATGGTCAAGGACAGGGTCACAGAGGTAGTCGAGTTCGGGGGAGCCAAAAGAACACGTCTACGGGTCAAGAGGAGTTCCTAAAAAGCAAGACCGATATGATAAAGGCCAAGATGATTAGGACCGAGATGGTTGTGAAAACCAAGAAGGTCAAGATCATGGTTCGAATCAGACATGTGAAGAAGACAAGTTTGGAGACAAAGATTCACCTATTTCGAGTCGGAAATTAGGGGGTGATTGTTGAAAGTAATTTCGGACTCCAAGTCACAAGTCGGTGAACTTGAGGTACCAATGTTGACAAGCTTGTCATAGTTGATTATGTTTCATAATTGTATTGTAATTATAATAGGTAATGCCTTGCCTAGCAAGTTAGGTTAGTCTATATAAACCAAGTCATGGTTAGAATTCTAGATACGTGTGAGATGTAACCGAGTTAGAATTAATCTAGAGACACACGACGAGATGTAACCGAGTTAGGGTTCATCTGCATGCAACCAAGTTAGGGTTTATCAAGAGTCAAACCGAGTTAGGTTTGAGGTATTGTAATCAGTTTTTGAGTTATATTTTCTGATTAATATAAATGAGAGTTATTCGTTTAGTTCGTGTTGATTATCGATCTGGGACTTGAGTAAGTAAAAATGTCAACATCAACAATCCTGCTCTTCGTGTTTTATCATCTCATCCACATTATATAATCGAAAAGCCAACTAGTAAAAAGAAGTTATGTGATTCTGGGTGTTGCCTTTCTAAATTTCAAATAGTATAAATTAAATCCGTCATTATAAATAGACAGCTACATTGTAGGTGATTTCATGGACAGTCATCTTAAATCATGTTATCACTTTCATATTGAAGTATTCAATGAGTCCTTGAAATATCAATCAGATAATTCAAAAAAATCAAGAACTATGTATGATTCTATTGTGACTCTTTCCAAATTAAACCAAAGATTGTGTTTTACAATTAGTAAACCATCATAGCATTTACTTGAAACTACACACGGGTTCATGTAACAATGTCTTAGTTTGGTGGTTAAAACAATTGTTGGTTACCGAAAGTTCCTTCTATTAACTTTGTGAGTATAAACTTAGTTACTACTAATTATTGTTTTCTGCCAATACTAACTTACAACTAATAATTTAGAGAAATCTAAAGCATAGCATGCATGCATTTGTTATGAGTCTCTTCATGAAATCTATGTTAGTGGGAAGTTAGATACAACTGATTTTGATTTTTGTCGATGTGAACTAGGGTCATGTTCGTTTCACATAATGGAATGAAATTGGAATTGGAATTGGAATTGGAATTTGCATAGGATTCGGAATTGGAAAGAATTAGATTGAGTTAATTACACGAATGCTCCCTGTGGTTTGCATGGATTTCACGTTTGCTCCCTAACTTTGATAAATTACATGCATGCACCCTAATATTTTGAACTCGTACTCCCTAGCGTGGATGAACGTTAAGTTTTCAGAAAAGTGGATATGCAATTACTATTAAACATTAATGATAAATAAAACAATAAAAAAAATGAAATGTCAGTGCGGGTTTCTTCTCCAACACTTTAACACCACCAAACCTAAGCACTTTCTTTGAAGTTAACTCGAAGAACTCTGCCACTCAAGAAAAGGATGATGCTTGACTATATCTCTACTTGCAACAGCCACCGCAACAACGTCGTTTTCAGTTACGATTATGGTTTGTAACTCCACCAATGTCCACCATAGTAAGGATCTGGCCGGAAAAACGTGAAGGACTGACTTGTTTGGAAACTCCCACAAACATTATCGGAAACCTGCAAATAGCCGACATCGCTGAATCATCTCCTTCTGATAGGGCTTCACCCTCTTTAACCAGTTGTTCTATTAGCCCAATTCTTGAATGAGATTAGATCGAGAGGCGGTGGATCATCGATTCACAGCCTATAAAACCATTATCAATAAACCTTTAATCGTTCAACCATGCCTAACCTTCATTTGGCCTTCAATCATGACCTCAATCCATTAGATGACCTTTAATTGACCGGTTGTGTTTGTTTAGATCGAACTTGGAATGTTTAAATGATTGTCATAGATAATGGAGGTTGTAGGCGGTGGTCTGTTGGTTCTCCAAGTGGTGGGGGAGACGGTACATGGATGCTTGGAACGAAGGAGATGGGGGTGGGTGAGTGTAACACCCCGGCTTAAGCGGAAACACCCGAGTGTGACGTACAAATTGCTCAAATACACGTGGCACTATTAAGTGACCATAATATCATTAATTCGTTTAAAACACAAGTACACAAGTTTCAAAGTAAACAAATACAACGAAATCAAGGATAAACAGTTATAACAAATTATTTATTATTTTAGATAACTTAAAACTAGCGTCTTCCTTTAACATCATCCTCTAATCACAACACATGTAGCATATGCATAAAATAAAGTCAACTACCTACATAGTTGGTGATTTCTCACAGTTTATATAAATACATAAAAATCATACAATTCCATAAAACTTGTGAAATGCGCAAATTCTCGAATAAATGGTCCTAAGTGTAAAGAACAAACGAAAGTCCTTTCCAGTTTTGGGGAAACCAATGTACTCGGATATGAGGTCCCTTCTCCGCTCGATACAATGGACCTGAGTGCAAAGAAGGGCGTATGATCATAATTATTGAGACAGCCAATTGAAATTAATGCACGTAAACAAATAAGCAAGTAAACACACAATTCCATGTAGTGAATTGTAGTTTGTAAGCAAAATTGTAACTACTTGAAGTTGGTAGGATACATATACTACCCCCAAAAATATGAAAACGTTTAAAAACAGGGTGTGAGAAACTCACCTTAGAGATTGAAGCGAAAGAATAAAGATAAACCGAAAGCGTTAAAGGAACCGAAGCAAACGATCCGTACAAACTATAAATAAGAATAAATATGAAATTTAACGACTAATCTAACGATATTATTAAGCTTAATTATTGTATAAATCTATTTAGGAATTAATTATTATTTTATTATAATTTTTATTAATTTTAGAGCTTTTGATTATTTTAATAGTATTTCACGTTTTACGGAATTTGGTTATTAGTATCTTAACGGAAATTATACGAAGCATGTTATTAGTAAGACTTGGACTAAAGTTTACGAGTCGAAATTAAATTTCAATGTCCTAATGAAATAATCTAAGCAATTAAAGTTTACGGTTTATGTTTAACAAACGAATTCAAATTATGGGGTTACGAAAATGAAAGTTTGGTTTTTAAGCGGAGAAATGATGAAATATAATTTATATTTAATTTATAAAATTTTATTTGGTTTAAAAATAATTTTATTGTTTTATTATGATTTTTAAATGATTAATTTAATTATAAAAAGATAAATAAACTGTTAAAAAATTACACTAAACATGACCTGACCCAGGTTTCGAACCCGGGTCTTCTACTATAACCCTCATGTGTTAACCAGCTAAACCAGACAATATATTCGTTTTAAGAACGAGTTTTTTATTATAAATACATTAACTTAGTATTAAGGTAATAAACTGTTAACAAACAAAAATCAAAACACTTGTATGACTGACCCGGTTTTCGAGCCCAGGTCACTCTGTTTACAACCCAACGTACTACCCACTGATCTATCCATCTATTCAGCTTAGATTCTTAAAACAATGATATATAAATAACGTTCAGGTTCATCTTCCAAGTTATAAACCCTAGAATTTCAATTCTCCTAAACAATTCCATGTACGATTGATTAATGTTGGGGGTTTTGATTGTCGGCCAAAAACAATTGTAATACATATTTTAATTACCTGATATCGTATTGGTTTGACAGAGAACGGAACCTCGTCGGAGAAGATAACCTCGGGGCTTAATTATGGTCGATTAGAGTAATTTAGAGAGAAATGAGTTTGTGAACGAGTTTGGATTGAGATTAGAATCGTATTTATACTAGTTGGTGGAGCGTATCGACGTTAATTGTATTAATTTGATTAAATCAATTTCCAGCGAACATCATGGAAATTATTCTATGGTTATAGGACGTTAATACGCAATTAATTAGTTGATTACAGTTTAAAATCAACGACCAAAGTCGTTATTAAAATTAAATGGGTCACTTTGCATGATTTACGGCTATTAAGGGGGTTCCTAGCGGCCGGAGAGGTTAACGAAAAAGCCGGGTAGGGGGGTTTGGGATTATATATATATTATTTTATATTTTGACTTAAAATTTCACTTTATAGCCCTAAACTTTCTAGTTACATTCAATCAAATTTAATTAATACATTTTCACTTTAAACCTCGAACTTTTGAAGATATTAAAATTGGTGTTATAACGTTATTTATTTGGATATTTACGCATTTAATCCGTAAAGCTTTAATTAAACGTTAAAACCCAGAGTTTTTATAAATAGTTCGAAAGTAATATAAAACGAACGAACAACGAACTTCAAACGTCGGGAATACTTTGTTAATGATAAATATAATACATCGAAATGACCAAACGGGTCGGGTTAACGAATACAAATACAAACAAAAAATCGACGAATGTCACAGTGAAGGGTTGGTTATACTCTTGAATTTTGATAATAAACCTTTAATTTGGCCTACAATAAACCTTTAATCCTTCAACCATGCCTAACCTTCATTTGGCCTTCAATCATGACCTCAATCCATTAGATGACCTTTAATCGACCGGTTGTGTTTGTTCAGATCGAACTTGGAATGTTTAAATGATTGTTATAGATGATGGTGGTTTTAGGTGGTGGTGTGTTTGTCAGGAGTGGTGGGGAAGACAGTACATGGATGCCTGGAACGAGGGAGAAGGGGGTTGGTGAGGGGTTGGTTATACTTTTGAATTTTGATAATATTAAGTGATTATTTATTTTTAATGTTTTATGGATTTATATAATTTAGTAGGGGTAATTCAGCTATTTCACACATAACTAACTGGAAAAAACTAACCTTCATTTATTCAAAGGACCATCCATGTTATGTTTTACAAAATTTTAGCATTCGAAACCTATGAAATAATAATAAATTGAAAATTATTATTATTATTGTTGTTGTTGTTGTTGTTGTTGTTGTTGTTGTTGCTGCTGCTTATAAGAGTTTATTATTTCACTTTAAAATAATAAATATAGATGATTGGTTAAATTGAGCATGGACTTACTAGTTGACTAAGATGGCTTTGGACATGATAATTGGGCTAAGGGCCCATGTGCCACACCCCAAAAATCTTAATATAACAGCGGAAGACTTAATCAACTAATTTGGGCGGTGACAAACGTCGTTTAGCCATCAGTATTTAAGCATAACATATTCACATACAAGTTGGACTTTTATTCATTATAAAATGTCATAACGTGTCAGAGTACACGGTTTATTTAAAATGCAAGCCCAACAATCAGGTATTACATCTGTTTTCCCACATAATCTCCACGAAGCACCCGCTTTTCCTTTAGCTGAAAAACACATTTAAAATACGTCAACGCAATGGTTGGTGAGTTCTCAATTTTTAAAACTTATATTTCAAAACAAAGATTTTCCTTTGTTTAAATATTTCAATAAATACCACTTCGTTCATACGACCCGAAGTCAACTTTCCTTGAAATATCAAGAATCGCTTTAACGACTTACAGTCATAACAATATTTTAAAATCAAAACTTTCCTTTGTTAAAATATTGTCAAAATATTGATTCATCCTTATCGGCACGAAAACAAAAGTCACATCGAAAACGAGTTTTTTCCCACGAAAATCCATTAGACCCCTTTCCCTTAACGAAAGTGTCGTTTTAGAATATTTTAGAATATAACTTTTCTTTGTCAAAACAAAGCCAATAATTATAAAAAGTCCCACTTTGTTTATTTCAAAACTACTTTGCCTTTACTGGACCAAAGTTAACGCATTACCTCGCCCATACTGGACCAAAGTCAATGCAATACCTTGCCTGTACTAGACCAAGGTCTACTTCCGTTTTATACACGAAAGTTAATTAAAAACTCGGTCCTTGTTTACTTTGACAGACCAAATGGACCCCTTTCGTTCAATAACGAAAGTGTCTAAAATATGACATTTTATTTTAAACAAATTGTGATAGTCATAGACTAGCTAGGAATATAACGAATGTAAGACCATTAAACATATAATCAAAGCGTACAATAATTCGAAAATTTTATCATTTTACACCGGCGCGGCCGGTGATGATTGGGCATCACCCCGATAGATCTACCAGTACTTTTATGTTTGTCCAACAGTTAATGATTATAAAGATTGCGTATCTTCGCGCCAGCCCGACCACGTTAGTTAACGTCGGTCAATTTAAAGTCATTACAATACCACAAATTGTCGAATAAAAATGGGTTTGACACAAACGTATTTTTCCCCCAAAACATTCATAAACCAATTAAAAATATTGAAAACGGTGGGGATTTCTGAGAAACTCACCTTTGTCTTAGCACAATTAACACATACGAGGTGATACACAACCAGTCGTTGCAAGATCTTAGTAACAGTCATCCAATGATAACTGGATTCCTATTTTTAATACAAAATATATTAACACATAAACACATATAAAAGTAAGAGCGCATCCTAACTGAACTCGTTTATCCTCACATGTCTTATTGATCACAATTGTAATGATTAAATTACGAACTTCTATCATTTTAGAAAATCGTAACCGAATCGAATGTTTCAAATTATCGTACAATTATAAACTTAGTTTCAAACAATCGTTGTATAACTAATACAATACTCGAAACTAAACATGGAAGCTATTTAATAAAAAGTATATATTTATTGTAAAATATAATAATCTTTTATTAACCGATTATCTGAATAAAATATTTTATTCAAATATCGTATATATATTTTTATATCATAAGTATACACGAAATCAGCCAAGTCGCGATTGTACCATTTTTAACACTCGATATTAACTTAAAGGTTTTCTAAATAATTAGTAACAACATTTTCATTGTTCAAGTTATTTTCGATAACAATATTTATATTAATCTCTCGTTATATAACTTTTTCAACACTTAAAGATATAGCACGGTCCGAGTATAGAAATCTGCTCAAAACTCGAATGCAATGATATCCGGATATACCAACGCGTTTGTTTTTTGCGTCACAAACGTTTCACCGGTCTCGGATTGTCCGTACGACACCTCAAAACCTACATGTAACTCGTTTTAAGAAACTAATTTCGTTCTGAAATCTGGCCAGTAACCTACGAATCTTTTAAATCACCATCCAGATATCTGATCATCGATTCATTTGGTGTAATCAAAGATCTATGTGTTAGGAAGGCTCACCAAAACTTTCAGCTCGATCCGACGGTCGGATCTTCGGGAATCTGTATTTCTTTATAGCTGCGTTTTCAAAATCCGCCCAGCAAACTAAACCCGAAAACGAGTCTAAACAGCCAACTTAAACTACTCCCATTCTCATCTCCACCATTCAAAATGATTATCTATGGGTTATGAACCCTCTATGAAAAATCAAGATGATCGGACCGTTAGAGCTTCAGTTATGGAACGATCTTTCCAGACATGCAAAACTTATACAATCTGTTCAGATATTAAAACGTGTTTTTAACGAAATTAAGCTCAAAATTAGGACTATCAGAGCTTACCATCGCGTTCGTGACTTCGAAAAATGGTTCCTAGTAGAAGACGGGTTTCGGCCGCCACCAGACCACCGCGCCGGACCACCACCGACCACCGTGCACCATCGCCGGACCGCCGGCAACCTCGCCGGAATCCTCTAACCTCTCTCTCTCTCTCTCTCTCTCTCTCTCTCTCTAGATTGTAGCAGAATGAGAGGAAATGAATAATATGTGGGCGGGGAGGGGTAGCACACTTATATGGTGCAGTTTTAATGCGTTTTGCGATCACGCTTCGATCTCTCGCTCCAACGATCCCGCTACATCGAGTGATGTTGTATTTTCCAAATACATTTCATCAAAATGTTTATTCCGTTCCCGACTTAAATTTGTCTCATTAAATTATTATATCCAGTAATAAGTTATTATCGATCGTTTCCCCGTGTCGGATCCGTGTTACTCCAAACTTAATAAAACTAGTATAGTTGTTTTTCCCAAAAACAACATATCTAAACTTATGATGTCTATTCGATTTGTTTTATCCACATAATAAACCTCAAAATAAGACGACAGTATTAACTTTTGCAAACCTATCGGTACAGGTCGTGTTCGAAAATACTAAATTGCATTTTCCCGCTTCATTATAACTCAGAATTGAGTCACGTTTTCGGATTCGGTGTTAGTTTTCAATCCATTACACTACTCAGTTGGATCCCCCATTTATATTTTCTCGAATGTCGGATTGAATATTTGCACATTTAACCGAAAACGTTCGTTTCTTCTAACTTATCACCAAAATTTCCTTATTTAGCCTGACTTCTCACGTGATTTTCTTATATATATGACCTTCATTCTTAGAATAAAATAATATTATAACTTACCGTCTTAATTTCTCACTTAACCCGGCCTAGACATGTCTTAATCCCGATTATGGAATATAATAATACTTTTTATTTTACCGGGTGTCACATCATGGGCTTGAGAATTAAATATACCTTAAACCCTCTCAAAAACCCTAGCACATCACATTCTCCATCTTTCACCTACACCTCAAGAAAGGGCGCACACTCCTCCATTCTTTACCCAAATCCTGTTTTTGGGTGAGCAATCCACACACACCCGACGATTACCAGAGATTTAACCGTCGGATTGGTCTCAAATTTTAAAAGAGTGTTCATAGCATATAAATAAAGATTTACACCAGTCAGAACATCGATCAGAGGTCTGGAAGTCCGGTATTTATCAAGGAAACCGTAACAGTGAAAAAGTGAATTTTCCGGCGACTGTTTCAGTTTTCCGGCAACTGTAGCGGAAGTTTCTGGCGACGGCGAGCATAAGGTTCATAAATCGTGCGAGACAGTTTCGTGGCCTCTTGAATCACCTAAATCAAAGTTCGTTTGATATAATTTTGGTCAATTCGAGTGTTTTCGAACAAAAACCTCTTAGGTATGTTTTTGTTAAAAAGGTTTACTTTTCGTGTACGGATTTGCTTGAAACTTGGTAGGATGATAGATCAGGTCACGATTATTGATAAAGTATTGAACTTGTGAGTAAATGGGTTAATTGGTTCGGTTCGGGTAAAACAAGTAGTGTTAGGTTCGTGAAAAGGACGGGTAAACGAAGTCGGTTTGCCATGAAAATTGGTAAGGTAGTAATCGGACCCTACATTTAGGAAAAACATAAACTTGGGGATAAAAGAGTTATAGGATGAGATTCGTTTGAACATGAGATTCGTTTGAAAATGAGATTCGTTTAAAATGCGATTTGTTTTAATGCGATGCGATCCAATTCAATCATGCGATGTGATTGGTCTAACCATGTGATTCGAATGGTTTAACTACGCGATGCGATTGGTTTCCATTATGCGATGTGATTCAAAAGGATAGTAATCCCTGTGACTAAGTCAGATTAGTTATAAACTTAGATAAAATTAATCAATTAGAAAGACAGTTAATTAACACCTATGATTGTAACACAGTAAGTCGTGTCTGGCTGAGGAAATGTATGACAATTAACTCAGAAAGGAACAGAACTTAGGTGAGTTTGTAGCCCCTTTCTTTGTTATGTTTTTTGGGGCTGTGTGCATACTCCTATGTGTTTAGTTAATACACTTACCTTAAGTACGTGGATGTATATGAATACACACACATACACACACACACATATATATATAACAAAAAGATAAGTAAAGTATGTATGGTTTTATGGAACGAAAAGAAGGGACCGGACCCTAATAATATCCGAGGTATGTAAGGCACCGGGCCCGAATAATATCCGATGTATGTAAGGCACCAACCTCTAATTATATCCGAGGTACGTAGGGCACCGGCCTCTAATTATATCCGAGGTACGTAGGGCACCGGACTCTAATAATATCCGAGGTATGCAGGGCACCAGACCGTAATAACATCCGAGATATGTAGGGCACCGGACCCTAATAATATCTGAGGTATGTAGCGCACCGAACCCTAACAATATCCAAGGAAGGAGGGACCAGACCCTATTAATATCCGAGGAAGTAGGGGGAAAGTATGGTACTAGCTTGGTTTAAAAAGAGCACGCTCGATGCGAGGTGAGGCGAGAAGCGACCTAAGGCGAACACCTCAACGCTTTTGCCTACCCAAGGCGAAGCCTATTAAAAAAAGCGAACGCTTTTTGCGCTTTTGTGTGAGGCGAAAAAGTGAGGAGGCGAAGGCTTTATGTACAAAAAGCGACCAGTCAACCATTTTCAACTTAACCTTTATAATTAGTCATTTCTAGACTTTTCACATTTGGCAATAAACTTTTGAAAGTTGAAACACTTTTGAGTAGTGTTCTTTTGGAAACACTTATAAGTAATTTGGTCCTTGAGAACTTGTTTTTATGCTACTTTGATATTTCGGGCGAGTAATGTGGTACTTGAAAAATTATACTACACTACGTTTGGAATTTTGGGATATATATATGTTGATGTTTCAGACGTTTAATATATATTATGATGTGGTTTGTCTATAATATGTTGCTTATAAATAATTACATACTTTTTAAAATACGGTCGCCTCATGTTCAAAAAGCATTCGCTTTTGTGCTTTTCGCTTTTCGCCTCGGATGAAGGCCTCTTCGCTTTTGTTCGCCACACGTTTTTTTAAACCAAGGGTACTGGTACCGAAAATCCCGATCCCGAAAATCGCAAATTTTTGGTACCGTCCCGGTACCGAAATGTTCGGTTCAGTACCGGGACGGTTCGGTATTTAAGGTAAAATTCAGAAAATACCGGTACCGTACCGTATCGGTCCCGAAAACTCAAAACCTTGGTACCGATTTCGGTACCGGTACCAATCGGTATCCGTACCGATTTTCCTCATCCCTATATGTAAGTATGTGAATGTAATGAATGTTGCCTAATTAACTAGAACTCACTCAGCGTAGCTGAGTTTTATTATGCACGCAAACAAATAGGTTAAAACAGTTAGTTTGAGGAAGACACAAGGCCTGATCGAGACAAGCTGGGATCTAAAGTGGGGTTGTTATGATGTTGCATTTATGATGTTTTATATTATGTCTTAAGACAAAATTTGGGTGTTTGGTAATGAATGGTTGATTTTTTATATTCCACGAAAAGTGTTAATTACTCTTATATTTAGAACTGCGTTTATGAGTAAATCCAACATCAAAGTAGGACTGCCGGATCCGAGGCTTACAAATTGGTATCAAAGCATAAGTTTGAGAGAAATAAGCATCCTATATGCTTAGACTCGAACAGAGAATGGGACAAAGTGAAAGTAAAGAAAGAAGGATGCCAGTTCAAAAAAGCCATGTGTCGCTCAAGCAAGCTCAAGAACGGTATGGTACATGATTAAGAAATATATGAATATGCATATTAAATGAAAGTAGAAGAATGTACGAATGTTAGATTAATTATTAGAGAAGAATGTGTGTATGCTACCTCAATAGGCGAAATGAAACGCAACAACCAACAAAATTAGCTAAAACATAATGGGTTTTGGACTGTGTAAACCCAATGGATATTTTAACCCAATAAAAACCCGAAAACCGATGGGAAAACCCGAAACCCGACGAGTAATTACCCGATTAAAACCCGACGGGTTTGAGACAGCCTTAAGTAATCAGATATGGGTTTGGGAATACCTAAACCCAACCCGTTGCCATCCCTGAGAAAGAGTAAAATGCCAAGATCGTCTTTGAGGTTTGATCAGTTATGTAACTTTGGTCCAAAAAATTTATATTTTTTTTACAACTAGAACATTCATTTTTCTCATTTCCTACCAATTATGTTAAAAAAAAAATTTTAGATTATAAAAGCTTATTGAATTACATCGAAACAGAAGACAAGCGGGCAACAAGCTGCGCCGCTATCATTAATCCAACAACATTTTTCTCATAACTAGTTTTTATTTTGTTCATTTTGTTTTGAAAAACTCCATCTAATTTTTGTCCTATTCATCCCCAATCCATTGTCTTCGCGCCCCCACCCTCCCTGCCGACCAGACATTGAAGACCGCCACCACTCATCAGATTCCAACTACCACCAAGGTAATTCATGCGATTCAAACCTTTACCTATGATCCGTCTTCTTCTTCATATGTGTGTTCCGATATCCTCGAGATGCCGGCCAACCTGACCCAATCAAATCGTGTCAAGTTCGTTGTTTTTGAGAAATTAGAGTTTTAAATTGAAACGGAGTTGGAAGTGTAAGATTAATAAGAAATGGTTTTATGATGGATCTCACTAGGTTTTTTTTTTTGGAAAATTGGATTCTATTAATCCGAACTATTGACTGTTGGTCAATAATAATCCCAACTAACAATCTGACAAGTAGCAATCCTAACTTTCAGTTTTGTTACTCACAACAATCCCAGTCTAACAAATAGTTAACCTCGTTAAGTTTTGTTGATTTGGCGTATGACGTGGCAATTACATGGCAATAATTTATTTATTTTTATGATATTGCATTAAATTAGTAAATTATATTTATTGTTTATTAAAATAATTATATATAATAAAAAATTAAAAAGAAATAAAGTGGGACCACCCACCACTAACTTCAAAGTGGGACCACCCACTACTAACTTCATCTTTAACCGTCATCCATCATCATCTTCATCCTCCTCCACCCTCCACAACTACCACCACCATTCACAACCACCGATCATCTTTTCCCGTGAAAATTGCTCATACTTGCAATTTTAGAACAAACCCCTTCATCTCCGTTAAACCGACGGTGTTCTCCGACAAACTCACCGATAAACCATATATATCGTCACCACCACACCGGCCAACCTCGAACTCGTCGGAAATCGGACGTCATAACAGCCACCCTATAACTCGCCGGAATCGGACCAGCTTTCTAATATGAACATCATCTGCCACCTCGTTTTTTAGATCTTGACATCTCCGGCTAACTCGTTTTTCAGATCTGGGTCGACTCTCCTTCGCTATAAGTAGATCTGAACCTACAATGAAGATAAGTTGGAGATGACGTCCGATTTCTGGCAGGTTCGAGGTTGGCCGGTGTGGTGGCGACGGTATATATGGTTTCTCGGTGAGTTTGTCGGAGAACACCATCGGTTTAACGCAAAAGAAGGGGTTTGTTCTAAAATTGCAAGTATGAGCGATTTTCACGGGAGATGATGATCGGGTGGTGGTGAATGGTGATGGTGGTTGTTGTTGGGGATTTCAAAATAGCAACCTGGATTATTTAGAGAGTCGTGTGATAACTTTCAGATTAAAAGTTATTTTGGTGGTTCTCCAAAATACTTTAATCGGATAAAACTCTAAATTGAGACAAGAATTTCGTATGGAAATTGTGAGGAAGATGAACCAGAGAAAAATGTCAATCCAAATATGAACGATATATTAACCCTAGGGCAGTTTCCAGGCAGTTTCAAAGTTTTCAAAATTCGTTAATAAATAAACTCCAAATTAAACTTATGATTATGTGTGACATAATCGTAAAATTCATTTTTCTAATGAAATTTTAATGAAGCAATATTAACGAAAATAAAATTTTTCCAAGCTGACCTGGCAGCTTAACCCCAGCCAGTGGTGCTGCCCCTTGGACCCTGCTAGAGGTTGCCGCCCCTAGAACCCCGCAACCGGGGGCGCTGCCCCTGGACCCCCGTTCGTTAGGGGCTTCGCCCCTAACATCATAGTAAACTAAAGAAAGCGTGCACTCCGCACATCCCAAACTTGCTTAATGTTTACTATGATTAAATTGATCAACCAATTAATCCAATTACACTAAAATACTAACAGTTGTGGAGGGTGGAGGAGGATGAAGATGATGATGATGAATGGATGGAGGTTGAAGATGAAGTTAGTTGTGGGTGGGTCCCACTTTATTTCTTTTTAATATTTCATTAAATATAATTATTTTAATAAACAATAAATATAATTAATTAATTTAATGCAATATCATTAAAAAATAAATTATTGTTATGTAATCGCCACGTCATACACCAAATCAATAAAACTTAACGAGGTTAACTATTTGTTAGACTGAGATTGTTGTGGGTAACAAAACTGAAAGTTGGGATTGTCACTAGTCAGATTGTTAGTTGGGATTATTATTGGCCAATGGTCAATAGTTGGGATTAATAGAATCCAATTTTCCTTTTTTTTTAATGTATTCTATACAATTTTGGGGGTTTTCAGGGGAGAGAGATGGTGTTAAAGGTGAAAAGGTCCGACGTGTGGTACCCAACGTTAGTGGCCAACATTGATTCTAGGGTGACATAAGGCTGTGTTCCCAGGTAATGCCGAGAATCCTATACTCATCGATCGCTAATTCCAGTAATATGCCTTTGAATGGTGGGTAGATTTGTGAATCTATAACCACTCTGACACTTCGTTTTTCCAGTGAACCATCAAACAATGGTGAGTGTTGTGACGGTGGTGGTGCACCCGCTTTGGCTTTAGCATCGCATATATAGATTGGTTGCTAATGGTGGTGCTAGCGAGTTTCTGTGGCGATATGGTGTAGTCGTTGGTGGAGACCTCAATGGTGCGGTGTGGGGTAATTTCTTTCTAATATTAATTTATAAAGGTAAAAGTCCATAACGGCCATTCATACCTCGGTTTTACCCTTGAGTTAACGTTGAAACTTAAAATAGTGATCGATTTAGACTAATTAACAAGAAATTAAAAAACCAGATGGCTTAATCGCAAAAAAATAAATAAATAAAAAATAAACTTTTTTTTAACGAAAATTGCATAATTAACTAAACCTTAATAAAAAAATAAAAAATAAAATTAGGACAGCTGAGTGAAGTGTTGTTTATAAGTGGTTTTAGAATAGTACGTGATTATTATAGGATTTCTGAGGAACGTGATACCTTGAATGACCATCCCTCTTACCCTTATGTACCAACAATAGAACATATCACATAAGCCATAACTGACCGAAAAGAAAGCGTTAATACACGCTCTTAATTCGTGAAAAATATAAAAAATGATGCATCTTGTCAGCGTCCCGATACCTATATCCTAAACCCGCCCATGAGTTTAGTATAAAAAAATACAAGACCTTAAAAACTATAACTAGTAACTTTTCTCATGTATTGTCGGATGAACTAACAGAGCCACAACTATAACTCATACCATCACATTTGATGACTAATGTAGACAGCCTAACCGTGCTGACATGGAGTATCCGGCTGATGCTAATGAGCCCAGAAACATACAAATCTAAGTGGCAATTATCCTGTTAACGATGACTGGATCCCTGTTTTGTTTGAGCAAATGCAAGAACAGTCTGGTCCACTCAAATGCCTCTGAACAATCCTCTTGTCCCGGTTGATCATAAGATTAATAAGTGGAAGTTTTAAGGACACCTGGCGCCAGATCTCGTTTACTGTCCCATCTGGATGATCATATTCAAAGTAGCGTTGCACCTAATCACATGATAGCATTCACCACACTTCAAGAACATACAAATCACAAACTATTTATTACTTTACGGGTGTTCACAGTCTGGCTCGGCCGGTATTGATAAAATTTCTGGTTTCAGAAAATAACAAATAAAACTAACAAGATTGAGTTTGAACTGATTTTTTAATTGTTTTTTTTTTTCAAAATCGATGGTTTGTATTAAAAACCTTAAATTGATAAAAGACGGTTCGTGAATGCAATACATATATATAAATGCTTATTCAAAAATGAAAAGATATATAAATGCAACAATGGGCCAAACTGGTAAATCGCCAAAATAAAAAAGTAGTAATAATAATAATAATAACAATAATAATAATAAAAACAATACCATGAACCTAACTGTATGAATCTCAAACCGACCGACTTGCTTCAGTTTGCGTAGCTCAGTCGGTTCTAACGGTTTATGAACACCCCTGCTATTATACAAACTTGAATCTCATTTGTAAGTTCGTGGTAAAAACACTAAACAAATCCTAACGTCGAAATATAAATGGAAAAACTTCTTTTTGTGATGCTCCATAAAAGAAAACATTTGTCTTTTTCTGTCAGGTTAAATCTAATTTACCTCATTGTCCACTAGCAATTGCAAAAAACTATTGATGGCATTGATTTCTCTAGTTTGTGTCATCAAGGGGTAATTCAGTAACGAGACCAAAAGTAAGAAGAGAAAAAGAAAAGATCACAGGTCAACATCAATTCATCATAGATGAACAATGGTGAGCAAATTCCTAGTTATAGTAAGAGAAACTACCGACCCATTTTACTTCCACACGAATCGATCTGGGTAGCATTTTACCTCTAGCGGGTCAAAAGGTTAAGTTACTAAAAAAACATTGAAGGAAATGAGTCAAATGGGTTGAAAGTCAACCAAAGGGTAATAATAATGCATAAACTGATAAACCTCCTAAACCTTGATATTCAATTAACTTGATATGTATTAATAATAATAATACAAGGTTTCAAATCATGTTTGTTAGTTTGATACTTAACATTTGTCGAATAAAAATCTAGAATACAAAAATGTTTTAGGTCAAGCCAAACCGATTCAACACGTATCTAATAAACCTAAATAACCTGTTTCGACCAGAACCTACTTCTTTGCCCTAGATTTCTATTTTTATTAAACAGTACTAGGTCAACCCAACCCGACCTGTTTCGGGATGTACCTAAAAATCTAAAATCACTGTTTTGACCAGAAACTCACTTTTTGTCTTTATGTTTATATTTTATTATGCCGCTTTATGTCAACCCAACCAATTTTAACATGTTACCCAACACGCACATTCAACCACCTTCAAGTAAAAATAAAAAAACCAAAAAAACAAGGTTCGATTAACATTTTACATAGAAATAACTTTACCTTTTTTAGCTCGGTTTGAAACTCCAAAATGCGGTCTTTCTTGACTCCCCTTAGCAATTTAGCCAAGTACCCCGGCTTTAAAGCCGACTCGGTGTCTACAAAAACAGCAATCTTCCTGTAGTCTATGACATCTTCAAACGGTAGCTCAATATAATCACTGATTATAACAGGCACACACAAGCTCACAATAGCATCAAAAAGGCGACATGCGGACGGTGTATCACCAGCCGGATGCAAACAGAATTTTGAAGTATGCATCCCTTGTGTAGCCATTCTCCTACTCTCTCGTGATTGAGAACCGTGCTTTATGAAAACATCATCTTCATCCTCCAGTAATTGAAACAACAAATCACGAATCTTTCCTCCCTGAATATAATGCCAGTTTATATAAATTATACTTGCCATAAAATTTTAGATTTTTTTATCATTGCTACTTAACCACTCATAGATCTAGCAAGTGTCATTCACATGTACAACCTAGAAAAAAGTTGAAAACATGAATGATGATAATGTTATCCGCCTTGCGTTTTGAGATCAAGATTGAACAACCAAACAATCATGAAATGGTAGAAATACTTAGTTATATGGTTGAATATGGGGATTCAAACAATGGTGGGTATATCATCTATATGATTAAAGAATGCCCAAACCAAATTATAGGTATTCAAGAAAGCCATCTCCGACAAACTCAAAAGACCAAAGAAGAAATGTTATAGACGAACATCCAGAGGTAAAACAAAATTATCAGGTAGCCCACTGCGGTAGATACCTTAATGAATAGAAGACCTAAGATATCAGACCCTGGTTTTAAAAAAGCATGAGGCGCTCCAAGACAATTAGGTCCTACAAGTTGAGGTGCTTGGTTTTAAAAGGCACGCCTCATTTTGGTGACATGCAACAATCCACAAAACGGTAGTGGACAACTTGTGAGTGTTGCTCAGACCTGACTGTGCAGGGTCGCCGAAGTTGGAGGTTGAAGGTTGCATGAGTGAGTAAATGAAGGGAGAAGAGTTGATGCAAGGGAAACTAGAAGGCAAGCATTAATGGAGTCTTGAGTGTTTGACTAGTACATATGACTGTCTAGTCACTTCAATTTGCTTTACTTGTGTATTGTTTTTTGTTGCCTTCTCATTTTATTTCTAGTTTACCTCTCCTCATGATGTAAGGTCATCTCCCCTCCCTCCCTCCCTCACTCGCTCCTACTACCTACAACATGAGGCACACATTTTCAAACCAAGCAACTGACCTTTACACAAAGATCCCTTCCTTATCTAAATATCATCTCGTGCACTAAGACCATCCCTAGAAAACCAAATACCATTATCATCCGGGCATTTGACACAACACAGATTAAGTGTGTTAATAACAGAGAGGTACCAGTAGCAGCTGCATGAGTATGGTCGTACATCCACTGGAAGCACAGCCATATCTCGTACTAATTAAAAGAGGAGCGTTAAATGAGCATGAAGTACTAAAGGCCATTATTGTAAACCATTTCATAAAATACCTCTTCACGAACCAACGGGTTTACTCTAATCATTCACAGTCTCTCTCTCACTACTCTCTCAATCAACTAGGTCTAAAACACGCATGTTCTTAATCCGAGGTCCTCTAAGAAGCAAATTAGCATGCATAACTTGAAGTAAAAAAATAAAAAAGCGATAATCAAGTGATACCTCCTTTCGATAGCGATTCCCCATAAAGAACATCAACCACTTTCGATTGTGGACGCCCGTATCCCCTCTATAGGGATTAATCCGATGCGAATAGGGCAAAATGACATCCTTGGCCAGCGAGGCCTGGTGGGAAGGCAGCCTCCCGAAATCGGAAACGAGCAAGAGCCCGTTGCTGATCCGATGGATAACCTTGTACAAGGCATTGGGATCCTGGCATATAAAGACATGGTCCCTCCCATTATTCCTCTTCCAGTAGAAGTGCTCCTCCAACCACATGATCAGGTCCTCCTGCATCTCTTCATCGCTATACCCCCCTTGTTTATTGTTATTGTTGCCGCGAACCGGGTTGGCCACCAAACTCAAGGAGGAAAAAAAGGGCACGTAAAACAAGTCTGCCTCTTCCGGGTCCAAAACCCTTGTCACGTACCCGGATCCGGATCTGGATTTGTTATTGAGGTGAAGAAACAGGTGCCACTCAGCTGCGTGCTGATTCCCAGGGTATTTAAGGTCACCACCAGTGCCACCTCTTGCAATTTCGTAGCTTTGGATGACGCCGTAGGTGAATCTTCTAGGCAAATCGTACATGTAAATACGAGCAGTGGGCGTTTGGAATAATTGGGAATTGGAGGGTGAGGAATTGGACTGAATTGGAGTGTAGAAGACGGCGTACAAGGCTAGGATGAACAGGATGCTGACTAGGGTTAGGTTAAGCATGGATCTTCTGCCCATTTTCTGACAACAAGAAGAAGAAGAAGAAATGGGTTTGGGTTTGATGGGTCTTTGGTTGATCATGACTGACTCCCACAAACTAAGGTTTCTTGTAGCATATCATGTCATCACAACTATAATAATGCCTTACCTTTCAATATTGTTACCTTTATTATGTTTTGTTTTGGAATGAATGCTATGCTTTTATAGCTTTTTCAAGAATATATGTAACACTAGCTCCGGCTCTTCGTAAAAGGATACTCTTGTTATGGTAGATCGGGTCCTCTAGATCTTAAAGTATCAAACTTGAGTTTAAGCGAGCTTGCACAAGAGATCTTGCAAAATACCCGTACCTAAGATCCATTCACAAAACGAGTTTAATCATGAAAACAACTCATCCTGCAATAGTAAACTTGGTTCAACTTGTGAAAACGTCTGGTTTGCAAAAGAAGACCATCACGCAAATTGGGGTTTCATATGCGAGAAAGGGTCCAACTTTGTGAGTTGTGAACCGTTTGATTATGCCATATTGTCAGCACCTTGTATGGGTGTACATTAGGCAACACCTTTTTGTTATCTATCTCTAATTGCAATTACGTACGTAGATGACTTCGGTCATGTCATGGTCAGGAATGTTAGAGAGATTGACAATATTAGATTGACTTGCTTTAGACACAGAAGGAAATGTTATGTTTTGTGTGTTGGTACGCCATATGTTGTTGTTATTATTATTATTATTATTTTAATATAATAACCGTTATGAATGTTAAGCTAGAACTCGCTCAGAGCGAGACTGACTTTTGTATGCATATTAGGTGAGCAAGTAAGAAGTCAAGTAATGAATAAGGAATGACTAGGGCACTACAGGTTATCCAAATATGAAACATCTTTTAGTTCAATTTTTGATATGTCTAAAGATTCATACTTGTTCATGTTAGTTAAGGACCAAATATTATGTTGCACTTGTTTAGATAAATAAGTTGTGTTGATATTACACGCTTTTAAGTGTTTAGATCATAGTTACCTAATTTGTGGTTCGCTTCGGTACGCGTTTGTGGTTTGGGTACGTAATTCGCTAAAGGTAACGTATTCAGTACGGAGGGGGGTTGGCTCATTTCGGTACAAACCGGTACAGTATACCATGTCGTTCGGTTCGATATACTCAAATCAAAAAATAGCTATTTATTGTTTATATATAATCGTATATATATCTTGTTAATTTTATACCTTTTATGTATAAACTTATAAGTTTAAGAATCAAATGTAAACTAGTGAAGATAGAGGGAGTTAATTGTTAATAAACACAAACTAATTTTACTATTTTTATTGTTTTTATATAAATATTTAGAAACTTTAAGGACTAAATGTAAGCTGGTGAAAGCTTAAAGGGTTAAATGCCAAATTAGCTAAACTTTTTAAAACCACAACAAAACCAGCCACGTTCTTAATTTTAGATACTCCGCCTTCGCTTCCAATTTCCTCCTTTTCCGGCAAAAATGGCTGCTCCGCTATCAGAAATTGGCATAGCATACCAGAGCGAATTGGAACACCGAATTCGTTTGTTTAGTACGCCGTACCGGAGCGAACCAGAACGTAGCGAATTTCGTTTGGGTTTATCGCAAACCGATTCGCAATTCACGGGTCTTCTGATGAATTCGGTAACTATGGTTTTAAGGCATATGCCAATATAATTAAACAAGAAGTAGTCAGTAGAAAGAAGATGGTTGTTAATTTAGGCCTATTACTAAGAGTACCAGCAAAATCAAAAGTGGCCTAAAATGCCAAAAGAAATAAGTTATATTATATAGACTAGGTTATTAACATGTGCACGACACTGGTGGACGTATAGAAATCGTCTAACAAACATATATAATTTTATATTATATTGTAATTTGTAATATGTTTTCTAGGAGAACAACATGATATTTAGTTGTAAATAATACTGATACGAAAGGAAATTATTGTCAGACATAAAGATAAACCAAAATAAGATACGAAGTATAATGTTTAGAAACACAATTAAAAGTTAAAAATTTAAAATTCATAAACTAATAAGTGTGTAGTAAGCGTAAAGCAAGGATGTGTCTACCATGAGTTCATATTCATATTCAACCAGGAAATCAAAGAGACGTTTGATAAGAAAAATTGACTAAGGCTCAATGGACTACATATTTAACCAACATGAATTAAAAATTTGTTATAAACATTACACCTTATAGTTGATAAATAATCCATTTTCGTTACTCATGGTTTTTGTGAGTATAAAAATTTTTTTGTTGATTAACAAATAGTAGATAACATGTTGAGTCGATGATCTGGGTTATTAAAAAGAGATGCCGGTCGTCAAGAAAATATAATTATTTAGTTTCAACTTATTTAATTATTAAGATATTATAATATGGCTTAGCATATATGGAAACTCTAACAATATAGCAAAAGGAACATGCCAAGTATCTAAAAAAGATGTTAGGTTAACAGTATTAGGTAGATTCGTTCCTTTACTTTCTATTACTAAATCAGAACAACTACTAATAAGTAATATTTTAGAATAATAAAAAAGGCAAACATAAAAGAACTAACTACAATTAGTAATGTTAATATAAACATATTTATGCTTGATTATAAAGGGTGTTGACATTTTGACTGTAGTGTATGCTATTTGTTATTTCCTGAAAGAACACAAAGCATATACATAATGAATATTATAATAATTTTATAAATTATCAGGGTGTTGACAATGCTACTTTTATTTTTGGCTAGATCAAACAGTGCTACAGAAGTGATACCATTATAAAGTGGGCCGTTTTGAGCCGAACCAAACAAATAATTTTTTAAAATGGCTCGTTTTGACTCGAAGAAAACCGATATTTTTTTTACACAAATGACCCGTTTTGAGCCATTTATTTGACATAATTAAATTGATTAGCTATATATATATATATATATATGGCCTTCGTATTTGACATGATTCATGTCAATCAATTTTCACAACCTGCAAAACTGCATAACTAAAATACCCTAATGATTAACTAAAAAAAGTTGAAGTAATTATAGAAATTAAACCTTTGATTTTATGTAAATATGGTTTGTGATGAAACAAAATTCCTCAATACTTGGTGGAATGGTTCTTCATATTTCCTTCAAACAATAAAATTAGTAAATTTGTCAATATAGTTAATTGAAGGAAAAAAGTTGTTTAAGGTTACAAAGCAATTAGCATACACGTGATGAAGTTTTTGTAACTTCTATTTGTTCTTCGAATCTACATCAACATCACAAGAAGAAAATGTTCCTGATTTTACTCCATTCACCATTCAATCTCTGTTTTTTAACAGACAGTATTATGAGAATAAAATCACAAAAAAATAAATAAAACCCAATTCATATAAAATCAAATAATGAAGCCCTAGAAGCAAGATACCGACGATGACATAAACATCAACATAGGGTGCGAGAGATTAAAGTAGAGATGAATAACCCATGAATGAAAATAATAATAATAATAACAATAATAAATAATAAGGAGAACATACCGAAATCGATCATGAATAGTTGATGAAAAGAGATCGATTGTGAATTGGGTTACAATCAATTATCACATAGATTGTATGAAATCTTAGATGATCATTTGATGTTTGTAGAAAGGACGGATTTTGTGTTTGTAACAACGAGAGAATTGAACAAAAATGAAGTTGCTGAAGAATGAAACGGAAAAATTGATATCATAGTAATTGAATGCAATTTAATTTATTTTTGATTTATGTTATTATCAAGAAATTCTAAGATAACTTAGTATTTTAGGAAATTATGGTAGTGAATCCATAAGAATGAAGAAAAATGAATTTTTTTAATATATATAGATTTGTCTTGCAGCTACTGTATGGTTAATCAACTTGTACTGTACAATGAAACACATAAGTCGTGCTATGTTATATTCCACTCGCTGGCTGGCTGGCTGGCTGGCTATTATCTTCCTGTCTCCTGTCACCAGAATCTTGATTCTTCTCTTGTCTTCTCTCTGACGCCAAATACTCCGTTGAACTACCATCATCATTATCAATCAATCATCACTCAACTGCCTGCCCTGATTACTAATTATTTAATTAATTTCACCCCTTGAAATTGATTGATTATTGCGATCACTTGTCACCGGATTTGATAATAATAAGGTATTACATTTATCTTCCAATTGCATATGTCTTGCCGTCACTCGCATTAGCATTGTTATTATTATTAGTGTCTCATTGGATTCATGTTTGTGGATCTGGACTTTATTTCCTATATGTTATTTATTTAGGTTATATTACATACATGACATAACATGATTTATTAATTATTATGTCTTGACATTTGACATTGATCTTTGGCTAATTCAAATACATAATCCTCTAAAATTTGCATCTAAACCAAAATATCATGTGCAGGATTATTATGGAAACAACAAGATCTTATTTATTATTATTCACATAATAAAATCTAAATAGTCAAGACTCAAGAAGAAAGAAGATGGCGGTTTCTAAGAAGACATCATTGGCTTTCAAGTCCTACCAGAACCAGGCTCAAGTGCTCGTTAAAACCTACCTTTTAGCTGAGGCCTTTATGCCTTACACATCTGTTCTTGGTGGTGTTTTTGCTTCCAAAATGGTTCGTTATTTCTTTATTCATTCTTATGCATCTAACTAACTGGGATTGCCTTCTTTCTCAAACGGGTTGGCTTGGGTTGGCGTGTTGAGATTCTTCAATCCTAACCCAACCCAACCCAACCCAACCCAACCCATATAGTTATTCGTGGTCAACCTATTTTACCTTCATTTTCTAATATGACTAACACCTAGTAACGATTCAAGCAATTAATTTCTCTTAGTAATTTGTGATAGATCTAATTGTTTTTGTGTATTTATCTCTCATTGCCAATTAACAAACTTGGTTTTACATATTTAACTCAACATAAGAACAAACGAATGGAAATAATCAAGGAATAGACAGTTAGAACTAATAAAATAAAAATGCTGAAGTGAAGAGAAAATAAAAGTAGTTTTAAAAAAATTAGTTTTACTTTTAAAGTTAATAGATATATGAAAAATTAAAAATCTAAGTATTTAACTTTAAAATTTAACACTTCTTATCTCTAGAATCAAAATATTAACTTCTCTAAAATTCTTAAACAGGTCAACCCACATTTTAACAGTTCATGTTCGGGTTGACCTGTTTTTTAAACGGGTCGTGTACGGGTTGATCTGTTTAAGAAAACGGGTCGTGTCAGCCAACCTAAAACCAATTGTTTTCTTGTTAGGTTCGGGCCGGGTCTTGGGTCGTGTCAGGAATTGCTGCCCCTCAAAAAATACCTAAAAGTATATATTTAATGTGTACATCCTCTTAAATGATTTTATTCAAAGATTTAGGTTGTCATTGTAGTAGTATCATAATTGTGATCAAAGTTAACACATTAGTTATATTATAATGTGTACACCTAAAGATTTTGATTATTGTTATGCTATTATCTTTTTAATCATAATTATTCAGAATTTTGAACATCAGCCTGCTACATTGACAAAAAATGAAAATAACCGCAGATAAATAATAATATGATTTTCTTCAGGTTTATGATCTTACACAATTGATAAGCACTTTTTACTTCAGAACATATGCGGGCCTTACAAAAATTCAGCGGATTGAGTGGAACAATCGGTAAATGCAATTTCATTATCTTTATTTTCTCAAAAGGTTTTACTGCCTATTATTTTCTTCTCATTTGGCTAAGTCTTTACGTCTTTTCCGTCTCGTTTTTTTATTCAGGGGTATGTCTTCTGTTCATGCCATTTTCATTACAGCAATGTCTTTGTACTTTGTGTTCTGCTCAGATCTTTATTCTGATCGATACACTGCGGGTCCCATTACTTTCAGAAGCTCACCACTCTCTACATTTGCATTAGGGGTAAGTGTTAATAATATAACGATCTAATTTATTTTAGGAACAACATCCGGCAATCGGTCTCTCCTAATGTTTCAGTATAATTTTTATACAGATTTCTGTTGGTTACTTTTTATCGGACCTTGCAATGATCTTTTGGCTATATCCTGCTTTAGGCGGATTAGAATACGTAAGTTCATCATCAAGGAGGAAAATTTTTATATAAAATATATATTCTTTTTAAGGCTTTTTATGGAAATTATTTGTACTCTCGGATTTCAGGTTGTTCACCACACGCTTTCAGCAATTGCGGTATCATATGCCATGCTTACAGGGGAAGGACAACTGTACACATTCATGGTTCTTATATCTGAGTTGACAACACCCGAGATCAACTTGAGATGGTATGCCGCATGCGTGTGTAAATATGTTCAAATAAGAGGCAAAAAAATGTTGAGAACTTCGAGAACCGCATAGTACAGTTGTACGTTTTGCTTCAAGTGTGATATACATATAACACCATCGCATTAAATTATCAATGCACTAGGTACAAGTACTTAATGCGGTTCTCGCAGTTGTCAGCATAAAACTAGTTCTGAAAAGAACGTGTCGCTACACACACACACACATATAACCCTAATATTACATGTTGCGTAGGTATCATGCGTACTTAGTTATATATGTTTCATAGTTATTTTACGTCATTCGTAATTAAAACGCGGAACTTTCGCGTCATAATTATGCATGAATGCTTTTGTAAGCTGCCTACACTTTGTACGTTAAGCGTCCTTTGTACAATAACATGCCCTATATATACGTGTGTGTGTGTGTGTATACAGGGAAGGGTTATTCTAAAAACAAGTAGTTTTCTAGGAAGACTAGGAATAAATCATAGCTATCGGATCATCATGTTAATCAATTATTGAGATTTAAAATTACCAAAAACCGACATAGTTTTCTAGAATTGTTCTTTCACCTATAGGTTGTAATGCCACATGTCAAAAATCTATTGGTTCTTATCATTCCTAGGAAACTACTTATTTTTATTTGAACCCTTTTCTATATATATATATATATATATATATATATATATATATATATATATATATTTATACTAGATGGGAGTCTGTGCGATGCAGCGGGTATTTAAACACAGACCCTAGTAATCACATAACAATTATGGATGTTCGTGCTTCAGTTTTGGTTTTGATGACAAAAAATTATTACTAACGGTCGGGCTCACAAGCTTAACATAAAAACCATTAAAACCGATCGTGAATACCCATACGCAATGTATTAATTTTTTTAGTTGAAAAACTATAGCAATACCATACTCAAATTAAAGAGAATAAAATGCTCGTTTTCATGGTGCAACTTTTTTGCAAAAATATGAATGTATGAATAAGTTATGCCCGTTTAAGAATTGTGTGGGGAAGTTGGTTTATAATTGAAAATAAAAATAATATATGGTTTAAAGATTAAGGGGTAAACTTGTAAATAATATTTATTTTAACAAAAGTTGGCTAAAGTAAGGATGAAAAGCTGTAAATATTTTTTGAAGAAGTGTTTAAAGACAAGTTGATGGCAATAAGCTTAATTTGGATTAAAAATACCCGAAAATAACATAAAAAGCAACGGTTCCCACAAGATACAGTCACACCACTCGCAAGCCTCGTTGAGCAGATTAATCTAGCCCCGATTCTCGATACAGCCACACCACGAGAACAAGAACTAGCCTCCAACATCACCTTCTAAAACCTGCTACATTTTATAATAGCAATGGAACAAAATTACCCTCTGACTGCACTGAATAAGAAATTTAGGAAACTAAAATCTGTCATTGATTTCCATTACATATTGTGAATGAAAGAAAAAAAAACTACAAACACTACCACCCACGTTTCCTACACTTGTGGAATAATCAAAACAACTACTTTGACCACTAATAAAATAAAATAATAAAATGAACATTAAACATGCTGTGGAATAAAACGTGGGGGCATAAATAAAACTGGTAGCATGCGATAAGGATTTGAAGCTTACAGTTGAACGAAGCTGACCCGTTTGTGGACTGGGCTGGGGTCCATTTGGGCTATTGGGTTGTGGCTCAGTGTTGCCTTTCACAAGTTTACCCTCTTTTGTTTATGTACCTTATGCATTAAATTGTGTAAAACTCTTAAAATCAAGTGTTTTAATTTGCCCTTATCTCATGTATTATATATAGTTTAGATATAGATATACGCACATACATACATATAAACACACATATCTTTATTTGTATTAATACTCGTGAAAATCAATTTTGTGAATGAATCAGGTATTTAGATACGGCTGGTTTCAAAAAGTCTAATGCGTATCTTATAAATGGTGTGGTGATATTCTTTGCCTGGATGGTGAGTATTATCAATTAATTTTTTGTATAATCGGTAATCGTGCTATTATTATACAGTAGTTTCATGAATTTATCCGTTTAATGCAGGTGGCCAGAATTTTGCTGTTTGTTTATATGTTTTACCATGTCTATCTGCACTACAATCAGGTAATTTTGTGTTGCACTTGCATCTTTTTTCACACCCTTCCGACTATGCTGTACTTAAGCCTGGCAAAACGGGTGGATCAGGTCGGTTAACGGTTAGAAAATGGCTGTTTTATGAAAGTATCAAATGGATTCTGAATATGTTCCCGAAAATGAGGTGCAGGTGATCGAGGTGCATGAAATTGGGGTACTTTTGGTGTTTATGGTTCCGTCGGTGCTTGGTGCCATGAACTTAATGTGGTTTGGAAAGATTGTTAAGGGTATGATGAAGACGTTGGCAAAGAGGCCGTAAATTCATTCTTTTATGTCATTGATCTCGAGTTGAAAAGGGAAACTTGAGTTGTTGTAAATCATCATATTTGTCGGGTGGTAAATCATTCGGGAATACAAACTGCAAAGATGCCAGTGTTTAAAATAGGCCTCGAGTGCATATGAGTTCTCTGCTCTGTACAGTATACTTACATATTTTCATGTAACATATATCTAAACATTTTTTGTTCATAACCATGGTTTTAATTGTGAAATACGAGTTGTTCATACAACGCTGAAAAGCAGCTAATACAAAGTTTCAATATTCGTTTCACTCACGCATTCTACAAGATTTGAAAATCGCGGGTTCTAACAACTGAACATAGTAATCGTTGAGCATACTAAGAAAAAGAATCACAGGATCTATAAACATTTTCACTATTAAGAAATTGCAACGGTAAATTAAGTTCAGGGACTTCACAATAGCCTACTGAGTGACTTGATGACCAACTTCAAATTTTTCCGGGTAGCTTCATCGCCCGTGAATCCAAGAATATCGGAGCTTAAACTCTGAAAGTCACAAATGTTCATCAGGATATATGTCAGGTTGTGTTTTTATCTTAAAACACGTCAAATCAAACAATTCGGTCACAAACAAGTTGAAAGTCATCCAAAGTCTGTCTTAGAGGTGACCAACCTCCTAAATCCTAATCGTCTTATTCACATTATCGTAAAAATATCTTGTTTGCGTAATTATCATTAACATATTAGTTATTCCGTAGGAAATTTGACAATGAAAAAAATATATTTGCGGTAAGGGTGTTCACAAACCGTTGAAACCGACTGAATCAAAACAAATCGGTTTACGGTTTGAATTTTGTACAGTTGGGTCACAGTTTACGGTTTGAAAAACTGGGCTTAGGGGTTTGGAACTTGGAACCAACAATTTAAATTTATTAATATTTTTCTCTCGATTTTGGAATGCTAGTTATGCATATGTATAATATTTTCTTTACCATCTTTTAAAAATTTAGTCCAAACTAACGCTGCAAGTAAAATAAAAGCTGGTTCAAACCACCAAACCGAACAGTTTTGGCTGGTCTGACTGACCCAATCAACCCACTGGTCGGACCCGGACCGTGAACAACCCCAATTTGTGGGTCAATCCAACCTGACCTGACCCATACCAAACTTCCAGATTCAATCTGACCCCTTTTGATCTGTAACCAACCGACCCATCAGTATCAAATGAACCAAAAAGATATAAAAAGCAGTTGATTAAGTCACAAACCTCAATGTTCTTCAAAGTAAATACAAGTGTGTATATAGATTTCTGAATCAACTCAGTGTTCTCTGGAGTCATAATAGATGCATGCGTCTTTCTGTCAAAACCAAAATACAATATGTAAATTCAACAGTATACTAAAACAGCACAACGATACTTGAAAATACAAATACCTCAAATCCTCTGTTGCTTGAGTGAGACTTTTGGTCAAGCTTTCAACTTCTTGCAACAAACCACTATCTCGAACCTCTGACAGCATAGGTTGAACATCCTCAGCCATTGCCTGGATCTGAGACAAACTTGGTGCATTACGATACATTAATAATATTGAATTCACATGCTACATTTTTGTTTTTAATAAGCAAAATTTACCAAATATTTGTTTTTGGCAAGCGAAACCTGGTGCATTAAGATATATATATATTCTACTCTAAAGATAATAAGTCCATTGTAACTTTAATCTTCGACGCCTCATAATAATATTGGCTTGCTCGTGCAACCGTGGATGCAGGTCAAATTAGACTGAACATGTAAATCCCCGTGCTCTTTATTTTTATGTTCTCGTTTTATTGTGTGTGTAAGTTCATCTCTTAAACAAGCATAGAGTTAAAATACGAAAAATTTAGCAAATAAATGTAACATAGGCATACCACACCTTTAATAGCAAGGGTCTGGCTTCTTCAATAACCGCTGCAGCCCGTTCCGCCAGCGCATAAGTATTAGCCACACCGATGTGTTCCACTTCTCGTCCAAGACGTGTAAAGATCCCAATTAACGCATCCAAACTTACACCTTGATATCCTCTTAACTTCTGGCGATCACACACGATGACACCTTCTTTCACACAATCCGGATCCAAAGGACCAAACGAAGGTGTTGGAATCGGATCTTGAGGAGTAATATCAATCATAGTCTCCATTAAAAGACCCGATTGATTCACCTCAATCAATGCATTTCTAGGTATTATTGTCTTATCATCCTCAACCTACATTGCAAGCTTACGTTTATTCAATTACGTTTGTTTACGTTCAAACTATCATTTTTAACAACACTAACTAACCTCAACAACAGCTTCAATACTTTTCAAGGAAGGATTAACCCGAATAACATTACCAACAGTAACCCCTCTGATCCGGACTTGCGTACCAGTCTGAATCCCGCACGCCTGCACGAACTCGAAAACGGCAACATACTTGCGGAACCTAGACTTGAGCTGAAACGCTCTTAACCAAAGCAAACTCAGGGCGAGTAAGACCGAGCCGGAAACCAGAAACAAGCCCACCCCGCCCTCCCAAATGCTCCTGCGACCGAAGCCGAAGTCGCTGAGGGGGCGGAGGGTTTGCTTCCAGAGGTTTCGGGGCACATCGGCAAGTGGGTTTTTGGAAGGGGGCTGTTGGGTGTCTTGAGAGGCTTTGATTGGGAAAAGTCTCTTTTTCGTTGGGTGGATTGACGATGGGAATGGGTTTAGGGTTTGGGATTTGGGGGAGAAGAAGAATTTAGGGTTGTGAATTGGGATTGAATTCATGATCATCATCAGTCACAGGTGGAAGTGGGGTTGAAGAAACAAACAAACAAACAAACAATTGAAAATTTGTGTTTTTGGATACTGGAATGCATCATATTAAAGCAAAATATGCCTCCACATGTCATTTACTCCATGTAAGCAAGTTTTCATATCTATACTTTCCACATATTCACATTTATTTTTAATCAACTAACCCGTGGAGAGGAACCCGATACCCATTTTACATCATCACTTCTCATCCTCTCAACTCTAACTTCTTTACTGCCGTTACCCTGCTGCTCAATGAACCAAAACCATCATAATCCTTCGTTTGATTTTCAGAAGCCAATACCCTGTTCATTCTCTCAACCCTAACTTTGCCATCGCAGTAAAGCCTCCTCTTCATTGATTAATCGTTGATTTTTTTGACACTTCAAATCATCTTTCATCTCTCAACCCTAACCTTGCCATCGCCGTTAATGTAGTCAGTTGCTTTTGACAGATACAATCTTATTTCCTGAGATGCCTATTGCACTGCGGTTATCCCGTCATCTTTTGCTCGGCGTGGTTAGGATTTACTCAAAAAAGGTTATATCCGTCCATTAATAACAGATCTATTTACACAAAATTGGTAGTTCTTATTCTTATAATTTGATTTTGTTTATAGAGATTTGGTGATGGTGATGCATCTGGAACTAAGGAACTTGCTGCTGCTGCTGCTGGTGCGTCACATTCAGATCTCTATCTTTTTGGTATTCTACTTTTGTGTATTAAAGATAAAATAAAAAAAAGATTCGAATTGAATATAATTGTAAACAGATTGCATTTGAGAGTTTACCATAACATAAATAAACGGTTGACTTAATTAATATTTTCAAAATTCCAATTTTAAACAATTCATATATTTCATAATATATATTGTAAATTTTTTTGTGGTAATAATGTCTCTGGTGGATGTTACACATGGGAAGCATAGGCGGGATTCAAGACTCACATTTCTTCTTCAGGTCAGCAGCTTAAAACATGAATTTACATTCTCATTCCATAACCGTATTAGATTTTGGCAAGTTGCACTAACTCCTTTAGCATAACATAAATAAACGGTTGTCTTGATTAATATTTTCAAATTTCAAATTTTAAACAATTCATATATTTCATAATACATATTGTAAATTTAACTGTAAGGCTAATATTAATCATAATTATTGAAAATCATATTACATAATTATTGAAATTTAACAGTAATTGCAAATATTAAGGCTAATATTTATCATCAATCATTCTAATTTCTACAATTAAGTTCATGATAAACACATGGTGTTAAGAGAAAAAAGAATTTTCTAAAAGGAAATTATATTTGGAGTAACATAAATAACCGGTTGAGTTAATTAATATTCTCAAAATTCAAATTTTAAATGTGTATTACCATGTAGACAAAATAAATTAATATTCTCAAAATTCAAATAACCGTGTATTACCATATCTAACTAATATACAATTGTAAAAAAGAATTTTCTAAAAGGAAATTATATTTACCATAACATAAATGTAACAGTAACCGTAAATATTAAGGCTAATATTAATCATAATTATTTCAAATCATATTACATATTAATAATCATAAGGGAAAAAAGTATTTTCTAAAATACAAATATTCCATATTATTTATCTACCTTACTGATCTAGGAACCGTTAGGTGTTCATTCAGGAATTCTCCTAATTAAGGTGTGTCATATATACTAAAGACGAATCCAATTTAAAAATTAATAACATGAGGTGTAATTGAGTTATATGACAACCTCAACTTGTACTATTTCTTTAGAATATTATGTTTTTGATTGCATTGCACGAGCAACTGTTACAATGACACAATAGTGACCAATAGGATTACGGGTAAATACAATATATGAAAGAATATGTTTAAATATTATGACCAATATTCTCCGGTTATAAACGGTTCGGCGTTTCGAGATAACCTATATTTAGGATGGTCAATGTTTAATGATTAATTTTGTGCATCACTTATTTTTTGTTGTTCCCAAAATCAAGCTTCGTATTTTGGGAAGAAATTATATTCTTTATTTATATGCTATATTTACTCAAGGGTTTATAATATATTAAATATTAAAATTTTTGTATTTACGGCTTTAATTAGAAACGAAGTTCCTAAAATTACGATGTTTACCATAATTAAACATCTTCATACCTACTATATAACATCTAATTGTATATGCATTCTCCATCAACATTCATATCAATCTTCTTGACTTGAAGCTTTTACCAAGTAACTTTTTCAACTGTTATTTATAATTCATATATTTAAACATATTATTTCATAAAGTCTATTATTATGTTATTCAATACAGTTTACAATGGATGTTCAAAAGTTTACAATGTTGAACGAAATTGATGTTCTCAAAACATCTCCGTCAATAGTTAAGGTCAGAGTCTTGAGAGTATGGAGCGTCAAGGATAACAAAAATGCCAATGAAGACTTCTTGATGGAAATAGTACTCATAGATCAATCTGTAAGTTTTCAATGATTTTATATTTTCCTTCCTCTTTCAAAATTACTACTATTTTCATGACTTATTTACACATGTTTCTGTTTTATTCTATTATTATTTCATGACAGGAGAATAGAATCCAAGCTTCGGTTTTCAAACCCGACATTTTTCATTTCAAAAGGTTTTGAACGAAAACTCTACTCCGACAATTGTGAATCCTGGCGTGGGTTTGAATTCTTCCAACTATTGGGTAATTGATTGTCCAAACAAGTTGGTGTTGGGACCAAACACCCATGTCAATTCATGTGAAGACTTTGAAGGTCGTATGTTTGGTTTCAAAATAACGTCTTTCCAATCAATAATTAACAAAGAGATTCTTTTGAAGTCAACTATAGGTAAACACGTCACTTTATATGTAAATAATATTTTTTTATATCTATGATATATTTTTTTATTAATTATGCAACTTTGTATCTCAACTAATATTTTTATTTGATTTTGGTAGATGTTATTGGTCATGTGGTTCACATCTTCAAAAGCAACGGGTCAAACTTTAAAGACAAAAAACAAACGCACCATGGAGATCTCCGATTTAAGGTAATACTATTGATACCTATTTAACATATCTTTAAAAACTATAGTTTAACTTTCAAACTGGTATGTATTTGTAAACATAGTTTTCTATTAATATTACAAAATCTTTTACTAATAATGTGTTTTTTTATTTTTTTTCAGGTCTAATGGTTTATTTATGTTATATTATTTCTTATTCATTGCATTGTTTATTTATAATGTTTTTTCTTTTTATGTTATACACATATTTTAACATCTTTTATACATTTGAGGGTAAAAAAACTTATGTCAAATAATTGTCTTGACTGAATACGTAATTTATATTTTATATTGTTTGTTGATATGTTTTCCACCCGTGTGTAACACGGGTTATTACCCTAGTTATTAACAAAACAAACACGACATAAAAATAACATTTTTATATATTTTTGAAATACATGGGAGATTAAAATGTCAAAGTAGTAGCCACGAGTTAACGGGTAATAAACCACTGTTGTTGGAAGTGTATATCGGAAGAACCAGTCGCTGACCAAGATCTGCTCGTATTGATTAATTGAGCTTGCAAACTAACCGTTCCAGTTAGTCTTTTGTAAAACTAACCGGCTCGATGTATTTAGTAAATAAAACACCTCGCCATGGATAGTTGGTAAACTACTTGTGTGTCAGAAAGTTGCGAGATCTACTCGTCACGATTAAAGAATTTATACAGTAGTCGTGGGCGTTAATTATGAGGCATGAAACTTCTTTATTCGTGACAACTAAATGATTATTGAACGTGCTTGTCATGATTAGTTTACGGCTAAGTGGCATGTTTTAATTGGTTTTGTAAACTACTCGTTTGTTAGCATATACTACATGTCACGATTAGTTTAAAATACATATTTCTAGAATTCTTTACAAATGATATCTAAAACTAGAAACTTGTTTACAAAAATACCTATTTTGCGAATTTTACCAAAGATAATCCTAACAAAATTCAAATTACAAAAAAAAAAGACTAAAAAAAGTCAAAATTCTATGCATCCACGTTTCTCTTTTACTCTATACAGTAACTAGCTTTGAATCGCGTTTTACACGGGTTACTTTAATTTTCTTTTTATTTATTTATGATTGTTGTTATATATAAGCCTTACAATTTAAATTTTTGTTTATATATTTGTATTGAATTATTTTAGGTTTTTATTGGATTAACGTATGTTGATAAATGGATCTTTTTATGGGCTATAATGGATTTTTGGATTTTAAGCATTTTGTTTTTTGATATATTTTTAAAAGTCTTTTTGGATTTAATATACAGAAGTGTTTTTTTACCATTAATTTACATCGACTCAACTTAAGTGGCTGAATTTTGTCACAAATAAATTATATTATATATAATAATATTGGAGTCTGTATTTTGTCATAAATACATTATCTAAATTGAGTAAATGTGACTTTTGGTGCCACAATTTGGACTCTACGTTATGCGTCGCTTAATTTAAATAAATTAGCCTCCAAAATCTATCAGCTTATTGGTTATGGCTCAACGGTTTATGTCATCTTCTGATGCTGCGTTTATTGGTCAGTTACCCACGATCGAATCCTTCTTTCATATAAGGTCTTTATGTCCCTTTTTTTTAATGATGCTGCTGGTGGTGGGCCCAATCAATTGTTAACAGCCTTCTTCCTCTGCCGCGTGTAATACATCCGTCACCTGCCTGGATATATACATCGCCTTATTCAGCCTGCATCGCTCTTCCGACGTCCATCCTTTCTTGTTTTTTTTGAAATGGTGTGTATTACAAAAAAAATTAGGTTAACGGGAAAGTAAAAAAAAAAAAGGTTTTTGGTGTATCCGCTATTGAGAATAGCGGATTAGGAGGAAAATGAATTTGGATCCGCTATTGAGAATGACGGATCACCTGCAACCTACAGTCCGCTATAAAAAATTAGGTTAACGGGGAAGTAAAAAAAAGGTTTTTGATATATCCGCTATTGAGAATAGCGGATTAGAAGGAAAAGTGAATTTGGATCCGCTATTGAGAATGACGGATCACCTGCAACCTACAGTCCGCTATTGAGAATAGCGGATTAGGATAACTCCACTAGGCGCCAAGTTAACCCAGTTAAGAAACCAAACAACCAAACTAACCCCACTAACCAAACTAACCTAACTTTGGATTCTACCCCCTTATTATTATTGTACTGCAAACATTCATAATTCATCTGCCAATTTCACATGCATGCCTACTGCAAAGCTCAAAGCTAATAAAGATTCCCTCAAAGCTGCAAAGTGCCATTCATTCCCTCCTTAATGTACACTGCAACCTGCTCCCTTCATATGAGTTGTCTTTGATCTGCCACCATGAAGAAGATGAAGACCAAAAAAAAATTATCTTTTCCTAATCCGCCATTGTCAATATCGGATTAGGTTTTTTTTTAAAAAATTAATTTTTCCTAATCCCTCATTCATAATGACGGATTAGGTTTTAAATTGAAAACCCTAATTTTTTAGATAATATTTTGACGATGTTGAAACAACAGTAACCATTTGATTTTTGGAGGAAAACACCTGGATTATAACATGAATTAATATTAATCAAACCTTACATGAACTCGAAAATCATGTCAAATATGAATTTTTCACATATAAATAGATACAAACATGTAACTTGAACTTTTATTATCTTCTACTTTTATATATTAGTATATTACTATTTAAGATATTAATATTACATTAAATGGATACAAACATGTAACATGTATTTAACTCGCCTAATCTATTTTTTTTAACTAATGACGTGAGGTCGAAGACTCACTCAAAAATAAACCAAATACAACTAAATAGATAGCAGTAAGTGGGTGTCGAACACAGAGAGTTTGTGGAAAATGTGTTACTAGGTAGGTTTGTAATTTAACTATCACCATCAAATATCAAGCATCAACTATCTCTCTATCCATAGAGTATATTATTTGTGAGGTTAAACAATAAACAATACATAGTTAGAAACTAATTAAAGAAAGCACATTTTTTAAATTCAATAATCAAATAAACTTAAAAACGGTAGTGATTAATGAAGAATGCATAAAACATAAAGAGTCCATAGATATTAAATGAAATATGATCCAATTCATGACAGGTACTTCTCTTGAAAACTAAGTTATACTTAAGACATAAAATAAAACAAACAGAAACTTAAATACATGATAAAAAATACAATAATTAATTTTGTCGGTTCGGACAGTTGTTGATCCTGTGACTTGTTGATTTACAACCAGAACACCTACGACCCGTCGTTTCCTCAGCGTAGCTAGCGTCCATCTCGTTGTGCATCCTCCTCGCATGCCATCTTCCCTTTACGATAATTATCTTCGATGGGTCCCCATGAATTCACCAACCGGTGTACATCCAATCTTGTTTATGAGGCACCGGAAAATACTGGTGGCCGTATGTGCATGGTATGTTTCTGTGTAAAACCTTGGATCGGCAGTTTTTCTTTGACTTTCATCTAAGTGGTGGCATACTGCAATTGCATGGCTACATGGGAAACGATAAATTTGCCACTTACCACACGTGCAGGTTCGTTCTTGGAAATCTACTGTATACGGACTGTAGCCATATTCGTCCGATGTTTGTAGGGATGACTCCACTATGTACCTTTGATGACGTGCTGAATAAGGGAACACTCTGTGTTGTCGAGCCCTGATTTCACGATTATGGAAGATTGTCAACATGCGGTGAGGAAAGTCCGTTGAACAATTATACGCGTTTGTGTAGTGTATAGCGTATTGTTCAACTTCTCTTTTAAAGGTATATTCAATTAATGCCTTTATTGGGAGCGTCCTAGCACCACGTAACACATTGTTCATGCTTTCTGATATGTTCGTGGTGAGGTTACCCCATCGTCGATTCCCACTGTCATATAGGACTGTCCATTTTTTTTATCTATTTGACGGAGGTACCGCCATGCTTTTTTGTTTGTTGCCTTAAGCTCATCCATCAGGCGATCATACTTTCTTTGTTGTGTTGTGCTTCCGATCTCCCAACACATCCTTTTGAGGCTCACACTCTTGAACTTCACCATGAAATTGCTTCTTACATGCCTTAGACAAAATCTATGGTAGGCGTGGGGTTCCTTCCAGAATTCTAAATTATCCATGGCGTGTTTTATACCCGCATGCATGTCAGAAATTAGACACAACTTTCGCATTGCGGGGTCTTCAACGTTGTCAGCAAATTGTTGAAGAAACCACTTCCAGCTCTCGTTTGTTTCCTCATCCACCAATGCCTACGCAACCGGCAAGATCATGTTGTTTGCGTTTTTGGAAATCGTCATCAATATTTTTCCCTTGTAAGTGCCCCTTAGACGGGTGGCATCTATAGAGATCACAGGAATGCAAAATCTAAAGGCTTCAATACTTGGACGGAATGCTCAAAATACATACTTGAATACTGAGCAGTCACTTGGACTATAGGGATGATGTAACAACTGGACAACGGTACCAGGGTTTGCTTGTTGTAGTGCCATTATGTAGCTTGGTAATTCATGGAAGTTTTCATCCCAGCTACCGTATATGTTTTCGACGGCTTTTTTCCTGGCAGCCCAAGCCTTGCCGTAAGTGATATCAACATTCAATTTCTCTTTGATCAGAGACTGAATTTGTTTCACAGTATACGATACATTTGCAAGAACTTGTTGTTGGATGTGGGCTGCTACAACTTTTGATCTTAGGGCTCGGTTGTTGTTGCGAGAAACAATGGTGAAACACGAGTGAGCCGGGGTCCATGTTGTCATTTTGAAACAATTGGAATCTTTTAATTTTCTTTTCGTGCATGTCCAAAAACATGGTTGAGAGGTATCGTGCTGGTTGTTTGTTTGCTTGATACTTTTACATTTCACCGTGAAGACTTTGGGTCGGGTTTCTACCATAAATATCTCTCTGTTGTGGTTGATATTCCACATTCTAACGGCGTAATCAACTTGGCATTTTGAAGTGAAATACATATTTAAACGTATTTCTGGATCTTTTTCGTCCCAAAACTCCATTTCATCTTCCGCAAAATTATCCATGGGAATATAGTCTTCATCCATTCCTCTACCAACAACATTAAGTTCGGGAAAATGGGTAAGTCCTTGACTTTGTTTTTGAGGCAAAGGAGGGAGTGGTTCGTCGTCCTCTGATTCATATTCAGAAACAGACGGTTCACTCTCTGATGTGTCTTCAATTTCTTCAGCAAGAGAGTCTTACAAAAAAAAAATTATGTATTACCATTTACCACATTCTATTGAGTATAAAAATTATTAAAAAGGATGTAAAAAGGAAGGAAACTAACCTTCATCATAGTCTTCAATGATTGAGGAACTACCATGCTTATGTTGTTGCAAGTATGGAACTACCGTCGTTTAAGCCACATGAATTTTACAGGTGTAACCAGGAACAAGGGAAGCTAGTTGGTATATTAAATACATATCACTTTCTTGGTGAATATGTGTGGTATATGAACCTTCATTGTATTCATAGTAGAGTTTTACCTCTAGACAACAAAATTGCCGGTCAATTTGAACACATCTACATATGTTGTCAACCAAATTGGAATAATTGATCTGTTGAGTAACTAAGAACGTAGTGCTACGAGTTCCCGGAGCACCCATAACAACCCCTTATGTGTATGACATTTCACCCCCATAATATAACTGTACTACAAATGTTTTGAATGACAAAGAAGAAGACATTTGATGCTTGAATGAGGAAGTGGAAGGAGGGTTGAATTAGAAAGTGGAAGCATGGTGGTATTTATAATTGATGCAATGCTCCCCACCATGAAGAAGTCGAAGACCAGAAATTTTTTTTTTTCCTAATCCACCATCACAAATAGCGGATTAGGTTTTAAAAAAAAATTTAATGTTGTGTTTGGTAAACATATTCATAAGATTTCTTTAAGATGGGTTTTCCAGTTTATTTTGGTGGTTCTTCCAATTTAAAAAGTTGTTAGGTTGAAAATGTCTCATGTGTGAAGTTAGTTTGTGCGATTACATCAAATATTTATTTTCATCGTTTTCATCATAGTCTTACTTATTTAACCAGTATTTTTTAAAAACAAGTAAATGTTATATCAAGATCTAACAAACCAAACCAAACTTTCATCTTTGTTAGGCATCGGTCCCTATGACCACATAAAACCAAATATGTTAATTAAGTCCTTTTAAGATTTGATCTTTTCCTTCTTCAAAACCTAGTTATAATATAAAGAAATTTATTAATTTAATAGTTATTTTAATATTTTATGTTAATGATATCGTATAAAGATAAACTAGGTTTATTAATAAAAGAAAATATTTTTTCATTTTAAATATCTTAGTTAAAATTAATTTTTAAAAATTATACAAAAAATACAATATTACATGTGCTGAATTTAAAGTTACAATCTACGTAATTATTTAATGTCTATGCGGATGGCGGATCAGACAGCCACCCGTGCCACAACCAACTGGTCTTGGATGTCTTCTTGGTTGTACGTTCCGGATCTTGACGTTCCTCATCACTTGGTGGACTGGAGCCTTCGGGTTGAGTCAGCTGTAGGTCCAAGCTCATTTGAACCGGAGTTAAATGTTGGTAACGCGGTTGTTGTACACTAACACCGGTATAATCGTAATTCTGGAAGTGTCTCGGGTTGTTCTTGTATATCGCAGGAATCATATTACTAGTAGGAGTGCAGTCAAACAAAGAGGATACCCAATTGTTTTCTTGGTTGTTGTTAACATTTGACTGGGTACCTTGTTGAATGCTTGATGATCCCTGTCCAACATTTTGAAACGAAGGTCGATAACCGGCTTGCCAATCTAGTGTTGCCCCTCCAAAATTTGAGGGACCCTCCCCATAGTTGGGAGTAGGGCCTCCAAAATTTGAGGGACCCTCCCCATAGTTGGCTGTAGGCCCTTCAAAATTTGAGGGACCCTCCCCATAGTTGGCTATGGGCCCTCCAAAATTTGAGGGACCCTCCCCCTCATCATCATCATGTACGAGGTTTACCCGAGGTCTTTGTTGACCACGACGCCCCCGACCACGCGGAGCACGTTGGGGAAGCGTGTTATTATGTCTCAAATCCGGTTGATTAGTCTATATATATGAAGGCTGATCAACATGATTAACAGATTGAATTAGCTGAGAAGCCATGCCTTGGACCCCTCCAAAATTTTCATAGTAATGTTCAGGGTCCATGTTCTAATTCTGATGTCTTCTTGACCAATGAAGCCTAATCCATCCACCTACAAAACTAAAAATAATTAAAACCCATTCGCATTACTTATTTATTAAATTTAATTTTACATTAATAATTATACTAACCAAGTATCTTGTTGTTCCACCGTGATCATGGAATCCAGTATCTACAACACCAGGGACGTGCTTCGGGTCCTTTATATATAACACAGTATGTCGATGGAACCAGTCATTGTAAGTATGGAGTGCCGTAGGCGTGTTGGTCGGCGCACCTTGCACCACATTTGCGTGTCTATGGTTCCAATTTTCGACATACTCGGCATGAAATGCAAACCAGTCTGTGCCCAACCTCCCTTTCCGTATTGTCTTACGGAGTATCCGAAGCACTTCACGTGAAAAAGGGAATGGGTCAGGGACCTCCTAAAGAAATCCAAACTGTCTCATCACCCTTTCCACCGAATGATATTCAACGACGTTCCAATAAATTAGAAAACATCGTGACCTCCAACTGTTTATGCTTGTTAGACACATTTGCGGGAGTCTATGCATCACGTCCCGATAAGGCATCCAATCAAACTGTTAAAATAAAAAAAAGTTAATATTTAGTATTTACAATCTACTTAAAAAACTTTTATGGTTAAGGAAAAAATACTTCGGCCTCTCGTAGATTTTGTAGTGTTGTCCGGTGGGCTTTCAGCACGTATGAAGGAGTCTCCCTGTTACTAATGGTATGCTCCGCCCACCTTCAGGATGACAATAATAAGTGCTAGAATATTAATAATTATATTAGTATTACAATGGTACGTAATTACCTTGCTCCATATGGATTTTTCCAATCGATTTGTTGATCGACAATTGTGGGTCTCAATGGTCGAATCCGGGTCCATGCCCATATTTGTCGCAGTGACATTGGGCCGCCAACTGCCTTTGTTTGTGATCTAGTTCCCTTATATAGTTCTCTATACAAAGACGCTAGGGCAGCAGCACCCCAACTCAGTTGCCCACTAACTTCAAAGTCAGTCAAATGAGTTAATAAATGTAATGACGCGTACCCATTATTTGTATCTCCTAATATGTTATTAGTAGCCACTATTAGGCAGACACAACGGGCACACTGCATGCATTATGCATCAGTAGATTCATCGGTTATTAGGTTATCTAATATAAATGTTAGCATAGTATTGAGTTTTAAAAATTGATTTTTATAAGCAGATTGTTGTGTATCAAAACCCAAATAAGTTAGGCACATTTGCCTCCGTTCGTTGTAATCAAACGAACCCTCTTACCCAGTTAAAGCCTCACCCTCAATGGGCAACCCCCATAGAATGTTAACATCCTCCAAGGTGACAGTCGCCTCGCCAAATGGCAGGTAAAATGTGTTCGTTTCGGGCCGCCACCTTTCAACCAGTGCTTCTATCAACGCTCGGTCAACTCTCCTATAACCACAACGTACGATACTGCCCAAATCCAAATTAATGGATAAACCTCAAAACTCTACCCGTTAGAGTAATGTCACCGTCCATAACTCGCTCCCAAAATGAACCATCCCCACGTTTAAATTCCATTGTAGACCTCTCCCCCTCTAGTGGATTGAGGAACAAATTTCTGGCTCGGTGTTCGGCTTCTAGGTATAAGAGACTTTCATCCCTTGGACCCGGGTTGAGATACAAGTTCGTATTCATTTTCTTGGTTGAATTTGGGTGTGGGTTGGGTGAGAGTCTTCAAAGTGTTGGATGAGGTTTGTGAGTTTGAGTGTTGAAGTGTGGGTGTGTGTGGTATTTATATAGAATATAGTAGATTATTATAAATTGTAATTTATTGTTTTTGTTTTTTATTTTCTTGAAGTAAATTATAAGAGTTATTAGTCTAGATTTAAAAGTGTTAGAATTAAACAAACTATAATTAAGCAAACTAGAATTAAACAAACAACTTGATTAAAAACAAATAACAAAACACATAACAACTTTATTAAAAACACATAAAAAAACATAACAACTTTATTAAAACATAGATTACTTCCAATGACAATCGTCATTTGACCACTCGGAATCCGATGAGTGCTATCCAGGATACGGGTCATGTTGGTACTCCGGTTCAACTTCTTTCCCTTCGTTTTCATAAATACTCTTCAGTTAATCTGGGTCTTCTAACAAATTAGGAGTCAATTGGTCAAAAGTTAACTTCGGTGAGGGGGGTTGTGAAAGGAGGGGGGGGTGTACTTTTGCTTCAGGCCGAAGAAGATCACACTTACACTAACAAAACAGATATGTAATTACTCAATTAAAAGAAATATTGTATCAAGAACATAAATATATAAACACTTACACAATATAGGATCCACGTCATGCAAATCATATGGTAGTAAGTAGGAGCACGACATAGGTAACATAACTCCTTGGGTATGACTCTTGTTGGACTGCTAGCATATACAATGTTAGGATCCATTTTAGTCGGTGGTGAATTACCAAGTAGTCATATGTTTATAATATACCAACTAGTGTCACTGATTTATAATACTATGTAAATACTGTATACTAACAATATTATTATTATGTTACCGTCTTCAAAAATAGCCTAATCCGCCATTAGCAACGACGGATTAGGATAAAAAAATTATAGAAACTTAATCCGTCATTACCAATGACGGATTAGGAAAAAATAATTTTTTTATAAAAAACCTAATCCACTATTTAGAATGGCGGATTAGGAAAAATTAATTTAAAAAAAAAAACCTAATCCGCTCACGGGTCATGGCAGCTTAGGAAAAATAATTTTTTTGGTCATCGTCTTCTTCGTAATAGGGTTTCATAAACAGCTCATGGGTCATCTTGTCAGGAGCTCATGGCAGCTTGTAGGGTGCATTCATGGCAGCTCACGAGTCTTAAAGGTTGCATGTGAATTGGTAGTTGCCAGCTTTAATATTTTGTTTGTGTGGACACCATTAAAACCTTTGCATGGCAGCCTTGCATGTGAAGGGGCAGTCTTTAAATGTGAAGGGGGCAGGTTGCAGTGTACATTAAGGAGGGAATCAATGGCACTTTGCAGCTTTGAAGGAATCCAAAGTTTGCAGTTCAATAATAATAAGGGGGTAGAATCCAAAGTTAGGTTGGTTAGGTTAGTGAGGTTAGTTTGGTTGTTTGGTTTCTTAACTAGGTTAACGGGGTTATCCTAATCCGCTATTCTCAATAGCGGACAATAGGTTGCAGGTGATCTATCATTCTCAATAGCAGATCCAAATTCATTTTCCTCCTAATCCGCGATTCTCAATAGTGGATACACCAAAAACCTTTTTTTTTTTTACTTATCTGTTAACCTAATTTTTTTTTTGTAATACACACCCTTTCAAAAAAAAATTCCCATCCTTTCTTTCATCAGGTGACTTCCGACTTCATCTGTATATCTGAGTTGTTAGTTTTTACCTTGCCACTCCAATCAACTTCTCCAAATGTCTGCGTCCGTGTGTTTCCAACCCTAATTGTTCTGTTTCTTTATTGTTGATTGTTTGTTGAAGCAACGCTTTACGATTATATGAAGGCTTTGTGTTTTATGTTTTATTTACGAAGATGCTCATACTTTTTACTGACGATATAGGTTACCTGCAGCATATGTTATTTAGTCACCAGAATTAGTACTAAGTTTTATTGATAGAATGTCAACTCTCAACTTTTTATTAGACGCAGGTTGGTAAATCCCTCTATCGAACCGACTCGAAAACCGAGTTGAAACCAAAACGGTTTTAAACGGACTAAGTACGAACCGGTTTGGAACCGATTGACGGCGTATGTTCGGAACCGGTTAGCGATTTGCTTCCCCGCAACTGCTATCAGTCAACATACGCCAACATCCTAGGTAGACCGACTTCCTTATAACTGCTATCGGTTTGCGATTTTCTTTCCCACAACTGCTATTGGTCAACATATGTGATTTCCTTACCCAACCCGACCCGGTGTCAAACAAAATTGACTTCTACATTTAATTAACGCTTTAGGTTACCTGCAGTGTATTACTCCTCAAAATTAGTAGTCACTTTTGTTTGACAGAATGTAAGTTTCCAACCTCCTGTTACAGGAAGATAGGTAAACCGCTTTACCGAAATGACCCGAGACCGTGACGGTTTTAAAAGGACTATGTAGCAACCTAGCTTTCATCCGGTGCATATTATTCACCCATTAAAATCAGTGGTGAGTTTTTCTAAGAAATCTTTGTTAGAGATAGGTAACTAAATAGCTTTACCATACCAACCCAGCAAGCTACCCGAAACGGAACCGACTTTAAACGGACTACGTACGAACCTAAGTGACCTACAGTGTATATCATTTAGTCACCAAAATTAGTACTTTTTTTTTAATTAGAATGTAACTTCTCAACTTCCTATTAGAGGTTGGTAGGTACACCGCTTTAGTGTTTAAACGGACTAAGCAGGAACCCAGGCTACCTGCTGTCTACATATTTGGTCAACAGAATTTGTACTATGTTTTTTTTTTTGATAGAATGCAAGTTGTCAACTTTTTGTTACAGGTAGTTAAGTAAACCTCTTTACCGACCCCACCCGAATAGGTTCGTAATCGATTTGTGCTTTCCTCAACCAAAACCGCTTTCAGTCAACAGATGTCAACCTCTGGAAGACCTCAAGTCTTGACAACCAACCCCATCTGGTCTCAAACCAACTTACTTTTTACATTTAAAGTGGCCCGTGCAGCTATGGTCTCTGTTAGTGTACCATAAACCGGTTCTAACCTATGCCACTTAGGCTGACCCAGTTCCAAACCAAATTGGTTTTTACATTAAAGCGGTCTGTGCACCTATGGTTTCTATTACTGTAATATTATTTGACGCCGTCTATATTATTTAATCATCAGCATTAGTATGTAAGTAATGTTAATAACGGCAAAATTGTTACAGCTAGGCAAGTAAACCTGCGTACCGAACCAACCCGAGAAACAGCTCAACCACGAACCGGTTTTACTCCGATTACATAGACACCAGTTTGAAGGTGACTAAAAGTGTAGGTTCTGAGCCACTCCAGCTCTAAGTTTTGTTAGCCAACTCGAGCCGACTTTAAACCCAACTACAGCAGTGCGTGCGTCTGTCCTCTCTACTAGTGTAATATTATTTGACCCAAAAGACAGTATTCATTTGTGTTTGTAGTTAATTAATGGACTGCACATTCATCTGCGTTAGTACTATTATTTGACAACAACGGACTAAGTACGACCCAGCTCCGAACCGACTGACAGCGTTGGTTCGGAACTGGTTTTTGATTTTCTCCTCCAGAACTGCTATCGGTCAACATATGTCTGTTGGGTTTCAACGGTGGTCCGAGACAAAAACGGATAAACTATTTGACCCGTTTTATTTAATATTTCGTTTCGATAATAATTAATCCATATTAATTATTAAGCTCATTAACGAAACAATAAAGAAACGCAGCGGAATAAAACATTTAAAACGAACCATGAACCGAAACCCGAACCCGGATCCGATTACAAACGCGTACGAGTACAATAAACGATAAATAATAATCAACCATAGGAGGTTTGTCGATATACCTCGGTTACGAGAACCGGGAAGACACCGAGAGTATACGAGACACGCTAGATCGACACAATCAAAGAGCAAAGAAGTTCCGGCGGCGGCTAGCGGCGGCGGCGGAGCTCCGGCAGGACGTATGGCGGCGGCAGCAAGTGATAATGCTCAGATCTGACAGCTTGTAGAAGACGACGGACAGAAGAGAAACAATCAGCAGCTATTAGCACCAATTTTAAGGTCGCCGGATAAAACTCGCCGGAAAAACGGGATTCTTGGAATCCCAATGAACTCGCCGGAGTATAGGAAGCGGGTGGTGTCGGATTGTGGCTAACAACCTCAGACAGCAGCAGCTCACGAAGTACGGCGATAGATGTGACCGGAGAAGGTTATTCGGTTGCCGGAATGGTCGCCGGAAAATCGAGAGATGAGATCTCGAGTACACCGGAGCTAATAAGGAGCAGCGATGTATGTAATGGTGACCGGAGAACAGTGTTGGTGGCTGGGATTGAAGTGTGGTGGCCGGAATGTCTCGCCGGAAAACCGGGGCTGCCGGAATTCGGCGCCGGATTATGTAAGGCAACTAGGTTTTTTTTAGTTATTGTTAAAAGTTACCAAAAATAGATAATATATATGTATTTATAGGTAATCAACTTAGGGTTTAACAATTAATCAACTTGGGCTTGAGCCCAATTAACAAAGCCTAGTCCACAATCATATCCATATAATTATTTTATGTGTCGGGCCTAATTAACCTTTAAGTAGGCCTTTATCTCGTTACCTCCGGTGTAACTCTGTCCGGGTCACGTTCGGGTCGGTCACGTTGACTTGACCCGAAACGTCCATAAAATCCAACAATGTCAACATCCGAAGCACACCGCTTCTAAGTTTCGACAACCAACACGTCCTGGTTTCAACCAAAATTGGTTTTTAGACTTAAAGTGGTCTGTTCATCTATGGTCTCTATTTGTGTAATATTATTTAATGAAGTCTATATTATTTAGTCATCAAAATTACTACTGCCGTCTTATATTATGTAGTTGTCAACATTTGGTTTCTCCACAAAAACCGGCTTACCGAACCATACCGAAACACAGCTGGAATACAGTCCTGTTTCAACCGGATTACATAGAAACCGGTTCGACATCGATTGCAACCGTATCTTCAGAACCGGTCCACTTATAATTTTTGTTAACCAACCCGAATCGGTTCAAACCAAACTGTTTTTTAGATTTAAAACATCCTCTGCGCCTGTAGTCTCTATTAGTGTCATATTATTTGACAAAAAAGACAGGGTATTAACTTCTGTTTGTAGTTAATTAGTGGATCGCACCAATTTTCTACCACATGATGTTTAGAAGACCAGACCAGATAACTTAATAATGGCAAAATATTATTACCCACATGCCTACCATGTTAACATTATCCCAAAATTATATGAATCAAAATCTCATATTATCCCAACTTATAGCTGCTCTATGAAATACGTTTAAAATACTCAGCAAGGTTACTGTTGGTAAATATTGATGTATTACTTAATTTTTACAGGTGTTCACTTACGTTGGCTATTTCCATTCTGTTCACGGTACACTTCTCAAACTTACGAATTCCTTATTTATTAATATCCTTGTATTTTTTTTTATCTATGTCTTTTACCTAGCCCAAAGTACAGACCTACTGTAAAATGGATTTGTTTACAAAGTTAAGTCAAAGACTACTGTTTGTTGAAAGGATTTGTGTTGTATACATTTAGTAGCTATAAATCGTTGTTGTTTTAATGTTTGTAAGTTACCAACCCTCTAGCCATATATAGATACTAACGAATGTCAACCTTCACGAAAAAGATCCAGAGCAAGCTCCCTTCCTAATTCACGTTTACTAAGTGTTCAATCTTCAGTAGCAGACGATAATGCCGTAATCATAAGAGTGTTGTTATGGGTTTATGTGCAAACAAATTCTCGGTTTCTTTGTTTACTCAGTATCTCTGGTCATCTCTAATTCTCACTTTTGATATTAACATAATGCAAAATCAGTTCAAGCCCACATCCAAACACCCCAAAACAACAAAATTAAAACTAAAGAAACAGCTTAAAACCATAAGCATGATCATCATCTTTCCTCAAAACAACAAGTCAATAACAGTCACATTAGTAAAATGTTGGATACACCATTTTAAAAATTCAATGCAAATTTACATCAAACGTACATTATTAAACAAAGTCGAACTTTTACATCCTCTCCCTATCGGTCGAACTTTTCCATCCTCTCACTTCAACTTCCTCCCATATGAAGAGCTGATAACCCGTACAGACAAGAAAGACCTATTAACAGGTACTTCAAATCACACAAATACATTTACTTATTTCTTCCAAAATACTATCACACTGTCATGTTAATAACGAACAACGGTTACTGTTGATATCACTGAAATCTACATACTAACCTAACATGCAAACATCAGATTACATTGGTTGCCTTGTGGCTGTCGACATTCTGATGAGCCTGAAGAAAAGAATGAAGACTTACCTTGAGCTGAAAAATGACAGGTATTAGCATCAATGTTAAAATAACCTAATATTTTTCAGTTTTATGTTTGGTTTATACTTTTATACCTTTTCTAATATATTGTTTCTTTTAATATGTGGATGATGAGTATATTGCTTATGGGCCTGTAATACGTTTTTGGTTGTTGGTCTCTACTGGACTCCTTTTCTTATTGGGCTTAGCTTGGAGAGGAAGCTTCTTGGTGTCGGTGGCCGCATTCTCTTATGATATAATACTAGGGTTCTTGACAGCAGTGAAAAGCTGAAAACATAAAGCCCTTTCTCTGATATATACGGCTTCTATTCGATCAAATCTGTTTCTACTCTCTCAATTGTTTTGATTATTACATTCTATAGCTATTGTTTTTTAATCTTCTTGTACTTGCAAAGAACAAGCAGTCTAGTTTTATAGTTCTTGAATCTATTTGAAAGCAATAAGAAGAAATTGGTTTATGTTCTTGACATGGTATTAGAGCCAATTAATTGATCTGTATCAGTTGGTTACCTGATGAAGACGACCCTGGTCTCTTTGCAATAATTGATCTCCGCCTTTATGGTGGTGTCTCCGATTGGAATCAGTGGGGTACAAGTCTGGTGATTTATCTTCCGCTGCGTCTCTCCTGTCCTTAGTAATCAGACGTTCCTCTTTGTTGCTGCCAGAAACTGAGTTGTAGGGTTCTTATCGAGAAACCGTAATTTTTCTTCGGGTCAAAGAAGATTGGGGCTTGCTGTGTTGCTATTATTCAAAGGAAGGTTATTTGCTATTTTTTCTTCAATATTGGTGAGTTCTTAAAATCCTGGTGAGATCGTTTCATATCTTTTACTTTTTGTTGGGAAGAGGCCTTGATGCTGCTAGGGTAGTCAGTCCAATTTATCTGTTACTTTGTGCCGTGAGTTAATACTCGATTATCTGTTTTTTATTCTTATTCTTGGTTGGTAAATGAGTGATTCTAGTAGTTCTAGTATTACGAAAATTAGTAAATTAGATGGTAGTGATCCATTGCATCTTCATGCGAGTGATTCTAGCACCTTAACTGTGATAAATATTAAGTTGAAAGGAACAGAGAATTACACGGTTTGGGCAAATGCTATGCTTCTTGCTTTACAAGTTAAAAATAAAATTGGCTTTATCGATAAATCTTGTGAAAGATCAACTAATAATGAGATTCTTGCTAAACAATGAGACAGGTGTAATTCGATGGTCCTTTCATGGATTCTTAATTTTGTTTCTAATGAGTTGTATTTAAGACAAGTGTTTTCTAAATTTGCTTTTGATGTGTGGGAAGAATTAACAGAAACATATGATAAGGTGGACGGGTCAGCCGTGTTTAGTTTATATCAAAAGATAAATTCTGTTAATCAAAATGGTAGTACAGTTTCAGATTATTATCAGAGGCTTAATACTATGTGGAAACAGTTTGATGCTATGGTTCAATTGCCTTCTTGTAGTTGCAATGCTTCTGGAAAATTCAATGACTTTAATCATCTGATAAAACTTATGTAATTTTTGATGGGTCTTGATGATATTTATCAGTCTGTTAGAACTTCCTTGTTAACTAAAGATCCTTTACCCACCATTAAAACTACTTTCTCAATTGTGTCTAGGTAGGAGTCTCATAGAAATTCTAGTGGGACTTCAAAAAATCAAACCCAAAATATGGGTTTCTTTTCTAAAACTAATCATTCTTATGATTCAAAAAAGAAATTCAACAGGGGGCCTAACCCTAACCTTAAGTGCACTCATTGCAATAAGGTTGGGCACACTGTTGAAAGATGTTTTGAAATTGTTGGATACCCCCAAGGACCAAGAACCAGAGGGGGTCAACCTCATAATCAATCTAATAAACCTGTTGTGTCTAATAATGCTGTTCAACATAAGTCTGATCCATCAGGTTGTAGTTCTGGGACTTTTCTTACTCCTGATCAGGTGTCCAAATTGTTAAACCTGTTAAATGAGAAAACTGGAGAAGGAACTTCTGGTCCTCATGTAGGAGGTAAACCTCTTGGTTCCTTTTCTGCTAGTAGTTTCAGTGCTGGAGTTTTCTGTTTTGCTAGTACTTTCCATCCCTATGTAACTTTGGATGGATTGTTGACTCAGGTACCAACCAACACATGGTAAACTCTGATAAAAATGTGTTTGATCAAGTAGATGTGTCTAAATTTAATGTAACTGTTAAACATCCTAATGGTTCAAATGCGACCGTGTCTAAAATTAGTAGTATAAAGTTGAGTGAAATTGTTATTTTAACCGACGTGCTTGTGGTTCCTGAGTATCATGTGACTTTATTGTCTGTTCATAAGCTTGCTAAGGATAGTAAGATTAAAGTTATCTTTGATGAAAATAATTGTTATCTTTAGGATTTACTCACAAGGAGCATCCTGGTGACTGGTAATCAAGTTGATGGTCTCTATTTTTGTGGTGATGGGTCTAGTTCTTTTAAGGTGTGCTTAAGTAATTTTGATACTTTAAATATGTGGCATACTAGGTTAGGGCATCCTTCTGATAATGTTCTAAATGTCTTACAAACTAATCTGAAGTTTAATTTTCAGAAAAATGATTATCTTTGTGAAACTTGTCACATGGCTAAACAACACAGAGATCCTTTTCCTTTGAGCGATCATCAGTCTAAACATTTAGGTGATCTTATACATGTGGATGTATGGGGTCCTTATAGAGTTAAAAGTAAGGAAGGTTATAGATTTTTTCTAACTATTGTTGATGACTATACAAGAGCTGTTTGGATTTTTTTAATGAAAAATAAAGATGAAGTTTTCTTTAATATTGAGACATTTTTCAATTTGTTAAAAACTCAGTTTGATAAAACAGTTAAGATTATCAGAAGTGATAATGGATCTGAATTTGTTAATAGTCAAGTTCAGACTTTTTTTAGAGATAAGGGTGTGATTCATCATACCTCGTGTACATATACTACACAACAAAATGGTGTTGAGAGACAACATAGGCATTTACTAAATGTTGCTAGATCACTTTTGTTTCAAGGGAATGTACCCCTAACTTTTTGGTTTGAATGTGTTCTAACTGCTGCATATCTTATTAACAGGACACCATCCTCTGTGTTAGAAGGTAAAGCCCCCTATGAGTGTCTTTTTGGTTTTAAACCCTCGGTGTTACATTTAAGGAACTTTGGTTGCTTATGTTTTAGTACTATTTTAAATGGTCATAATAAGTTTGATAGTAGGTCCGAGAAATGTGTTTTCATAGGTTATTCTAATAAAAAAAGGGCTATAAGTTGTGGAGTTTAGATAATAAAAAAGTTATTTTTTCAAGAGATGTGAAGTTTTATGAAAATATTTTTCCTTTTAAAAGTGATGACTCTCGAAAATTTTTTGAAAATCATGAATCCTCGTATGTAAACAATTTAAATTTTTTTGATTTGTACGATGAAGATGCTTCCAAAAGTTCCTTAAATGATGTAAATCCTGATGATGATGTGGGGGTGCACATTGATCACTCTAGTGAAGATCAGCAGCCTAGTAGCAACTCCAGGGGCTTCAGATGAAACTAATGTTTCATAATTTGGTAGCTCTAGAGATGGCACTAGTGAGGTAGATCCACATAGAGTTGAAAGTGAGAATGTCAGCTCTTCTGAGGGTATTCCTATTCAACCTCCTCTTAAAAAATCTTTTAGGAGTTCTGCTTTACCTAAAAAAACTTAGTGATTTAGTTGTTGAAGGAAAAGTAAAATATGGTTTTGAAAAAGTGGTTAATTACTCTAATTTATCTGTTGAGAAATTTTCTTTTGTGTCTAGTCTCAACAAAATAGTTGAGCCTAGAAGTTACTATGAAGCCTCAAAGGATTCTAATTGGGTAATGCCATGAATGATGAAATGAATGCCCTTTATACAAATAACACTTGGGAACTTGTTGAGTTGCCTAATGACAAAAAAGCTATAGGTTGTAAATGAGTTTATAAAATAAAATATAAATCCAATGGTGAAATTGATCGATATAAGGCCTGTTTAGTAGCTAAGGGTTACAACCAGAGAGAAGGAGTTGACTTTGATGAGACATTCTCTCCGGTTGTTAAAATGGTTATTGTTAGGTGTGTTATAAGCTTGGCTGTTGAAAATAATTGGTCTTTGTTTCAATTAGATGTCAACAATGCTTTTTTGTATGGTGAATTACATGAAGATGTCTATATGCAATTACTTGATGGATATTTCTCAAAAGATGATACTCGTGTGTGTAAACTTGTTAAGTCTTTATACGGCTTAAAGCAAGCACCATGGATGTGGAATGCTAAACTTGTTTCTGCTCTGTTAAAAATGGGATTTATCCAGTCTATGTGTGACTATTCTTTGTTTATTAAGTCTGAAAAATCTGTGATTGTTATTTTACTTGTTTATGTTGATGATATTGTAGTGACTGGAAACGATGCTACTGCTATTGATGAAGTTAAACACATGTTAAAAATGAATTTTTTGATTAAAGATTTGGGTCTACTTAAATGTTTTTTTGGGTATTGAAGTTGTTAAGTCAGACCAAGGAATTTGTTTGTCTCAAAGAAAATATTGTATGGAGTTGTTAACTGAGTATGGCATGAGTGCATGCAAACCGGCTAACACTCCTATAGAACAAAATTACGTTGTCATGAACATGTGTGATAAAGATAAGTCTTTTTTAACAAATATTACTGGGTATCAAAAATTAATTGGGAAATTAATATACCTATCCCATACAGACCTGATATTAGCTATGCTGTTCAGTTCGTAAGTCAATATATGCATAAACCGTCCAATGCTTATTTATAAATTGCTTTAAGATTGTTAAGATACTTAAAAGAAAGCTCCTAGTTTGGGAGTTTTATTCAAAAAGGGGGCATCTTTTAACATCTCCGGGTACTCTGATTTGGACTGGGCTAAGTGCCTAGATACTCGACGGTCTGTAACAGGTTTTTGTGTTTTCCTTGGGGAGTCACTTGTGGCTTGGAAAAGCAAGATGTTGGTAATAAATTTGATGATTTCTCTCGATACTCTTGGGTATATTTCATGAAGTTAAAGGATGAAACGGTTCAGATGGTAATAAATTTGATTACCAAAGTTGAGATTATTATGGGGAAAAGAGTTAAATACATCAGGAGTGACAATGGGACTGAGTTCAAAAACTATCAGATGGAGATCTTCTGCTTACAGAAAGGGATAGAACACCAGTTCAGCGCTCCGTATACTCTGCAACAAAATGGAGTGGCTGAGAGGAAGAACAGAACGTTAATTGAAGGAGCCAGAACCATGCTGGCTGATTCGAAACTTCCTGTGGTGTTCTGGGCTGAAGCTGTTGCTACAGCCTGTTATATCCTTAATAGAGTGTTAACTGTTAAAAGATTGAATAAAACATGTTATGAACTTATGCATGGGAGAAAGCCTAACTTGAGTGGTCTCGAACCATTCGGGTCCCCGTGTTCGATATTAAAGACAAATTCTAAATTTGGTGAAATAGCCGACGAAGGTATTTTAGTCGGATATGTTGTTGGGACTCCCAACAGACGAGTCTTTAATACATCGACCAGCAAGGTTGAGATGGTGTGTAACACTGATATCACAAGTTACAAATCACCAAAACCAAGCACGGGACCCGCTGGGGTTTTCGACTATGATAGGCTTTTTAACTCTTTTAACATACCTTACTTGGATTGTGCAGAAGTTGATGAGAGAATAGCTACGAAGATGCTTTACGATGAGGAAGACAATTTTGTGCAATGACCGCAGTATGATGAATGTCAGCCTTCCTCGTCAAATGCTGTCGATACCCCTGCTGCCTCTACAGAAGAGGAATTCTTCAATCCGTTTCACTCTCAACAACAACAATCACCCATTGATGAGCTACCTTCGAACTTGGAAGACAATCTGCAAGTCAGTTCGGTTCCGACTACGAGAGTTCATAAAAATCACCCTTTGGAGAACGTGATAGGTGATCTGTCCGACGGTGTACAAACAAGACAAAGCTTCAATGAGCACACCTGTGTTTATACAAGCATTAAAGATACAGGCATAATTAACGAATGCTTGTACACCTGCTTCATCAGCCAGATTGAACCAAAGAACTATCAAATGGCTCTCAAGGACAGCTCGTGGGTCGAAGCCATGCAAGAAGAGTTAGCCCAGTTCAAGAAGATGGAGGTTTGGAATTTGGTTGCAAAACCGAAAAATGTGCATGCGTTTGGCACAAAATGGGTTTTCAAATGCAAGAGAGATGAAAAAGGGATAATTATCAGGAACAAGGCGAGGCTGGTTGTAAAAGGTTTTAATCAGCAAGAGGGGATCGACTACAATGAAGTGTTTGCTCCTGTGGCGAGATTGGAAGCGATTAGATTGTTTTTGGCATTTGCTGCACACAAGGAGATGAAGGTGTTCCAGTTAGACGTGAAGAGTGCGTTTCTTAACGGTAAAGTCGATGAGGTAGTGTACGTTGAGCAACCTCCGGGTTTTACTGACCCAGACTTTCTTAATCAGGTGTACAAGCTAAGTAAAGCGCTATATGGGCTACATCAGGCCCCTCGTGCCTGGTACTCAACTTTATCCGATTACTTGCTTGAGAATGAATTTGAAAGGGGAAGGATAGATAGTACACTGTTCGTTAAGAGAAATGGAAGAGACTTTCTTCTGGTTCAAGTCTACGTGGATGACATCATCTTTGCTGCATCAAAAGTCGCCATGTGTCAGGAGTTTGAAGCCATCATGAAACAGAGGTTTGAAATGAGTGCTATGGGTGAACTAACTTTCTTTTTAGGATTGCAGGTTGATCAGAAGAAAGATGGGATGTTCATTCATCAGACTAAGTATGTCCAAGACGTTCTCAAACGCTTCAAGATGGAGGACAGCACTCCATTTGATACTACAGTTTGCGTCAACCATAAACTGGGTGCTGATTCAGACAGCGATGCAGACGTGGACCCCACCCAATATCGGGCAATAATAGGTTCTTTAATGTACTTAACTGCTTCTAGACCTGATATTATGTTTGCAGTTTGTCTTTGTGCTCGCTTTCAGGCAAACCCAAAGGAATCTCACTTGAAGGGTGCAAAGAGGATATTGCGGTATCTCAAAGGCAAACCTAAGCTAGGGTTGTGGTACACGAGAGGAGGAGACTTGGAGCTAGTCGCCTACACGGATTCTGATTATGGAGGATGCAATCAGAGTCGGAAGTCAACAACAGGTGGATGTCAGTTTCTTGGAGGCAGATTAGTATCATGGCAGTGCAAGAAGCAGACCTCAGTCGCCATTTCAACCTGTGAAGCAGAATACATGGCAGCATCGAACTGCTGCTCCCAGGTTCTTTGGATTCAACAGCAATTGCGCGATTATGGTCTGAATTTCACTCATACTCCTATTTGCATTGATAACACTGTTGCTATCTCAGTAACTAACAATCCCGTAAAGCATAGCAAAACTAAACATACTGACATCCGTCATCATTTTATACGGGATTGTGCTGAGAAGAAACTGATTGTGCTCGAAAAGGTTGATACGTTAGATAATTTCGCTGACTTGTTTACTAAAGCGTTTGACAAAACTCGTTTTCAAAACCTTGTTGAGCTGAATGGGATGATCAATCCCGAGTAACCGTGTTTTTCGTTTTTGTTAAAAAAAAAAAAACGTCACTATCGCTTAGAATTATGTCGGTTGCCTCAGTTTGAAGGACATATTTTCGGATATGTTTGGTCCTCATTTCTACTTGTAGAATATGAGGATAGCCATTAACCAGATAACTGAAAGTGACCGGGGCTGTTTATGATGTGTTTTTATTCTTTCGCTGAAAATTAGTCGATCATACTTAGTTAGAAGGACACATACTTGTATGTGGTCGGTCCAGCTGATCCATTGGATCTTCAGGATAGCCGTTTACCTGAAAACTTCAATTTGATCGGGGCGATTGAAGTTAAAATTTTTTCGGGAGATGAAATTATTTTTCAAGTCTATTACTTCGTAAGAAGCTCCTTTACTATGTTTAACAGAAAATTGATCCAACCTTGGAAAGTGATAGATATACTGATTCTGTGTGCTTAACTAGTGAAGTTATTAGGCCTAAAAGACTTTAGAACAGTCATTGTATGTCATGGTAGCTTTTTATGGTGCGTAAAAGTAGAAGTGATACTAACTAAATCTACTCGATTTTACGTGGAAACTCCTTAAGAGTTGTGCATGTCTCCATATATATATATCTTTCCGAATGATAGGCAGAAAAGCGATTACCCAGTCATACACGAGCCCGTGAGTGTTCTGATTCCCGTGAAGATAGCGTGTCAAGAAACTGCAGTGATCCAGATTCGGGACTTGCAGTTGTTTACTACTCTGAAGTTGTGTAAATACTTAAAAAAAAAAGAAAAAAAAAGATAATTTTGTGTATGTTATTGAGACATTCTAGAGTTCATAATGTTAATACTTCTCAATCAAGATGTAAGAAAGAGAACGGGAAGAAGAGTCTACAGATCGAAAGAGTACTTACTATTTAATCAGACACTACGGGTCGAGGCAACTCGGGGTGACTTGGGGAAAGCCAAATATGCTTTGAGAATAGATAGGAGGCATCATAATCTCTGAGTTGTTGCCCATTTAAGTTTTGAGCTTAATTGAACCTAACCCGTATCACAGAAACGATAAAAACCATTTTAAGTTATTTACCTGCTTACAACCTGTTTCTTTATGTCATAATACAGCTGAACATGGATCTGTGTCACAGTCACGTAATTAGTATGATTCCTGTTCGGATCTTTTCTAAAACATGGTAGTCCCTGTCGAAACTGAAATTTGATCCCGTGTACTTTATTTTTAAATTTTTTTTTCTACTTATATAGTTGAATTATTTTATACCTGGTTACTTGGTCTTGATCGTATCATTTAACGCTTTAAAGGATGTTTTAAAACTTAATTGCAAATTGTTCAAATTATAAGGGTTTGTTTTGAAAATTTTAATATCGGCGAAGTTGTGCATAACTCCGCCTGCAATAGGCGAAATTATCCATAACTTCGCCTGTATAACCTTGACCCTATATAAAGGATTTTCATTGGTCAAACTGTTCATTATTTCAAAAACCAGCGAACTTATCTTCTGAAACCCTAAGCGAACTTATATCTCGATTCTTCTGTGTTCATTTTTCCAGTTCTAATCCGTGATTAAAGGTGTGTAGGATTGTAGTATCGTATAATCACGTCCATTAAGGTTAATCAAAGGTCGTTTCGACCCGATTCACGACCTCGTTTTTCCGAAACCTTAACACCCGAGTTTCAAACTTACTTTCACGTGGTCGTAAACATATTAATCGTCTAGATCGTCTCTAAAACATGTGTTTAACTGACTGCATCTCCAAATTGACCTAATCAATTCGTTTGAATCGTCTATCTGTTGCCGATTCATATTCGGCGAAGTTACAGTTTAGGCGAAGTTATCCGTAACTTCGCCTGAGGTTTAACTTCGCCTGATAATTAATTATGTATTTGAGGTGAGGTTGTGGTTAGGCGAAGTTATCATTAACTTCGCCTGGCCCTTTTTACTTAACTGTTATCCAGCGAAGTTCAAGTTGAGGCGAAGTTGTTCCCAACTTCGCCCCACCTCTAACTTCGCCTATACAGAATAAATTATAACTTCGCTCATGGTAAGAGGCGAACTTGTGATTTGCCTTGACGTTTATCTAACTTAGCCTGTTTGTTGCAGAAATGGCAGCTGTAGCTGGAGCAGGCGGCGCAGGTGGTGATGAAGGTGGAGACAACAACCGACAGTTTTTCCCGGGGCATAACATGTACATCACATTGGACCCGGATGCGAGCGGTGTTGATAATTTCCGCGAGATCATCACGTTTCTACTACGCTCGCGTATATTCCACGCGATTACCACAACACTGCCGATATCTTTGCCAAACATTGAAGATTTCTGGCAGACAGTGGAATATGACTGTCGAGTCGAGCCCCCGGTTATGCGTGCAACGGTCAATAATCAGATAGTTCAGTTCTCATCTGAACAGACCCGGGTGGCTTTGCAGTTCGGAGATGAAACGAGAGACAATCCGACAGATTTCGTGGCTCCATTCCGAGATGGTGCGTTTCTGAGGATGGGATATTCTGGTCCCTTGGGAGATACTCAGAGACGCAAGGGGTTCTTGCTAGACCAGTGGCGCTTTCTCATGCACGTAATGATCGTGTGTATGTCAGGGAGAAAGGCTGGTACAGATGGCATGGGTGCGACCATGCAGTCGGCGATGACTGCTCTGACTTACAATAAGCGTTACAGCTTTAGTCAGATGGTATTCTACGAGATAGATCGTCAGAGAAGAGCGATGGCGCGTGAGAGATTTCTCATGTATCCAAGATTCCTCCAAATGATCTTGAATCATGTTGCTCCAACGTTACCTCAGCGCCGCCCGATCAGATATGTAGAAAGTGTCAGCAAAAGGATCTTCGCTCAGTGTAGATCATCGAGTGCAAGAAGCAAGCCTGAGCTCCGTCCTAGACATACTCCACTATTTGGGTACTTGATCAACCCAGAGTATGTTCCAGCTCGTGGGGACGAGTTTCGGGACCCTCAACCACAACAGGCTGGAGCACCTCAAGCAATACCTGCTGCTCCTGTTGTGTCACCGGAGGACAATGTAGACCTTGATGTGGCATTTGGTGGTCAAGGTTTCTTTGATATGGATCGTGTTGATCCTGAAGAAAATGTGCAAGTCTCAGTTGAAAGGGTTTCGAGTGTGAATATTGCTAGGCCAGCTCAGACGGTGGCTGATTCTGATTCAGATGATGATGTGGGTGAAGCGAGACGAATTTTGGTAACTCAAGAACGAATTCATGGGAAAAGAAAAAGAGCTGATGATGACAGTGAGTCAGATTTTGAGGAAGAAGTACATCAGCTGATTCGTAGATCAAGAAGGGAACGGGCAGGTGCAGGTTCGGGAGCTGGTGAGAGCTCAAGGGTGGTACGTTTCACTCCACCCGCACTGTCCGGTATGACCATGGTTCCTACACCATTGCAAGTTACAAGGCCAAGCGCCACGGACGTTCCCGTGGTGGCTACCTCATCCTCATTCGGCCTCCCACCCACTACATTCCATCTATCGACTCCGGAGATTGTATCTTTGCCAACTCCAACTCTTACTCCAACGGAGGTTGTGGCAAGATTTATTGAGTCGACAGTTGTAGCTACTGCAGGGTTGTCAGTTACGATACCACCTGCGGTTACGTTTACGCCTACTTCTGAGGTCCCGGTTACAATGGAAATCCCTCCTCAGTACACTCAAGATATATCACATATGAGGTTTGATTTCGATGCAACCTTATCTGACTCAGAACGAATAGCAGCGCTTGAACGGGTCGTGGCAGAACAATCAAGGGTAAATCTTATCCAGACCCATGCTATTCAGCGCCTCGTTGCAGAGAATCAGATACAATCGTCCCTGCTGATCGAACATGGCAAAATCATTGATGCTTTGAAGGTGTTCTTGGCATCTCAGGGGGAGACGAGCTGTAAGGGTGATGAGCTGAGGACGAAGAAGCGTAATGATCGAGACGATGATCCCAATGCATCGAAAGGTGCAGGTGGAGAGTTGCCAAGAACTGAACAAGCTCTTGAGACTTCCACATCTCAGGGGGAGTCAACAAGTGCAGCAGGCGGTACAGGTGATGATGTGGTGGTCGTGGATGCTGAGGTGGATGATGATTTTATAGGTGATGATGATGTATTACCAGTTGAAGAGATAGAGAAGATTGGTGCAGAGATTGTTATTGATAATGATATTGAAGAGGGAGAGATTATAGAAGAGAATATTGAGCATGAGATTCCGGATGTTGATAAGGCAGATTTGAGTAAAGATATGGGAAGTGATGAGACAGAATGGGAAGAGCAGCCAAGATGGAAAGAAGGCTACACTCAGTGGTTCGTAAAAACGAAGAAACCGGCGGTCCCTACTATGTTCAAGAAGAGTTACAACATTAGAGGGTATGTTGAATCGAGAAAGGGGATTATTTGCTGGATATATGATGAGCAGTTGAGGCTCTTTGTGATTAAAAGATATGATAGTGTTCAGTACTTCAAGAGGATGTTGAGATCGTTGAACACGTTGCCTGAGTGTGAAGTGAAGGACTTAGCCAGATTGGGGTTGATAAACAGGAGTGATGATAACATGGCTAGAGTCATTGGAAAGATTGTTTGGAAGGAAAGTATAAAAGAGAAGAAGTTCGAGCTGTTGAAACCACAAAAGGGAAAACTTATTGAAGACAAAGATAGAGGATTGAGAGCAGATGGCAAGCCTTGGATGATTATGAAGTATAAGCCGATCCGGTGTTTAAAAGAAGTGCCGATGAAACAAATGCCCAAGGATGTGCTCAAAGATCTGAAGTGGTGGTATGTTGATTGTGAAACAGCTGAGGCAGTAATGGAGGACGAAGATGAACAAGAGCTGCTGAGAGTGTATGATCCAATGCATCTAGTGAACTTGTCTCAAGCTGATCTGCAGATGCTGAATGAGAAGAAGATATTTTATATTCCTGCTTGGAAAGACGAAGCGAAGAAATATCAAAGAGTTGTTTCGGTATGTGTACGAGAAGGAGTTCATGCTTGAAGATGAAAGATACAAGATTGTTGAAGATTACCAGACACGTGCTTGAAGTTAGAGATATGAAGCTACTGCCAAGGGGGAGTCTGTTGGTACATGATGTCAGTAGTTCAGTGTCTAGTGTCTGTAATCGAGTTAGTTGGATTTGTGTTTTGGATGTAAGCGAAGTTCTCACAAGTTCGCTGATATAGGCGAACTTGTGGAACAAGCGAAGTTAGGAACAACTTCGCCTAAACATGTTAGGCGAAGTTGTCGTCTGATATAAGGACGAGGTTACGGCTAGGTTTAGCATTCATTCATTGATCGAGTGGTAACGAGTTGTCCAGTGTTTGTGATTGATATCACGTGTTTTCGGTTGCAATACAACGTGTCTTTGTTTATTGTAACGTGTGTTTGATCGTGTTAACTCGTATCGTCTTCTACGCTCGTAACGTCTTACCTAAGGATTCCGTACCTACGTAGAACGAGATATTCCGTGTAGATCCGGCTGGGAACCTACACAAGAAACAGTTGATTGTTTCCCGCTCATCTGCTGAAGCCGAGTACAGGGCTATGTGTGCTTGTACTGAAGAGATTATTTGGATCAAAAATTTATTAAAAGAGTTAAAAGTCAACGTTGATCTTCCTGTATCCTTACATTGTGATAATAACGCAACTATATCAATAGCTGCAAATCCTGTTTTTCACAATCGAACAAAGTATTTTGAAGTTGACTTGTTTTTTTTGCGAGAAAGAATATCATCTGGTGTGATTAAGACTGTGTCCATAAGATCTGACAAGCAATTGGCTGACATGTTTACCAAAGGACTTTCGGTAAGTCAACATTTTGTTATGTTACAAAATATGGGTTTGTTTAATATATTTGGATATAAAACTGAGAAGGGGGGGAGGTGTTAAAATAACCTAATATTTTTCAGTTTTATATTTGGTTTACACTTTTATACATTGTCTAATATATTGTTTCTTTTAATATGTGGATGATGAGTATATTGCTTATGGGCCTGTAATATGTTTTTGGTTGTTGGTCTCTACTGGACTCTTTTTCTTAATGGGCTTAGCTTGGAGAGGAAGCTTCTTGGTGTTGGTGGCCGCATTCTCTTATGATATAATACTAGGGTTCTTGAAGCAGTGAAAAGCTGAAAACATAAAGCCCTTTCTCTGATATATACGGCTTCTATTCAATCAAATCTGTTTCTACTCTCTCAATTGTTTTGATTATTACATTCTATAGCTATTGTTTTTTAATCTTCTTGTACTTGCAAAGAACAAGCAGTCTAGTTCTATAGGTCTTGAATCTATTTGAAAGCAATAAGAAGAAATTGGTTTATGTTCTTGACAATCAACCTTCACAAAACTTAACACTGATTTGAGATACAACAACTACTAACCACTCAGCGAACTTTTGCACAAAACAGCAACGACTCAGTCCGGGTAACTTTATGGCCTGAGATACGCAAAAAGTTCAACGCAGCGAAAACAGCAGCCGTCAAATCACCCGTCGTTGTCACAGTCACCTCAACAAAAGTGTCCCAATTCATAGGTTACTCTCCCAACCCAGCTATGCAACTCAGCTCAACTCCAACAACAACCATATTCATTAATCCAGATATCCCAGAGCTGCCACGCCTATTAAACAGGTATATGCATACTACATACTTATTGCCAACAAACATAACTATGACAACAACAAACTAACTGACTTTTTTTTACGGCATACTCAGATACAAAGAGTTAAGCTATCCAGCCCCCACAATGCCTGTTGTCAAAACACAGAAACCACACGAGACAGATGTCACCATAACCGCAGCCATGGATCTGTTCAACAAAGAAACAACGGTACGCCAACATTCTTCAACTATATGCAAATAGATCACTCATTACATACCTGTTATCATGCAGCGCAACCAACTCTACTGTGTTGCAACCATAATAGACATCATTGCTGGTGAAAATAAAGCATGGTACTACACCTCATGTAATCAATGTACTGGTAGAGCATTCAAAACAGAGGCGACAACCTCCGACAAGGGCAAGCAGACCGCAGAGACAAAAGATTTCTACAAGTGCTACTACCACCCAGTTGTAACCGACGTAATACTAAAGTAAAAAAGGATATACAATTTCTAATACACACAACAATTAATTTAATAAATCTACTTAAATATTAACTGATACAAAACCATTTGGGAACTAGGTACTGCGTGTCAGCAACCCTCCAGGATCATACCGGCAAAACAACCGCAACATTCTTTGATGAAGCAATGGCTAAACTGGTTGGCAAAAGCTGCCAAGATCTCATCAAACAACAAGGATACCCAGACCCAGATGATTGTCTAGAGTCATTCCGAAAACTAATAGGAACCCGAAAGCGATTCGGCATTCAACAACACCGTGACACCAATCGACAACCAAACATCTGCGTTATCACACGCATCTCAGAATTAACGCCAACGACAACCAACATCGAAACACCAACACCCAACACCACAGTTGCCACCGACAACTCCCACCAAAGACTCGAAGAAGAGATCCCACCAACAAATGACAGGTACCCTCGTCACAAAACAATCTTATAATTTATTTCCTTTGTTACCAAACTCCGTAAATAAACATGTGCACAAAAATGCAGAACACAACTCACCTCCACCAACGGCAGCCAACATCAAAACACCAACGACACAGTTGCCGAGAGGTCCCGCCTGTGGCTCGAGAAAGAGAACCCACAAAGAAACGACAGGTATCCACATCACAACACAATTACATACTTTACTTCCTTTCTTACCAAACTCCACAAACAAACATACGCCAAAAAACGCAGGTCATATCTCACCTCCAACAGCAACAAACGAGTAATATCGTATCACTCAGCTAAATTTTTTGGGTAACCGAAGGTAAGTTCTGCAACTACATTCACCTGCCAACAACTCTGAACAACAGCAACGCTTAACACTAACAACAACTTACATTTCAGGTACGCTTCACTTACCAAAAAGCCACCCGACATGTAGCTGCAATTTTTTTAACATAATGGCCTTCCCACCAACGGTAGTCAACAGCCGTTAGCAGCCACCATCTAAATAGTTTACATTTTTGTAATATCAAAGTCGGGATGATGATAACAAATACTGCTTCTATGCTACTTTCAGTATTGTATATAACTACCTACGTCTTCTCTAATGCTTGACAAATCTTTCATGCTTCTCACTAACCGTCAAACTCCACAGTTAGATCGCCCGGCGCGTTGCGCCAGGTAACCATCTAGTTCTATATAATAGCATTGGAGTCTATGTGCAATTCACAAAACGTAGTCGTAGGTAGACCGAATAAAGTTAATTGTTTCTATATTAATGATAAAATATTGGATAAGAGTTAATCGGCTTTAAATTAGAGAAACCTACACTTTGTGTTTATGTGGTTTTAGGACGGATTCACATTAAGTCTACCAAAAAAAATTTTGTATCTTTATGGTTCCAAAAGTGGCCCGAATGAGTCCCTCCATCATCTTTTCGTTATTAGCACCATTAAAGCGAGGGGCAAATTTGCCTTTTCAATACAGGGACTCATTGTGACTCCGTACTCAAGCCACAGGAACGCAAATAGTAATTTTTTCCAAAAAAAAAAACAAAAACAAAAACAAAATAAAAAAACAACTAGTTCGGAATGACTCTAGTTTTTTTTTAATAAAGTTTGGTTTGATTAGTTTTTAATAAAGTTTGGTTCCATTAGCTATTAAAAAAGTTTGGCTCGATTAGTTATTTAAATAAATTTTAGTTCGATTAGTTTCGTTAATAAAGTTCTTTTCGATTAGTTTTTTTAAGTTTGGCTCGATTAGTAATTTTAATAAAGTTTGGGTTGATTAGTTTCTAATAATTGGAGTGAAATTTATATTGAGGGACTAAAACCTAGCACGAACACAAACCATAGGGACTCATACGAATCTTATAAAAGGGCATACTAGTATTTCATCTTTTTTGTGGATGGAAAGATGACAGAGAGACTCATTTGGGTCCCTTTTAGAATCACAGGGGTTTAACCATTCAATTTTTTTTCTGGGGACTCAACATGACTCCGTCCTCAAATCACATGGACACAAACAATTATTTTTCTCGTAAATTATAGATAAGAGTTATTGACCAAACGGGCTAATGTTTATCAAAGTTATAAGTTTATGTGTTTTCATTATATTTTTTCTATATATTTTTTGTATTTATATATATATAATATTAAATTTTATAGAATTATTTTGCCTTTTATTTTTATTAAAATAAATAATAGGGGTAATTATTAGAAGCCGTCGTTTCGCACTATGACGATAACTCACTGTCTTTAGAGATAAACTCTCTTCTCATCTTCTTCATTCGATCATTTTCTCGATCAAAATTCAAAACCCTAACTTACAAATCATCTTAAATCAGGGCTAATTTTATAGCTTTCATCTATGGCGAACATAATGCAGTTGAATTTCTTTGCTGGAGAGATACGTGGATGTGCTTAGCGATCTTTCAACAATTAAGAAGAATAATTATCATACTCTACCTTAGGGCCTAGGTGTGTGACTAACATTGGTACATGTTTTGTAAATATATTAGAGTTTAAGGTTGTAAAACGGAAGTCTTTGATTAAAATATTTTTATATTCAAAATTTCAGGAATTAAACACCCGATGCAGTTACAAAAGAGTTTGACTGATAAAACTATAATTTACATCATCTATATTAGAAAAACTTCTTCTAAGCCATCAGATCGTCTAATGGCTAACCACCATCTCCAATCAACTATACTTGATTACATGTAAAACAATTTTATAAAATATGCCAGCAACACATGGTGGTGAATACGTTGGCACTAAAACATTTGTTTATATTTAATTATTCTCTACGGGTATCTTGTGACCTAGCCTGTCATGGAAAATGATATTACTAAGTTCTGAAATTCTGAATAGCTATCATTTACTCAAGCTTAACTTAAAACCACCCAACAAACACTGCAACGTTCGAGAACTTAATAAATATCAATATACACAAGACCATTCCCCACACGAGTACAACTTAGACCCGACCCGTAATGGCGGAGGAATGACCAAGCGTAGTGCGGTGTGCCCACCGACTGACACATATGCAAGGATCCCAACAAAAGTATAAGATACCTGAGGGTCAATGATTACTTTTGCTTATAAAGCTTTAGGGATACATAATTCCATGTAAGCTGTTAATGGCTCATTTTAAAGAGCAATAAAAGTTTGAGCGTATTCACATGTGTTTAAGATAAGTACAATACTGATTTATTCTTGAGCATTACCTCGGACCTATAGTGCGAGAGTAAACGTTTGTAAATACTAGATCAATGATCTAGCTTCAGACCTTTAGTTTGTTTTGCATAGCTTTAACCTTAGTATATCTTTTGTTTTTACAAAAATATTTGGACCTTTAGCCCCCTTGTTTATTTACTATTTATGTGCTACGTTTTTTCTTCATGAAGTAACATTAATTTAACTGTATCCTTTGTGTGTAAAACTTTGTGTTTCTTTATTATAAAGAAACATTAATTTATCTATAACCTTGGCTTATGAAAAGTTATGTTTAACTTATATTTTATCAAGGTATGTGCTATACCCCCGACTAGTGTCTAAGCCAATAATATAAAATACTTAGGCGGAACCCCAACCTTGATACGCGTATTTGGATGAAATGCTTGGTCTTTGAGTGGCCAACACTTCTACTAATCGTCGGGTATTGAGGATAAACAAACAGAACTTCATGTGCTTGCATGCACATTGAGGACTAGGCTATTTGGGACTTTGACATGATAACTGAGGCTAAATGTGTGTTTTAGAGGTGATTTGGGATGCTTGTTACAACATCCCCAACCTCCCATTTTGTAGGCAAATTTTGGGTTTCATCGTATATCGCGATGAGGCCTTCCTTCCGAGTTATCACGTATAGCGATGACTCAGCATAATCAGCGTCTGCCACTTGGTGACATGTGGCCTGTCACCTAGTGCCATGTGTTGCAACGTGGTTCGACACGTGCCCTAGTTCTAGTCATCACGCATCTTGATAACTTAAAAGATAAGCCCGTCGCGTAGCGCGACACTACCCAATCTGGGGTTTTTGTGCGACTTTCATCGTGTATCGCAATGGACTTGTTGGTCCATCGCATAGTGCGATGGTTATGGAAAATCAGAATTTTCATTTTTTTACTTGTCAAAATTGGCCTGAAAGTTTCGGGGTATTATATCCTCTCCACCTTGGAATGAATCTCGTTCTCGAGATTCATTAAAATAGTTGTGGGTATTTCTTCCTTATTTCCGATTCTAAATCCCAATTATATGCTGGACCTCTTCGGTTGTTCCATCTTACTTTGACTAACTTTAGTTTCCGCCTCTTAAGTCTCTTTATTTTGAAATCTTCTATCTGTAGGGGCTGCTCTACAAATTTTAGAGTTTCATTGATTTCGAAATCTCTTTGAGGCATAGCTAAAGTTTTGTATGCCAAAAATTTACGCAGATTAGAGACATGAAATACATTGTGTATTCCGTTCATCTCTTCTGGTAAGTGTAAACAATAGGCTACCGTATCGATTCGTTCTAATATTTCAAATGGCCCAACGAAACGAGGACTTAGTTTTCCTTTCTTGCCGAATCGCACAACATCCTTCCATGGCAATACTTTCAATAGTACTTTGTCGCCTACTTGAAATTCTAAAGGCTTACGAACGTCTGCGTAACTCTTTTTTCTATCCTTGGCAGTCTTGAGTCGCTTATGGATTTGCAATACTTTATCTATTGTTATCCGAATTATCTCTAGTCTAGATACTTGATTATTTCCTGTTTCAGACCAACATACCAGCGCTCTACACTTTCGTCCGTATAATGCTTCAAACAATGCTGCCTGAATACTTGTGTGATAACTGTTATTGTATGAAAATTCCATTAGAGAGAGATGGTTATCCCAACTTACTGCTAAGTCTATCACACATGCTCGGAGCATATCCTCTAAGGTTTGAATTGTTTTTTCGCTCTACCTATCTGTTTGTGGATGATAAGTAGTGCTAAGATTTAATTGTGTAACTATAGCATCTTGAAAACTTTTCTAAAAATGAGATGTAAATCTACTATCTTGATCGGATATCATAGATAGTGGCACAACATGTAACGATACGATATTTCCATGTATATCTGTGTCAATCTATCCATAGAATATGTTATTTAATTGGTAAGAAATGAGCAAGTTTGGTTAGTCTGTCAATGATAACCCAGATAGCATCATTCTATCGTGAAGTTTTTGGAAGCTTCGTAATGAAGTCCATAGTTTTCATTTTCTATTTCCACACTGGAAGCTCAGGTTTTTCCAATAAGCCTGATGGTTTCTGATGTTCAGCTTTGATTTGTAAGCAAGTCAAACATCTTGCAACATATAAAGTAATATCTCTATTCATTCCATTCCACCAGTAGTTAGGCTTAAGATTTTGATACATCCTATCACTACCTGGGTGCATCATGTACTTCAACATATGCGAGCTTCATTCATTATTTTCTCACACAAAAATTTCCAAGAATTGGTACCCAAGTTCTATTCCCAAGTCTGAAAATATCATCATCTTCTTTGACTAGCGTATCAATGGTACCATTTCGTCTCTTCTTTTTGATTTGGTCCCCATTCATACTTAACATTCTTATGAGTTAACGAAGTTAGGGTAACTGCTATACGGGAGAAGTTCTCAATGAATTTTCTGTAATATCTGGCCAAACCGAAGAAACTTCTGACTTCGGTTGACGTCTTGGAATCTCTCACTTGGCTATTGCTCCTATCTTTACAAGATCTACTAGTATACCATTTGCATTAATAACATGACAAAGAAATTGCACTTCATGGAGCCAAAACTCACATTTAGAGAACTTAGCATACAATTTCTCGTTTATGAGTAATTCAATTAAGATCCTAAGATAACTTTACGATATTCTTCTAATTTAGAGTAAATAATTATATTGTCGATCAATACGATTACAAATTTATTTAAATAAAGTTTATAATTATGTTCATCATATCCATGAACGTGAGTGGGGTATTAGCAAGTCCAAACGACATAATCGTGAAATCATATTGTCCATACCTTATTCTGAATGCTGTCTTTGGGATATCTTCATCTTGAACTTTCAATTTGTGATAGCCTGGACGTAAGTCTATTTTTGAGAAGAAACTCGCTCCTTGCAACTGATCTAATAGGTCGTCATGTCTAAGGTAGTGGTTGTCGGTTTTTAACAGTTACTTTGTTCAGGGCTCTGTAGTCGATACATATCCTTATCGATTCGTATTTCTTTTTGACAAATAGTATCGATGCTCCCTATGGTGATGAACATAGTCGAATAAAGCTCGTCTCCAAAAGTTCCTCCAATTGAATTCAACTTCCTGGTTGGGTGGCAGCTCATCTGGAAATACGTCTAGGAATTCTGCTACCACTGACACATCTTTGATTTCTTTCTTTTTAGGTTCTTTAGTAACATATGCCATAAATTCTAAACAACATTGGTTTAGACATTTGTTATCTTTAATCATGGAGATTATGCTAACTTGACCAGCGTCTTTATCTCTAGTGATTTGAATTGTTTTTTTTTGTCTAGGGCATGGACTTCTATCATTTTTTGTTACAGATGATACGGACATGGTTATTGGATAACCAATCCATACCAAGGACTATATCAAAACCAGCTATTGTCATGGGTAACAATTTAACTGGTATAATATATCCTGGTAACAAGATTTTGCAGTTTTCAAGAATTTCAGATATTTTAACTAAGTCGCCATTGGTTGTTTCTACGTTTCTTAAGGGCTAATTTAGTAGACTACAAAAACTATAATTTATAAAACTTTGATTGGCACAAGAATCAAATAAAACCCTAGCATAAACGTTATTAATTAAGAACGTACCGATGACTTCCAGTATGTCAGCAGCCTTTTTAGTGTCCAGTATGAACACTTGGATGTTTCCCTTCTTTTTTCATTGTTGATGCCGCTATCACCAGCACCACCACCAATTGGATTCTTCTTTGGACACTCGAAGCTGAGATTCCCGTTTTCTTGCAATTAAAGCAAGTCATTGTCTTCTTCCAGCAATTCGCTGCCACATGTCCTGGTTTCTTACAGGAATCACAGACTGCTGATGTGGATTGTGGATGTTTCGAATCGACACCAACCCAAATGGCGCCTCTTGTATGTTTGTAAACCGGGAATGTAGGATTAAAACCTCCCATCCTTCTATCAATCTCCTTACCGTTGAAGCGGGTATCTCTTCTCCCTTTCTTGTCACTTGTCATCTCACCCTTCTTGTCCTCTTCTTTATTACGAATGATACCATTCATCAAATATCCAGCCAATTCCATTACAGAGTCAGTTTTTTTCACACCCTGACTAGCAAATACGGAAGAGTAAAACGAGAATGTAACAGACGCCTCTGGTATCAACCAGATTGTTTATAAAGAAACATTACAAACTAATTTACAATATATTACATCATTCTAACTTCGTTTACAAACTAAGTGATACAGATCAAAAACTAGCCATCGTACTGTTTTACTCCGTACTAGTATAGTTGCATCTATTCACATAGCATCAACCACAATCCAAACACGTAGCACATAAGCATTCTACTCCAATTTAGGTACACTTGAAAAGCATGTTAAAACGGGTCAACTGTGAATAGTTGGTGAGTTTCAAGAGTTTCAACGAAATCAGTTATGCGTAACCACAACAATCATAGTTTGTATGCGCGCACATATGTATGTGTATGTTTTCATGTTTGTGATGTAATTATGCTAAGCTACAGTGAAATCTTGACTGTTTGTTCGTGCTATGTGCCTCCATTTCCCACGTTTACCACTGTGGCCTCCCTTTCACCCACAACATGCCCCGGGTAGCTATGTCTAACAATACATAGCGTGTTTGTATAAATATGGTCAATGTGCAAACAGTGTAATGTCTCGGCATCCATGCCGGCCCCATTTGAGTTTGTCAAACCAATAGTACTATTCACAAGTCACCGGCTCGAAGTTAATCCCTGTGTTTGCGGGGACTTCTTGTGTGCTAGCACTTATACAATTCACATCTTACAGTATTTCCAGATATATAGATGTATATAAACATGCTTTTCACCATAAATGTTCGTAAAACAGTTTATAAAGGGGGGCCATGAAACTCACCTTATAGTAATATAATTAGTACGATATCGATTCACAGCTCGTACAGCTTGTTACAACTCGGTTCCTATAATCGGTATCATATATTTAATATTTTAATATTAACTAGTAATTTACCCACGTGTTGCGCGGTAAAATCGGTTGGTAAAACTCGGGCGTTGTAGTGGCGGATCAACGCGAATTCAGTAAATAGTAGCTACGCTTTTTATGATATTGGAAGTAAAACCAAATGGAAACAAAAAAATAAAAATAAAAATTGAGTTAGGGTAATGGGGTGGTGTCGGTTGGTCTCGGACGATGGCAACGAGTCAACACAAATTTAATAAGTATTAGCTACGTTCATTATGGTAATGGAACTAAAACAAAATGAAAACAAAAAATAAAAATAAAAATTGAGGTGAGCCAATGGGGTGACTTCGGTCGGTCCCAGACGCTGAGGCAGTGACTCTACGACACTCATATAACACGTCATAAATTTTTTTTGTTAACATATTTAAAACCCGATCATTGCAACAGCAAGTCGACTCATATCGGGCGTTCTGGTGGTGAATAGGTAAAACTAGGGCGCTGGTAAAATCCGAGCTTTCTGGTGAAGGGTCAACGCGATTTTTGTCCATTTCGTTTACATTTGTTACGATACCAGAACTAAAATTAAGTTCGGTAAAACCCGGGTGTGGGTAAAATCGAGCGTTGTCGGTACTGTATGTCGCGTGGTGAGTCGGTAAAACCCGAGTATTGTCAGTCCCGAGCTTTGTGGCGGTGAGTCGTCATAAATTCGGTAATACAAAAACAAAACGTTCGTTACTAATCTAGAAAAAAAAACAAAAAGAAATAACATTTAACCAATAAAAAAATTTGGATCGTTGAGGTGGTGCCAATTGGCCCAATTAGGGCCTTGCGACACCAACCATCAACTTTACTTAATATAACCGAGCTTTCCGACGAAGGGTCAACGTGAATTTTGTCGATTTCGTTTACATCTGTTACGGTAACGGAACTAAAATTAGGTTTGGTAAAACCGGAGTGTGGGTAAACTTGAGCATTGTCAGTGCTGGACGTTGCGTGGTGAGTCGGTAAAACCCGAGTATTATCAGTCCTGGACGTTGTGTTGGTGAGCCGTCACAAATTCGGTAATAAGAAAAACAAAACATTTGTTACCAATCTAGAAAAAAAAACAAAAAGAAATAACATTTAACCAATAAAACAAAAAAAAATAAAAAAAATTCGACCATTGAGGTGATGCCACTTGACCCAGTTAGGGCCTTGCGGCACCAACCATCAACTTTACTTATATAAAGATAATATGGTCTTCAGGCTAAATCAGGCTGTATATCTAGTCTGGGTATAACCGTTACGCCCAGAACATGTCAATAGTATTAGATTGTGACGTTATACAATGCATAATGCTCAAAATCGAACTTGGCTCAGTTTCACCGTTTCACTTGCTGGGCCAAGTTGGCCGTTCATGCAGTTCAAAATAGGTAGTATCACACAAACTTGAGTAAACGTGTCGGTTGATAAAATGATTCAATTTAAAAAGAAATTTCAGAGTTTAGATGTCTGGATTCGCTTTAGGGTTCGTTTCCGTTTTATACAGTTTGGTTTAGAGAAAACGTGCACAATTCATCCGAACTGTCCGAATTTCTCACAAAATGTTCGGTTTAATTAATCCAAAAATATGACATTTGACCACTCTTGATGTTCTAATATTCCAGCAAGCTCGTTAATAAGAACATTGCTAGTTTTTATCAGAATTATATTTGTTTAACTTTCAAATTAGCACAACTAATTATCTGATTATCGTTCAATTATGAAAATTTATACACTAACTAATTAATATGTAGATTTTTATAAAAATATTTTTAAAATATTTACTTATTCATTAATTTATAAAAAATTATTTTAATTGCTATTTTTAACCAATAAATCGTCCATTTATACCAAACAATTTCCGAAAAATCCGATAATTTTTTTGAGTAATCAAAATGGCTTCCAAATATCCCTGTAAAAACTCTAGAACTAAACTATTTTGCTAAAATACCTTTTTAAGCCATAAACGATCGTTAAACCTCGAATAAACGCGAATCTAGAAATAATAGCTAGGGTTCTTCAATTGATCCTAAAATTTCTGTGTAACCTTATGATGCTTTACCTGAGTTCTCCAGAAAATTTCATAATTTTTCAAGCAATTTTACTTTTTTTTTTCAAATAAACCTTAACAAACGGTAATAAAATCGCCAAATCAGATTATCAAAAAATTCCTAAATTTGGATAGGGACTCATTCATATAATCCCTGACATCTGTGCATATTTTCATGATCTAACAATATGCATGTTACAATCGAAGCACAAACAGCCCCTAAACGAGTGTTTCAGTTAATACCTTTGCGGTTTCCGGGTGTTTAGGCTCTTTTCTCGCCTTCCGGGTTCTTAGCAGTCTAGCTAGTGTATCTATTGGCCATGTATCAAAAAACCAAGTATAGAACATCAATCATCCACCCTTGAAACAAAGGGTTTCGGTTAGGGTTTCAAATCGAGTTTTTGAATCGTAAAAACGCGATTTAAACCTCCTAATCCGTGTTTTTGGCCAAAAAAGGTATTTGATTTAGATTCTAACCATGTTTTGGATCAAAATACGTTTTTGGATCATTTTGAAGGTTTTTACATGGTTTTTACTAAAACTATAATCATATGTATGTAAACATGTTTAATCAAGCTCCAAAATCATCAAAATTAAAATTTTACGTTAGGTTTTGAGTTGGAAGAAAGAGTTAGTAGCTGGAGCAGATTTCTTTGCAAAGATATTTTGAGTTGGAAATGTTTGGAAGTCTTAAGAAGTAAAAAAAAAATAAGGTAGGGGTTTCCTCTATATGGCGGCCGCCAACATATGGGGGGGGGGGGACGGTCCTTTTCGGCCCCTCATTTGGCTATTTACCTATTTTTTGCATGCCCATACACGAAATACCGGGTCCAAATTTATTTCGGGTTCGGTTTTTGGCAAGAAAATTAGATCGGGTGTGACGAACAACGCAAAAACAAGTGTTTTTCGGCCATATTTTTGTAGATTAATAAAAACATACCATTTGGTTGTAAACATACAAAATATTTTTATGAGTTGCTTAAAACATCTCGAATAAGTGTTTTGTAAGTCTTTTCGGCTTGACGGATGATACAATGCTTGTTTTGGTACTAGCGTTTGTGTTTAAAGTCATAGCGTTTTGTTAAACGAGGATATTTTCATTTAACTAGTTTTCTATATACTATGGCCATAATATCAATAGGTTAGCTTCTACTATACGTATATCACTTATAGGCGCCTCCCCGAGATATCCGGGGTCATAAATAGTATCGCTCGGTTATTTGCTTGTTCGTTACGTAATAAACGGTTAATCGCTTACTCAATACATAATAAGTAAGGTATACCTGATTTTGTCACGAATGCCACACTCTCCCCCAATTAAGAAATTTCGTCCCCGAAATTCGATGAATCAAGTACTCCCTTATTAGGAAAAAGATGCGGGCATTTCTTTTGTAAATTCGTCTTTTCTGTTGGGACGTGAATGTCTACAGCTAGGGTCTTGTATTAATTTTGTATGTTAAATGTCATTGTATATTGATAGTAGTGCATAAGTCCTTAAGGGAAGACATAAGTTATGCGGCGCATAACTTATGCGCTGCATAAAATATGCGCCCCATAAGTGAATTTCAAGTCTATAAATAGCTCATAGACTTATGCGTTTTGAGAGTTAGTGCTTGAGAGATTCCGGAGAGATTTTGAGTGAACTTGTACTTTGATATTGTCAAAACCCATTATATTGATCTTTCAAATTAATAGAATGAAGATTAAAGTTTCTTGTGTGTTTTTGACTTCTTTAGATTCCGCACTTTGATGTTCAAGCTGATAATTCTATTGTCGATTCTACGTTCGCACATGTCTACGATACTTTCAAGTGGTATCATAGCCTAGGGCTCGTTATCTTCTTGAAAACCGCAAGATGCTCTGAGATTTGAAGACATTTCAACCTATCTCAAGATTTCACTGTAAAAAATCTACCAAACTGTCAGAAGATGTTCTCTAGGGGTTCGTGCTAAACCCTACTAAATTTCAAGCCATTTCATCAAGGATTTCATCATCAAAATGTCAAAAATTATCAAGAACAACTTATGCACCGCATATGTTTTTGGTGCATAAGTCATTCTCTAGCGCATAACTTACACGGCCGATACGTTTGACTTATATGCCGCATAAGTTACCCGTTGACCATTGTTTGACTTTCTAGACTTATACGATCAAGTGACTTATACGTTGAAAAAAAACATATATGCTCCAGGAACTTATACGTTGACCTGCAAACTTATCTGTTGACCAACTTGTTTACCAGTTTCAATCATTGAAACTTTGAATGCATTTGTGTCTCAGCCATCCACGTTACTTCAGAACTTGAATCTCGAGAATGAAACGGGGACATCAAACAAGCCTCTAAAGTTGTTGAGGATGGAAGATTATCCTTCATGGGCCGGCAAATTTGAAACTTATGTTCAAGCGTTGAATTATGAGACTTTGACTGCTGTGGAGGAAGAATATATCATTCCCAAGAATGAGAAAGGTAGCAATTATCGTTTATCTCAGATTGATGAATGGGACAAATCTCTATTCTTAAAAGAAAAGAAGATGTTGAACTTGTTTCAACAAGCCATCAAAGCTGAGATCTTTCAACTATTGCAGCACAATGGCTCGTGCTACTCTATTTGGCAAGCGTTTTTTTAATAAAGATAGAGGCAACCCTGATATGAGGAAGAGTAAGATGGCACTCCTTAATGAAGAATTTGACATTTTTACACTGGTGAAGGGTGAATCATTTTCTCAACTGATCGAATGATACTGCCATCTTGTAAATTAAATGAAAAGATTGGGGATTGACAAGCAAGAATACGAGTACATGGACAAGGTTGCAGATGCATTTCCTGAAGAGTGGGGTACATTCATGGTGATTCAACAGTCTAATCCTGTTGCATATGCTCGGTTGAACCTCGCTCGTTTTATTGAGAAGTTAGAAGCTTAAGAGCTGGAGCTAAGGAAAAAGCAAAAGATGAAGAGCTCTGTTGTTTCACAAGACTTTGGGTTATATTACAAGAGTTCTCAATCTGTAGTGGTTCCTAGTCCCAAGATTCAAACTGCTTATTGTACTGTGAGTTCTATACATGCTTTCGTTGGAAACTTGCCTTCTACTCCTCAATATTGCAGCAGCTACTTTGGCACTGTTACAACCAACCAATCATCTTCTAGCCCTCAAAATCAAGATCTAGAATTACTGCAATGCAATATTGCAGTCAACATAAAGATTGCTAACGGGATGACAGCTGAGAACGTGAAGGAACACATGGCCTTCTTAGGGTCGGTTTTGGTGTCCTATGAATGTCTGATCACTGGTAGGATTGGGAACTACAACATGACAAAAGAAGACTATGATCAGATAGACCCGGAGGAGATGGAAATAATAGACATACACTGGTGCATGGCTAGTGTTATTTGAAAGTACAGCGATTCAAGGAAATCATCGGAGGTATGTTCTGGATGGGTGATGTAACACAAAGTGTACATCTTATTGTATTGAATTATCCTCATATTTATGCCAAACTCCATGCAAGTTCATTATTTTTGGTACTTATTTGAGTTATTTGTGAATTTGCAGGTCCAGGCGCCCGTCTGACAAAGAAAACATGAAAAGAGGGCGTTTCATGGACAAAAACCAGCCAGTTCCAGGTAGTGCCAGCCAGTGCTTCCCGGGAATTCCGCCAGTGCCAGCCAGTGTCAGACCTGCACGGGCACCTACACGCCCATGCGTGACCGTGCGTGCCCGTGCCAGAATAGAGAAATCTGACTTTTTGTTCAGACTAAAGCAAGGAGTTGACTTTCCACATTTAGGCACGACCGTGCATGACCGTGCAACTGCCTATGCCAGACGTCCAGATAGCATATATACACATCCATTATCCTCATTTTGTGTGTGGAGTCTTGGGGATTTTCTCTCAACCAAGTGTAGCATTTTCAGAGGATTCTTGGAGGCTTCCACCAACATAAGATTCATCATTCCATCCTTCAATCCTTACTTGATTTTGGTTTGCATTTCTATGTTTAAGAGCATGTTTTGTAAGCTTATTTCTAGATTGATTGTAGCTGTATTAAGCCTTATGGGCTAAAAACATTTACTATCTAGACATTGTTGTAGCTTTTACTATTGTGATTTTTATCTATGTATGGTTATGGTAATTTGGTTTTCTTTCAAGGAAATGTTGAAGTTGTGAGTTGATATTGATGTTGTTCATGCTTGTTAGAATTGCATACCTTGTTAGTCTTACAAATGTTTAGGCATTCATGTTGGAAAACTATGTTCTAGATGTTTGTTTGTAAACTTTGAATGTTCATGTTTTCTTTGTTTACATTGCTAAGTTAGGAATGACTAGTAAAGGTTAGTTTGGTTATAATATTATTGATGAGCATGAAACCCTACACTTGATATTGGAAAATTGATGAGTGTTGTTATGATTCTTGACTTGGTGATGACTTACTAGTTAAAGTTTCATAAGTTGATGTTTAATTCATGAGTTTAGCTAATTTAGTGTAATGTTAGGTGGTTAGAATGTTGTTCATGCTAGCTTTCCTTTGATTATGAGACTTTGTTGTTTTGACAAATAAGTTAGTCTATGTTTAATTCTTGATTGAAAACCCATCATGATGATTATTTGTTAGTATTAGGTTGCTTGATTGTAATCTAGTATTTATGTTTAGATTCATGATGTTTACCATATCATTGCTATTTTATTACATTGGTGAAGTGGATGCATGTCTATTTATTTTTGTTGGATTGATCGTTTCTTGCATTTTTACTTGCTTTGTTTTCATTGTATGCTAGTTTAATTAATTAAAAATTCAAATTAAGATTTCTTTGTTCGGTTAGTCATTCACAAAGATTTAGTACTAGAAAATTACCGTATCCATGGATTGACACTCGGTTCTTGCCGATACTTTATTACAAACGATAGGTACACTTGCCTTTCGTGTGTGGTTTAGTTGTAGGTGAAAACCTATTTTTAAAACCCGATTTGTGTGGAACTTTTATCCAAATTTAAATATATATTCACACACGTCAATGGGTCACCGTCTAAGCTGGGTTTTGATAAGTTGAAGGTTTGATGTTTTAGGTGCAAGGAGAAAGGTCACTTCAAGGAGTGTACTAGCAAGGAAGTTGGTGACAATAGGGGAAATTCGTTTGGTTGGGATTATTACAAGCAAGCAATCTACCACAAACCAACTCAGAATGCTGCAGAACCATCAAACAATGATAAGAATCATGCTGAAACTTCTACATCTCAAACCAAAGGTTGCCATGCATCTCAAGCTGAAGAAGGGTTCAAATGGAACAATGTGTTCCAAGCTAATGTTGCTGGGATGGTTGATCATGTTGAGGAAGCTGAAAAGGAGGTTGCTAAGGTTGTGTTTGATGAGGAGATAGAAGAAACTGTGGTGACTGGGATTGATGATAATGTGATTGATGTCCACGGGGTTGAACAAGTTTCTGAAGAGGCTATTGATGAAAAGGTTGATGAAGCTGAGTGTAACATCACAAAAAATTTGGTCCAAATTTGACAAATTAATAAAACTTAAGGATTTAAAAATATTCAAGGCAAATGTAAAGAGAAAAATAAGACAAAGAATGGAAGTAGCTTATGTTAAGGAATGGAGTAAGGAGACTCCATCCCACATCGGAAAAAGAAAGAAAAATAAAGCACTTTATAAGGAAAGAACATTCCATGGAAATGTTCTTAAATGGCCAACCACTCTCCCTAGTCCTAGCGGAGGGTGCGAAGCACCCGACGCGCACGGGCTCGGGTGAAAGGCGATGGGCGCAATGTGGATGATGATAAGATCAAGATATGGCAAGTTACCAAAAGACCAGGGACTAAAAATGAACAGATTCAAAGTTTTGCATCTTCGCGATACGCGAAGAATCCAAGTTGTGCATCTTCACGATACGCAAAGATGCAGTACACGTGGAGAGACAGGAACGACACGTGGCGACACGTGGCAAGCCTACGCGGCGACTTAGCGAAGCTAGTGCAACTTCGCGATATGCGAAGCTGCTTCGCGATACGCGAAGTTGCACAAAAATTTCTATAAATAGGCGGACCATGGGGGGTGGTTCTCACCATCCAACTCACACTTCCAATTACACATTGTCTCGATTTACGTGCCACGACCCGAGATGGCGATATCCCGACAAGCCTTACCTCGAGATGCGTGCCATAACCCTACTTAAATACCCTCTCGACTTACCTTCAAGTAGAAGTGCTGTTCAAGTAAAGCACAAGCATTTCTATAAATAAGCCATTCAAGGTAGGGGTTCTGCCCGATTATTATAATATAAATGGCTTAGACCCTAGTCAGGGATATAGCCCGTACCTTGATTTTATAAAGTGGAAATAAGATTTTATAAAGTCGAGATTATAGATAAAATAATAATTCTTTATTTTATATAAAGATTTTATATTTCTTATCATAAGAATTTGAAATATATGTTTTCTTCCCGAAGAAGAAACAAAGGTTTATAAATGATTAAAAAGTAAGGACTAGAGGTCCTTATATTTATAAAGAGATAAAATGTCAAGGTAAAGGTTATGCAATCGGACTAAAGGTCTGAAGCTAGATCGTTGATCTAGTACTTATAAAATGTTATTCTCGTACTATAGGTCCAAGGTAACGAGACAAATTGGTGAGAAACACCAACCAAGAAGAAAGGTGAATACGTCCAAATTTTTATAAAACAAAGTCTTGAATGTTTGCATGGGATTATATCCCTAAAACTTTATAAACAAAAGTAATACTGGCCCTCAGGCTATTGTATACGTTTGTCTGGATCCTTACATATGTGGGCAGACGGTGGGCACACCGCACAACACATGCTAATGCCTCCGCCACGTTGGGCCGGACCCAAGTAATGTCTGAGAGGGGATTATCTTGTGTATATTGAATAGTTGCCAAGACCTCGATGCTGCGGTATCGCTGAGAGGTTTCAAGTATAACTAGAGGTTTATAATAGTATATTTAACTTGGTTGTTTCCTAATCCACGATGGGCCGGGTCACAAGATACCCGAGTGGATAATTAAGTAACTTAAAATATTTTGAGTCAGTGTGTTCACCGGCATGTGTTGCTGAAGTATTTTTTTATAACTATTTTACAGGTAATGAAGGATAGGTGTTTGGAGACAGAAGATAGCCGTTAGACGATCTGATGGCTCAAAGGATGTTTTAATATTAAAATAATGTAAATCATTGTTTTAATATCCAAACACTTTTGTATAACTTAACGGGTGTTTCAAACCCCGTGATTTGAATATAATAATATTTTATTAAAAGTCTTCCGCTTTACAACCTTTAACTCTGATGTATTTACAAAAAAGGGTACCAACGTTGGGTTGTCACGCCCAGGCCCTGAGCAGGGTGTGACATTGAGCAAGGAAAAGATGGTTCATAATTCCTAGAGAAGATCACCTCTGAATTCCTAAAGAAGATCAATGATGAGAATGCTGATGACTCAGATGCTGATCTACCTCATACTTATGACAAGATTCATTCTATTCCTTCAGCTTTTTTCCAAACAATGTTTCCATCTAATATCTTGGAAAGTTTTGCAGGGTGTTCAATGGTGAAGAGGTCCCTCATGGAAAAATAGATTTTGGAGAAGAGGTAGAGGATTATCATGCTGAGGCATCTCAGGAGCAAGCTGTTGATGCTCAAGGAACTGATGATGAATTAGTTAAAGACGTTTCTGATGAAGTACTGAAGATTCAAGTGAGGAGATGATACCAACTGATCAGGCTTACATAGCAAATCAGGTAACTTCTTTGACTTTTATATATTAAAAATGTGAGATACCGTGTGAGGAATGTGAGTTTAAAAGTCTAGAGATTAAACAAATTATAACTCACCATGACACTGCTTTAAAAGATCTAAAATATGTCAAAGAAGCTTACGATAAGCTTCAGATTTGTGAAAAGAAGTTGTGGGAGAAAATCCTACAAGATGAAAAGACCATTATGATGTTAAGACATACCGTAGAGGACAAGCTAATAGCCATTAACAAAAATATTGATGATAATGTAGCTCTCAAACTTGAATTGAAAACAATAAAGATTGAGACTGAGCGGGTGAACTTAAATTGAAAAGTTACTTAGCTGTATCGTATGTTCTGGACCACATTATCCCCAAGTCCTCTAGTAGTGACAAAAATAAGAGGATAATGTGGTTAAACCAAGGAAACAAAGAGGTTGGATATCATGCTGTTTCGCCTCCAATTTGGAGTTCATATGTTCGTAAGAAACCCGACTGGTGTGAAAAGGCATTGAACGTGGAGATCTCTACTCCACTGAATGAGTCCACTTCATGTTTTCCTATATATGTTGATGTTATTTTGCAAAATCTTGCAATAGCTCCGATTGTGAAAGTGAAACTGGAGTGAAAATGGCTGAAATTGTCTTAAGTGAAAAAGAGAAACCCGTAAATGTTTAATCCCCTTACCGTGAGGTTTGTAATACTCGGTGCATTTTGCCAAAACCAATTTTTTATCACAAACGGCAAAATCACGGAGTTAACAAACCCAAAGAGTTTAAAAAGATCATCTTTGTCAAAGGGACAACTTCTGAATCCGAAAAAGAAGCAATTTTCCAAAAACAGTCAAATCAAGAATTCTTTAAGGAAAAGGCTGAACATGAACGTGCTGAATCAACTCCGGAGAACAAATTTTTGACTGGAGGAGATGCTTTAACTGTAATACTGTAGGGCATGTGTTTTACGCATGTCCTAACCGTATGAAGCACACTCATGTTCTACCTCAGAAGTTGATTCCAAAGAAACATGTGAAGATTCAGGTTGTTGTAAAAAAGCAAGATTCTTCAAGATCTGAGCCTGTAAGGATCTTGAAGAGAAATAATGTTGTGTGTGATGACCATGTGAAAGGTAACTTTGAAGTGGGTAAAAGTTCTAAAAGTAAAAACACTACTTTTACATCAAAAAAAGTCATCTAGATAGAACAGGGTGGCAAAACCAAGTGCTATCAAATCTAGCCCACCTTGTTCTATAGAAAAGAAGATATCTATTTCTGATAATTCGAGCGAAATCTCTAGTTGTGATATCTTATCAAGAGAACTGGAAATAGATGAAATGTTGTTGAGTAAAATCAAACAATCCAAGACCAACAGGGCTTGGGTTTCCTTTTTTCACTAATCCTTTAACCTGATGTGCAAGGACTTCCAAGATCCCACGATTTGTTGGATTATGGATAGTGGAGCCTCAAGGCACATGACGGGTACCCTTCACCTATTGGAAAATGTCAAATCTATCAGGGGGGGTATGTAGGATTTGCTGGTATCAAGGAGGTCAAATTGTTGGTGATGGCACATTGTCTAATGGCAAGGTCATGTTTGACAAGGTGAACTATATCATTGAGTTGGAGAATAATCTGCTCACCATATCACAAATCTGTGATAAGAATTTCTTAACTCACTTCACGAACAAGGAGTGTATGATATTGAAACCTGGTTTCAAGATTCACGATGTGTGAATACTTATGCGTGCTCCTTGAGAGAATGAGTTGTATGTTCTCAATATGAGTACTGCTTCCACTTCATCATCAAACACTCAGTGTTTCATTTCAAAGGCGTCGAAGAAGGAGTCCATTCTATGGCATAGACGAATGGACACATCAATGTGAGGAAGATGAACCACCTGGTTCATAATTAGTTGGTTGATGGGGTTAATGTGAAGAGTTTTCACTTGAATGAAGACTGTATCGAGTGCAAAAAGGGTAAACAGTCAAAGAAGCCACATCTGAAGAAAATGTTAAGCCTATTAACTTACCTTTCGAGCGTCTACATATTCGGTCTAGTGAATATCAAAAGTATAACCGGCGAACTCTATTGCCAGGTGGTTACTGATGATTATTCAAGATTCTCGTGGGTGATGTTTCTTGACATTAAGGATGAGACCTTTGATAACCTGATGATCTTGTTCAAAAAGTTGGAGAACTTGTATAATCTTCCAATTAGAAAAATCCGAAGTGACAATGGGACTGAGTTTATGAATAATAGAATGCTTGAGTACTGCAATGAACGGGGGATTTTTCATGAATTCAGTGCACCTACACACCACAACAATTGGGGTAGCTGAACGAAAGAATAGGACATTGATTAAAACTGCTCGCACCATGCTTGCTGATTCAAAGTTACCAGTTAGCTTTTGGATGAAGCTGTGGCACAACATGTTACACTCTTAATTGCGTTCTAACAGTCAAAAGATATGGGAAGACGTGTTTTGAGCTACTAAACTGGCGTAAATCTAACTTGAAGTGGCTTGAATCATTTGGGTCTTCATGCACTTTTCTTAACCCAGATGGGAAATTCGGGTCCAAGTCTGTGAAGGGTTTCTTTGTTGGGTATGCTAGTCCTTTGCGACGAGTATATCTACCAAATCTACGTAGGATTGTACAAGTACAACATGTTGATTGTTAAGAGATATTCTACTCCAACTCAAAGACCAGGCGATGCTTGGTTGTTCGATTATGACAAACTCTGGAAAAGTTTTAATCTACCAGAGGAAGTTATTTATGAGGAAGCTGTATCCATGTTATTTCAATAATAGCTTTGTGAAGATCTAGTTGACAAGCCAACTTCAACTGAAACTCCATTATTCCAAGATCCTCAAGAAGTAGTTCCAGAACCCATTTAAGATGATGCTATACTTGAGACTACTCTAGTTTTTGACAACGATGGTGAAGCTTCTGAGGACATTATTGAGGAAATCTCTTCGAGTTCCAGTGAAGTGCAAGTTGAAGAAAATCGAACTAATCTTAACAATATGTGATCGTGTCTACTGAAGTCATTCCTAGAACCGTGTCATACCATCCTGAAGAGAATATTATTGGTGACTTGAACACAGGGGTTCAGACTAGGTGTTAGATCGATCAAAGCCTCCGTTGTCTTTATTCTAAGGTGTCACCACTGCAGAATCGGTTTTCATTTAAGTTTTTTATATCTCAAATCGAGCCGATGATGTACAAAGAAGCGTTAACAGAAGAGAGTTGGGTTAATGCTATGCAAGAGGAATTGCAGCAATTCGAGAAGTTAGGGGTGTGGAAGCTTGTTGACTTACCCGACAACAAGAAACGTATCATTACGAAGTGGGTACTCAAGTGCAAGCGAGATTAGAATGGAATCATTGTTAGAAACAAGGCTCGGTTAGTCATTCTTGGGTTTAATAAAAGAGAAGGAATCGATTATAATGAAATATATGCACCGGTAGCAAGACTAGAAGCAGTTCGGATCTTTATAGCCTTTGCTTCCTGGAAAGGTTTCAAAGTCTATCAATTAGATGTCAAGTCCGCTTTTCCCAACGGGAGACTTAATGAAGAGGTCTGTGTGGGACAACCACCAGGGCTTGTCAGTTCAATCCAGAAAGACAAAGTGTACCTTCTCAATAAAGCTTTATACGGACTTCATCAAGCCCCGAGAGCTTGGTATGAAACATTTTCCCAACACCTGTTGGACAACGGATTTATTCGAGGAGCCGTCGATTGTACACTTTTCACTAAAGTGGCTGGACTTCTGCTGATTGTGCAAGTTTATGTGGATGATATCATATTTGGGTCTACGAATGATGATCTGTGCAAGGAATTTGAGGAAGTAACAAAGAAGAAGTTTGAGATGAGCGCAATGGGCGAAATAAAGTTTTTCCTAGGGCTTCAGGTGGATTAGTTACTTAACAGTATCTTTATTCACCAGATGAAGTGTGTCAACGACATCCTAGCAAAGTTCAACATGTCTGATTCAACGACAATCAGTACATCGCTTTCATTGAATCATGGGATATGCCCTGATACCAATGGGGAAAAGGTGGATCAAACTCTATACCGATCCATGATTGGCTCTCTCATCTACTTAACAACATCTAGTCTAGACATCATGTACGCCACGTGCTTGTGTGCCAGATATCAGTCCAATCCGAAAGTCTCACACCTGATGATCGTCAAATGAATTATGAGATATTTGAAGGGATGTATAGAGTTCGGTCTTTGGTACACTCATGACGACAAGTTTGTGCTGAGAGCATTCTCTGTTTCAGACTATGGTAGCTGCTAGCTGAATGCAAAATCTACAACTGCTGGATGTCAGTTTTTCGGTAGTAGGTTGGTCACTTGGCAATGCGAGAAGCAAACCACCTATCGCTGTCTACCTGTGAAGCTGAGTACGTAGCTGCTTCCAGTTGCTATTCTCAGGTTCTTTGGATACAAAAGTAGATGCGCAATTATGATTTGAATTTTCTGACTACACTTACATTTGTAGATAATTCTGCTGCCATATCTATTACCAAAAATCCGGTAAATCACTCCAAAACAAAACACATTAAAATACGGTATCACTTCATCCGTTATTTCTACGAGAAGAAGTTGATTACCATAGATAAAATTCACACCAATGAACAAAAAGCCGATCTTTTTACTAAAGCTTTTAATAAAAATCATTTTCAATATTTACTCAAGCTTAACGGTATAAAGAAACTGAGCAGTGGGAATGAGAGTGATCTCAAGATAATGGATTCTGATCTCTAGTTGACCATTCATCAGAGTCAAATTTTTGCTTTTGTACATAGTTTTCAATATTTTTCATAAGTTTTTGATTTTATGGGGAGTTTGTTGGGACATGAAAGTCCGTAGCTAGGGTCTTGTATTAATTTTGTACGTTAAATGTCATTGTATGTTGATAGCAGTGCATAAGTCCTTATGGGAACGCGTAAGTTATGCGACACATAACTTATGCGCCCCACAAGTGAATTTCAAGTCTATAAATAGCTCATAGACTTACGTATTCTGAGAGTTAGTGCTTGAGAGATTCTAGAGAGATTTTGAGTGAACTTGTACTTTGATATTGTCAAAATCTATTGCATTGATCTTTCAAGTTAATAGAATGAATATTAAAGTTTCTTGTGTGCTTTCGACTTCTTTGGTAATTGCACTTTGAATTTCAAGGGGATAATTCTGTTGTCGATCCTACGTACGCATTGCCTACGAAACTTTCATTTTAGTTCCCATGTGTATTCGGGTCCCCATTGTGAATTCCACTGAAGTCTGACCAATGAAATATGTTGTGTCGTAACTGTTTGATTTTCCCCTCCAATATTTCCACGGGTTCCTCTACAAAGTTTAATTTTTCTTTTATATGTAGATCTTCCAGTGGTACTATCTCTGCCTCATCAGCAAGACACGTTTTCAGGTTTGATTCATGGAAAACATCGTGAATGGAACTTAATTCCAATGGCAGTTTAATTCGGTATGCTACGGGACCAATTTTAGAAATAACTTCATACAGCCCAATGTATCTTGGAGCTAGCTTACTGGTTTTACCAAATTGAATAACACCTTTTCACATGGATACTTTAAGGAATACCTTGTCGCCTACTTCAAAAGACAATGGTTTCCTATGAATATCAGCATAGCTCTTTTGTTGGTCTCGGGCGGTTCTCAGTTTGCTTTTAATTTTATGAATTTTATCAGTGGTTTCTTGAATCAAAACAGATCTAGTAATTTGAGTGTCGCCAACTTCCGTCCAACAAAGTGGTGATCTACATTTTCTCCTGTATAATGCTTCATATGGTGCCACTTGTATACTACTATGTTAACTATTATTGTACAAAAATTCAACCAGTGGGAGGTGCTGATCCCAATTTCCTCCAGAGTCTAGTACACAAACGCGAAGCAAATCTTCTAGTGTGTGAATAGTTCTATCAGATTGACCGTCTGTTTGAGGATGGTAGGCCGACCTCAAATCGATTCGGGTTCCCAAAGCTTCTTGCACAGCTTGCCAAAAATGAGAAGTAAAATGACTATCTCGATATGAAGTAACTGAAATGGGCACACCATGTCGAGGTATGATTTCGTTAATATAAATTTTGGGGTTTTTCAGTTGTGTAGTTGTTACTAATTGGAAGGAAGTGTGCGGATTTGGTCAGTCGGTCAACTATTACCCAGATTATTGTTTGTGTAGTTGTTACTAATCGGAAGCAGTTTAACTATTTTGCCCAAATAAACCCTAAAAACGGTTATAAAGTCGCAAAACATTCTCAGATTATAAATTCCCAAATTTGGATAGGGACTCATTCATATGATCCCTGATGTCCATGTAAATTTTCATGATCTAACAATATGCACATCACAATCAAATCCCAAACAGCCCCCACACAAGTGTTTCGGTTAATACCTTTACGGTTTCTGGGTGTTTAGGCTCTTTTCTCGCCTTTCCTGGTTCTTGGCTTTTTAGCTAGTGTATCTACAGGCCATGTATCACAAAACCAAGCCTAAAACATCAATCTTCCAGCCTTGAAACAAAGGGTTTTGGTTAGGGTTTCAAATCGAGTTTTTGAACCGTAAAAACGCAATTTAAACCTCCTAATCCGTGTTTTTGACTAAAAAAGTATTTGATTCATATTTCTAACCATTTTTAAGACCAAATGATGTTTTTGGATCATTTTGAAGGTTTTTACATGGTTAGATATGATTTTTTACTAATCAAACTATAGAATTATGTATGTAAACATGTTTAATCAGGCTCCAAACTCATCAAATTAAATTTTTACCTTAGGTTTTGGGTTGGAAGAAAGAGTTCGCAGCTGGAGCAGATTTCTTTGCAAAGATATTTTAAGATGGAAATGTTTGGAAGTTTAAGAAGTTAAAAAACATAAGTTGGGGGTTTCCCTTATATGGCGGCCACCATCATATGGGGAGGGGTCCCTTTCGGCCCCTCATTTGGTTATTTACCTCATTTTGCATGAACGTACGTGAAATCCCGAGTCTAGATTTATTTCGAGTTCAGTTTTTGGCAAGAAAATTAGATCGGGTGTGATGAACAGCGCGAAAACGAGTGTTTTTCGGCCATATTTTTGTAAATTAATAAAGACATACCATTTGGTTGTAAAAATCCAAAATATTTTCACGAGTTGCTTAAACATCTAGAATAATTGTTTTGTAAGTGTTTTTCAGCTTGACGGATGATACAATACTTATTTTGGTATTAGCGTTCGTGTTTAAAGTCATAGCGTATTGTTAAACGAGAATATTTTTGTTTAACTGGTTTTCTATATACCATGGCCATAATATCAATATGTTAGCTTCTAATATACGTATATCACTTATAGATGCCCCCCCCCCCGAAATATCCGGGTCATAACCAGTATCGTTGGATTATTTATTTGTTTGTTACATAATAAGCGGTTAATCGTTTACTCAATACGTAATAAGTAAGGTAACCTGATATTGTCACGAATGTCACATTATCCCCCAGTTAGGAAATTTCATCCCTGAAATTTAATGAATCAAGTATGCCCTTATTAGGAAAAAGATGCGGGTATTTCTTTTTAAATTCATTTTTTCGTTCCCACATGTATTCGGGTCCATGCTGTGAATTCCATCGAACTTTGACCAATGAAATTTTGTTTTATCGTAACTGTTTGATTTTCCCCTCAAATAATTCCACGGGTTCCTCTACATAGTTTAATTTTTCATTTATATGTAGATCTTCCAGTGGTGCTACCTCTGCCTCATCAGCAAGACACTTTTTCAGGTTTGATACGTGAAAAACATCGTGAATGAAACTTAATTCCAATGGTAGTTTCAGTCGGTATGCTACGGGGCCAATTTTAGAAATAAATTCATACGACCCAATGTATCTTGGAGCTAGCTTACCGGTTTTACCAAATTGAATAATACCTTTTCACGGGGATACTTTAAGGAATACCTTATCGCCTACTTCAAAAGGCAACAGTTTCGTATGAACATCAGCATAGCTCTTTTGTCGGTCTCGAGCGGCTTTCAGTTTTCTTTTAATTTTACGAATTTTATCAGTGGTTTCTTGAATCAAATCAGATATGGTAATTTGAGTGTCGCCAACTTCCGTCCAACAAAGTGGCGATCTACATTTCTCCCATATAATGCTTCATATGGTGCCGCTTCTATACTACTATGATAACCATTATTGTACGAAAATTCAACCAGTGGGAGGTGTTGGTCCCAATTTCCTCCGAAGCCTAGTATAGAAGCACAAATAAAATCCTCAAGTGTTTGTGTAGTTCTCTCGGATTGACCGTCTGTTTGAGGATGATAGGCCGTGCTCAGATAGATTCGGGTTCCCAAAGCTTCTTGCACAGCTTGCCAAAAATGAGAAGTGAAATGATTATCTCGATCTGAAGTAATTGAAATAGGAACACCATGTCGAGATACGATTTCGTTAACATAAATTTTGGGGGTTTTTCGGTTGTCTAATTGTTACAAATCGGAAGGAAGTGTGCGGATTTGGCCAGTCAGTCAATAATTACCCAGATTACTTTTTGTGTAGTTGTTACTAATCGGAAGCAGTTTAATTATTTTGCCCAAATAAACCCTAACAAATGGTAATAAAATAGCCAAACATTCTAAGTTTTTAAAAAATTCCCAAATTTGGATAGGGACTCATTTATATGATCCCTGATGTCCATGTAAATTTCATGATCTAACAATATACACGTCACAATCAAAGCCCAAACAGCCCCTAAACAAGTGTTTCAGTTAATACCTTTGTGGTTTCCGGGTGTTTAGGCTCTTTTCTCGTCTTTCTGGGTTCTTGGCTTTTTAGCTAGTGTATCTACAGGCCATGTATCACAAAACCAAGCATAAAACATCAATCATCCAGCCTTGAAACAAAGGGTTTCGATTAGGGTTTCAAATCGAGTTTTTGAACCGTAAAAACACGATTTAAACCTCCTAATCCGTGCTCTTGACCAAAAAAGTATTTGATTCATATTTCTAACCATGTTTAAGATCAAATGATGTTTTTGGATCATTTTGAAGGTGTTTACATGGTTATTATGTATGTAAACATGTTTAATCAGGCTCCAAACTCATCAAAATTAAATTTATACCTTAGGTTTTGAGTTGGAAGAAAGAGTTCGTAGCTGGAGCAGATTTCTTTGCAAAGATACTTTGAGTTGGAAATGTTTGGTGTTTGGAAGTCTTAAGAAGTTAAAAAAACATAAGGTGGGGTTTTCCCTTATATGGCGGCCGCCATCATATGGGGGGGTGTCCCTTTCGGCCCGTCATTTGGCTATTTACCTCATTTTGCATGCCCGTACATAAAATACCGAGTCTAAATTTATTTCGGGTTCGGTTTTTGGCAAGAAAATTATATTGGGTGTGATGAACAGCGCGAAAACGAGTGTTTTTCGGCCATATTTTTGTAAATTAATAAAAATATACCATTTGGTTGTACAAATCCAAAATATTTTCACGAGTTGCTTAAACATCTCGAATAATTGTTTTGTAAGTTTTTTTTCGGCTTGACGGATGATACAATACTTGTTTTGATACTAGCGTTCGTGTTTAAAGTCGTAGCGTATTGTTAAACGAGAATATTTTCGTTTAACTGGTTTTCTATATACCATGGCCATAATATCAATATGTTAGCTTCTATATACGTATATCACTTATAGATGCCCCCCCCCCCGAGATATCCGGGTCATAACCAGTATCGTTCGAACACTCTCGAAGGTTTTGATATTCAGCCTTGACTCTAGCACAAGTCAGGCATTTACCAAATTACATGGCTATATCCCTCTTTATACCGGGCCACCAACAAAACTCTTTCAAATCTTTATACCTCTTACCTGTACCTGGATGAATAGAATATTTGGACTTATGAGCTTCATCCATGATCAAGTCACGCAGATTATGAAGAGTTAAAGTCCAAACCCGATTCTTAAAATAAAGTATTTTGCCGGTTTTCTTTTCATAGTTCTTCTCGTTCCTGTGCAAGTCTTGGTTCTCCAAGTAATCTTCTTTTAGGGCTTTGTTTTGGCCTACACGAATTTATTCGGTAAGGTTAGTTTGGACAATCATTCCAAGTGCTCGTACCTTTAGTGGTTTAATTCTATCTTTTTGGCTCAAGGCATTTGCTACTATATTAGCCTTGCCTGGATGATATCGAATTTCAGAATCATAATCATTTAACAACTCCACCCATCTTCGTTGCCTCATGCTCAATTCTTTTTGGTAAAAAATGTGTTGCAGACTCTTGTGATCAATGTAAATTATATATTTGGTGCCATACAAGTAGTGCCTCCGGATCTTAAGGGCAAAAACAACTGCTCCCGTTTCCAGGTCATGGGTAGTATAATTCTTCTCGTGCACTTTTAATTATCGGGAAGCATAGGCTATTACCTTGTTTCTTTGCATAAGCACGCATCCTAAACCTTTTCGGGATGCATCACAATAAACTATAAGGTCATCAGTCCCTTATGGAAGTTAGTATCGGAGCTTTACACAACTTTTGTTTTAACAGTTGAAAAGCCATTTCTTGTTCTTCTCCCCAAACATAAATTCGATCTTTTTGGGTTAAGAGGGTTAATGAACAAGCCTGTTCGGATCTAGATCTTATAATGACATCGATTCATTTGTTGATTATGTATATGATTAGGCTAGATTACTTTAACTGTGTGTCCTGTGTTTATTGAGAGCACAATCGGACAGAGTAACGACACTAGAGAGATAATGATAAGAACTATTGCATAAAACTATAAGTTACAGGGTATATGTAGTGATGACCACATTTGTTAAGATATAACTTAACGAATGTGTCATTCGTTACATTAACCTAATGAATGAACAACCTCATTCGTTAATACATTAACCTATAGCGAATGGCCCTATATTCGTTATCTCATTCGTTAAACTTGGTTAACGAATGAGCTTACAATTAATACGAATGTGTTATTCGTTACGGGGTAACGAATGTAACTTACAATAGAGCGAATGGGCAGTAACATACAATTACCAAAATGCCCTTTACATTAAAACATAATATAATAATAAACGTATAAAGACCGAGACGTACAAAACATGTATCAACAAACTCCCCTTCGTCTCGAGCTCTTTATTCTTCAATGCTAGAACATCTTCGTCTTCCAGTCCACACAACTATGAAACTTGTATGCATAACAAACACGAACAACCTTCTGAAACTGCATCGCAAGTTCGTAGTCGCTTACGTTAGCAAATCTGATTTGACTAGTAAATAAAGCATCGTTGTCAGACTCAGATAAGTTAACAAGCCACACCGGGTCAATCACACGTATGACACTCGTGTTTGATCCGGTGCCCAGAACAATAACCACTTCACTCATTCGATTATCATAATACCTGTAGTTGAACGAGGTGAACAGACTCTGAGGAAAGGTCTTCATCGGTGCCCTCTTCATCGTCTTCGGTGGCTTTACCTGCAAGATCATTTTCCTCCAGCCAGTGCGTTGATCAATCTCGTCTATGTACTTGTGTGTCGGCACTTTCGGCTTGAAGAACTTGAAACCATAACGAGTTTCATGTAATAAAAGAGCATAGAACCACTCAGCCCATTGATCTTTTCCACGATTCACGAACGGTCTGTTGGCTAGTGTTCTAACATCCCACCTTGGCATAGATAAAATATCGTGTGGGCGTTTAAAATAATAAATACCATGCTCCCACTTTACAATATATACCTTAAGATCAGAATCAAACTGCCACACAACCAAATCTCCTTTAACATTTTTGACGGGCTTGTACTTCTTCATTTGGTATGCAGACGCTCGAGCCTTTGCCAATCTGACTTCCTCCTGTTCGTGATAATGAAAGGTCTCGATCATCTTGTTCATCCTCTTCACATCATGCTCGAACATACCATCCAAAGCACGTTTGCACTTCTTTTTTTTCGTTGATAGATGACTTATCTCTGCAGCTTTATTCCACCTTTCCCTTTCTTCTCGCAACCGACATTCTGCTGATTCAAAATGCTCTGTAGTGAATAACGGAATACCTGAGACATTGTTGTTGTCAGTGTAAAACTTAGGGTACTCCTCAGTAGTAACATCCTCAACCTCCACTTCATCATATTCAGGCACATTCCCACATGGAATGCCTGTATTCGTACTCTCTTCAAATTCCACATCCACTTCCACACTCTTTCCCAATTCCTCAACCTCCTCATTATTCAGATCCAGAAGTAAGGCTATTTGTTCTTTAGTCAACGAATGGTCAATAAACTCGCCTTCTTCAATATCATCCACATTCACCATGCTATAAACAATACCATCCATTCCAACAAACAAAATCATGTTCGCCGGTATAACATCAATCGACTTGGCTCTAGTATAGTCTTTGTATGGCACAATCTGCAACTTATTACCTTCTGACTCACCACCACTACCAGTCTCAGCCTAATTACCTGCCGACGGTGCAGAACTACCGCCCGGTTGCTGATCCACACCACTTGTTCCATCCTGATCATCTTCATCATTCTTTAACTTCTTCAACTCGTCGTCTTTGCATGTTAGCTGAAGGATGATCTCGTCTTGTTTATCCATTCTCTCCCCTGAGCAGCAACAAGGGCTCGAAGTCCCCTATTCTCTCATTGAACAAACTGAATATGTCGATACATATTTCTCTGTGCTAGCTCATGTGCAGCTTTGTCAGCTTGCATCCGTGTCTGTTGAAGATGCTATAGATTCATCATGTTGAACCACTGAGCTTGAGGAGACATGCCATATAAATTCGGATGCACTGGTTGCATGGGTCCCTGAGGACGATTAAAATCCATAAAATAAATGCTCAAGTCGTTGCAACTGTGTAGGAGTAGCTGGAGTCATTGGAGTAGTTGGCTGTGGTGTAGGCATACGAGCCAATACAGTCTGAAGTAAATCACCAAATACTGGATCTGGTCTTAAAGTAGTAATCAATGTCATAGATGGAGGTACTGGAGACACTGGCATATGAACCGGAGTTGGTGACCTTGGAATCCTTTGAGGCATAGGAGAAGTAGGAACATAAGCTGAAATAGATACTGGTGGAGTTGATCTTTCGACTTGGTATCTCAATTCCCGAACCACGTCGAACACGTTGTTTCTTTGGTTTCTCACCCTTTTCTACCATCGGTTCTTTCCCTTTATGCTTACGTTTCTGCTCATACGTTAGCTTAGCTTGTGGTCCTGGACCACCATCACCACCATCATCTCCACCATTTCCATCATCACCACCTTCACATTCAGAATCGAAGTCATCATGAGCCCAACGATCATTAGGTGGTGCAACATAATCAATGTTTGCAAGGTGGCCGATCAATCGCTTAAACTTTGGTCGATCTTGAAGACTTTGACCTCGGTAAGATCGTAAACGTCTCATTGTTTCTGCACCCATATGATCTAACTTCAACACATCACTAGGATCTTTAATCAAAGCAGCCGTAAGTCATTAATCATCATCTGTAAGAACCTCGGATACATCAGAAACTTGTGACGGCTGGTGAGATTCTCCTTTAAGTGATAATAAACCTATTCAGAGAAATTGAATGGTTTATTTAACACCAAAGCAAAGAAGGCAGATTGTAGCATCACACGACATTCATCGAAACCACCTTTGCGTCCACCGAGACAATGTATCAACACGTGAAGCAAATACTTGTATTGTTCACACAAGTTTGCTTTATTGTACATTGATTTACCTAAATCACCATTATACTTAACCCATCCAAACAACCCATGGATCAAACTCCGATCAAACTCGCATCGATCATCCACTGTATCACAAAAACCCAATAAATCTCGAATAACCCCCACATCGATCACTACTCGTTTATCCTTAATTACCGCCTCTATCTGATTCTCAGTCCCGTTAAATCTAGAGGTATCCCAAAAAGATCGAATAATGCTTTGATAAACCACAGTATGTGTAGAGATTTCCTTATACATCCTGGAGCGTAATAAGAAACAAATCATGCCTCCAAAGATCGGTGAGTCTTCGAATTCCGTCTCTAGAAAAGCACAAATGTTATGGCTTTTATTCCAAGATAATACCACTAGAGCTTGTTCCTCAGGTTGTTGCTCAAGATTAGATTCTAGATTTTGCTCGGGAACATGGTTTTGAATGTTCTCGTCTGCCATTACTGTTAAAAACACAACAAAATATTAGTAAAATATTCAAAAGTCCATCTCATTCGTTATCATGGTTTAAACGAATGAGACATTCGTTATACGTGAAATGTCTTTCATTCGTTATAATAACGAATCATACTCTTACATTAATTCATTCGTTAAACTAAAGAATTTTATTATTAATCCTTTAACGAATCAAATCAGATTCGTTATTCTTATTCGCTATTAGTAGGAATCTTCCATTCCCTACTTTAACGAATCATATAGTCATTCATTAACAAGTTAACGAATCTGACTATCATTCGTTATAACAATAATGAATCTGATTTAATTAACCACTTTGACTAATGACACGAGGTCGAAGACTCGCGCAAAAATAAACCAAATACAACTAATTAGATAGTGGTAAATGGGTGTCGAACACGAAGAGTTTGTGGAATATGTGTTACCAAGTAGTTTTATAGTTTAACTAAATTTAAACTAAATGCATAAAATGAAATTTTACAGTTTTGATTGTTTTGTTTGATTAAAGAAAATTAACTAAAACACTTAACACTGTTTTTTAATCAAAGACGAGAGGATATGCATTCCCTCGGTTTCAGGTTTCAATGAATGTTAATGTAAACGTTTAGTCTGAGACGAACTATAAAACATAATTCATGAATATGCAAATGATTGTGATAATTGAGGACTAAGTACTTGGATTAACAATTGCAAGGTTATCACTCAAAATCAATTAGATTATCCAACCCCGAATTCCACCCGATTAATCCCGATTGCCTATAGCACCAAAAACTGACGGTTTAGAACACGAATCAAACAAACTAAAAACTTATCAATCAATACATAGACATCATAATTATGAAATCAATAATACTAAATTACCATATCAACAATTGCATAAACATTCAATCAACAAACAATATGAAACCTTACAATCCGAGGGAAAACGCAAAGGAAATTAGCCGAGCATGATTCGGGTCATCATCCCTTCGATTACAATGTGCATATGAATCAAAAACAAGTCTCCAATGTTTAAACAACTCAAAATTGAGTTATAGCTCCTCCCAATCGCCTCCCCAAGTGTCTCTAATCAAAAACAATGAAAAAGATACCCAAAAGTCATCCCAAAACGACCTTAAATGGCAGTTACAATTTCTGCGTCAGGGTCCACCGTAAGCTACGGTGGCCACCGTAGCTTACGGTGGCTTTGAAAGCCACTACGCTAGCCTCAATCTGTTTACGCTAGGCCGCTACGCTGGAACCCTACCGTAGCTTACGGTGGCTACCGTAAGCTACGGTACGGTAGCCTCAGCTCCAAATTCCTTGTTTCTTCTTTGATTTGTTGACTTCCATCACCAACTCTCGAGTTCTTTGGTCCTCTCCATCATAGCTCACTTGAAACGCCATTTTTAGCCCTTGTACCTACAAACGCACGACAAAGTGTAGTAATCCAAATTCGTGAATTAAACATAAACGCACACGTTTTAACAAGAAATACTACACTTAAGGGTGGTGTTACAATCCACCCGTCACATTCCCACACTTCAATGTTGCTTGCCCTCAAGCAACTCATCAAACCAATTGTTTTTAGAACACCACCTCCACACAAACCACAAGCCCGGCTCGATCAAGGTCCCGAGTCATACCCTATTCCCACATAATCAAAAGTTTGCACTAGCTTACTTGATATTATATTTTAAAAAATAAAATTCTAGTCAACCTTAACATGCTTTCGGTCTTTACTCACACATAACACACCGTCACTCATTAAGTCACTTATCGGTGACCATTCCAAATATCACAATCATACTCAATTCTCCTTGCATACGCTTGTACCATCGTCAAATCTCCACCTAATCGTGCTTTAACATAAAAGCAAATAAAGAGGTCTTAAACAGGTTGTAATGAGGCTAGGGGTAAAGGTATGGAATGGGGATATTGAAAGTGGCTCAAATGATCCGACCAGGCTTGTTACATCAAAGCTAAACTAAACAATAAAACATACTACTATCTACATAACAGCTTTCGTAACAAACTCGAACCACAAGGCTTTGAACATTGTCTCGACTTTTCCTCTTTTTTTCTTTTCTTCTTCTTTTTTTTTTCAATTTTTTTATGAAATAATAACTTGCATAAACAATTAACTACTACTCTTTATTTATTACTAACAAAACAACTACAATTACAAAGAACAACCTACTAAACCGGATCGTCCCACAGTTACATCGGGGTTTGATCAAATAAAAAGAATAGGTCCAATAAAGTTTTCTAAAGGAACCAACCCCCCGCCCCTCTCATTATCCACGCTCATGTATGTAATTTATGAGGCCCAACCCCCGAATCCCACACTCACACTCATCCGAGACAAGGTTTTAACCTAAGTGCCTCAATCACTTTTGCATTTATGCCAAGCTAAGGTCTTGAAATGCATTGATGGCACAAGTTCTAACGGAGAATAACCATTCCGTCACCGCACTTCATTTTCCCAATACCCAAGTGACTGTGGCATGTTATGTGATTGGATAAACCGAAAGCATGCTAACCTTGCCTAAAATACTACTCGACCACACTTTTAATATAACTAAGCAAACTTGATTTTTGGGGAATTATGACCATGAAAGGGGACCAAAACTTTGCCCCGACAATCTTACCACTTTTTCGGTGTTTCTCTTTCAATTTTTTTTTTAATTTTCATCCCTCCTTCCTACACTTGAGACACATTGTCCTCAATGTAGGGTATTTAGGATAACAAAAACACCACCACAAGCACGACCCTTAAATTCCAACTTGTCATTACTCCACCCAACCTCCCAAGACCCAACATAAACAAAAAATATAATACAAAAATATACAAGAGGACACTTGATTTTCTGCCGATGCAGCTCAATAGTAACGTGGTTGCGGTGGTCCAAAGATGGACGTCATCACGTCCGTGAATTCGCCGAAACCAAACGCGCCCTGATCCTCTCCCCCAGCTTGACCTTCTCCTTGAGCTTGATGCGGGTTCACCCATTCGGAATGGTGCAATGGCGGCATGGGATAATTCACCATACCGTCATATGGTGGCAATGTGGTGTAGTCAACGACCGGTGGGTCAGCCACCACAGGTTGACCAGAATGCCATGCTTCATGCAGTCTCCTTTAACGGTCATCCTCATACCGATGATTAATTTCTCTTTGCTCAGCATAAGCGTGGGTCCGGTTCCACACTTCTTGGCGATTATACATTTGCTTTTGGGCCCGTTCCATGCTCGCGCCCATGAAAGTTTGGTGATAAAATAATGTTTGAGTAGTCTCGGCCCAATTATAGAAGTGTGCTGGCCTATTGTTGATTATCACATCCTGCATGCTGCCATTGTGTACCCAATTTGGGTCAAATGTTTGCCTAGAATAATCAAATGGTAAGGCACTTCCCCGTCCCCGTCCTTGCGTACTTGAACTACCACCTACTCCTTCGCTTTCCATCGCAACCCGCTCACCCGGTTCATCATCATAATCATCCTCTCCACTCTCTTCCTCTTTATCATCACTCTCACTTTCATCTTGTTCTCCCGGTTGCAAAGGTCTCATCAACCTTCAATGCCCTCCATCTCTGTCCCTCGCTTTTCAACATATGGTACCTGTCACTTGCTCGGTTCTCCCAACCAACCCCCAACTTTGTCACATCAAACGGATTGTGTTTCTTCCCAACTCCAATATCGTTATCTCCAATAACACCAAACCGCATCTACAACGCGGTAATCAACCGACAATGTGGAATAATCTTCCTACTCACATTGTTTCGGCTTATCCAAATATTGTTAAGTACTAGGTACCGGAACGAAACAAGTGGTCCTCCATGCATCGAAGAGTATAAAATCGGGACATCGGGGTACCGAACTTCTTGCATATCCCCTTTTCTTGGCATGACATTGTGTAAACAAATGATGAGCAACATCTTTGTCTCAATCTTTAAATTCTTCCTCAATAACTTCCCATCATAAGTGCCGGGTAAAAACAATGCTTCCAACATCATTCTCCAAGTTGGATATCTGTCGGGTTGATAGTACATGTCATTCAAATCTGGATACACGTAGTTGCTTTGAGGCTTACTATCAAATCGTGCAATTTTCCTCAATGTTTCAAATGACATAGTGACCTCAATGTTGTTAACAGTTCCTATGAGCTTCATCCCCGAGGGTTTATTAAATAAAGGACATCTCAACATTGCCATCCATTCTTCAATTTCATCAATGAAAACATACTTCTCATTTCTATCATAACACTTGAGGGCTGCTTCCCAACCCAATGCCTTGAATCGATCAAAAACATCAAACGGACCAAACTCGCGCTCCGGGACCACTTTCTCACAAATAAAAGTGTCGTACTTCTTTGTTAAAGTATTCAGTTTCTCATGAAATAACTCTGGTTGCCATCTCAAATCATGATCTGTTAGTGGTCTGTGAGTCCAATCTGGTTTAACATACTCTACCTCTTCTTTCTGTTCTTATTGTTGTTCTAACCTCCGCTTTTTTTGCTTGTTCGGCAGCAGAAGTGCTAGATGAACCCGCAATCCCTTTTCCTTTATCTTTTGCAGAACGTCCCATCTAACAATGACAAACATTAACCAAGTTAGTATTCATCTCTATATACATTCCCACACTTGCTTGTTTCTACGGTTGTGAATATATGAAATTCATAAGCCATTTTTCACAAAATTTTGACAGCATTTCGTTTAAACATAGAACATATTCCATTTTCAACTTTTGTCAAACTTTAATTTTGCAGAACGTCCGGCAGCAGAAGTGCCAGATGAACCCGCAATCCCTTTTCCTTTATCTTTTGCAGAACGTCCCATCTAACAATGACAAACATTAACCAAGTTAGTATTCATCTCCATATACATTCCCACACTTGCTTGTTTCTACGGTTGTGAATATATGAAATTCATAAGCCATTTTTCACAAAATTTTGACAGCATTTCGTTTAAACATAGAACATATTCCATGTAACATCCCGAAATTTCAAAGTGATATTAATTATATTACTTACTAATAGAGGGAAAGTTTACTCGGGTTATCAGGAAATAAATAATAGAATAGGAGTTGGTATGGGTTGGGCTAGTGTTGGGTAATGGATGTGGGTTATGGACTTGGATTAATAGAGATGGGTTAAATGAGAATGGGCCTTAGGTCCATGGGATTTCAGGGATATAAATACCCTAGCACCCTAAAATATCTTCATTTCTATCATTATCAAATCACACTCCAAAAACACACACACACCACCAACTTCGCCGGCGGCCCGGACGAGAGAAGACCGAGATCAGAGAGAGAGAGAGAGAGAGCGATTAGTTGTGTTAACAAGTTAAACGAGATCCAAACAAGCTCAAAAAGGTATGATTCTTGATCTTTGAAGTTTAAAGATCCAAGCTTTTTAGTGTATAAGCGACCGAAAATGGTCGGGAAGCGTAGTGGGTGATATTGAACCATAGAAAGGGTGTTGAAATCGCTCAAAATGCTGGAAAGAAACCGAACAGTGGCTGTCTGGGCAACTTCGCCTGCATCTGGGCAATTTCGCCTTCAAAGCGATGAACTTCGCCTACAAGCTAAGTTCGCCTGATGAACTTCGCCTGCAAGCTAAGTTCGCCTGATGGCAACTTCGCTGTAAAGTTAAGTTCGCCAAACTGGTAACTTCGCCTGAGGTCAAGTTCGCCTGATGACAACTTCGCCTGAAGCCAAGTTCGCCTGATGACAACTTCGCTGTAAAGCTAAGTTCGCCTAAGGTTTAACTTCGCCTAAAGCCAAGTTCGCCTGAGGTTTAACTTCGCCTAAAGCCAAGTTCGCCTAAGGTTTAACTTCGCCTAAAGCCAAGTTCGCCTAAGGTTTAACTTCGCCTAAAGCCAAGTTCGCCTGAGGTTTATCTTCGCCTAAAGCCAAGTTCGATTAGAAAATAAATTAAAAGTGATAAGTTAAAGTAAGCTAATACTAGGCCACCAGATTAGATCATGCGAGTATTGATACGTGTAACTTGTACAGTCAGCCGAGCTCAGTTAAAGAAGGGATTTACAGCTATCAGAAAAAGAAGCAGAGTTCAGGTGAGTTTCTAGCCCCATTCCTTGTTATGTTTTCGGGGCTGTGTGCATACTCAATATGTTTGTTAATACACTTATCCTAAGAGATAAGTGTATGCCTTATGTGGATAATGTGAAATGTATGAATGATTGCTTGATGGTACGTGAACGATCTTCGGATATTGCACGTACTGTCAGGTTGTAACGCTATGTATAAGGTAAGTATGTTATGTATGTTTATGTGTATGAACATGATAGAGATAATAGAAGAAAGAAATGATAATGTATGGTTGTATGGTTACGAAAAAGGTACCGAGCCCTAATAATACTCGAGGTATGATGTATGGCTGTATGGTCACGAAAAGGGTACCGAGCCCTACTAATACTCGAGGTATGATGTATGGTTGTATGGTAACGAAGAGGGAATCGAACCATACTATTATTCGAGAACTAGGGAACCGAACCCTACTAATATTCGATATTGCACGTACTGTCGGGATATAAATAAAGATATTAATATTGTATGTAATGTAAGGATGATGTATGAACATTATGAATGAAAGCTTGTCGGTACGTGAACGATCTTCGGATATTGCACGTATCGTCAAGGGAAGTGAATAGCTCCTTACATGGATATTAAATAATAACTTATAGATAGTGTTCCTTCTATGGAAAGTATAGTGTTCCTTCTATGGAAAGTATAGTGTTCCTTCTATGGATAGTAAAGTGTTCCTTCTATGGAAAGTATACAGAGTGTTCCTCCTATGGAAATTATATATAGTATGGTAATGGTAATGGTTCTTTTAATAGATATTACGTGACGATCCTCCTATGGATATTTATACGAGGGTAAGGTAGTAATATGTGTCTTCGGATACGGGAAGAAATATATGGGAATAAATTGTATGTTGCCTGATTAACTAGAACTCACTCAGCGTAGCTGACTTTTAGTATACACGCAGGTGAGCTGATTATAGAGTTAGCATGAGGATGACACACGGCATGGATTGAACGACTGGCATCTGAAGAAAGAAGTAAAGATGTTTTAAAAATAAAGTTTTGTGTTATGGTATCAAAGAAAAGATTTAATGTTTTGTAACAAATGATTGATGTTTTATATTCCGCGAAAGGTAAAAAAAAAAACTCTGATTTGAAGAACTGTGTTTATGAGTAAATCCGACGCTAAAGTAGGGCCACCGGGTTCGGGGCCTTACAAGTTGGTATCAGAGCAAAGTTCGAGAGATTTAAGCATCCTACATGCTTAGACTCGAACAGAGAATGGGATTAAAGTAAGAAATGAAAGAAGATGCCAGTTCAAGATAGCCATGTGTCACACAAGCAAGCTCGGTAAAGGCAAAAGTATATGATTAATTTCATGTATAACTTAAGAATGTGTAAGGAAGTTAGCTTAATTGCTATAGAAAGAATGTTTGAATGTTAGCTAAATTGCTAAAAAAAGGAACGTGTGTATGCTAGCTTAATTGCTAAGGATAAGAATGTAGGTTATATGTATGATTATGGTTGAGTGTGAAGTAGAAACTAGCACAAGTGAAATCACAAAGGGAAATATGTAGAACCTGAGGAGTAATGTTATGAGTTAATTACACTTGGCCACTGTCATTAACTATTTACCTTACGAATCATGTGCTAAATAATTCCTAGAGAGATAACGTTTGTGTTTCCTTAGAGATAAGATAGATGACCGATACAAAGGAGGTCGTACTGGACGCTGTGGTAAAATACGTTCCAACCAGACACCCTTTTTGAAGAGGGTGACAAAGCGATGTACGAAAGCAGCAGGACTTCAACTTTAGGAAGTATTGAAGAAGGACCACACTTGGAGCTTGTAGTAAAATATTAATGGAGTTGCTAAAATTGTATCGCACTACAATGCCAAAAATGTTCTCTGAAGCATCAAATGCAGCTCGAACTGGGAAGTCCAAGTGGAGGCAACATGAAAGAAACGGAGATAAGCCAACTAGAATGAGTCAAGAAATGTAGTATGTCTGCAATGGTTAACTCCATAAAGGAACTTGCTGGGATCGGGAGTAACGAAGCGAATGATGAGGAAGCGGAGGTGATTGAGAAGGACGGTGATTGTCAAGATATCCTGAGTAAACATGCATGAAAGGATGAGGCTACATAGTGTAGTGAATATGAAAGAAGACGCTAAGAAGAATCTAGTTGTGTACCTGAGACCATATGGAAGAGACCAATAGCGATACTTTCGTTAAAATATGAGGATGGTTAAGAATTGTAAGGTAGAATTAGAAGGATGTGAGTTCCTTGCTACTCTTTATGATTGACCTTAAGAGAGTTCGATGTCGTTTGGGACTGGATTTGACGTTTGAGCTTAAAGCTCGTATAGAAGGTAAGAATGAGTTGATAATGTTTAAGTCTTTGGATGACGGTACAGTGACGGTTTATGATATTAAGGAAAGTTCAAGGCTTAACGTCATTCCGATGAAAAAAAAAAAAAAAAAAGATGAAAGTATGAGGATGTGTATAGATTTCTATGAGTTGAACAAGCTTACTGTGAAGAATATATATTGCCACAAATGGATAATTTGTTTGATCAAATGCAAGGTGCGAGTTGGTCCTCGTAAATAGACCTCAGAGCAGGCTATCATCAGTTGAAAGTGAAAGAGGCAGACATCCCTAAGACAACATTTCAAACGCGATATGAATACTACGGGTTTCTCGTGATACCGTTTAGATAGACGAATGCTCAAGCAACATTTAGTAATTGGTTACGATAGGTCAGGCAGCCTGATATGCAACGGCAAACAACAATGGATTCATAGGACAATGCGAGGCTTGATTAGTCAAGAAAGAGGGAGGTGTATCATCATGGACTTCATGATCAAGCTACCTTGGACAGCTATAACTCATGAACCTTACATGTTGATGCAGAGCTAAAAATGAAAGAAGGTATAAGTGGTGACTTAAGGAGTTCTCCAACAAGTTATGCAATGGATGCGCTTAAGAATTGCAAGAAGTGTTCTCTCTCAAGGAATAGACAAAGGGATTTCTAAGAAGTAACCATTAAGAAGAAACTGAAGAGGTTTCTTTTTTTGGAATTAATATGTTTTGAACGTATTGCAAACCAGTATATTTGCTAAAGGTTGTAATGGGACGGAATGATCATTCAGTGCTAAGTGTAATGATAGTAAGTGCAATGTTTCTATTTAAAAGCTTGTGGAAGCGATATGCACTTGCAAAGTCTGGATAAGAAAGTGTATCACCAAGGACTTCATGGACAGGCTACCTAGGAAGCTAAAATTAATTAACATCACTCGTTGATTGTAAGACAAAGGATAAACCGGTAAGTTAGGGAGCTAAGTCGGTTCAAGAAAGAATGTGAATACAGGAAGTATTCCTTTTACAAGGATTAAGCAGGTTTCGAGGACGAAACCTCTTTTAAGGAGGGTAGACTTGTAACATCCCGAAATTTCAAAGTGATATTAATTAAATTATTTACTAATAGAGGGAAAGTTTACTCGGGTTATCAGGAAATAAATAATAGAATAGGAGTTGGTATGGGTCGGGCTAGTGTTGGGTAATGGATGTGGGTTATGGACTTGGATTAATAGAGATGGGTTAAATGAGAATGGGCCTTAGGTCCATGGGATTTCAGGGATATAAATACCCTAGCACCCCAAAATATCTTCATTTCTATCATTATCCAAACACACTCCAAAAACACACACACACAACCAACTTCGCCGGCAGCCCGGACGAGAGAAGACCGAGATCAGAGAGAGAGAGAGAGAGCGAATAGTTGTGTTAACAAGTTAAACGAGATCTGTAACATCCCGAAATTTCAAGATAATATTAATTATATTACTTAATAATAGAGGGAAAGTTTACTCGGGTTATCAGGAAATAAATAAAAGAATAGGAGTTGGTATGGGTCGGGCTAGTGTCGGGTAATGGACGTTGGTTATGGATTTGGATTAATAGAGATGGGTTAAATAAGAATGGGCCTTAGGTCCATGGGATTTCAGGGATATAAATATCCCCTAAACCCCAAAATATCTTTCATATTTCACCAAACTCCCTAACACACACATACCCACTAACTTCGCCGGAACCGGCTGAGCCAAGGGAAGAATCGGGCAGGTCCGAGAGAGAGCGATTAGTTGTGTTAACAAGCTAAACAAGATCCAAACAAGCTCAAAAAGGTATGATTCTTGACCTTTAAGGTTTAAAGATCCAAGCTTTTTAGTGTATAAGCGACCGAAGATGGTCGGGAAGCGTAGTGGGTGATATTGAACCATAGCAAGGGTGTTAAAAATGCTCAAAATGCTGGAAAGAAACCGAACAGCGGCTGTCTGGGTAACTTCGCCTGCATCTGGTCAACTTCGCCTTCAACGCGATGAACTTCGCCTGCAAGCTAAGTTCGCCTGATGAACTTCGCGTGCAAGCTAAGTTCGCCTAATGGCAACTTCGCTGTAAAGTTAAGTTCGCCTAACTGGTAACTTCGCCTGAGGCCAAGTTCGCCTGATGACAACTTCGCCTGAAGCCAAGTTCGCCTGATGGCAACTTCGCTGTAAAGCTAAGTTCGCCTAGCTGGTAACTTCGCCTACAGCTAAGTTCGCCTAAGGTTAACTTCGCCTAGAGCTAAGTTTGATTAGAAAATAAATTAAAAAGCGATAAGTTAAAGTAAGCTAATACTAGGCCACCAGATTAGATCAGACGAGTATTGATACGTGTAACTTGTACAGTCAGCCGAGCTCAGATAGAGAAGGGATTTACAGCTATCAGAAAAAGAAGCAGAATTCAGGTGAGTTTCTAGCCCCATTTATGTGTTACGTTTTCGGGGCTGTGTGCATACTCAATATGTTTGTTAATACACTTATCCTAAGAGATAAGTGTATGCCTTATATGGATAATGTGAAATATATGAATGATTGCTTGACGGTACGTGAACGATCTTCGGATATTGCACGTATCGTCAAGGGAAGTGACTAGCTCCTTACATGGATATTAAATAATAAAGTATAGTGTTCCTTTTATGGAAGGTATAGTGTTCCTTTTATGGAAGGTATAATGTTCCTTTTATGGAAGGTATAGTGTTCCGTTTATGGATAGTAAAGTGTTCCTTCTATGGATAGTATAGTGTTCCTCCTATGGAAATTATATATGGTAGGGTAATGGTAATGGTTCTTTTAATAAATATTACGTGACGATCCTCCTATGGATATTTATACAAGGTTAAGGTAGTAATATGTGTCTTCGGATACGGGAAGTAATATATGGGAATAAATTGTATGTTGCCTGATTAACTAGAACTCACTCAGCGTAGCTGACTTTTAGTATGCACGCAGGTGAGCTGATTACAGAGCTAGCATGAGGATGACGCATGGCATGGATTGAACGGCTGGCATCTGAAGAAAGAAGTAAAGATGTTTTGAATATAAAGTTTTGTGTTATGGTATCAAAGAAAAGATTTAATGTTTTGTAACAAATGATTGATGTTTTATATTCCGCGAAAAGTTTTAATAAACTCTGATTTGAAGGACTGTGTTTATGAGTAAATCCGACGCTAAAGTAGGGCTACCGGGTTCGGGGCCTTACAAGTTGGTATCAAAGCATAAGTTCGAGAGATTTAAGCATCCTACATGCTTAGACTCGAACAGAGAATGGGATTTAAGTAAGAAAAGAAAGAAGATGCCAGTTCAAGAATGCCATGTGTCGCTCAAGCAAAAAAATCAGTAAAGGTAAGGTGTATGATTAAATGATATATGTTAATGAGAAAGAAAAGATACGTGAACGATAAGGATAGAAGTAATTGATTGTTTGATTTGACTAACTGCTTAAGTAGAACCAGCACAGATAGACTCATAAAGGGAAGCGAATAGGACACGGAAAGTAACGTGATCAGCTAGTCACAGCTGGCCACTGTTATTACCTGTTAGCCTTGCTATCCTTGTACTAAATAGTTCCTTGAGTGATGATGTTTGTGTTGTCCCTTTAAGAATACTGATGGCTGGAGCTGGAGAAGTTGTGGGAACTGGGGGTCGCACTGGACGTCGTGGCAGGCCTCGTCTTGTCCGGCAACCCTCGGTAGAAGAAGCATCCCACACCGAAGATGAAGGGAGCGCCGCTGGAGGAGACCAGAACAACAACGAAGAAGTTCAACTTAGCCCTGCAGTTCAAGCTGTAGTTGCTGCTGTGAAGAACCTGAATCCCGAAGGATCTGCTGGAAGCCGTGAGCGAACTGTTGAAGGAGCAGGTGGTAATAATAGAAAGGATGACGAGAGGGAAAGGGGTGACTCAAGTGAGGCAAAGTCTGTGAAAGATGATGATAGGAAGAGGGGCCGAGGCGGTTGCAACTATAAGTCCTTCAAAGGTTGTGACCCGCCTAAGCTGACTGGTTTAGGAGACGCAATCGCTACTCTTCAGTGGATAACCGCCATGGATAAGGTTATCCGCATTAGCGAGTGCCGTCCTGACCAAGCTGTCGGTTATGCCACTCAATCTTTTGAAGATGAGGCTATGTATTGGTGGGAGAGTGTGGAGCAGAGGAAGACCCGTGAAGAGATCAAGGTGATGAGTTGGAATGACCTAAAGGACATGGTTATGAAGAGGTTCTGCGCTGATACAGAAGTTGAAAGAGTGGAGATGAAGTTTCTGAATTTGAAAGCGGGAGGGATGACACAACGGGAGTATACTACTGAATTCAACCGCATGTCTAGGTTGGTACCTGACATGGTGAACACCGAAGCTAAAAGGATCAAGTGTTACGTAAGGGGACTTCCACGGAATGTTCGCACTTTGGTTAAGTCTAGTAAGCCCGCAACATTTGACTCGGCCGTGGAATTGGCCGAGATGATTTATGAGGACCTTGCCAACTGTGAAAGGGAGAAGATGGAACCGAAGAAAAAGAACCCAACCCCAGAACCAGAGGAAGCCAATGAGGTGGATCCACGCAAAAAGAAGGCAAGGCAAGAGGGGTTCACTGCTTGTGAAAAATGTGGGAAGAGACACCCCGGAGAGTGCAGAAAGGGATTAGGTGTTTGCTACAGGTGTGGAAGAGCAGGACATTCCTCTTGGGAATGTAATGATTACCATAGGTGTCACAACTAGAGGTGCACAAATCGGTTTTTTTAAAAAAACCGGTTCGGTTAATAACCGGACCGATTTTTCTTGGCCTGGAAAAAAACCGGTTTTTAAATAACCGGACCGGTTTATTAACCGGTTTTTTTGGTGCAAAACTCGGACCGGTCTAACCGGTTAGGACCGGTTTAGAAACCGGTTAGAACCGGTTAATAACCGGTTTTTTAATTAACCGGTTTTTTTTTTAAAATAACCGGTTAATAACCGGTTTTTTTCATAATAACCGGTTTTAAAATTAACCGGTTTTTTCCATAACCGGTTCAGTAACCGGTTTTTTCTCTAGAACTTGTAACCGATATACGAACCGGCGGTTACTAAACCGGTCAAACCGGTTTTTAAATAACCGGTTTTTGTAAAAACCGGTTTTCGGTTTAAACCGTTGAACCGGTTCACCAACCGGTTTTTTTGCCCATCTCTAGTCACAACTGTGGAGGACGTGGGCACCTAGCAAGGGATTGCAAGAAGCCAAAGGGAGGACATGAAGGAGAGAAGAGTGCTTGAGGTTTAACAGATTCCTCCGTATGCTTAGAGAAGACATTCAAGAAGGCTAGATGCTAGCCATAAGTATTAAATCTATGTATAACTTATTGATGACTCGATGCGTGTTGTTTTATGTTGAAATTTAGACTGGTGTTTATTAATTATGGTACGAATTGTCTAAATGCATGTTAGTCATGATAAATTGACGTGTTGTGATAGAGTGTCGACTTAGGCTTTAGCATTAATATGATATAAGACAAAGCCTCTTAAAGATCGAAACGAGACTTGGTACATTGAGGGCCTCATGGACAAGCTACCTTAAATAGCTAATACACGTGACCACCATTCGATAACTGCAAAGTCGGAAGTAAGAAGGGTAACTCAGAAAACGAAGGCGATTCAATAAAGCGTGTAAATATAAGAAGTTTTCCTTTTACAGGGAATAAGTTAGGTTTCGGGGACGAAACCTCTTTAAGGAGGGAAGACTTGTAACATCCCGAAATTTCAAGATAATATTAATTATATTACTTAATAATAGAGGGAAAGTTTACTCGGGTTATCAGGAAATAAATAAAAGAATAGGAGTTGGTATGGGTCGGGCTAGTGTCGGGTAATGGACGTTGGTTATGGATTTGGATTAATAGAGATGGGTTAAATAAGAATGGGCCTTAGGTCCATGGGATTTCAGGGATATAAATATCCCCTAAACCCCAAAATATCTTTCATATTTCACCAAACTCCCTAACACACACATACCCACTAACTTCGCCGGAACCGGCTGAGCCAGGGGAAGAATCGGGCAGGTCCGAGAGAGAGCGATTAGTTGTGTTAACAAGTTAAACAAGATCCAAACAAGCTCAAAAAGGTATGATTCTTGACCTTTAAGGTTTAAAGATCCAAGCTTTTTAATGTATAAGCGACCGAAGATGGTCGGGAAGCGTAGTGGGTGATATAGCAAGGGTGTTAAAAACGCTCAAAATGCTGGAAAGAAACCGAACAGCGGCTGTCTGGGTTACTTCGCCTGCATCTGGGCAACTTCGCCTTCAACGCGATTAACTTCGCCTGCAAGCTAAGTTCGCCTGATGAACTTCGCGTGCAAGCTAAGTTCGCCTAATGGCAACTTCGCTGTAAAGTTAAGTTCGCCTAACTGGTAACTTCCCCTGAGGCCAAGTTCGCCTGATGACAACTTCGCCTGAAGCCAAGTTCGCCTGATGGCAACTTCGCTGTAAAGCTAAGTTCGCCTAGCTGGTAACTTCGCCTACAGCTAAGTTCGCCTAAGGTTAACTTCGCCTAGAGCTAAGTTTGATTAGAAAATAAATTAAAAAGCGATAAGTTAAAGTAAGCTAAGACTAGGCCACCAGATTAGATCAGACGAGTATTGATACGTGTAACTTGTACAGTCAGCCGAGCTCAGATAGAGAAGGGATTTACAGCTATCAGAAAAAGAAGCAGAATTCAGGTGAGTTTCTAGCCCCATTTATGTGTTACGTTTTCGGGGCTGTGTGCATACTCAATATGTTTGTTAATACACTTATCCTAAGAGATAAGTGTATGCCTTATATGGATAATGTGAAATATGTGAATGATTGCTTGACGGTACGTGAACGATCTTCGGATATTGCACGTATCATCATGGGAAGTGACTAGCTCCTTACATGGATATTAAATAATAAAGTATAGTGTTCCTTTTATGGAAGGTATAGTGTTCCTTTTATGGAAGGTATAGTGTTCCTTTTATGGATAGTAAAGTGTTCCTTCTATGGATAGTATAGTGTTCCTCCTATGGAAATTATATATGGTAGGGTAATGGTAATGGTTCTTTTAATAAATATTACGTGACGATCCTCCTATGGATATTTATACAAGGTTAAGGTAGTAATATGTGTCTTCGGATACGGGAAGTAATATATGGGAATAAATTGTATGTTGCCTGATTAACTAGAACTCACTCAGCGTAGCTGACTTTTAGTATGCACGCAGGTGAGCTGATTACAGAGCTAGCATGAGGATGACACATGGCATGGATTGAACGGCTGGCATCTGAAGAAAGAAGTAAAGATGTTTTGAATATAAAGTTTTGTGTTATGGTATCAAAGAAAAGATTTAATGTTTTGTAACAAATGATTGATGTTTTATATTCCGCGAAAAGTTTTAATAAACTCTGATTTGAAGGACTGTGTTTATGAGTAAATCCGACGCTAAAGTAGGGCTACCGGGTTCGGGGCCTTACAAGATCCAAACAAGCTCAAAAAGGTATGATTCTTGATCTTTGAAGTTTAAAGATCCAAGCTTTTTAGTGTATAAGCGACCGAAAATGGTCGGGAAGCGTAGTGGGTGATATTGAACCATAGAAAGGGTGTTAAAATCGCTCGAAATGCTGGAAAGAAACCGAACAGCGGCTGTCTGGGCGACTTCGCCTGCATCTGGGCAATTTCGCCTTCAAAGCGATGAACTTCGCCTGCAAGCTAAGTTCGCCTGATGAACTTCGCCTGCAAGCTAAGTTCGCCTGATGGCAACTTCGCTGTAAAGTTAAGTTCGCCTAACTGGTAACTTCGCCTGAGGCCAAGTTCGCCTGATGACAACTTCGCCTGAAGCCAAGTTCGCCTGATGACAACTTCGCTGTAAAGCTAAGTTCGCCTAAGGTTTAACTTCGCCTAAAGCCAAGTTCGCCTGAGGTTTAACTTCGCCTAAAGCCAAGTTCGCCTAAGGTTTAACTTCGCCTAAAGCCAAGTTCGCCTAAGGTTTAACTTCGCCTAAAGCCAAGTTCGCCTGAGGTTTATCTTCGCCTAAAGCCAAGTTCGATTAGAAAATAAATTAAAAGTGATAAGTTAAAGTAAGCTAATACTAGGCCACCAGATTAGATCATGCGAGTATTGATACGTGTAACTTGTACAGTCAGCCGAGCTCAGTTAAAGAAGGGATTTACAGCTATCAGAAAAAGAAGCAGAGTTCAGGTGAGTTTCTAGCCCCATTCCTTGTTATGTTTTCGGGGCTGTGTGCATACTCAATATGTTTGTTAATACACTTATCCTAAGAGATAAGTGTATGCCTTATGTGGATAATGTGAAATGTATGAATGATTGCTTGATGGTACGTGAACGATCTTCGGATATTGCACGTACTGTCAGGTTGTAACGCTATGTATAAGGTAAGTATGTTATGTATGTTTATGTGTATGAACATGATAGAGATAATAGAAGAAAGAAATGATAATGTATGGTTGTATGGTTACGAAAAGGGTACCGAGCCCTAATAATACTCGAGGTATGATGTATGGCTGTATGGTTACGAAAAGGGTACCGAGCCCTACTAATACTCGAGGTATGATGTATGGTTGTATGGTAACGAAGAGGGAATCGAACCCTACTAATATTCGAGAACTAGGGAACCGAACCCTACTAATATTCGATATTGCACGTACTGTCGGGATATAAATAAAGATATTAATATTGTATGTACTGTAAGGATGATGTACGAACATTATGAATGAAAGCTTGTCGGTACGTGAACGATCTTCGGATATTGCACGTATCGTCAAGGGAAGTGAATAGCTCCTTACATGGATATTAAATAATAACTTATAGATAGTGTTCCTTCTATGGAAAGTATAGTGTTCCTTCTATGGAAAGTATAGTGTTCCTTCTATGGATAGTAAAGTGTTCCTTCTATGGAAAGTATACAGAGTGTTCCTCCTATGGAAATTATATATAGTATGGTAATGGTAATGGTTCTTTTAATAGATATTACGTGACGATCCTCCTATGGATATTTATACGAGGGTAAGGTAGTAATATGTGTCTTCGGATACGGGAAGAAATATATGGGAATAAATTGTATGTTGCCTGATTAACTAGAACTCACTCAGCGTAGCTGACTTTTAGTATGCACGCAGGTGAGCTGATTATAGAGTTAGCATGAGGATGACACACGGCATGGATTGAACGGCTGGCATCTGAAGAAAGAAGTAAAGATGTTTTAAAAATAAAGTTTTGTGTTATGGTATCAAAGAAAAGATTTAATGTTTTGTAACAAATGATTGATGTTTTATATTCCGCGAAAGGTAAAAAAAAAACTCTGATTTGAAGAACTGTGTTTATGAGTAAATCCGACGCTAAAGTAGGGCCACCGGGTTCGGGGCCTTACATTCCATTTTCAACTTTTTTCAAACTTTAATTTTCCATACCATATTCACAACCACAACACAATTTCAAACTATCATCAAACTTTCTCACATTTAACAAGCAAGTGTAAGCAATGTACAACATGTAATCTTAACTAATGAGGTTTTTAGCAATAGAGTGAAGAGAAACATACCTTTAAGCTAAATTAAACCTTCTAATCACTCTAGTCACTAATCACTTGTAAAACCCACTTGTTGTTCAAAATTTTCAGACCAAAAACGTCCAAAATCGAACCTCAAAAAGTTAAGATTGATGAAAACTAAGCAAAGAATGTGATTCCTTGCGAAAATCTAATCAATTTAAACCCGAAAATCATTGATTTTGGTTAAGATTTGAAGAAGTTATGAATTGGGGATTAGGGTTTGATAGGGAGGAATGTAAGATGAAGATGGTGAATGAATGTGAAGAAGGAGAAAGTAAGTAAAAGATATGGATGAGAATTTTTTACGATTTTCGGAATTTTTTTTCGTATATATTGCAGAACCCGTTGTTGACATTCAGAGTCCACCGTAAGCTACGGTGGCTACCGTAGCTTATCGTGGCACCTGATGCAATATATATATAAGAAATCAATAATCATTAAAAATTAACTAAAATTATTTACAAACCACTAAAAACTAAAAATTACCCTACCCCCCCATGAAAAACCCGAGTTGTCCTCAACACAGTGAAGAAATTCCTAAGAACTTCCCCACACTTGGTTCGAACACACTCGCATGAGAAAGATAATTTTAAAAATAAATGTTTAACAAAAACTATTTACCTTATACAACATACCTGAGCCTTTCCTTTACGAAATGGAGCCATCCGGTGAGCTTAGAAGAAAACTCACCTTATTTTTGGCAATCATGTTCAAATCCCTTCCTTCCAAATAAGGTTTGAGGCGATGTCCATTCACAACTTGTTTAACTTGACTTTGCATGTATTCAATCTCCACATCACCAAACCTCCCAATTCTTGTGATCACATACGGGCCCATCTATTTTCTTTTGAGTTTCCCGGGAAACAGTTTGAGTCTTGAATTATAAAGCCACACTTTTTGCCCAACCTCAAATGTCCGTTTCCTTATCTTGGCATCATGCACCCTCTTCAATTTCTCCTTGTAATTCGATGCACGTTCATATGCCTCATCCCAGATTTCTTCCAATTCGTTCAATTTCAACTTTCTTAACTCACCAGCTTCCTTGTAATCCAAATTCACATTTTTAATTACCCATAATGCTCGGTGAGCCAACTCCAACGGCAAATGACAACCCTTCCCGTACACCAACCGATAAGGGGTGGTACCGATCGGTGTCTTGTAAGCCGTGCGATAGGCCCACAACGCATCCTCCAACTTAATAGACCAATCTTTTCGATCAACCCGCACCGTCTTCATTAAAATTTCTTTGATTTGTCGATTCGACACTTCAACTTGGCCACTTGTTTGATGATGGTAAGGCGTTACACTTCGGTGATTCACACCACAACGTTTCAACAATTTGCCAAATGCAAAATTCTTAAAATGCGACCCACCATCACTTATGATAACTCGGGGAATCCCGAATCTTGAGAAGATGTTGGATTGAACAAACTTGCACACCACGGAATGATCATTAGTTCTTGTTGCAACCGCTTCTACCCACTTTGACACATAATCAACCGCAACAAGAATATAGAGATACCCACATGAGTTTGGAAACGGGCCCATGAAGTTTATGCCCCATACATCAAAAATGTCAACAACCAAAATAGGTTGTAGAGGCATTTTGTTTCTCTTCGATATACCCCCCATTCTTTGACAATTTAAACAATGCCTAGCATATTCATTGGCATCTTTAAAAATTGTTGGACAATAGAATCCACTCATAAGTACCTTGTACCCTGTTTTAGAACCACTAAAATGGCCACCACACGCCGATGAATGGGCATGTTTCAAAATCTCTTGTACTTCATTCTCGGGTACACAGCTTCTCACTACTTGGTCTGCTCCAATCTTGAAGAGGTCCAGTTCATCCAAAATGTATTGTTTAACTTGAGCTACGAATTGTTGCCCTCTCTTCGTTAACCAAAATTCTGGAATCGCTCCCGTGGCCAAATAGTTGACATAATGAGCATACCACGGGGCGGTTGAAACCACAAGCAACTGTTCATCCGGAAATTTCTCGTTTATTTCTTTCAGATCATCAACACCCTCAAGGGTAATTCGCGACAAATGATCCGCAACTACATTCTCACAACCCTTCTTGTCACGAATTTCGAGGTCAAATTCTTGTAACAACACCCAACGAATCAAACGCGGCTTCGCATCTTTCTTTTCCATCAAATAACGCACCGCACTATGATCCAAATACACCACAACTTTACTTCCCAAAATATACGAGCGAAACTTATCTAAGGCATACACCACCGCAAGCAACTCCTTTTCGGTGGTGGTGAAATTCAATTGTGCCTCGGATAAAGTTTTGCTTGCATAATAGATCACCACCAGCTTTTTGTCCACTCTTTGACCCAAAACCGCTCCCACTGTGCTATCACTAGCATCACATATAATCTCGAACGGCTTTGACCAATCCGGTGATTGTAGGATTGGTGCTTGCACTAACTTCTCCTTCAAACTGTCAAACGCTTGCAAACACTCATTAGTAAAATCAAAGGGAACATCCTCCAACAGAAGATTACATAAAGGTTTTGAAATTGCACTAAAACCTTTAGTAAATCTCCTATAGAACCCAGCATGTCCCAAAAATGATCTCACTCCTTTGACATTTTTCGGGGGTGGCAAAGATGATATTACTCTAATTTTTGCTTGATCAACTTCCACCCCCCTACTTGAGACCACATGACCCAAAACAATACCCATGAAATGACTTTTCTCCCAACTTAACACCAAGTTTGTCTCAACACAACATTTTAAAAATTTTTCTAAATCATTGAGACAAGACTCAAAAGTTGAACCAAAAATAGAAAAGTCATCCATAAAGACCTCAAGTGAATCCCCGACCATGTCTGAAAATATGCTCATCATGCATCTTTGAAAAGTAGCCGGGGCATTACACAATCCAAATGGCATCCGTCTAAAAGCAAAGGTGCCATATGGACAAGTAAAAGTGGTTTTGTGTTGGTCATCGGGATGAATTGCAATTTGATTATAACCTGAGTACCCATCCAAAAAACAATAATATTTTTGACCCGAAAGTTTTTCAATTATTTGATCAATGAATGGTAATGGAAAATGGTCTTTTGAGGTGGTAGTATTCAATTTTCTATAATCAATGCATACTCGCCACTCGGTTACCGGTCGGGTGGCGATTTGTTCACCATTATCATCTTTTATTACCTGGATGCCGGCTTTCTTGGGCACTACCTGTGTTGGGCTCACCCATGAGTTGTCTGAAATAGGATAAATAATTCCTGCATCCAACCACTTGATTACCTCTTTTTTCACCACTTCCCGTAAATTCGGGTTCAATCGCCTAGAGTCTCCCTTGTTGGTTTAACCTCCTCATCTGTAATTATTTTATGCATAACAATAGAAGAACTAATACCTTTTAAATCTGCAAGCGTCCATCCAATAGCTTCTTTATGTGCTTCCAACACCTTCACTAATGCCCGCTCTTGCTCTTGCTCAATTCGAAGCAATGATAGCCAGGAGGGTTTCATTCTCCCCTAAAAACACATACTTCAAGTGACTTGGGAGCTCCTTCAACTCCACCTTTGGTGGACACTCCAAAGATGGTTTTGTATCTGAATTGATTCCCTTTGGCAAACTCTCCCATTGTTGTGTCCACGGTGGTCTTCCCTCTTGTAGAGCTAGCACATTCTGTTTTTGTTCTTCCATCCGCAAAGCACAAATGTGTACCTGTTCAGAATCATCACAAAGACAAGCCTCTACACAATCCTCATCATATTCATGAGGATGGCAATGATCCACCACATCTGCCAAAAAACATTCTTCACCACTCAAAGAATTAGCAACATTAGTAAAAACATTTAAACGCATTTTCCGGTTGCCAAAAGCCATGTCAACGGTATCATATCTACAATCAATGATTGCATGGGCCGTGTTCAAAAATGGTCGACCCAAGATAACATTTTGTTGTTGACTTGAGTCACCTGTTGAATAATCCAACACCAAAAAATCCACAGGATAATAAAAATCCTCTACCTTCACAATTACATCCCGTACGATTCCACGGGGAAGTTTATGAGATAAATCGGCCAATACAACCGTGGTCTTCACACGTTTCAAAGGACCAAAGTCGTATTGGTCATATAAACCCCCCGGGAGAATACTCACTCCGGCCCCAAGATCCAATAACACCCTAGACATTTGAAAATCACCCACTTGAATGTTAATTACGGGTGTTCCCGGATCTTGAAGCTTAGGAGGGAGGTCTCCTTTTAAAACCGCACTTACCCGCTCGGTTAAGTCTACCCGCTTAGGCACTTTTTGTTGCCTCTTTTAAGTGCGTAATTCTTTTAAAAATTTTGCATAAGCGGGTACTTGTTTTATTTCTTCAAGTAAAGGTAAATTCACTTTAACCTGTTTAAACACTTCCCACATTTCCTCTTTTTGAGGACCCCATTTTAAAATCACTTTTTTCTTACCCGGATCAATCAAGGCTGAAGGAAATGGAATTGGAACCTCTCCCACTTCCTTGCTTTTATCTTTTAAAAGTTCATTTTGACCCCCATCTTTGTTTGAAAACGTTGATGGTTTAGGGGGTTGAATGAGTGAAGCTTGTTCATCTTCACTTTCTACCCCCGTCACATCCTCTACCACACCTTCAATTAATTCCGGTGTGGTATTGATTTTAAATTCTTTACCACTTCTTAAAACACTTACCTGATTAATCGGCACATTGTGAGATGTATTGTGAGTAGGGTTCACCTTGGTGTCGCTCGGGAGTTGACCTTTGTTCTTCTTCAAGTTAGATACCTCGGTTGCAAGTTTGCCCATTTGAGTTGTCAATGATTGGATGGCTTTGTCACGCATTTCATCCTTTTGTATACGAGCTTCATCCAACTGATTCCTCTTTTGCATCTCTTGTTGCATCATCTTAAGCATGTCCATCACTTCATTCCCACTTGATGAACTTTGGCCCGAAGACCCACCTTGATTACCACCCGTTCCTTGAAATTGATTTTGATTGCCTTGGTTGAAGTATTGTTGATGAGGGATAAAGGTGGTTTGAGAAGTCCCTTGGAAATTCGGATTAAGTTGAGTTGCTTGATTTCCATAACGGAAATTTGGATGATTTCTCAACCCGGGGTGGTAAGTGTTTGAGTTCATGTTGAAATTTCGATTCCCACCCCTTGGCCTTGAAGTGCATTTACCTCCTCAACTTGTGCTTGACCTACCGTACACACATCAGCCACATGACCCAACTCGTTACAATTTTTACAAACATCAATTCTTTGATTAGTAGTTTGTACCCCCACATCTTCCACGGCATGAACTTGTGGTCTTCCAATTGCCAGTCTTGCTCTTCTTGCAGTTTGAGCCTTTCTCTTCGATGTGACCGACATTTGTTCCAAGAATGCCCAATCATCTTGTTCATAATTGGTACCAAAAGTACCATTTGTGACTGACATCAAATCCCGTTCATCTTCCGCATTTAACCCTTCCTGAAAAGCATTCAACAACTCCCAAAGAGCGATACCATGATGAGGACAATTCTTGATCATCATGTTAAACCTCTCGAATGCTTCATGAAACATTTTTCCCGATTGTTGTTGGAAAGACCTCAAACTTCGTCTCGTATCATTAGTCTTTTGGGCCGTAGAAAACTCTTCCAAAAACCTCTGTTGCATCTCGGCCCAAGTGTAAATTGATGATGATGGCAATATGTAGAACCATCTCTTTGCCTTATCCTCCAACAAAAATTGAAACAACACCAATTTCACCTCATCCGGTGAAAAACCTTGACCCCCGATTGTATTGCAAATCGAATCATATGCCTCCAAGTGAAAATAGGGTTCTTCCGTTGCAAGACCCTTGTACTTTGGTAAACTTTGGAGTGCATTAGTTCTCATCTCAAACGTTCTTCCATTTTGGTTTTGAGGAATAACCACCGGAGATGGGTTATTGGTGATGATTGGTCGAAAATGAGCCTCTATTCCCCTAACCATTTCCCTTGCATGTCTTCTTGGTACCCCCAAGGGTACTCTTGGTTGACCCATTTGTCGGTAAACGGGCCTTTGTTGCATATTTTGTTGAACTTGCGGTTGGGGATTTGGTTGTTGAAATTGAGGTTGTTGAAATTGCGGTTGTTATGGAACTTGTTGCAATGGTTGTGGTTGCTGTATTTGATTGACATGTGGTCCACCCCATTGTTTCACTTGTTGTTGCGGTTGAAAGTCGGATCCATACCCAAACTGCCCTTGAATCCTCAACTGACTCCCATCAACCCCACTTGAATAACCTTCTTCAAAATCTTCATATCCTTCATTGCCATCACCATACCGTGGCCCACCAAACAATTACGACCCCGATCTTTGACCCGATGGAATATGAGTTATGGGTGGGTCTTGGGTAAATGTGTATGGTTGTTGATAACGTGGATTTTGTTAAGATTGGAAAGATGAGTGTTGTGGTGAGTTTGATGATTGTCCTTGCATAGGCATGAAAGTGGTCAAGGGTGGAAGGTTAGGTGATGATTGAAAACTAAACACGGTTGAAGTTGGTACATTTGTAGAGGTTGTGGTAGTAATGGGTTCAGTGGATGATTGATTTTCAGAATTTATGGGTGGTGGCATTGGCGGGACAGTTTGTTCCGAAGCCATGATTGAGGTGTCAGTTGTTTGAATTTTTGTGCTTGGCGACCCAATAACCTTGTTTTCCTTTTGCAGAATCCGATTCTGATGAAAGGTTCTCTCGATTTCAGGATCAAACGCTAACGGTGATGAAGACTGAGAGCGTCTTGTTTGCATATACCTGTAAGTACCTGCACACTAACACAACCCGCGTAAAACTGACAATAACAATTTAAATAAAAACTACAAATATAACACACGTTGTGCACTACTCCCCGGCAACGGTGCCAAAATTTGACACGAGGTCGAAGACTCGCGCAAAAAGAAAACAAATACAACTAATTAGATAGTGGTAAACGGGTGTCGAACACGAAGAGTTTGTGGAATATGTGTTACCAAGTAGTTTTATAGATTAACTAAATTTAAACTAAATGCATAAAATGAAATTTTTAAAGTTTTAATTGTTTTGTTTGATTAACGAAAATTAACTAAAACACCTAACACTGTTTTTTAATCAAAGATGAGAGGATATGCTTTCCCTCGGTTTCAGGTTTCAATGAATGTTAATGTAAACGTTTAGTCTGAGACGAACTATAAAACATAATTCATGAATATGCAAATGATTGTGATAATTGAGGACTAAGTACTTGGATTAACAATTGCAAGGTTATCACTCAAAATCAATTAGATTATCCAATCCCGAATTTCACCGGATTAATCCCGATTGCCTATAGCACCAAGAACTGACGGTTTAGAACACGAATTAAACAACTAACAACTTATCAATCAATACATAGACAGCATAATTATGAAATCAATAATACTAAATTACCATCTCAACAATTGCATAAACATTCAATCAACAAACAATATGAAACCTTACAATCCGAGGGAAAACACAAAGGAAATTAGTCGAGCATGATTCGGGTCATCATCCCTTCGATTACAATGTGCATATGAATCAAAAACAAGTCTCCAATGTTTAAACAACTCAAAATTGAGTTATAGCTCCTCCCAATCGCCTCCCCAAGTGTCTCTAATAAAAAACAATGAAAAAGATACCCAAAACGGCCTTAAATGGTAGTTACAATTTCTGCGTCAGGGTCCACCGTAAGCTACGGTGGCCACCGTAGCCGGTGGCTTTGAAAGCCACTACGCCATCCTCAATCTGTTTACGCTAGGCCGCTACGCTGGAACCCTACCGTAGCTTACGGTGGCTACCGTAAGCTACGGTAGCCTCAGCTCCAAATTCCTTGTTTCTTCTTTGACTTGTTGACTTCCATCACCAACTCTCGAGTTCTTTGGTCCTCTCCACCATATCTCACTTGAATCGCCATTTTTAGCCCTTGTACCTACAAACGCACGAGAAAGTATAGTAATCCAAATTCGTGAATTAAACATAAACGCACACGTTTTAACGAGAAATACTACACTTAAGGGTGGTGCTACAATCCACCCGTCAACTAACAGGAGTCAATTTTCCAATTAATTTTGACTTATGAAAGTTAAAAACAACGATGAATATTTCAGAAACGTTTGATCTTCTGTCACATTCAACAATTAACCACAACGACACTGATCGGAAATCAGTTTAATACACTTAACAAGAATTATCTGTCCTAAAATTGAACCTAATATACGTTATGTGAAAGTTTAACGATTCAGTTAATATTCAATGAACTCATGCATCGATTAAACCCTAAAACTCCGATGAAATCACTTGATTCTCATATCATTGAGACCGTCTATACCTGTACAAAAAGAAGATGTTACTTAATCTGGATAATATGCATGTATTAGATTTCTGGAAAATTTTGACAGAGTTTCATTTAGGTTGATAGTGAAATAGGAAATGGCGGATGAACAGCCATTCGTCTAACCTTGGGATTATAAACCCAATAATTTCACACTTTCCGAGGTCATTCGTTCAATTTTGAACTAACAAATGGCCTCATTCGTTAAATTATTATACCTGATTCGTCAAGATTTTAAACGAATAAGGTTTCCATTCGTTAAACTTAAACGAATATTACATTAAGTCTCTTATTTGTTAACTTTATAATGAATATAAGAGTCATTCATTAAAATCTTAAAGAATGATTCATTAAAATCATTCAATTCGTTAAATGTTTAAACGAATGTCCTCCATTCGTTATGCACAACGGAAGCGAATGTCAATATAACGAATGAGAGACTCATTCGTTATGTTTAAATAACGAATGGCTTTACATTCGTTAAACCAATTAACGAAGCACCAAAGATCCTTAACGAATGAGATAAAGATCTCATTAAGGATTTAAATAATATTAAAAACCAATTAGGGTTTTTAATGATTTAAATAATCAATTAAATCCACTTAGGGCTTTAATTGTTTACCTTAAAATACCCGATCAATCCAAGGATCGGTAAGGTTTAACTTAAGCAGATTTTTACGTTAAAACTCAACTGATAACAGTTGAACATACATTAAGCACGATTAACTTAAATTTCGGGGTAGCAATTCTTTTCTTTTTGTTTTTGAATTTATTCGCAAGCTCGGTAAATCAAAAATAAAGCAGAAATAAAATCTTTTTGAGTTTTGAAATATTTTTCAAACAAAAAACAAAAAAAAAACAGAAAAACTAAACTATTAAAGCAGTACATATTTTTGTGAGCAGGGAATCATATTGACCAAAATTTCCGTCTGTCACAGTTTTATTTCAGCTTTTATTATGACTGGTGTTAAGTCGATTATTGGTATTGTTGTCCACCTAAATCTTTGAACAAATTTTTCAGAACATTTGGTGATATTTTTAATTGGTTCGATTAAGCACAAATATCTGAAAGAATTAGTTCAAATCTTGATTCAAGCGTAATTTGATTTTCTCCAAATCACCCTAACTTGACTTAAACCTTAGAACCAATTTGATGTAAAAATGATTATATTTAAGTAATCATAGTCCGTAATTCCCACTACAAGATATACCCCCGTTATCAAGCAATACCCTAAGGTCCGTTCACATGGATGAGTATGCATGATTACATCTGTTGGTTTACAGACATTGTGTCCCTTGTGGTCCGTTTCTTAATGGTAATAAGACGCGAGCAAGGGGACAATGTATGACTCACAGCGTGGTTTGATCAAGTCTGTAATTCATTTTGTACATGAAGTACATTTAGTGATCAAGTTTAGAGACTTAAGCAGTTACACTGCGGGTTCGCTTTAACAAGCATTTTTAATATTCATCGAAATGAATACCAGATATAAAACCGCATAAAGACCCAATGGAGTCAGGAACCTTAAAGCATCCCATCAATACAGGATTTAAGGCCATAAGACCATACATCGTTGAAGCATTAACCACCAACTAGACACTTTTTCTTAAAATTGTTTTCGAATTGATTAGAAGGCTTGAGTATGACAGGATTATTATATTTCTGCCATCATTATCAAAACTTTTTATAGAACTAATCTCCCTGAGTGTTTAGCAATTTATGTTTATATCACTTACTAGCCCGTACTTGTTTGTCAAAAGACCTACCAATACATCAATGCAATTAAGCACACAGTCTTTTATTACTTACTTTTTACTGGACTTAGGAGCAAATGACCAATGTACTATCATTTTTCCTTTTTGTTTCAAAACTCATTTTGAGAAGCATTTTTCAATGTTTTGGAATTTTTTCAATATTTGAATGTTTTTGAAGTTTTTAATTTTCTCTATACAAACCGAAATCACAATATTTTTGGATTTTATGTTTTCTCCCCCTAAAAACACCAAAAATTGAACTAAAACAAGAAAATTTAAAATAAAATGATTTAACCAAGCTTTATTAAACGCTTGGTTAACCCATTTATACCCAGCAAATATTGAAAACGTGTTTTATTAAACGCTTTGGTATAAAGGTCAGCCTTTTGAAAATCCTTGTGAATTTTATCAATAGAAATTAATTTCTTTTCAAAGCAACCACGTATAAAGTGATAACGGATTTCAATGTGTTTGGTTTTTGAATGATGACCCGGATTTTTGGTGATAGAAATAGCGCCCGAATTGTCAATAAAAATAGGTGTAGTAAGAAACGTCAAACCGTAATCCCGCAAATGTTGCTGGATCCAGAGAACCTGCGAGCAGCAACTCGAGGCCGCCACATACTCTGCTTCGGCTGTTGAAGTTGAGACCGTCGTCTGCCTCTGACACTGCCAGGAAACAAACCGGTTTCCTAAGAACTGACAACCCGTTGTTGTAGACTTGAAATTGATCTTGCATCCTCCATAGCCCGAATCAGTTAAAGTGGTGAGATCAAACTTATTGTCCTTGGGGTACCACAACCCGATGTCGGGATTTCCCCTCAGATAATGTAAGATGTGCTTTACTGCCGCCAGATGAGTCACTTGGGGACTCGATTGGTACCTGGCATACAAACAAACAGCAAACATGATATCAGGTCGAGATGCAGTCAAATACATAAGAGATCCGATCATTGCTCGATACAGGGTTAGATCTACGATATCCTCCAATTCGTCTGGTGATAAATTGTGATCCACGAGAAGAGGTGTCGAAGGAATCTTGCCATCTGATATCTTGAATCGGCTCAAGACATCGTTCACGTATTTGGTTTGATGGATAAAGATCCCGGTATCAGACTGGTGAACTTGCAATTCTAAGAAGAAGCTCATCTCTCCCATCGAACTCATCTCGAATTTGGTTTGCATCGTCTTCTCGAAATCTTTGCACAGGCTGTCGTTTTTCGAACCGAAAATAATGTCGTCCACATAGATTTGAACGAGGAGCATATCATCACCAACGTTCTTGTAAAACAAAGTACAGTCCATAGTTCCCTTCTTGAATCCACTTTCAATCAAATGGTCAGCCAACGTGCTGTACCAGGCTCTCGGGGCCTGGTGTAAACCATAAAGGGCCTTGTTTAATCAATAAACACGCTCTGGAAAGTCTGGATCCTCGAAACCAGGAGGCTGCATCACGTATACTTCCTCATGAATAGCTCCGTTTAAGAACGATGATTTCACATCCATTTGATAAGCCTTAAAATTCTTGTAGGCTACATAGGCAAGAAAAATACGTATAGCCTCCAGTCGTGCCACAGAAGCATATACTTCGGTGTAATTAACGTCTTCCTATTGAATGTAACCTAACACGACCAACCGTGCCTCTTTTCTCACAATTACCCCGCCGTCGTCCTTTTTGCACTTAAAAACCCATTTTGTCGATATAGCCTTTTTAACACGGTCGGGCTTGTCAATTAAGTCCCATACACCCAGTCGAACAAACTGTTGCAGCTCCTCTTGCATAGCTTCAACCCAAGACGGTTCCTTGAGTGCCATCGTGACACTTGTCGGTTCAATCTGTGATAGGAAGCAGGTGTATCATGCAATACTAAGAATACCCGAAGAGTGCAAATCCGCATAAGCACATATAATCGAATCCTCAGTAGGAGATAAGTTACAGTCAACCTTATCATCACATACATTAGCTAATTGGTGTCTTGTACGAACCCCGTCGTTCACATCACCAATTATATGTTCCTGCGGATGATTAGAGTGAATCCTTAAGGAAGGATTAGCACTCTTTGTTTGTGAAAATAATGGTATACTTCTTATCACAAATCTGTGACACGCTCAACAGATTATGATCCACTTTTTCACAATAATTAACCTTTTCAAACGTCACTTTCCCGTTTGAAATTTCTCCTTCCTTAGTAATCATCCTACCGTTATTACCCGCAAAAGCTACATAACCACCCTGAATATCTTTGATGTTATTAAGAAGATCCAGGTTACCGGTAATATGTTGAGAACACCCACTATCCAATATCCACTTGTGACTAGACACGGACCTGGATGAACTCTGCCCAAATAGGAAAAATGATTGGTTCAAAAAGGCAGCCCAAGCCTCAGTCTTGGGCTCTCCCTTTGATACTTTCGGAGATAAAGTTAAATTAACACTAGCATTCGGTACTTGAGAATAGGTGACAATTTTGTTAGTTTTCTTCTTAAAGTAACCGTCATGTATTATTCCCGAATCGGTGTTTTTGCAAATTGGTTGAGCACGGTCAACGAATTTGTTTGAAACATTAAATGATTCAACCCGAACGATTTTCTTCGGATTGACATTTGAATACACTATGACACACTGATCAATTTGATTTTCTTTCATATTTTGATTCATTTCAGTCTTTCGAGTTGATGATGACCTTATCGTCAACCTTTGCTTGACACTTCTTTGAAACATGACCCGGTTCACCACATTTAAAGCATAAACGTGTGTCTAACGATTTTTGTGGTGAAACGCTTGGTTTGTTTTCATGCACAGGTTGAGGAATATCAATCTTAGACTTTTCAAAAGTTACTTTCATTGGAACTTCACGTTTGAATCCCTTTTTATTTTGATAAAATTTCAGATTGGTAGAATTCGATGAATCCTCCCTACCGGATGATTTTACAAATTTTATAGGTTTAAACTTGTTACCATTTGTATTTTCTTGAACATTCTTAAATTTTGATTTGATAAATCTTTGTTCAAGCTCAGTAACTTTTGACGTGTCGTCTTGAAAGACACTTTCAATCATTTCAGGGTTTAGAAGATTCAGAGGAACTTTCTTATCCGAAGATTTAGGTTGAGGATTGATGAACCTCATCAACTCCTCATCAGACACCGAAGGTTTATTTATTTAGATACTTTAGGAGATACCTTAGGAGTTTTTGATGAATCACCCGAAGGCTTTGAACCGTACACTGCTTGTTCAAACTCTTCGGGTTCACACAAGATGTGATTGTCAGCAGGTATATTTTTGTTTTTGACAATCTCATCTAGTTCAGAAAACTCCTCAATAGAACCGTCCAATTCATTTGTGGTAAACACTGATTTACTTTTAATGTGAATCGGTTCTAGAGTTGGTTTGGTTTGTTCAACATTAACAGATTCAACAGTAGGCATTTCTGGACATTGTTTCACATCAGGAATGCTACAATAATCTCCTGTAAAAGGAGGAGGAATCTCTACGTACCCTAAACCCGCTTTCCCGTTTTTCTTGTGAGAATTATTAACTTCAATAATCTCTTTTAAAAGAAACGAGGAATCTCGAAATTTTCCAAGTTTGTTTTTCAGTTTTAAAACTTCATTTTCAAGGTTTGAAATGCAGGTTCAGAGTTGGATGATCTCTTTGAAATGTTGTTCAACAACAATTATCTTACATTGAACTTCAGCTTTGAGATCATGATTGCTTTAGACAAATTTTTAATTTTTATTGTAGATTGTTCCAGTAATTTGGATTTCTGTCGATAGCATTCATTGATCATAAAATGATCTTTTGTGAGAGTAGTGTTCTGATTTAAAGCTGATTCAAGTTTGGTTTTGAGTTCAGCACATTCAGCACACTTAGTCGCAACAGCTGAAGATTCAGATACATTAATTGAAACTTTAGGACATACCTCTTCAATTTTTGCCATGCAGGCAAAAGATTCGGTTTGCAAATATGAACTCTGATCAGAATCATTTTCCGAATCTGAGGTGTAACTTTCTTCAGATATATTATCGCTGCTTTCATTTTCAAACTTCTCAACAGGTTCAACAACAGCAAGGTTGGCTTGATTTCCCAATAAACGTTGAGACCAGTCTACACCTTCATTTATGACGAGAGCTTGAGGGTTGGACGACTTATTCTTGTCACCCTCTGATGAACTCTTCTTACTTTGATCACTTCCCGATGAATTCTTTCCCGGAGTTCTCTCAGCATTACGTGGACCCGAATACTCCTTTCTTGGTTTATCACACTCCTTGGCAAAGTGGCCAAAGTCACCGCAATTGTAACACTTGACCTTCAGTTTATTAAACCCAACTCGCTTGTTAAAGTAGGAAGGTCTTTTCCCGTTCTTTGCATAAACCTTTTAACCTTTCTGACAACCATTGCCATGTTCCACTTGAGATCCATCAGCTCAAGGTCATCGGGATCAATCTGGTCATAGACTTCATCAGTCAATTCACTTGTTGCAATCTTACTACCAACCAGTTGTTCATATGAAGTCATGAATGCACACACAAACGCAAATTGCTGTTCAGCTTCTTGAAGATTTACTTTAGTCAACGAACTTGTAGCATTTGCATTTGACCTAGAATTTGCACCAGTTACCATGAAACATACGTTAGGCGAACCATTTACGTTAGCTGATTCTTCTTGTGCTTGAGTGAAAAATGCTGTGATTGGAACTGAGCTTGATGAGTTATTTGCCGGCAAAGCACCACTATAAAGAGAAGGATTCTAATTTTGATTATCCTTCAATGAGTTCTGGCACTTCAAATCAAATTCTCTTTCCTCTATCTTGTTAATAAATTGCACGACAGTGAGCTCTGTGTTACGAAAGAAACCATTCTCTTTTAACACAAAAAGGAAAGTAGAATATGATGAGGGCAATGCATTTTTCAGAGTATAAATTTTGTCGGCTTCAGTCGGCTCAAGATACACACTTGACATTTCCACAACAAGATAACTAAACCGATTAATCATCTCCTCCACAGTGTCATTCTTCATTAAAATAAAATTTCTAAACTGAAATTTTACAAGAGTCGTCTTACTCTCGAACGTTATTCTCAAGCTTCTTCTCTTTAGAGTTGTGAATAGAGATGCACAAATCTTAATAGTGCTATGCTGGTGAAAGATTTGCTCGGGCAAAGCCATTGTGAGAGTCAAATAAGCTTTTGTCTCACTTTCAAAATCTTTCAGTTCTTGTGCTTTATAGTGCTTAAATTCCTTTGGAGTCCAACCTAGAGTGTCACTACCTACAAGAGGTGCTGCATAAACATCATCGAGAAACTGTACACTACTTGGATGTACCGACCCCAAATGAGCACGAAACCTCGGTTCCCACCGAGCAAAATCTGATAGCTTCAAAAGTTTAGGACACTTGTTATGACTACCAATCTCGTTGTTCATTGTCAGCATTTGTTGCATTAAAGCATTCTGGAATGCTAATGCATAGTACGAAGCATTCTGAAGAGCCATGAGATAACAATTTTGAAAATTAGAGGACTAAACTTGTCAACTCTTAGAAGTTATGGTTACTGTTCAAACGAATCAGACCAATAACAAATGTGACGATTAACGAATGAAAGATATTCGTTAAAGATTCAAGCTAATGTGAATTGTAACGATTGTGAATAACGAATGTGAAGTGCGAATATGAGGTTTAGCTAATGTGACTGGTGAATGTATAGCGAATGTGGTTAACGAATGTGTATTGGCGAATGTAAGGTTTAACGAATATGAACTGAACGAATGATCAGTTAGATTAACGAATCAATCTTCAACCATCTTAACGAATCAGTATTCGACCTTTAACGAATCAGAACTTATATCTTCAAACATTCAAAAGATCCAAAACTCAGTCCAAACTTGTCCGACTTTAATCAAACAACATCAGGCTTTTAGGAATTCAAATCCGAATCTTATCGCCCTAGTCCGCAATCACAAACAACCACTGAACCAATCCAATTAACCAGTCCGTATAAATCCAATCCGTATAACATTCAAATCATCTCAATCCAAACTCAATTCGAACTCAAATCAATCTCAAAACTCCATTTCTAGTTCCAATTACCTAAATAACACTTAAAATTACACTTAGAACAATCCAATTACAATTAAACGGAATCCTATGTATTACCGGACTTAAACGAACGCCGACTTAGATCAATTCATCATCAAATTGACTTAACACATGATGAATGAATATGATTAGCAACGAATGAACACGAAGATCAGATCAGGCGGCTCTGATACCACTTGAACGAGCCTGTTCAGATCTAGATATTATGATGACATCAATTCATTTGTTGATTATGTATATGATTAGGCTAGATTACTTTAACTGTGTGTACTGTGTGTATTGAGAGCACAATCGGACAGAGTAACGACACTAGAGAGATAATGATAAGAACTGTTGCATTAAACTATAAGTTACAGGGTATATGTAGTGATGACCACATTCGTTAAGATATAACTTAACGAATGTGTCATTCGTTACATTAACCTAACGAATGAACAACCTCATTCATTAATACATTAACCTATAGCGAATGGCCCTACATTCTTTATCTCATTCGTTAAACTTGGTTAACGAGTGAGCTTACAATTAATACGAATGTGTTACATTCGTTACGGGGTAACGAATGTAACTTACAATAGAGCGAATGGGCAGTAACATACAATTACCAAAATGCCCTTTACATTAAAACATAATATAATAATAAACATATAAAGACCGAGACGTACAAAACATGTATCAACAGTTAAAGGTGGGGCTATACTGGAAAAGTTTTCAATAAAACGCCGGTAATATCTCGCTAATCCAAAAAATTGGCGGATTTCTTTCGGTGACTTTGGTGCCTGCCAATTTTTAGTGGCTTCTATTTTGCTCGGGTCTACGTGAATCCCTTGTCGGTTAACAATGTGCCATAAGAATTGCACTTCCTGTAGCCAAAATTCACACTTGGACAACTTGGCATACAGTTTCTCCTGGCTTAACAACTCCAAAATTATTTGTAAATGTTGCTCGTGTTCCTCCTTGCTTTTCGAATATACCAAGATATCGTCAATAAACACTATAACGAATTTATCAAGGTACGGCTTAGAAACTAGGTTCATAAGCCATGAAAACTGCTGGTGCATTAGTTAGCCCGAAAGGCATAACTAAGAATTCATAATGACCATATCGTGTTCGAAATGTTGTTTTAGAAACATCTTCCTCTTGGAACTTTACTTGGTGATAGCCGGATCTGAGATCGATTTTTGGTGAAATGAATTTCCCCTTGGAGTTGATCAAATAAATCGTCTATTCGTGGGAGGGGATATCGGTTTTTGATAGTCACTTTGTTTAATTCCCGATAATCAATACACATCCGAAAACTTCCATCCTTCTTCTTCACAAATAACACCGGTGCTCCCCAAGGAGAATAACTACGACGCATAAAACCCTTATCTAATAATTCTTGCAATTGGCTAGATAATTCTTGCATTTCAAAAGGTGCTAGTCGATAAGGTGCCTTAGCAATGGGTGTCGCTACTAGGATCAGGTCAATATAAAATTCTACTAGTCGGGTCAGTGGTAATCCAGATAGTTCATCAGGAAAAACATATGAGTATTCACGCACTACAGGGATATCTTCTATACGTTTTTCATTGGAGTTCTTAATGGTTACATTTGAAAAATATACCGTACACCTTTGGCTCAAACATTTTTAATACCTTGAGATGAGACGCGAGGGGTAATATAATACCAGACTTTTCTCCCTGTACCGTGAAAACTTCATCATCTGAAAGGGGAATTTTAACTACCTTGTCATTACAAACGTTTTCTGCCTTATACTTAGATAGCCAGTCCATACCTACTATTACATCAAAACTTCCTAACTCTACCATGAGTAAGTCAATGAAGAATTGTTGGTCATTTAAGATAAGATTCGAAGCCCAAACAGCCCCTAAACGAGTGTTTCGGTTAATACCTTTGCGGTTTCTGGGTGTTTAGCTCTTTTCTTGCCTTTCTGGGTTCTTGGTTGTCTAGCTAGTGTATCTACAGGCCATGTATCACAAAACCAAGCATATAACATTAATCATCCAGCCCTAAAACGTAGGGTTTCGATTAATGTTACAAATCGAGTTTTTGAACCGTAAAAACGCGATTTAAACCTCCTAATCCGTGTTGTTGACCAAAAAAGTATTTGATTCAGATTTCTAACCATGTTTAAGATCAAATGATGTTTTTGGATCATTTTGAAGGTTTTTACATGGTTAGATATGATTTTTACTAATCAAACTATAATCTTATATATGTAAACATGTTTAATCAAGCTCCAAACTCATCAAAATTAAATTTTTACCTTAGGTTTTGAGTTGGAAGAAAGAGTTAGAAGCTGGAGCAGATTTCTTTGCAAAGTTATTTTGAGTTGAAAATGTTTAGAATTCTTAAGAAGTAAAAAAAAACATAAGGTGGGGGTTTCCCTATATGGCGGCCTCTAACATGGGGGTCCCTTTGGGCCCTCATTTGGCTATATACCTCGCTTTGCGTACCCGTACAGAAAAATCCCGAGTCTAAATTTCTTTCGGTTTCGTTTTTGGCAAGAAAATTAGATCGGGTGTGACGAGCAACAAGAAAACGAGTGTTTTTCGGCCATATTTTTTGTAAATTAATAAAAACGTACCATTTGGTTGTAAAAATCCAAAATATTTTCACAAGTTGCCTAAAACATCTTGCATAAGTGTTTTGTTAGTCTTTTTCGGCTTGACCGATGATACAATGCTTCTTTTGGTACTAGTGTTCGTGTTTAAAGTCACAGCGTATTGTTAAACACAAATTTTTTCGTTTAACTGGTTTTCTATATACTTTGGCCATAATATCAATATTTTAGCTTCTAATATACGTATATCACTTATAGATCGCCCCCCCCCAGAGATATCCGGGTCACCTCAAAACACTTATTCGAGATGTTTTAAGGAACTCGTGAAAATATTTTGGATTTTTACAACCAAATGGTACGTTTTCTTAATTTGCAAAAATATGGCTCAAAAACTCTCGTTTTCGCGCTGTTTGTCGCACCCGATCTAATTTCTTACCAAAAATAAAACCCAAAATAAATTTGGACTCGGGATTTCGCATATAGCACACAAAACGAGGCATAATATATCAAATATGGGGCCCAAGAGGACCACACAAGTGGCGGCTGCAGTAGGGGACCCAACCCCCTTTGATATTTTGGTTTATAAAAACATGTATACACATCCTAAAGACCAAAAATATCTTGTTTGAAACTACTACCATCTATTCTTTTCTCTTCCAAACCAAAACCCTAATGTAAAATCAACTTGATGAGTTTTAAGCATGATTAAACATGTTTATACACATAAGATTAATCCTTGATTGATGAAAACCATATCTAACCATGTAAAACTGTTCAAAATTATCCAAAAACATACTTTGATGTTAAACATGGTTAGAAATCATAATCAAACACTTTTTTGGCCAAAACATGGACTAGGAAGTTTAAAAAGCGTTTTTACGGTTCAAAAACTCGATTTAAATCGTAAAAACGTGATTTAAAACCCTAAGCCAAACCTTAGGTTGGGTGACTAATGTTCTATGCTTGGTTTTGTGATATATAGCTTGTAGATACACTAGCTAGATAGCCAACAAACCGGAAAGGCGAAAAAACGGCTTATCGATTGAAAAACACAAAGGTATAATCTGAAACACTCGTTTATGGGTTGTTTAGGATTAGATTGTGACGTACTTGTTGTTAGCCTATGAAATTTTCCAGGGAAATCATGGATCATATAAATGAGTCTTTGTCTAAATTTGGGAATTTTTCGATAATATGAGAATATTTGGCGATTTTATAACCGTTAGTTAGGGTTTATTTGGGAAAAATAGTTAAACTGCTTGAAAAATTATGAAATTTTGTGGAAAATCAGATAATGCATCACAAGATCACATATAAATTTTGGAGAACCCTAGCTACGATTTCTGAATTCGCGTTTATTCGAGTTTTAACGAACGTTTATGGCTCAAAAAGGTAATTTAGCAAAATAGTTGAGTTCTGGAATTTTTACAGGGAATTTTGGAAGCCAATTTGATCACTCAAAAAATATATCAGATTTTTCAGAAATCGTTTAGTTTAAACGGCCGATTTATCGGTTAAAAATAACATATAAAATGAATTTTTATAAATTAAGAAATGAGTGAATATTTTCAAAAATATTTTTATAAAAATATAAATATATTAATTAGTGAGTGTATAAATTTTTATAATCTAACGATAATCAGATAATCAGTTGTGCTAATTTGTAAGCTAAACAAATATAATTCTAATAAAAACCGACAACTTTGTGATTAACGAACCTGCTGGGATATCAGAACATCAAGAGTAGTCAAATATCATATTTTTGGGTTAATTGAGTAAAACCGTTCATTCTGTGAGAAATTCGGACAATTCGGATGAATTGTGCGCGTTTTTCTCCAAACAAAACTGTATAAAACAGAAACGAACCCCGCTGCGAATCCAGATATCTAAACTCCGATTTTTCTTTATAAATTGAATTATTGTATCAACTGACACGTTTACTCAAGTTTGTGTGATCTTACCTATTTTTGAAACGCGTAAACGACCAACTTTGCTCAGCACGTGAAACGTTGAAACTGAGCCAAGTTCGATTTTGAACATTAAGTATTGAACAACATCACAATCTAAGACTATTGACATGTTCTAGGCATGACAGCTATACCCATATCAGATATACAGCTCGATTCTGTATGGAGGCTATATTAATATTAAAATATTAAATATATAATACCAATTATAGGAATCGAGTTATAACGAGCTATACAAGTTATAAACCGATATTGTGCTGAGTACACTACTATAAGGTAAGTTTCATGACCCCTCTTTCTAAGCTGTTTTACGAACAGTTAGGGTGTAAAGCATGTTTATATACATCTATATGTCTGAAACACTTCATGATGTGAATTTATTTAAGTGCTAATACACGAAAAGTCCCCACAAACACAATGATTGATTACGAGCTGGTGGAATGTGAGTAATATTATTGATTGATAAATTAAATTGAGTATGGCACGTATGCCAAGGTTCTACTACAATAGAACAAACTACATTGAGTATGGCGCGAATGCCAAGGTTCTACTGCAATTGAACAAACTAAATTGAGTATTGCATGAATGCCAAGAATTTACTACAATTATATATGACTATATATTGATACATATATTCTATGTAGTGTTAGATATAGCTACTCAGGGCATGTAGTAGGCGGAACGGGGGCCACAGTGGTACACGTGGGAAATGGAGGCACGTAGCACTAACAAACAGTCAAGGTTTCACTGTAGCTGAGCATAATTACATCACAAACATACAAACGTGCATACATACATATGTGCATACTACAAACTAGGATTGTTGTGCTACACATAACTGATTTTGTTGAAACTTATAAAACTCACCAACTATTCGTAGTTGACCCGTTTTAACATAATTTTCAGGTATACCAAAATTGGAGTAGAATGATTATGTGCTATGTCTTTGGATTGTGATCGATGCTATGTGAATAGATGCAACTGTACTAGTGTGGAGTAAAGCAGTGTAATGAACTGGTTTTTGATCTGTATCACCTAGTTTGTAAAGAAGTTAGAACGATGTAATATATTGTAAATTAGTTCGTAATGTTTCTTTATAAACAATATGGTTGATACTAGAAGTGTCTGTTACATTACCGTTTCACGCTTCCGCAAATTTCTAGACGGGGTGTGACAATATGCCTTGTCCCACCCCGCTAAATATGCTTAGCGAATGGGACCCTTTCGCTTCGCCATTCACTACACAACTCCTAGCGAAAGGCCTTAATATTAACTTCCTTTATGCTAACATCCCTAGTGTATGGGCATATCAAAATTGTCTCATTAGCTAAACATTTCTTAGTGAATGAGCTTTACATTAATGACAATCTAGTCCCTATACATTAACAAAAGACCAAAATCAACTAAACTAAGATCGAGCCGATAAAGCATGTATCAACAATACTTTAAATAGGTGATAATTAATAAAATGTTAAGAGATTCTTAAGACTTTGTAAAAGCATGTTTATGGATTTCTTTTATGAACATAAGAATTTATATTAACCAAAATCATAACTATATGAATATATAATTGGTGTGATATCTTAAGGAACACACCGATATAACAAAATTATGCCTATAACTGTTTATGGTTTCATAAACCGTCGTACGATAGATTTAAATGATCGGTCCGACCGTTATTAGAATGGCCATTTTAATCATTTTTTAATGTCATTAGTAAAAAGAATTAGAAATTCCACTTACCAATTAGAAGTTACAAGATATCAAAACAGATTTAATTAACTTTCATTACGAAGAAATGTAAATGATAAAACACGAATAATCAAAATAATTAAAAGTTTCACATCAAATAAAGATCCTCTTATATCTTTCGCATTAAATGCATGTTGGTGTTGTTTCAAGCTTGTCAATAGTTCACACGATTGCAGTTGGTGCGTATTTCACCATTATCTTGAGACTTGACATCAAGAATATTCGCAAGCTTCACCATGGAAACACTAAACTGGTTGGAAAAGAGTGAAGATTGGTAAGACAGCGCGTCTGTGATAGGTTTAGTCCTTGAATCGGAGTAGAGCAACTGATCGGTCGACAAGAGCCCCATCTTCTTCTTAAGATTACGGTAATATTGTACATCAAATGCTTTCGGGGTTATGGCATCAAGATACACATTTTCTGACGCCCATCTACACTTTCTCCTCAAGTAGTTTAAATATAGAGGATTGATAGATGGATCGGGTTTCTTTGTTCCTTTGTAGTCATACAATCGATATTGCACCGACTCGCATGTACTCCTTCCTATCGTGTGCGCACCTAGAAATTAAAGTATTTCTATGTTAATGATGTTTAAGAACTAGATTTGTTACAACAGAAAATCCTAAACCTAAAACTCTAAAACTCCGATAATATAATACCTGAGAGAACAACCAAGTCAAGAACATTTAAACCCTTGGACTGAAAGAACTCAATAAGTTGGGTAACACTTTCACGGCCCATGGGGACGCTAGCAGCTTCCTTCGCAAGGGAAACACGACCATCTTTCCTTCCAAACGGTATCGACCAAAAGGGCCCGCCAGCTAAAACCGTGGCATCTCTAGCTGCGGTGGTCAATATGTCAGCACACGAGACTGTTTTAGGGCATTTCTTCTCAAGATCCGCCTTGATATCATCGATCACTTGGAACCCTCTTAACGACTTGCTTACATTCCCGTACCTTTCACTCCCATTATGGTCTAAAAGTATTGAACCATCACATCCCTACAAAAACACAAATAATATATGCATGCAAACAAAAAGCCAAAGTATAACTATAAGTGGCATACAGGATGGATTGCATACCCTAACGGCACAATCGTGAAAATGTAATCTGATGAGACTAGGTGCGAGAGTCGGGTCCTTTTTAACCCATTCCTTGACTTTCCGGTAGATGATTCCTTCAACGTCTTTACAACTTTTATGATATAAAGAGTAGGAAAGATCCTCCTCAAAGGATGAAGCAGAATCTAACAAGTTGGGTACTTTGAGAGAATCTAGTAACCCTGGATCGTTTGAGGCCGAAACCGACATGAAAAACAAGATCGACACGAGTGAGACGATAGTGATGGTCATGCTAGCACTATTCTTCATGGTTACTCGATCTCTTAAGTTCAATGGATGATGAAGTGATTTGTGTTATATATATAGACATACATACATTTATATATTTATATTATTATATGTGTATTATGTTCGTGAAACGCATAATCTCTGTTCTCTCATCAACGTGCTAGCATGAAAATCTTTGATTATTTTATTATATATGTGTATAACCCTTGTTTTATTGTTTTAAAGTTTCAAACTTGCAATCCAAGTACGACTTCCGCACGTCGATTTATGATTATTTTATTTCGTTTCTTATTGTACAGATTTAAGTTTTCTGAAATCTAGTGATTTCTTTGTCATCAAAACAGTAAAGAATTAGCGACTATTATATTTATATTTATACGATTTGGGACAGGTCAACTGTCAACATATTTTCTTTTCGGTAACGGTGACGGAGTCAGGATTTTTTTCTAATGGGTTTAAGATTTTTTAATGTTTGATCTTTTTTTCTGGCGTAGGAGTTTTTGAACCTAGATGGATCGGGTTGGTCATTCGGTCAAATAAATAAAATACAATATCGTTATCATAACAAAAGTATATCGTCATCATTCAATAAAATACCAAGTAATATCAAATATAAAAAGATATTGCATATTATTATTGTTCCGTACGCGTTTTTTGTTTTGAAAATGGTCGCGACTTTGAAAAATAACTTATGTTCAATATAACAAATGTTCATATAATCAATTGAAGCCTTAAAGTCTTGAAGCAATAAATAAAAAGAGTTGACCGATTGTTGTTGTCTGGTTGAAGTTCGACGGTGAGGTATTCGTTGAAGCCTCGAGGTGAACAGGCGAATAGTCGAAGACGATAGAAACAGAAAATAATCGACGTTCTTTTTGTATTTAGTTTTTATTTAAGTATTATGTTTAATTAAGAATGTTAATTGGGTTGGGTTTATTTTCCCATTTTATGAATAGTTTTGGGTTTTTTTTTAATAATCTATATGGGTTATTATTGGCTAATTTATAATGTTTGTTAATAATTTGATAGCTTTTTAAAGCTTTTTATATTTATGAAAAATATATATTGCTAAAAAAATTAACTAAATTTTTCATAATCAATGTGTTTGAATGTTTTTTAAAAAATATGTTGGGTTCGCTCGTCGAAAATTAAGTGTTCGGTCGTTAATTCAATATCATACGTTGAATGTTCTTTTAAATAATACTGGGTTGGCTCGCCGATAAATAATGGGTTCGTTCGTTAATTCGATACCATAAGTTATATATAAATTCGAAAAAACAGCGGGTTCGGCCGAACCTGGTGTAAAGAATGTGGCTCCGCCAAGGTATAGTTTCGTCTTTGTTTCGTAACTTTGTAGTTGAGGGGCTTTGTCTAACAAACACACCAAGTATTATTTAATTTTCTTTTATATATAAAAATCATTTAAAATAATATGGTAGGTTTAGAAATAAGTAGGCCCTACACCTCTTTCCAATAGCGTCATTACGTGTCCGGTTAGCGTCTAACGTTACAAATTTTTGTGTGGTGCCCAGATTACATAGAACGTAATGGTGGGGAAGGTTCATGTACAAAATAATCTTAATATGACAACACAGAAAATGATACTAATATACCAAAAATAAGAACATAGGAAACAATATCAACTATAATACTAATCTACATAAGTATTGTTTTAAAATAACAAAGAAAAAAACATAATAATAACAACAAAATAATCAACACCAGCAATAAAATACATAAGAAAAAAACCTAATAATAACAATAAAATATAAATCAACAAATACTTAAAACGTCTCATAATCAGAAATCAGCAAATACAAACCAAAAAAATAACAACAAACAATTATAAAAACAAACCTAGTAATAACAAAAAATCGGTTATCACCGTTTTCATATTAATAATAAAATGTATTTGATCTTAAAACATGGTTTTTAATGTTAAAGTTCGAAATTCATTTGATCATTCCAATAACTTAATTGGTTGAACGTAGTAATATAAAAAATATATTTTATAGGCATGTGTATATTTCAAGTAAATTACATTTTTCGTTCTTTTAGTATATAGAAAATTGAGTAAACCACTAAAATTAGTTAATGAGGTTGAGTTACTTTTGCTAATTACATTCAAAATTACTTTTTTTATTTAATTTTTCTTTTTTCATTATTTTATTTATTTACACTTTTTTAATGTAATTGGGTCCTTCATGTTTCACCCGTCTTATCAATGCCGTCAAAATTTTTAACACTGTCTATTTTTCAACGTTAAGGCATATACATTTTTGTCCGTCCTCTCTCTCTCTCTCTCAAATTTTTACGCTGCATTTTTTTTATTATAACTAGTAGAAAACACCCATACGATGCTGTGACAACAAAGATAATTTGCAAAGCTGGTATACATTTATGTTAGTTTATCAATCGAACTTAAGAAAGATGTTCCTAGTTCAGATATTTCAAATTAATATTATTAAATACTTAATAAATTTTTTTATATATGTGGCATATCACAATATCGTCCAGTTGTTCCTGTTTTGGATCCAAATAATCCGGTGGATAATCTTCTTTAGGAGTGTTGCATGCTTTAGCTATAGATTTTCCCTTTCCAGTAAATCAGTGGAAAGATATAGACTTAGGGTTAGGAAAAAGGTTCAAACGAACCCTTAGCCCAATTAACGTTTTCACAGGTCACTCATATACTACCCGCGGGAGTCATCTGTCAAGAAATAGAAAGTCCAAACATTTTTTAGAAACCGCGGAAGCCATCCGCGAGAAAAAGGACATAGGTCTTGGCAGGCTGCAGGACACATCTGAAGGCGAAAAATCATACATTTACAAGGTAATCCTTCTAGAAGCTCGCTGAAGATGCCGATGGCAAAAGGAAGGGTGACTTCACATTTACAAGGCGAAACAGTTGATAACCAAAAGATTCCTTGGCAATGGCATTTACCTCCTTGACACAAGGCATGTGATGGTCTAATCAATTAAGAGGAGAAAACTTGACATTCCCCAACGGCCTAGCATATGGCCAGGCTGTTACTTCCTATCAGAATGGCCCACGTGTTTCTTCAGGAGAATGGAAGCATCTCTTAGATAGTAACAACTTAGTCAATCACCTTCTCTCACCCCCGGCTATAAATACCCCCTCAATCATCATGAGGTATTCATTCATAACTCCGATAATACATCAATCACATTATTATTCTAAGACTTTCTCTCTATAAAAGAAAAGTTACTGATTCTCACGCCAAAGGGTGGTTACGAGATTGTCCTTCTCATAACGAGCTCACGGTGATTTGTTTTGTAGGAAAAAAACTAGGATCTAGCTCGATTCCTGACTTGTTTAAACCTAATTTTATCCTTTGTTCTTCACCCAATGGAAATATAGATCTAATCCTACTACGGAGGGACCAGCGTTTCTTCATTGTCTCCATCCGTGTTTTGACTAGAACAATTTTCATTGGTTGTTTTTGGTTGAAATGAGTCAAATCCAGCAATATCTGAATATGACGAAACGAACGACCATTTTTGAGGTCCCACTCCTAATGACGATAGGCAAGTAAAGGTAGAAACTCATTGACATCAACGAACTTCAGATCTGGAAGTCAGATTTGGAGAATCTCCCTGTCGCAGGGGAGAAGAAACGATGGCTCGCCGTCGTCAGTTCAAATCTGGAAGGAGGACGCAAACTCCTGAGGAATGGTTACGTCGAGAGCAGGGACAAATCGCTGAAGAGTACGAATGTATGCTGAATAGTGGACGAATACCACCAAGGACGTTATCATACGAAGAATCACTTTCTCCATTTCCGTCTCCCCCGCCGACAATATGTCATAGTCAACTTGGCGTTAGTGTTAGGACCGCGACAAACTCGGGGGAACATTTGGAAGGTAGGGGTCGTGACAGAGGTCGTCGTGTCGAGCAGAGTTTTTCCATCAAACACACGTTTGACTTGAGTCATGCCTCTCGCGTATACCATGATGACACATATCGAGATGAGAATGACGGTTATCCAAGTGACGATAGCCGAAATTATGGTAAGGAAGGAACAAGCCGCCAGCGGGTGGTGGTGGTCAAACACACTGAATATTGCAATGATGCTAAAGTAGATTTCACGAAACCATATCGACCCACGGCGTTTGCTGAGAAATCTAAATTTATCCCGTCGGATTGCTACCGCTCCCTTCCCAATAAATGAGAAAATTTCCAGTAATTTGGGCAAGTATGATGGGACGAGAGATCCTAGCAATCATCTCCTTAATTTCACAGCGGTTGGAGGAGTAAGTGGATGGACTTAACCTTACTGATCCCACAAGTTTGCCCTCACGTTGACAGGAGCCATCCGCAAGTGGTTCGAGAAGTTGCCAGATGGATAAATTCAGAGTTGGAATGATCTTGTGGCGAAATTCTCACCACATTTTAGTCAACAAAAGAAACACACATGAGATCCCCTAAGAAAATTTAAGTGTTTTTCAAGTGCGATTACGAGTCGAGTGAAGATTTTATCGCATGATTTAACAAAGAAGGGTTAAATATTATCGGGATTAGCGAAGATATGATAAGGGGCGCTTTTAGACAAAACGTCCGATGTAAAGACCTTATAAGATGTTTGAGTGGCCATGATGGAATGCCCAAGTCATGGGATGCTATAATGACTGCAGCCAAGGTGTTTGCTACAACAAAAAAAGTTCTAGTGCGAATAGTCCAAAACAAACATCTAAGACAGAATTTAAGAATGCTCAAGCTGGCAAACAAGAACATTCCTCCATTTGGTCACGAATCAGCCTCCCGCAGAACCTTCTCGCAGGCCTGTCGCGCGCGCGTTGGTTGGACACAAAAATAAAGATCAAGGTCGTGGACGTGATGACCATAAATGGACTCCTCTGACAAAAACTCCATCTGTGATTTTGACTACCGAGAATGTCGACTTCGAAAAACCTTAACCCATGACTGGGAGAAAGAATTTAAATCCTAACAAGCATTGTATGTTTCATGATGACATTGGTCATTACACAGACGATTGTATTAGTTTGAAACATGAAATTAAAGAGGCGATAAAGTCATGGAAATTGAAACATTTGCTGAAATGTTAGGCAAAGAACGTGTAATCAACCCACCCACGTTGATAATGGTCCACCGAAGAGGCAAATCAAGGATTTGAATGTGCACATGATCCAAGGTGGTAAGAATCGAGGGTACAAGAGGTCTGAAACTGATAACGAGGATTGGAAGGCGGAGCCAGTCGTTTTTCTAAGGTTAAAGGGAGGCCCTTGCATTAAAAATACGTTGGTGATTACGGTGTTAATCGGTTATTACCGATCCCAATATGTGTATTTTGACACAGGGAGCACATCAGTCATCATGTATGAACGATGTTTTGATCAACTAGACAATGAGGACAAAGCTTTGTTACAACCAATACACGCCCTAGTTTCAGGATTTGGTTATGAAGTCATGCACCCGCTGGGAGTAATCACTTTCCCTACTACGCTGAGTGATTACTCCACCAAATTTAGTACCAGACTTGGGTTGCAAATCCCGCCATGATTGCCAAAACTAAAGGCAGTTGGCGGATGTGCATCGATTTAAAAGTTTTGAACAAAGCAGTCCAAAAGATTGCTGTCCACTACCATAAATTGATCTAAAAGTGGGTTCGGTAGCTCCATTTAAGTTCAAATATTTTTTATTTTTAAATTTTAATATAATTAACATTTTTTAAAATTTTTTAAATTTAGATACATATATTGCAAATTCCGGCCCCCACGACTTATCTTCCATTTCTTTCTTGACGCACAAAAAATCAGTGAGACTTGATCTGAAGATTTAGTGACTCGATTTGAAGAAAATATGCATCAGTGACCTAATTAAAACACTTTTAAAAGTAGGTTACTATTATATGAGATTTTCCCTATAAAAATAGTATCTTCAAATACATAGTGTAGTTTAATATAATATAAGATGGGTGTGCAACGACAGATGGTCTAGCAATTGCCAATATAGTAGTACAACCGCCTATGATTATTACGGAGCGGAAATCTTACATAAAGAAATAATATATTAGTTCAGCAAGTGTTGATACTTTAAGGTATGAACAAGAAAACATAGAAAATTTCATACTATCACCAGGTTGTCCACAAAGGTACCTTCGAGTACCCCTTAGGGGAGTGACTGTTTACTGGTCATTATATCCCACTTATTAATAAGATTCGTGTAGAGGTACCCATCATTCGGGTTTGGACCTTCCAAATGTATGAGCTGGTCAACCCATTCCCAAGCTCTGGATGAACCTGCCATAGAAAGAAACTCATTAGAGGGAGTCCCGAGGAGTGCCTCGGTAACCACCCTCCGATGCTCAACATTAGTATGGTTGTAAACAACAACAACAATCATACCCAGCATATCCCACAAATAACTAAAGCTATCTGTAAGGTCTAGTGTGACATTTGAGCCAAAACAAGGTACACCTCAGTACGTATTTACCGATTAAGCAAATAAACGCCTTTTGCGTAACAAACGAACGATTAATCGAACGGGTCGGGTTATGACCCAGATATCTCCGGGGGCCATCTATAAGTGATATACGATCTATATATGCTAAAATATTAGAAATATGGTCTTAGTTTGATAGCAAACAAATTAAACGAAAATATGCTCGTTTAACTACCCGCTATAGATTTAAACGCGAAAGATAGTTACAAACCAAGCATTGTATCATCCGATAAGCCGAAAAAGACTTACTAAACACTTATTTGAAATGTTTTAAGCGATCAGTGAAAATATTTTTGATTTTTACAAACATATAGTATGTTTTATAATTTTACTCAAAACTAGCCGAAAAACACACGTTTTCGCACTGTTTAACGCACCCGATAAGTTTTTCGCGCCAAAAACTGAACCCGAACTAAATTTGGACTGGGATTTTCGTATTTGGGCTTGAGAAATCAAAAAATTTGGCCAAAACAGCCCAAAATGGGCCCATAAGGAATTCCGATCGGCCTAGTAAACCCACCCCCATTTTTTTTATAAAACTTGTTACCTAAGCTTTTCATTCATTTCACTTGATAAAAAACTGGAGTCCAAGTAGCTGCAAGTCACTTTTCCAAAAATCTTCCTAAACCCTAAGGTAACAACTTAAATAAGTAGCTTTTAAACTTGTCTAACCTTGATTAATACCATAAAATCATGTCTTAATTGCTAAAAATCATTCCTAACCATGTAAAAATCCTAAAAATGGTCCATAAATATGTTTTGATCATACACATGGTAAGGAACCTGTTTTGATAATTTTTTTGGCCATAAACACGGATTAAATGGTTGAAACGGCGTTTTTACGGTTCAAAAGTTCGTTTTTGTGCACTAGCCGAAACCCTAAGTTAAAGGGTTTTTCTATTGATGAAACCTGCTTGGTTTGTGATATAGGACCTATACCTATCCTACATAGGAGCACAAGAGCTTGAAAAGTTGATTAGAAAGGCGGAAACGAACCAAAACCGCTAAGGTAATGCCGAAACACTCGCTTACGGGCTGTTTAGGTTAAGCTTGTGATGTACATATTATTAGGCCTTTAAATTTTTCAGAGATATCAGGGACCATGTCATTGAGTCCCTGTTTAAATTTGGTAATTTTTCTACCATCCGAGAATATTTGGCGAATTTATTACCGAATTGGGACGTTTATTTGAGAAAAATAGCTAAAATACTTCAAAAATTATGAATTTTTTCTGGAAACTCATATTTGATGTATTTTGATCACATATGAATTTTAGGATCATTTGGATAAGTCTAAAGGTGTTTTGTGTATATGCGTTCGTGTGAATTTTTATAGCCGAATTTGGGCCGAAAAAAATATTGCACGAACTTTTTACATTCTGGAATTGATACAGGTTGTTTCGGGACATGATTTAAGTATTCAGGAATTTTTGTGGAATTTTTGGAAATTGTTTGGGGTAAACGGACGATTTTCAGGCGAAATATAGCTGATAAAATGAATTTTTATAAATTAGTAAATAATTCCAGAACAATTTTTATAAAAATCTGCATATTTTAATTGATAAGTGGCTAAATTTTCATAATTTAATGATTAATGGTTAATTAATTATGCTAATTTGAATATTAAACAAATTCAGTTTCTATAAAAACCGGCAAGTTCGCGATTAACGAATCTGCGGGAATGTCAAGACACAAAGAGTGATCAAAAATCATATTTTTGGACTAATTAGGTAAAAACGAACTTTTCTATGAGAAACCTGGACAATCAGGGTGGATTGTGCGCGTTTCTTCTCAAATCAAACTGAATAAACGGAAACGGGCCCCGTGGCTAATCCAGGACCCCAGTATGTGATCCTTCTTTATAACTTAATCATTTTATTAACCAATACATTTACCCAAGATTTTTTTCCATAACTATTTTCTGAACGCGTAAACGAACAACTTGGCCCGGCCGGGAAAACGGGAATCTGAGCCAAGTTCAGTTTTAAGTATTAGACATTAAACAACATCACAACCTAAGCCTATTGCCAATCTCTGGGCATTCCAGCTACACTCTGATTAGTTATACAGCCCAGTTTAGTATTGAGATTATAATAATATTAAAATATTAATATTATTATAATATTGATTATAGGAACTACTGATAGCAGACCGAACAAACCACGAGCTGATACAGTACTGATTATCTACTAAACCGTGAGTTTCATGACCCCACTCTTTAAACAGTTTTACGAACTTTTGGGGTGAAAAGCATGTTTGATTACATATACATACCTGAAACATGTATTGATGTGAATTATCTAAGTGCTAACACACGAAAGTCCCCACTAACACAGTGATTAACTTCGAGCCGGTGGCTTGTGAATAGTACTATTGGTTTGACAAACCCAAACGGAGCCGGCATGTATTGCTGAGACTTTACCCCGTTTGCACATAACCATAATTATACAACACGCTATGTAGTGTTAGACATAGCTACTTGGGGCATGTTGTGCGCGGAAAGGGGCCACAGTGGTTGATTAAGCGTGGGAAATGGATGAACGCAGCACATATAGTCAAGGCTTCACTATAGCTTAGCATAATTACATCATTTACATACATACATACATACATACATACTTATTTCATGATTACAAGTGTTAACTTGTGAATACTCATTATTGTTTTCTTGAAACTCGTGAAACTCACCAACTCTAGTAGTTGACCCGTTTTAAACTTCTTTAGAGGTGTACCTAAATCGGAATGATTTGGTGATCTGTTACTTGCCCAAGATGTGTGGTTGATGCTATGTGAATAGAAGCAAGGGCGATAGTAGTAAGACCGTATAGTTAACGAACTAGTTTTGTTTGTATCGCCTAGTCTGTAAAACAATGATAGAACAATGAATTGTAAAATATTGTAAATTAATTTGTGATGTTTCTTTACAAACAATGTGTTGATACCAAATGTGTCTGTTACATTCCCATTTTACGCTTCCGCATTGTGCTAGTCGGGGTGTGACAGAAGTTGGTATCAGAGCTGAATAACCGCCCATTTTTTTGTGTTGTATATTTACGTGTATACACTATACAATCAACTGTTACATTCCCGTTTTACGCTTCCGCATTGTGCTAGTCGGGGTGTGACATATGGGGAGGGTCGGATGTAGACACCCCTTACCTCTGTCCCTAAGGATAGAGAGTTTACTTCCAGTGAGACCCCCAGCTCAAAAATAAGTGGATAAAAAAAATGATTGTCATACCCCGACTAGCACAATGCGGAAGCGTAACACGGGAATGTAACATACACCTCTGGTATCAACACATTGTTTATAAAGAAACATTACAAACTAATTTACATTATATTACATTTCTTCGTTCTATCATTGTTTTACAGTCTAGGTGGTACAAACAAAACTAGTTCGTTAACTAAACGTTCTTACTACTAACGCCTTTACTTCTATTCACATAGCATCAACCACACACATCAGGCAAGTGACAGATCACCCAATCATTGCGATTTAGGTACACCTGAAAATCAGTTTAAAACGGGTCAACTACTAGAGTTGGTGAGTTTCACGAGTTTCAAGAAAACAGTAATGAGTATTCACAAGTTAACACTTGTAATGATGAAATAAGTATGTATGCATGTAAATGATGTATGTGATGTAATTATGCTAAGCTACAGTGAAGCCTAGACTGTTCGTGCTGCGTGCCTCCATTTCCCACGCTCAATCAACCACTGTGGCCCCTTTCCGCCCATAACATGCCCCGGTAGCTATGTCTAACACTACATAGCTGGTTCGTAAAAAAAATATATATATGGACATGTGCAAACTGGATAATGTCTCAGCAACCGTGTTGTCCCCGCCTGGGTTTGTCAAACCAATAGTACCATTCACAAGCCACCGGCTCTAAGTTAATCACTGTGATCGTGGGGACTTTCGTGTGTTAGCACTTAGATAATTCACATCATCACATGTTTCAGATAAGTATATAGATATAAGCAAACATGCTTTTCACTCAAAAAGTTCGTAAAACAGTTTAAAAGTGGGGTCATGAAACTCACAGTTTAGTAGATATTCAGTACTGTATCAGCTAGTGGTTTGTTCGGTCCGCTATCAGTAGTTCCTATAATCAATATTATAATAATATTAATATTTTAATATTATTATAATCTCAATACTAATCTGGGCTGTATAACTAATCTGGGTGTAGCTGGAACGCCCAGAAAGTGGCAACAGGCTTAGGTTGTGATGTTGTTCAATATTTAATACTTAAAACCGAACTTGGCTCAGATTCCCGTTTTCCCAGCGGGGCCAAGTTGCTCGTTCACAGCGCTCAGAAAACAGTTATGGGAAAATAAGCTTGGGTAAATGTATTGGTTAATAACATGATTAAGGTATAAAGAAAGATCACATACTGGGGTCCCGGATTAGCCACGGGGCCCGTTTCCGTTTATTCAGTTTGATTTAAGAAGGAACGCGCACAATCCATCCGGATTGTCCAGGTTTTTCATAGAAAAGTTCGTTTTTACTTAATTAGTTCAAAAATATGATTTTTGATCACTCTTGGTACTTTGATATTTTCGCAGGTTCATTAGTCGCGAACTTGTCGTTTTTTATAAAAACTGTGATCAACTCGAGATGTTAGAAGGTGCAAAACTAATAGGGGCCGGAGCTGCTACAATTGCTTCAGCGGGAGCTGCTATCGGTATTGGAAACGTCCTTAGTTCCTCGATTCATTCCGTGGCTCGGAATCCATCATTGGCTAAACAATCATTTGGTTATGCTTAGAATCCTTTTGCCGCCGCAAGGCTGGCTAATCGTACGCAGCAGGCTCGAAGACCCCTGGTTCTGGAAGGCACATGAGTCCGAACGCTATGTTGAATGTGCGGCAATTGTGGGATAATGATGGGGGCAGGCTCCGGGATTGGCAGCGTCTCTTCTTGAGGAAGAGGAAGGGGCCGCCCTGGTGGACTAAGCGGGGGGGAGGGGTTCCCCGCGTCACACCAGGCTATGACAGGATGCAGAATGTCTCCCGTGACTACCAAAGGTAAAAAAAAACATAAACTACAAATTATGGCCTAAGACTGATGAGTTGAGTGGAATCCTATCAGCCTTGGAAGCAGGGCCTAATCCCCTACTTGAGACGATGAAGGAAGCACTTCGGCATCGGCAGCGGTAGTTACAGGATCATCGGATAGCTATGAAAAGCATCTAGGAAGAAAGGACATTCTATTAGACTTCTTCTATTATAAATAGAAAGGCGAACCTATAGGCCTGTTTAGCGCCTTTCCAAAGTAAACCTAAAAAAACCTTTGCTTTGGGAAGTAAGGACCGAATGAAAAATGAAAAACGTCCGCTAATATTCAAATTAGCATAATTAATTAAACGTTAATCATTAAATTATGAAAATTTAACCACTTATCAATTAAAATATGTAGATTTTAATAAAAATATTTCTAGAATTTATTTACTGATTTATTAATTTATAAAAATTCATTTTATCAGCTATATTTTGCCTGAAAATCGTTCGTTTACCCCAAACAATTTCCAAAAATTCCACAAAAATTCCTAAATGCTCAAATCATGTCCCAAATCAACCTGTATCAATTCCAGAATGTAAAAAGGTAGTGCGATATTCTTTTCAGCCAAAATTCGGCTATAAAAATTCACACGAACGCAAATAAACAAAACACCTTTAAACTTCTCCAAATGATCCCAAATATCATATGTGATCAAAATACATCAAATCTGGGTTCCCAGAAAATTTTCATAATTTTTGAAGTACTTTAGCTATTTTTCCCAAATAAACGTCCCAATTCGGTAATAAATTCGCCAAATATTCTCGGATGGTCGAAAAATTACAAAATATAAACAGGGACTCATTGACATGATCCCTGATGTCCCAGAAAAATTTCAAGGCCTAACAATGTGCACATCACAACCTTAACCTAAATAGCCCGTAAGCGAGTGTTTCGGCATTACCTTAGCGGGTTTGGCTCGTTTCCGACTTTTTAATGAAGTTTTCAGGTTCTTGTGCTTCAAAGCAAGCTAGGTACAAGTCCTATATCACAAACCAATAAATATTTCATCAACATAACAGCCCTTAACTTAGGGTTTCGGCTAGTGCACAAAAACGAACTTTTGAAGCGTAAAAACGCCGTTTCAACCCTTTAATCCGTGTTTATGGCCAAAAAAACTATCAAAACAGGTTCCTTACCATGTGTATGATCAAAACATGTTTATGGACCATTTTTAGGATTTTTACACGGTTAGGAATGATTTTTAGTAACCAAGACATGTTTTTATGGTATTAAACAAGTTTAAACAAGTTCAAAAGCTACTTATTTAAGCTCTTTACCTTAGGGTTTGAAGGTTTTCTTGAATTTCAGCTTGCAACTTCTTGGACCTCAGTTTTTATAAACCAAATTGGATAAACAAGCTTCCCAAACAAGTTTTATAAAAGAATGGGGGGTGGGGGTGGGCTGTCCGATCGAAAGTCCATGGGCCTCCCCTCTGGGCTGTTTTGACCCATTAATCTGGTTTCTCAAGCCCAAATACAAGAAGCCCGGTCCAAATTTAGTTCGGGTTTGGTTTTTGGCGCGAAAAACTTATCGGGTGCGTTAACAGCGCGAAAACAAGTGTTTTTCGGCTAGTTTTGTGTAAAATTATAAAAACATACTATATATTTGTAAAAATCAAAAATATTTTCACGGATCGCTTAAAACAATTCAAATAAGTGTTTGGTAAGTCTTTTTCGGCTTATCGGATGATACAATGCTTGGTTTGTAACTATCATTCGCGTTTAAATCTATAGCGGGTAGTTAAACGAGCATATTTTCGTTTAACTTGTTTGCTATCAAACTAAGGTCATATTTCTAATGTTTTAGCTTGTATTAAACGTATATCACTTATAGATGGCCCCCCGAGATATCTGGGTCATAACCCGACCCGTTCGGTTAATCGTTCGTTTGTTACGCAAAAGGCGTTTATTTGCTTAATCGGTAAATACGTACTGAGGTGTATCTTGTTTTGGCTCAAATGTTACAATGATATAAAATAAAAGAAAATAGTAGTATATAAATACTATACTAGAGACAATAAACTAGTGGTATATTTAGACAACCTCTATAATAGATAGACTAAATAATAATAATAATAATAATAATAATAACAACAACAACAACAATAATAATAATAATAATAATAATATTAATATTAATAATAATAGTAATGATGATAAAAATAATAAAAATAAATAGAAAATGAAAATACTAATAATGAAAATAATATAATACAAGTTATAACAAGAGATAACCCCTCCTCCTACAAGTTCCTAACCTTAATTCTACGTCTCCAGGAAGTCCTATCCTGAACCATGTCCTCAGAGAGGTGCTAATCTAGCAAATCATACCTAATTCTCTCATCCCAAGTCAGTTTGGGTCTACCTCTACTCCTTCTCCCTTCTACAAAGATAGTTTCCACTGATCTAACGGGAGTCGTTTGTTGTCTTCTTTTTACATGTCCAAGCCATCTCAATCTGCCCTCTCTTTTTTTATCTGATATACTAGCTACCTCTAGTCTATCTCAAAACACCTCGTTTCTTATTCGGTCTAACCTTGTGTGGCCACACATCCACCTTAGCATCCTCATCTCTACTACCTCAAACTTACGCGCATGTGTCTTTTTGATGGCCCAACAATCTGTTCCGTATAGCATCGCAGGTCTAACCGCAACCTTATAAAACTTTCCCTTTAATTTAATTGGGAACCTCCTGTCACACAATACCCCTGTGGCAGCTCTCCATCTACACCATCCTTTCTGGACACGATGGACTACATCACTATCTATGCCCCTATCATTTTGTACAAACGATCCTAAGTATTGGAACTTGGTTGACAGCGGAACCTCTTGGCCTTCAATGGTGATTTGGACGTCCTCATCATCGTTTACCCCACCAAAGTCACAATAAAGATACTCGGTCTTTGACCGACTAATCTTTAAACCTTTACTCTCTAAAGCAGCTCGCCACTCCTCTAGTCTCATGTTGAGATCTTGTTTACTCTCGGCAATCAAAACAATATCATCTACGAAGAGCATGCACCAAGGAATAGGCTCCTGGATTGACTTTGACAACTCGTCTAGGACTACTGCGAAAAGAAACGGGCTTAACGATGAACCCTGATGAAGGCCTACCTCCATGGGGAAGAAGTCAGTATCACCCACAGGCGCACAAACACTTGTTTCAGACTTGGAATGCATATCCTTAATTATCTCTATGTATTTCCCAGAAACCCCTCTACCCTCAAGGCTATCCCAGAGAAATCGGCGTGGAACACTATCGTACACCTTTTCTAGGTCAATGAACACCATATGTAGGTTACGCTTTCTCTCTCTATACTTTTCAGTTAATCTTCTTAGGATGTGTATCGCCTCTGTAGTTGACCGTCCGGGCATAAAACCAAATTGATTCACTGATACCTGAGTTTCCCATCTAAGTCTAGCCTCAATAACTCTTTCCCATAGCTTCATAGTGTGGCTTAGTAGCGTGATACCTCTGTAATTACCACAACATTGTGCGTCTCCTTTCTTCTTATAAATACGGACTACGACACTACGTCTCCCTTGATCCGGCATGTTAACGGTTTTTAAAATAGCGTTAAACAAAGTAGTTAACCATATAACTCCTTCCTCTCCCAAACACTTCCACACCTCGATTGGTATGTTGTCTGGGCCAACTTCCTTAGCCTTTCCCATCTTCTTAAATGCATTCCTCACCTCTTCTTGAGTGATACGTCGATCATAGCAATTATTCCGTAGATATACAATTGTGTTGCCATTTTGTTGTTGGTGAGCACTGCCACTGTTGAAAAGGTTGTAAAAGTAGGTTTGCCATCTCAACCTGATGTCATGATCCTTGACTAATACACGCCCATCCTCACCTTTTATAAACTTCACGCCGCCTAGATCTTGCCTTCTGTGCTCCCTAGCTTTGCAATCTTAAACGTATCGTGTTCCCCCTCCTTTGTTTCCAAACGTTCATACATCCGTTTATAGGCTGTGTTCTTTGCTTTTAACACTACCTTTTTCGTCTATTTCTTGGCCCTTTTGTACATCTCCCTCAATCCGACTCGTTCCCTCTCATCTGTGCACCTCATAAGCTCCCTAAAACTTCCTTGTTTATCCCTGATCTTGTCTTGCACTATCTTATTCCACCGCCAAAACTCCTTATGACAACTTGCCTTTCCTGTTGTGACCCCAAAAGTCTCCTTCATCACTTGCGTAATCTTTGTCGCCAAGGTTTCCCATATCTAATTTGAGTCCCCATCTAGTTAAACCAAAGTCGATGATACGAGCTTATCTTTGAGTCCCCATATATATATATATATAACAATACGTATGAGCAATAGAGAAGTCGGGGAAGATGGTGTGGCTTATGTAGTGATGGGAACCCCTACTTGGAGAAGGATAAGATGATGTAAAGGGAATCCCTAATCCGGGGAAGGTTAAAATGATGTAAAAGGAATTCTCAATCTGGGAAAGGTTAAGATGATGTAAATGGAACCCCCAGTATCAGGAAGGTTAAGATGATGTAAATAGAACTTCTAACCCGAAGAAGGTTAGGCTATGTAAAGGGCTCCTAAACTGGAGAAGGTTAAGGTGGAATAGTGTCTGACTTTCCCTAGTCTGGTAAGGTAAATGGTTAAGGATGAAACTTATGGACAAAGGTGGAATATGATCCGACCTTCCTTGGTTCCACAGGGTAAAGGGTTAAGGATGAAGCTTAGGGATGAAGATGGAATAGGGTCCGAGTGTCCAACCTCCCCTAGTTCGGTAAGGTAAAAGGTTAAGGACAAAGCTTAAGGATGAAGGTGGAACCCGAGTCCAATCATCCCTAGTTTAGTAAAGTAAAGGGTTAAGGACGGAGTTTAGGGATGAAGGTGGAATAGAGCTCGACCTTCCCTCGTTCGATAAAGGGTCCTAAACAAGTAGGCATGGTAAGACTATCAAGGTAGAGAGAAATCCAAGAAGATGTTAGCGATGGGGATGGATCAGATGCATGTATTAGAGGTGGATGCTTCCTTTTATAGGAGAGGAGGAACTCCTTAATGGCCAAGTATTGAAGACTGGATTTCATATGGGCAAAGTCGGGCTTATTTAGGTGTAATGGGCCAGAAGTGGTTTCGGTCGAGGATTGTCTCTGGTCTTTAATTCGTTAGTACATGTCATGTGCTTATCTGTTAGTGGCTGCAACTCTTAGGTAGGGGTACATAAAGAGGTGTAAGTACCTTCACTGCATTAAATTCCTTAATCGCTGAGGCTCTACCAGATAAGATGCACTAGTAGCTAGTAAACCCAAATGTTTCAGCATACCTGAGTAGTGTTCTTCAAATCACTAGGCACCTCACAATAGGTTATGAAATTCTTTTGGTTGAGTTCCCCTAAAATTCAGTATATGAAGATCGGCAACACGACATGCTATACTTTTGTTGAGCTATCATATAAAACGCTTTGTGATAAATGGGAACATGCTTTTGTGATACTTTGTTTGAGTTACCTTAAATATCGTCCCATGACATCCAAGAATATGACATATTTGGTGTAGCTACCCGATAATACGCCCCATGATGTCGAAGAACATGGCATGACATACTTTGGTGTAGCTACATAATTATTAGCTCCATGACATTCGGTTACATGCTTAATCATAATCTGGTTGCTAGTTGCATCCCTGGGCACATTTATAGAATTTTCAACATTTAATTTTCACCATATAAGGCATCTATATTTCATGATTTTATGAAACACTTGTTTTGATGGAGCAAACTCTAGTTTGAATTGTTTCCATCTTCTCTGTAGGTTCGAAATGAGGAACAAAAATGAACAGAAGTTGGATAAAAGGAATAAAACAGTCCGTCAAAAAAATAGAAAATTTGATTTTTAATAATTCAATAATTTTTTACAGTTAACCAATAATAATCTCATCTAAAAGAAATTTCTTGCCACCACTCCCACCTTTTCTTATCGTTTCAAGGAAGTTTTACATTAATTAATTCATATCATTTTACGATCTAAAGGCCTAAAACATTAGTTTGAAAATTAGGAAAACATACATATAACAGAGTTAAGTTTTTTTTAACGGGTGTTGAATGAGAAAAAAATAGGGTAAAACATGGGATTTGTGGCAATTTTTTTTTTATAAAAGAATATCATAATTGATAAACTGCAAAAAAAAAATATTAGGATTATTAAAATCCAAATTTTTTTTTGTTTTAAGAAAAATAGGAAAAAAACTTAAGCTAAAAAGATATTTTTCATTCTAACTTAATTTTTGAATTCACGTTTCGCTGAATCTTGTAATGTGGAATTGTTATTATTATTGTTATTACTAGGTTTTATCCTCCATATTATGGGAGATGTTTTACATTTTTAGTTTTTTAATATTTATTTTTGAATTTTATTTTATTTTATTGTAAGAAATTTAATAATGTAATTACGGTTTGATGATGAAAAAGTTTCACAAATAAATGATATGTTATAATCCGTTGAAAAGCGATATGGATTCGGTGACCTGTGACCCGCTTATTTTCTTACTATAAAATTGTTTCTTAATTATAAATAATATATTTAAAAAAAATCGGATATTAAATTTTAGTATATACCTATTTTATGGATTTTCATATCAAATATTTGGTAAGATTAAATTTTAATTTAATGAGATGTTATAACCCGTTTAAGAGCTATCTAGGTTTGGTGAGACCCATACCCGTGAATTCGGGTCAAATGCATGAGAAACCTCTATTAACAAATAAAACAATCTAGTTTTTAACGGGTGTTGGATGAGAAAAAAATAGGGTAAAACATGGGATTTGTGGCAATTCTTTTTATAAAAGAATATCATAATTGATAAACTGCAAAAAAAAAATATTAGGATTATTAAAATCCAAATTTTTTTTTGTTTTAAGAAAAATAGGAAAAAAACTTAAGCTAAAAAGATATTTTTCATTCTAACTTAATTTTTGAATTCACGTTTCGCTGAATCTTGTAATGTGGAATTGTTATTATTATTGTTATTACTAGGTTTTATCCTCCATATTATGGGAGATGTTTTACATTTTTAGTTTTTTAATATTTATTTTTGAATTTTATTTTATTTTATTGTAAGAAATTTAATAATGTAATTACGGTTTGATGATGAAAAAGTTTCACAAATAAATGATATGTTATAATCCGTTGAAAAGCGATATGGATTCGGTGACCTGTGACCCGCTTATTTTCTTACTATAAAATTGTTTCTTAATTATAAATAATATATTTAAAAAAAATCGGATATTAAATTTTAGTATATACCTATTTTATGGATTTTCATATCAAATATTTGGTAAGATTAAATTTTAATTTAATGAGATGTTATAACCCGTTTAAGAGCTATCTAGGTTTGGTGAGACCCATACCCGTGAATTCGGGTCAAATGCATGAGAAACCTCTATTAACAAATAAAACAATCTAGTTTTTAACGGGTGTTGGATGAGAAAAAAATAGGGTAAAACATGGGATTTGTGGCAATTCTTTTTATAAAAGAATATCATAATTGATAAACTGCAAAAAAAAAATATTAGGATTATTAAAATCCAAATTTTTTTTTGTTTTAAGAAAAATAGGAAAAAAACTTAAGCTAAAAAGATATTTTTCATTCTAACTTAATTTTTGAATTCACGTTTCGCTGAATCTTGTAATGTGGAATTGTTATTATTATTGTTATTACTAGGTTTTATCCTCCATATTATGGGAGATGTTTTACATTTTTAGTTTTTTAATATTTATTTTTGAATTTTATTTTATTTTATTGTAAGAAATTTAATAATGTAATTACGGTTTGATGATGAAAAAGTTTCACAAATAAATGATATGTTATAATCCGTTTAAAAGCGATATGGATTCGGTGACCTGTGACCCGCTTATTTTCTTACTATAAAATTGTTTCTTAATTATAAATAATATATTTAAAAAAAATCGGATATTAAATTTTAGTATATACCTATTTTATGGATTTTCATATCAAATATTTGGTAAGATTAAATTTTAATTTAATGAGATGTTATAACCCGTTTAAGAGCTATCTAGGTTTGGTGAGACCCATACCCGTGAATTCGGGTCAAATGCATGAGAAACCTCTATTAACAAATAAAACAATCTAGTTTTTTTTAACGGGTGTTGAATGAGAAAAAAATAGGGTAAAACATGGGATTTGTGGCAATTTTGTTTTTATAAAAGAATATCATAATTGATAAACTGCAAAAAAAAAAATTAGGATTATTAAAATCCAAATTTTTTTTGTTTTAAGAAAAATAGGAAAAAAACTTAAGCTAAAAAGATATTTTTCATTCTAACTTAATTTTTGAATTCACGTTTCGCTGAATCTTGTAATGTGGAATTGTTATTATTATTGTTATTACTAGGTTTTATCCTCCATATTATGGGAGATGTTTTACATTTTTAGTTTTTGAATTTTATTTTATTTTATTGTAAGAAGTTTAATAATGTAATTACGGTTTGATGATGAAAAAGTTTCACAAATAAATGATATGTTATAATCCGTTTAAAAGCGATATGGATTCGGTGACCTGTGACCCGCTTATTTTCTTACTATAAAATTGTTTCTTAATTATAAATAATATATTTAAAAAAAATCGTATATTAAATTTTAGTATATACCTATTTTATGGATTTTCATATCAAATATTTGGTAAGATTAAATTTTAATTTAATGAGATGTTATAACCCGTTTAAGAGCTATCTAGGTTTGGTGAGACCCATACCCGTGAATTCGGGTCAAATGCATGAGAAACCTCTATTTACAAATAAAACAATCTAGTTACTTGAGAGAATTTAAGGAGTAACCAGAGAGCTTTAAAAGGTTTCGTTTATATATATTATAGATATAGATTATTATTATTAATTGGTCAAAAAAGAATTATCCAATATATTAAAGCAAACATTGCTGCTATAGTAAAGTAAAGACTTTGACATTTTCAGTCCCTCAAGTTTTATATTGTTTTAAGTTAATCTTCTAAAGTTTTAAACTATATTAGTTTGATCCCTAATATTATCTTTTTTTAAACTTTGTTTACTTTGCAATTTACTCCCTCAAAGTTTTCAAGGTTTTAATGGTTAACATACTATGTTTTTAATTCTTTTGGTATGTAATTATGAAATGTTTATTTTAATCTATACCACGATGTTAAAACGGAGGTGTAATCGTAATAGTATATAAGTTTGGTTGAAAACGGAGTTGTGTTCATAATACTATAATAGAGTGTTTTTTATATCGTAAGTTATATACCAATTGTCAGTTCTACATTGATACCGTAATGAACCGTATTGACCAAGTTCTTTTGATATTTAGATAAACTCTTTTCTTTTTATTGTGTCAAAGTAATAGTCGTTATGATGTATTTGTATATCCGCGTTTAAAATATATGGGTTCCCGCGTAACGCAAACACACCAGTTTAGTTTAAAAGTATACTAGTCATTCGTACATGCAATATTAGTTGGGCTAAAGTTAGATTCAACAGTTTCGGTCCGGCCCAATAACCCTTGAGAGATGGCGGGAAACCCCTGTCTATTTCCCCGCCAAAATGCGTTAGATACATAAAGCCATCCACACAACAATTGAAATCACATCAATTTGTCTTCCAGCTTGAGAGCAAGATGGACGGCGCCTACTTCATCGACGAGCAAGCCGCCAGCGTCGAAAACCACTTCTTAGATTTCCTCAGAAGGTACTCAGTCTCAGACTCTGTTATTAATGAATTAGGGTGGGTTAGTAATAATGCTTTCATTGTTACAGCTTCAAGGTTGACCCGAGTTCCCGAGAGGCACCCTTTTACGAATCGGAGATCGCAGCCGTGAGACCCAACGAGTCCAACTCCATGTTTATCGATTTCTCCCATGTCATGACCAGAGAGTCCCTTCAGAAAGCCATTTCTGAAGACTATTTGAGGTTTGAACCCTACCTGAAGAACGCCTGTAAGCGGTTTGTGATGGGACAGAACCCCACGTTTATAACCGACGACAACCCCAATAAGGATATCAACATTGCATTTCACAATCTTCCTATCATTAAAAGGTACGCTTGTGGATAAGGCTGAGCACGGTTCGCTTATTAGGCGAAACCCAAACCGAAACCAAAGTAATCGGTTATTTGAATATGCAAACCGTTCGGTATTCGGTTCAGTTACTTTTCAATTATTTGTTGGCATTGCAAAAAAAAAAAATTAAAAATGAAAATGCATACTTTGTTTAAGTACCAAAGTCCACGTGTATATACGTGGAACTATGAATGAATACTAAGTTGCTAAATAGAGTTTAAAAATTTTAAAGCATCAAAAGTTTAGTCTCTCTTCATTCATCATCTTATTTATTTAGCTTAAAAGTTTAGTCCATTCCTCATCATCTTGATAATCTTTATCATCGTTAATCGTTTCGGTTTTTTAAAAATGGATAACCGAATCGAAACCGAAATTTTTCTGTTTTTCAAAAAAACAAAAAATTAACATTCGGTTAATGCTTCGGTGTGGTTTTTTCGATTAATTCAGTTTCGATTCGGTCAATTCAGTTTTCTGCTCACCCCTACTTGTGGATTACGGATAAATAAAAGAAAACAAAATTTATTTTTTAATATATATTTTGGTTTACAGATTGAGAGAGTTGAGTACTTCTGAGATAGGTAGGCTAGTATCAGTAACAGGTGTGGTGACCAGAACAAGTGAGGTTAGGCCTGAACTCATCCAAGGCACTTTCAAGTGCTTAGAATGTGGGACCATTGTTAAAAATGTTGAGCAGCAGTACAAGTACACTGAGGTATGAATGCTGCTTTTGTTGGATAAAATTGATTTATTTGTTTACTGATTGTCATATAATATGCAGCCTTTGATATGCATGAATGCTACATGCTCAAAGAAAGGAAGGTGGACACTTTTGAGACAAGAAAGCAAGTTTGCAGATTGGCAGAGGGTTAGAATGCAGGAAACATCAAAAGAAATACCCGCAGGATCGTTACCGAGGTCGTTGGATGTTATTCTGCGCCATGATATTGTTGAGCAGGCTCGAGCCGGTGACACGTATGCTATTCAATCTAATTTCTAATTTGATGCTTATCATTTAATATGTTAACTAAAATAACTTTTGCAGGGTCATTTTTACCGGCACTGTGGTTGTGATACCTGATATTTTGGCATTGGCGGCTCCGGGAGAAAGAGCAGAGGTTCGCAGAGAAGGTGGTCAAAGTCAACGCTCAGGCGCTGGCAGTGTTCAAGAAGGTGTTAAAGGTCTTCGTGCGTTGGGAGTTAGAGATCTTTCTTATAAGCTTGCGTTTATCGCAAACTCAGTGCAGGTCTTTGGTTTAACTCTTTCTATCGTGTTAATTTTGAAGCAAACTTGAGAGTTTATTATGTTGTCAAATGACACAAAATGCATATTCAGGATTCGTACTTCTCTGATAAATATGTGTGTGTCCATTTTTAAGCTGTCATTGAATTTGTTGAATGGATTGTAATTATGGACTTTTATGCAGATCTGTGACGGTAGAAGGGATTCTGACATTAGGAACAGGAAGAGAGATGCTGAGGATGATGACATTCAGCAGTTCACGGTTGGTGTTCCCTTACCTTTAAGGGTGCAAATGAACCAAGCTGGCTCTTGAGCTATTCGTGATTGGCTCATCAAAAGCTCAAATCAAGCCGAGCTCAAGACTTTGAAATTAGCTTGTTTAATAAACGAGCCCAGGAGCTTAAACGAGCAACGAGCCTGGGCTTCACTTATCACGCTGGCTTGGGAGCTTAAACGAGCCTATTATATATATAACATTTATTATGTGTGTAAAATATTTTCTATATATAAAATTTGATAAAAAAAACTGAATATAAATAATAAACGAGCCAAGCTCGAGCTTGAAAATACGATTCAGAAGCCAAGCTTGAGCTTTAGAAAAAGAGCTTGATGCAAGCCAAGCTTGGGCTCGTCTAGGCTTGTTTGCACTCCTAAAATAATGTGAGTTGTAATACTAATAACATTAGTTTCATACTACCTAAAAGAACATGTTAGTTCTAAAGCGTGTTTTTTCATCATGGATATTATGCTTGTAGTCTCAGAATATTCTTTGAACGGGTGGGTTCAATAAAAACTTGTAATCAACATGCTTATCATGTATTTCATTTATTATTGTAGCCTGAGGAGAAAGCTGAGGTTAATGCAATGAGAAACACCCCCGAATTTTTCAATGAGCTTGTTAACAGTATTGCTCCTGCTGTTTATGGTCATCAAGACATCAAGCGTGCAATCTTACTTATGCTTTTGGGTGGGGTTCACAAGTTTACTCATGAAGGAATCAATCTTCGAGGCGACATCAATGTCTGCATTGTTGGCGATCCCAGTTGTGCGAAATCTCAGTTTCTCAAGTACACAACAACTTTAGTTCCTAGATCTGTTTACACATCTGGAAAATCTTCATCTGCTGCTGGATTGACTGCCACTGTTGCAAAAGAGCCTGAAACCGGAGAGTTTTGTATAGAGGTACATTCTTCTGTTAAAGTTCTTGAATCTTTAAAGATGGCATTTTGACCCAAAAAAATCCATTTTTGGAGATTTTGCTTCAAACCCATGAAAAAAATTGGATCTTTAATTGCCTACGTGATATATAACAAACACCGAAACATGATGTTAAGGTATAAGATAAAAGAACAGAATATTAGCATCATTAAACAGTAATATATTATCGTATTAAAGAAAAGTAATCAGAAGCATGACCTTATTGCCTACGTGATATATAACAAACACCAAAACATGATGTTAGGTATAAAAGAACAGAATATTAGCATCATTAAACAGTAATATATTATCATATTCAAGAAAAGTAATCAGAAGCACGTCCTTAATTCAAACTCATGAAAAAAATCGGATCGTTAGTCGCCTATGTGATATATAAAAAAACAGTTGAACATGAATTTAGGATATATGAACAAAAACAGAAACAAGATTAAAAAAGAACAGTTCTTTTTCATGTACCTTGAAATATGCTAAATCGGAGTAATCTCATGTCAACGAAAGATGTATTGTGCATCTGACTATCCAGATCTTTCAGAGATATTTTTTACATTTTCTATGTTTCTGGTTTCAGGCTGGTGCACTAATGCTTGCTGACAATGGTGTTTGTTGCATTGATGAGTTTGACAAAATGGATGTAAAAGATCAGGTAAGAAGTTATCTCACTGTTTGATATATGCAATATCTTAATGTTATTATTATTAATTATTATCTTTAAAGGTTGCAATACATGAAGCAATGGAACAACAAACAATAAGTATTACAAAAGCAGGAATACAAGCAACATTAAACGCCAGAACATCAATTTTGGCTGCTGCGAATCCCACTGGAGGCCGTTATGATAAATCCAAACCGTTGAAGGTAACATTATATTTTGATTTGTTATATTTATATGTTATAATGTATTGCAATGTGTTAACGAAGTTCGAAATAATACTGCAGTACAATGTTGCTCTTCCACCAGCCATTCTTTCACGGTTTGACTTGGTCTACGTTATGATTGATGACCCTGATGACACAACAGATTATAATATTGCTAATCACATTGTTGATGTGCATAAAAAAGGCGATGTTGCGGTTTCTAAAATGTTCACAACTGCACAATTGAAGCGTTACATTGCATACGCCAAGACCAAAAAGCCAAAGGTTCATTTTGCTTTTCTTTCATGACATTTTACAAATAAATATATTAGCTGAAAATGGAACCTCTGAATGCAGCTAACTGCAGATGCTAGAAAACTTTTGGTGGATTCTTATGTTAATCTGCGTAGAGGTGATACAGCACCGGGAAGTAGAGTTGCATATCGCATGACAGTTAGACAGTTGGAGGCATTAATCAGACTGTCAGAAGCAATTGCCAGGTGTCACCTAGATGATGAGGTATCTTCTGTATGTCTACTTTAATAGAAAAGTATCTTGGATGCCATGTGGCATAATTCTACGCTTCCACAATCTATTTTTCCAGCCCAAATTTCCCCTTTGACTTTTTTTTCAAAAAGTTACTAAAATTTTCTTACTTTTTTCCATTCTATTATGAAACAAACAGATAACCATTATATATTATTTTGCAGTCTATATATATATATTAATTTGGTTGTAATTATTAACTATCTTTATTATTTAGAACTTTTATACAAACCAAGTCTTTTAAATATTATGGCTCTTATATAATTAGTATTAATTGGTGTACATATACAGTTATATGCAAGTTTAATCATATCTTAACTCAATATATTGTCTTATAATTATTAAATCCTTATTACCAAGTATATAATATATGCATTTATTCAACCCGTGTAATACACAACTTATAACATGCTCATGATAAATTTGGTCAATTGTGTTTTGCGTTTCAGGTTCACCCACGTCATGTTAAACTAGCAACGCAACTGCTAAAAACGTCAATAATCAGGCATGTTTTAACGTTGATAGTTGTAAAATGGTTGAATAGTTAAATAGTCTACTGCACAAACCAAATGTCACTAATTATGTATACGAACCTGCAGTGTCGAGTCAACCGAAATTGATTTGACCGAGTTTCAAGAAGATGTTCCAGAAGATGGTGAAAATGGAGAAAATGATGAAGCTATGCCAGATGCTGACGCGACCAATGAGCATCCAAACGAAAATGGTAAACCTATGGATATTATAATTAAAATTTTATTAAAATTATTTTTAATTCCTTTTGTTATGATTTTAAAGTGGACACTTGTTTTTCTTTTTCAGTAAACGCAGAAGCGAAGAAACTGGTTATAACAGATGAATACTTTCAGATGGTGACTCAAGCCCTTGTGATGCGTCTTAGACAGCACGAGGAAACAGTTGCGCGTGAAGGTATGCAGCATTGTTGTTTATGTTAGTTATAAGCATGATGAGCTCTAGAATATTAGACGCGAGTTGATGTATATATATTTTGTTGTTTTTCAGGGAGCGGGCTAGCTGGAATGAGGCAAAGGGATTTGATACAGTGGTATGTGGATCAGCAGAATGCAAAGGAAAAATACACATCCGTAAAAGAGGCGAAGGCGGAAATCACCAAGATTAAAGCTATAATAGAGGTAAAAGAAATTGTTTGTAACCTGTTTACATACAAATGGGTTGATTGCAGGGTTGTTCATTGGTTCGCGTTTGGATTTTATCCAGTCTTAAACTTAAACCAAAACCGAATAAGATAAGCGTGTCATCGAGCCGAATAAGAATTAGGTTTGGTTTTGGTTATAAGAACCGACTAAACTGAATTTAACCGAATTGATTTTTAATCCTGTAAAATCATTTTTTAAAATAATTTAGTTTATTTGTTATTATAATCTACAAGTAATATATAAAGATAAGTTAATTTGGTCTAGTTTTCTACTTGAATTTATTTTTGTATACAGATAAGTAAATTTGGTATAACTCTTTGTTAAGTAACTAATTTTTTTATTTGAAGTATTGTACAAAGATTAATACTTGTCTAGTACTGGATATATCATGTATGATATTTCTTAAAAAATGTTGATATTCGGTTAATCGGTTAATACAGGTTATTCAGTTATAACCGAATTCAAAATTTGCATAACCGAAAACAAAGATATTCAGTTATTTGACTCATTTTGTGTCGTGATTCGACCTCTTATTTTAGTCATAATTAACAAGTTAATCGTTTTTTTAACGTAAGCGTGCTTTGTGAGGGATGCAGAGTTTGGTAAAAAGGGAAGGGCATTTAATCGTGGTGGACGAGGAGGAAGCGGGACAAGAGGATGATGATGGAAATGGAAGACGGTCTGCTCGGAACAACAGGATTCTTGCAGTGGCACCCAACTATGTTATTGGTTGATTAAGTTTGATGGATACTAATTGTTTGGTAGGTTAAGAAACTAGACACTGTGAAGCCTGTGATGAATGCTATATGCAGTTATCTGTTGTGATGGAACTTATAAATGTTTTCTACTTTTAGTATTATTATTGTTAATGCTATTGTTGATGCACCTTTTTCACTAGGAAAAAGGATTTTGTTTCATAGTCTTTTGAAAGGAGTTCATTGTTTTGTTGAAAACTGTCAAATGAAAAAGCCCAATAAAAATGATGTGATACACTGTTTTGCTAAGCGCGATGCGACAAAGGACATAGTCATGGGTGTTCATGGTTTGTTTGAAACCTTAACTCGTTCAAACCAGTAACCAACATTTGACATTAAACACGCACAACTAACACCGGCTCTCGTAACTGTCACTGATTACTCGTGTGAGGCGCTTGGTCATGTGTGTTACGTGGCGCTGGACACACGTTTATTAACCGCAAGAGTGTGTAAACTACTTCAAGACCGTAATTGATGTCTGAACATGTGTAACCGGTCTGAAAATCATATTGAAAGCTGAAATGTATGATAATTTTGAAACATCCTTTTTTTAACCAACACGTTCTAACCGAAGACCCCGTTCGACCCGTACCTCTTCCGACAAGAACTAAATTAACCCTTTTTGGTATTAACCAGTTTTGACCCTAACCTGTGATGACCCAAACTCATGTTGACCCATTACCCGAACCCACCCTACTAGACCTATTTGTCGCTCATAACTGGTAATTACGTAACATGTTAAAGTACTTTGTTGGACACGAGTTTATCAACCACACAATGTGTCAACTACTTCACGCTTGTAACCCGGTTGTAAAAATCCCGACTAGGCTACGATTAATACTCGATTATCGCTAGTCCATACCCCATCGCTTAATTGTTGATAAATTGCTATTTGGTCAAGCTCGGTCAAAATTGAAACTTTTATATATAAAATTTGGTATATAATTGTTTTTTTCGAAAACTACATGTAAATTTCAATTCGATTAAAACCTATTAATCCCGATTAATTGCTAGTATCTACCCCACTGCCCCCGATTAGCGCCTATCGAGTTCTACAACACTGCGCGTAACTAACTTCTCAACGCACGCAATCGGTCTGAAAACCATATTGAAAAGCTGAAATGCATCATAATTTTGGAACTCCCTTTTTTAACCAACATGTTTTAACCCGCAAACCGTTCAGACCCGACCTTTTTCGACCCCAACCTCTTCCAACCCAAACAAAGTTAACCCTTTTTCGTATTAAGCTGTTCCAATCCTGAACAGTTATGACACGAATCCCTGTTGGCCCGTTACCCGAACCCACCCTACCAGACTCGTTTTTCGCTCATTACTGGTAATCATGTAACATGTTAAACTACTTTGTTGGATGCACGTTCATCGACCACCAGAATGTGTAAACTACTTCGCGCGTGTAAATGACGTCTGAACGCACGTAACCGATCTGAAAACCAGATTGAAAAGCTGAAATGCATAATAATTTTGAAAAATCATTTTTTGAACCGACATGTTCTAACCCGAAAATCTTGCTAACCCGACCCATTTCGACCTGAACCTCTTCCGATTCGAACTAAATTAACTCTTTTTGGTATTAACCTGTCCAACCCTAACCTAATATGACCCAAACCCGTTTTGACCCATTACCCAAAGCCACCCCTACCAGACCCGTTTGTTGCTCATAACTGGTAATCAAGTAACATGTTAATTTTTTAAAATTAAAAACTATAACAATATCACACTGAAGTTAAAAATAAAAAGAATAAAATTCTCGTTTCTATGTTATAACCTGTTTTAAAAAATATCAATATATGAAAAAAATTATGGGTGCTTGAAAACCGTGAGGGTAGTTGGAATAAAATTTGTGTGTGGGGGGGAGGGGGCAAAATTTAATTATTGTTTAATGAAAAATTCAATAATAAAAATTCCATCTTTTTACAGTTGGCCGATAACAATCCCACCTGAGAATATTCTTGCCACCAATCCCACAGTTTACACTATTTTTTCTCATTGGATAGGTATAGAAAGAAAAGTTTTTATTAGAATTTCAAACTAATGTTCTAGGACTTTTGTTCGGCATGATGATACGAGCTAAGTAAAAAGTCTGAAACGGTACTCCAAACATAGGCCGGCCTGAATAATTGGAAGTTTAAACACCCGAATTGAAGCATCGTTTCATCGTTTGGAGCACCGTTCGAGGTAAGTTTTACATTAATCGATTTGTATTCCCTTTTCGAACAAATGCCGTAAAACATCATATTGATATTTTGTAACCGGTAATCATGTAACATGTTAATTTTTTAAAATTAAAAACTATAACAATATCACACTGAAGTTAAAGAGAATAAAATTCTCGTTTTTATGTTATAATCTGTTTTAAAAAATATCAATATATGAAAAAAAAGTATGGGTGCTTGAAAATCGTGAGGTAGTTGGAATAAAATTGGGTGGGGGTGGGGGGGGGGGGGTTAATTATTTGTTTAATGGAAAATTTGATAATAAAAAATTATGTTAATTTTGTATCATGGCTGACCATTGGTATCAGCCACGGGAAGATCAGAAAATTTCTGGATCAAGGAACGTATACCATAACATTTGGTATCACGTCCTTGTTGATCCAGAAAAATTTGGTCTTCCACTCATGAGCACTCCGCGGAGGCTCAGTGCCTATCGCCTTCTTGGAAACGGCGCAGCTGAACCAGCTCCCGCGTACTTGGAGCTTGTAGATAGCACAAAAACGCTCCACAGAAGGAGTCTCCCTCAATGACCTGCAGCAGAACTCAAAATGTCGCTGTCGCATAAGTCCAAAAGGATGCATCTGGGATATGCGGATCCCAGTTGCAGTAAGAAAATCACTCAAAAACTTTGTTATTGGCAGCCTGAAGTTTCCGGTGGTGAAATATTCCCCGTACAAGGCAATATTGCCTGACGGAGCTCCGGCCTCCACTTCGGCACCAATCCGTAGAGATTGACAATGTATTGAAAGTCTCCCTCTCTCCAGTTGATCTGGTTATTCTTGACGATAGACGGTGAACTTTCTCTTTTCCAACCAGCCATTAAAGCAGTAGTGAATATCACACAGCGAGCTATTGTGTAATAGAAAAGAAGCAGAAGGAGAAATAGATGTTTATCAGAAATTTTTGCAAGTAGAATGACAAAGGAAACGCTCACCCTCTTTTATACTCATCGCAATTAATGTGATATGAAGAGGAACAGCTCACCATAACATCATCGTCCAATCAGAAAGTGACACGTTAGACGGGAACTGAAAAAAACGAAATGATTTTGAATCAGCCGCCTAAAAATACGTGCAGACATCTCAAAAGTCACCCCTGAAAGACTCAGATGGAAACCGTCAAATCTCAAGACATGAAACAGTAACCCTAGTCTAGAAAAACTGTGAACATCCGCGGATCAACAACTCAACTCACGCCAAAGAACAAAGAGCAGCAAGTCCATAATTCCACCCGCGACATCACATTACGGAAGAAATAATGGATTGGGGGGGGGGGGACTTATAGATGTAGGGTAGTAAACTACCCATGCATCAAGAGACACGTCTCGCGGGTCTCCAACTCAACCCGCGGATTATCATTGAGCATCCGCGAAAGGAACCCGCGGACCACATAAACTATTATACCTTTTTCAAAACAAATCTGTTTTCGCTAAAATTTACATCGATTTGTTCACCGAACACCCGCCCCGTGATGTTGGTGTTGCCCAACGGCAAAGTTTTTGTGGAGAATTTACCGTTCAAAACACCGCTCAAATCATCTTCCTTTTTTATTTTCTATATAAATATTGTACAATATAAATAGGGATTAAGAATGCTTGAGAAATCGGAGATACAGGTGGAGAAGAAAGTGGTTAAATAGTTAAAATTTATTTTAATATTTTATTACTAAGAATGCCATGAAACGGTTTCAATTACAATTTTATTTTAATATTTAAATTGTAAGACCTTTCGCATCAAGGCCATTCATAGCTTATGTGGAGGAAATTTGTGAGAATAATGGAAAATACAGGTGTTGTGGAGGTTGATGTGGAGGCCATCCATCCTTAAAGATCCTTCATCAAGGATGGTGGTTTGTGGGTCATCCATGTTGGTGATATGAAAATTATGAGGTTGTTGTAGGAAGAATGAATGTGATATTGTTGTAGGTAAAAGTGTTTGTGAAAAAAATAAATAGAAAGTTGACGTGGCACGCTGACTAGGCTGTTTGTAGAGAAAATTACTCTGAACTGATGCGGACGGTCTAATGTATTTTATTTTTTCATAATTATTTAAGTATGTTAAATAGTTTTTAGTTAATAACTTGTTTTTGTTAATTTTCTTAAAAGAACTAATATATAGGTTTGTATAATTTTTTTTAACACATCGATGTAAATTTTAACGAAAACATATTTGTTTTGAAAAATGTATTTTTTTTGTCTCGTAAACGATTTTGACACGTGTATGGACGGATAAGTTTGATGAAATATATTTACGTTTTCAGCTAACCTAGTGCTCGACAACGATGGCTACTCGAAATGTAATTTTATTAATGTTAATTCTTAATTTTAGTCTTTTTATTAATTTTAGTTGTAATTGTAATTTTATTTCTATTTAATTATTAATTCTAGTTATATATATATTATTATTTTATTTGAAAAAGAAGGCAAGAGATGGTATTGTAAATTGGAAGGCAAAACGACATGTAAACCCTTTAGTGTAAGGAAAAAAACTGGATGGGAACGGTTGGCCGTTGAAATGGACCCATCGATCTTTTGGGAAATGGTTTTGTTGTCCACGTAAGATCGACGTGTGGCAGGAAGTGGGGGCCACCACGAGGTAAGTCCTACGTTTGGTGACCAAGTCTACATTATCCTCGTCGGCGATGACGGTGAGACCCAAGCCGCTGATGGGATGGATGAAGATCCTACTCTGCACCACGTGTACTTTCCTCAAAAATATCATCCAAATATTTCAATAATATAATAATAATTGCCACATTTTAAATATAACTTCAAGGCTCATGTTGTATTATTAGATTAATTTATACGTTTGATGACTTTTAAATGTAGTCTGAAAAAGTTTCTACCAATACTTTTGCAAGATGCAAACATTGTAATAATCTGGAGGCGGTGGCATTTTGCTACATAAGCGGAAGTGATGTTTATTATGTAATTATACTATGATTCAAGAAACAATTATACTTGTAAATTTATATAGTATAATTAAATTACATTATTTGTTTCTTAACTTATAGTGTAATCAGGCTATACTTTTATTACCAAAATGCAATCGCATGAAACTTTCATTCGATTTATATATATTTCGTACGGGAAATCAACTTTGTATTAAATTCAACCTCTATAATTATAACTATAATAGCCACAAATAATAATCTATATTCGTAAATTTTGACTAATTAGACTTCTAGTTTTCATTTTCATTCACATTTTTAATAGGCAATATAATCTAACAAAAAAACTAACCCCGTGTACCCCTATAGAACAATGATTTTACCCCTATTAAAATGTTACAATGATTTTACCCCTATTAAAATGTTTTAGATGTAAGGGCATATCAAGTTAAGTTTATGTTAGATTTAAGTTATCTTAGCGAATAATAACGAAAGTTAAAGTTAAGAGTGTTTTTTGTGGCATTGTTAGTATGGATTATTATCGGCTAAAAGGGGTGAATTATTAAACTCCAATTCATCTAATTTATTTAGAAATAAACATGTTTTAAAGTATAATTTGCATATTGTTTTGCTTTTGTATAATTTATACTAGGTTAGATACATGTTTGATATACGGGTTGGATAAAATAATATATTTATTTTCATAATAAATGTTAGGGATCGGATTTTTAGTATCCTCAGCAAACACTATATTCTAAACAACTCCAGGATGTGGTATCCTCCAAGGTAACAGGTATCCTAAATACGTTATATAACTAACAATTTGTTCGCAGACTTTTTTTGTTTACCAGGTCAAAGACCGTTACTATGATCTCCCGAAGACTCGCACTTTAAGTTAATAGATCGTGACAGGAAAGGAAACATATTGATTAAGGGGATTAATGGCTCATTGGATTTAGTCCAAAAGTTTCCTAAATTATAGGCCATATTGTTAGCTTTATTTTTGTATAAATAGAGCACTACTCGGATCAAACAACACACACTTTTTAGCACTCGAGACTTACTAGTACTCGCTCTCATTGTAATCACGATCCGATTAAGCTCCACCACTTGTAACCACTTTATTATTAATAAATCGGTGGTGATAGTTTTCACCACCTGGGGTTTTTTTTCTTGTTGTCCTAAGGATAACAGGTTTTTTCCTCGCAACAAATCTCTATGTTCAAGCCATATTTAGAAGCACCTAGTCCCATTTTACTAATTTGGTTGTAAAATCACACTTGTTAATTTTTGACCAAAACAGTTTGTCGCTCACCGTGGGGCTATCGGTGCTTCAATCCTTGAAATCCATTTCTTTCATTTTCAATCACTTTCATTCTCTTTACAATGGCCTCACAACCAAAAGCCAGTTCGGTCTTTGCTCCGGTGGTCACCGCTGCTTCAAATGTCAACCCAGGACCTCCACCAGTGCCGAAGAAGAACACTCAGCCCAGAGGAGAACTTCCATCATTCGCGGGATCCTCTACACGGGTAGACCCGGTTATTTCTAACAATGACATTTTTGCTTGATGAAACAGGTCAAAACACACATGGAGCAGCAAGAAAAGACCAACTTAAGGCTATTTAAGGAGATTGACGGGATCAAAAGGAGGCCAGGGCAAGAGGCTACTCCAATCATGCCTAGGATTCTTGATTTTGGTTCTCCAGGATCATCCATCCTTCAGAATCCCGGATCCTTGGGGACACAATCAACTAGGACTCCGTCTCAACAGCAATTAGGATACGGAGGAACTTATCTTCCGATATCCTTGGAATTACCTAGACCAACGAGGCCAGAATCCATCAACATGCAGCCTCGTTCAACCACGCCAGCTGGCGTATTCTCATCAGGATCTCCCATGGTGTCCTCTGAAGTGCATGTCGGGGACGGTATCCCAATGCAGGCGTCACCTTATCCTGAGGATACCCTCAATGGAAATATTTGTCGTCATGGCTCAGGATACCAGAGGCCTAGCCACGATCTCGGTAACAATTCACTTAATGCAAATTTATACACTAATCGTGGATCTGTGCAGGATAAGGGAATATATCCCGAGATAGCAAGGGAATTGCAGAAAATGAAAGACATGATTTCCAATATCCCAGGGATAATACGTCCCATAGCTGAAGTCCCCGCAGGTAGCCACAGGTTATCCAGGTTCACTTGGCCTATATGTGATATAGAAATCCCCAAGAAGTTCCAAACTCCCAGCATGAAGCTGTACGACGGCACTACGGATCCTGAGGAACACGTAGCTCAGTATCGAGAAAGGATGGAGATTAACCCCATCCTCATTGACATCAAAGAAGCTTGCCTATGCAAGGGATTCGGTTCAACATTGACGGGGCCAGCCTTCAAATGGTTATTGAGTATTCATTCCAACACTATTACTTCATTTTCTCATTTGCTTAACTTGTTCAATAATCAATTTTCTTGTAGTAGATCTTTTGAGAAAATGACGGGTGATTTATATAGAATTGTTCAGCGTAATAATGAATCCTTAAGGGATTGCATAACCAGATTTAGCAGGGAAGCTTTGGAAATTCTCAACCTTGACATGGCAGCTGCTGTTGAAGCCTTCAAGATGGGATTAAGGAAGGATTCTCCTTTCTATGATGATCTTGTCATGACTCCATGCAGGAATTTTGATGAAGTTGGAAACAGGGCGTTAAGATACATTCGGCTAGAGGATGACAAGAAGGATCATGGAAACTTGGTTATCCTGAAGTATAAGTCCACCAACAAAAAATCAGACTCTCCATAGAAATTCTCTAGGCCAAGCCTTATTCCAAGCAGGATAATCCCAGGATAAATGCTGTGGTAGAAGAGGAAGACGATGAAAAGTATCCTAAAATCTCTGAATATTGTTTTAATATTGATATTGTTGGTGTGATATGTGCCATGCAGGATTTAGGTGACAAGGCCAGATGGCCTAAGAACAATGAAAAGCCCGGATCCATCAAAGACAAGTCCAAATGGTGTGCATTCCATGAAGACTTTGGCCATCGCACTGAAGATTGCATAGCACTTCAGAAAGAAATAGGATACCTATTCAGCAAAGGATACCTGAAGGAACTGTTTGGAAGAAACAAGAACAAGAGTCAGGATCCTGTCAAGATACCTGAAAGGGCACCTTCTCCTCCACCCGGAGCTAAGGTTGTATCCTTTATCTAAAGAGGATCCGACATCTGTGGAACCTCATATTCAGCAGCTAAGAAGCGTTCCAAAGAAACAAAGATGGACAACGAGAAAGACCTCTCTACACTTCCACTCTGACAACTCAAAGAATCATATCATTCGATGAGGAGGATCGATGTAATATTGTGGATCCCAACCATGATGATTTGGTAATCACTTTATGTATAGCTAACTGTTTTGTGCGCAGGATACTCGTTGATGGAGGAAGCTCTGTGAACATTATCCAAATGGATGCCTTGAAGAAGATGGATATCCCGGAAACGGAGATTATCCCGAAATCCTCAGTTATCGTAGGGTTCAGTGGCAAGACCAAGAATACTTTGGGAGAAATCAAACTTCCAATATATATTAAGGGAACTAACTCTCTACAAAAATTTTGTGTTATTGACTCATTATCTTATTGAAAGGTGATATTAGGCAGACCCTGGATTCACAGCATGAAGGCAGTACCCTCAACTTATCATTAATGTGTGAAACTCCCAAGTCCTTGGGGAGTCATCAAAATTGAAAGTGATTAGAAAGATGCCAAGGAATGTTATGCTTCATCCATGAAGTGGACTACAAAGCCTACTCAAGCATAGCATTACAGAAACAGCCAGGGAAGGTCCTGCAAGCAAGAGAGCAGGATGTAATGGAAGTATCTTTGGATCCTCAGGATACTAAGATCAAAGTATTATTAGGATCAAGTATTCATGAGGATATTGAGATGGAGTTGATGTCCTTCCTAAAGAAAGAGCTTCTACCTTCGTCTGGAAACATAAAGATATGACAGGTATCTCTAAATCTATAATTACTCATAAACTTGGTATAGATAAATCTTTTAGGCCGGTACATCAAAAGCGAAGGAAGTTTGCCCCTAAGAGAAACACTATCATACAATAAGAAGTGTAGAAGCTACTCAAAACCAAGATGATAAGAGAGGTCCAATATCCTAGATGGTTGGCCAATCTAGTTGTTGTCTAGAAGAAAAATGGAAAGTGGAGAGTATGTGTGGATTTCACAGACCTGAATAAGGCCTGTCCAAAAGACCCATTTCCACTCCCACACATCAACTCAATGGTGGATGCAACTGCTGGCCATGAATTGCTAACCTTCATGGATGCATCCTCAGGATTTCAACAAATTCAAATGGAGCCTTCAGATCAAGAAGATACAACCTTCATGACAGGTATATACTGTTATACTACAATGCCTTTTGGACTAAAAAATGCAGGTGCAACATACCAGAGGCTAGTCAACATGATGTTCAAAGACCAGATGGGGGACACGATGGAAGTCTACATAGACGACATGGTGGTAAAGTCAAGAAAGGCTGAGGATCATCTCAAAGACTTGGCAGTAGCATTTGACATACTGGATGAGTATAACATGAAGCTGAATCCAGCCAAGTGTCATTTCGGTGTCAAAGCAGGAAAGTTTCTTAGATACATGGTCACCAAGAGAGGAATAGAGGCAAGCCCTGAACAAATCAAGGCCATACTGGACATCAAATCACCAAGAAATGTTAAAGATGTCCAAAGATTGACCGGAAGAATAGCAGCTCTCAACAGATTCATCTCAAGATCTTCAGAGAAGTTTAAAGACTTCTATGATATCCTGAGGAAGAATCAAAAATTCGAATGGGGGAGAAAAGCAAGAAAGGGCATTGGTATCCTTGAAGGAATACTTATCCTCAGCACCACTCCTGATGAAGCCAGTTGATGGTGAACCATTATCCTTGTACTTAGCTATTTCCGGAAGTGCAATAAGTGATGTCTTAGTCAAAGATCATGAAGGTCAACATCATCCAATATATTATGTAAGTAAAAGTCTACTAGATGCTAAATCCAGGTATTCTTATCTTGAAAAGTTAATTTTAGCACTTATAATGGCTTCTACTAAATTAAGACATTATTTTGACACTCATGTTATTCATGAAAAAACTAACTATCATATTAAAGCTGTTTTGAGAAAACCAGAAATGTCAGGTAGATTGGCAAAGTGGGCTGTGAAACTTAGTGCATACGATATCTTGTATGAAATGAGGACAACCATCAAATCTCAGGCACTTGTTGACTTTGTGGCTGATTTTAGCCAGGATATACTTAAGGCAGTAGAAAAGGAAGTTCAACAATTGGAGATCAAGGAGAGTTGGACTTTGCATACTGATGGCGCTTCCAACATTAGAGGAACATGTCTAGGTATCCTGCTAAAATCGCCACAGGGGGACATAATACCTCTATCTATATCTTGTGAATTTCAGACTACTAATAACGAGGCCGAATATGAAGCCTTAATAGCTGGTTTACAATTAACTAAGGATATGAAGGTCAGGTATCTCCAAGTTTATGTTGATTCTTTGTTACTTGCTAACCATTTTAACGGCTCTTATGCAGAAAATTTAGCAAAATATTTAGAAATAATTAAGAAATTAACTATGTGTTTCGAAACATTTGATATAGTACAAGTACCAAGAGAAGAAAACACTGAAGCAGATGCTTTGGCAAATTTAGCATCAGCTTTCAAGATACCTGATGACATCAAGATACCTATCATACATATCTTGACTCCAACAACAAAGGAGAGCCATGAATTCTTGGAGACTTTAAAGCCTAAGGATAATCCAGTATCCTAGACCCATCCCATAATGCGGTATCTTCAGGATAACGAGATACCAGAAGGAGAAAATCCAAGAGCTTTCCGAATGAAGGTAACCCAGTATATTATCTTAAATGATGTTTTGTATAGAAAATCACTTGCAGGTCCATACTTGAGATGCTTGGAACATCATGAAGCACAAGAAATTCTCAAAGACATACATGAAGGTGATTGTGGAAACCACACTGGGGGCAGAGCCTTAGTATTCAAGATACTGAGGATAGGATACTTCTGGCCAACAATGAAGAAAGACGTAATGAATTTCTCCAAGAAGTGTGATGCTTGCCAAAGACACAGCAACATCTTGCATAAACCAGCTGAACCATTATATCCTATCATATCCCCGTGGCTATTTATGAAATGGGGAATGGATATTGTGGGAAAGTTGCCCAAGGCTCCTGGTGGAAAAGTCTTTATGCTAGCCATGACAGATTACTTCTCCAAGTGGATCGAAGCCGAGGCGTTTGTTCAAGTTAAAGAGAAGGATGTGATCTCATTTATCAAGCGCAATATCCTGACAAGATTCGGTATCCCAGCAGAGATTGTTTGTGACAATGGATCACAGTTCATCGGTAGAAGAACAACCAACTTTTGTGAAAGTTGGGGAATCAAGATGATGACTTCGACTCCAGTACATCCTCAAGCTAACGGTCAAGAAGAATCTAGTAACAAGATCATCATCAACAATTTGAAGAAGAAATTGGGATCCAAGAAGGGAAAATGGGCTGAATAACTACCATTTGTTCTTTGGGCTGATAGAACCACTTCAAAAAATGCAACGGGACAAACACCTTTCTCCTTGGTGTTTGGGTCCGAAGCTGTTATCCCTACAGAGATGGTGATTCCCACAGCAAGAACCAGCATACAAGACACTGAGTCCAACAACCAAAGCCTTTCTGAAGATTTAGACACTATTGACGAGCTCAGAGATCTTGCCAAAATTAGGATGGCAGCGTACCAGCAAAGAATAGCCAAGTCCTACAACAAAAACATCTGAATTCGAAGATTCCAAGTAGGAGATATGGTACTAAGAAAGGCGTTCCAGAATACCACTAACCCAGCAGATGGAAAGCTAGCTCCAAAGTGGGAAGGTCCTTACTTGATCGATTCAGAAGCAGGCAAAGGGGCCTACAGATTAATCACTATGGAAGGAGTCCCTATACCAAGAGCTTGGAATGCTATCCATCTCAAGGCATATTTTTGTTAATATCCTCAACTGGTATGTCCATATCCTCAACATCTTGGGATAAAGGTATGTTCCCTAATCTATATTTTACATTATTACATATTTAAACTTTATTATCTCTTTATAAAGTTTACTGACTTAAGCATCGGAGGGGTGTTAGCTAGGCTAACACCCACCCCTCATTGAGAGTCTAGTGTTTTGTAGGTATCCTGAGGATACGTTATATTGATAACAGTTAGAGGCTGATCACCTCCCACACGAACATGATATCCCTGATATCTCCTAAGGTTTAAAGGTTTTCACCTTTCTCACGAATTAGGTAACACCCCGCCTGGAGCGCACGATGATAGAATATAGTTCGAGGCAGGCGGACAAGACCAGCTGATAATCCGTTTGTTGTTGGCTATATGTCGAATCCTCAAGATAAGTAGCAGACGTGCCACGCATACGGTTTATAGCATTTTCATGTTATCTAAGGTTTATAACATTTTCATGTTATCTAAAGTCTCGGCATTTTCATGCCCTCACCGTTTGGGACTTTCCCCAGTTGTACCTAAGGTTTAGACATTTCATGTCTCTCAAGTAAAGGCCTTGTCACCAGTAAAAATGCTTTATCGCCAGTAAAAAGGCTTTATCGCCAGGATTATCTAACTTTGTTTTGACAGATCAGAAATCGGTCAGGTCGCTAAGTGTAGATATGTTACTAAGTTGTTTTTAACTTAGCAAAATTCCAGAAGCATGATGCTTAAAAAGATCGACAGTTGGGGACATCGTATGTAAACTTGTTAAAGTTCATAAATTTTCTCTACAAAGATAAACAAAAATACAATGCCTAGGCTTCGTCTTCAACAAAAGGAAGATCCCTCCACCCAGGCATCATCACATAGTTATGGTTCAAGAAAACATAGGCTTTGTCTTGGAACCCAAGATCCCTCCACCCATGTTTCCTTATTGTCAGATTATCCTAAGCATACTTGTTCAAGACAGGAAATTAAAATTGTTCAAAAAACCATCACAAACCACAAACATCTAAACCTTAGAAAAGTGGGCTCATGCCTTGTCTTTTTCACCCTCATCGCCTAACTGTTCGCCACCGCCAGCTACCTTCACCGCATCCTTGATCGCCACCTCCACAGCCTCCTCAACTACTTTCTCCGTTCCACTCGGACCCGCTTCCTCCACGCTTTCACCATTAAGCTCAGCCAAAACTTTCTCCCAAGCAGCCACTTCTCAGAAAGAAGTGTCAACACCGTCATCTTTGGCCTCCTTAGTCATCTTAAGTCGAGACTAGAAGATGGAAATAGCAACAGACCTTTTTGGCCCCTCAGCAACCTCTTGGATCTGCACCAAACGATCTGCTTCTTGATGAACAAGTTCGTTCTTGGCTAGCGCGAGTTCCTCCTTGAGATCCTCAATCTCCTTGGTTTTCTTGTCAAGAAGGTTGGATTTAGCAGTCCCGATCTTCAGCATTTCAGCAATACAGGTATTGGCATCGAGGAGTTCATGGTGAAGATCGTTGAACTTAGCAGACAGCAGCCCTAGAACCTGCTCAAAGTAATATATCTTCAACATATGCTATCTTCAAGAAACGAGGATAGGATAAGACATACCTGGTTGAACTCAAGGTCACACGTCAGGGAGGATTCAGAGGTATCCTGGGTCTTTCTCTTTTTTGAGACCTTGGCACGACTGCTTTCGGGCTTTGGCTGGGGAACGGGAGCGGCTTCCTTCTTCTTGGTACTACGGGTGGAGACCATACTATCGATGTCCTCAAGCATGAAAACGGAAGCAGATTTACCTACAGAAAACACAGGTCAGCATCACTAAATCCTTAGATTTTTTAACTAATGTGTCGATATCTCTTACCAGACATAGCGGAGCCCGCTGACTGGGATGTTTCTTAAATGACTAACTGGAAGTGAAAGGTCCTCTCTTCTTCGTCTATGAGGACGAAAGAGTTCAGCTTACTCTCGGTCTCTTTGCTGGGAGGAGCAATTTTGAAGAACTTCAAAGCTGCAATAAGACAAGATAAAGTATATCAGTTATAAACATATCAGCATACGGCTTCAAGATAATGTATCCTACTTTTGGTCACCCAAAAGTATGGAAGGTTTTCGGGTTTCGGAAGAGAGTCTCTCCTAACAAAAAAGAATTGCTTCTTCCATTGGTCATTGTTTTGGGTATTTCCCAAAACAAGTGGGTTTCGGCCAGATTTGGTTTTGAGAAGATATCTTGAGGAGCCGTGGCTACGGAGGTCATAGACGAAGGCAAGTTTAGAAAGCGTGAAGTCAAGGGCATGGTCAGCGATTAGTCTTTCTAGCGTGAAGAGAGTTCTCCAAACCATGGGCATGGTTTGGATAAAACTCTATCCAGTCCTATTAAAGAACTTAGTGGTGAAAGGAGGAAAAGGGTAAGAAAAACCGATCTTGAATGGCAAATACTAAAAACAAATCCAAGTCTTGGAAACAAGATCGGATAGGACGACTGGATCAAAAGGTCGGAAAACAGTTCCCGGAGGGAAACAACCTCGGGATTGTAGGTTCACAATGTCGGTGTTGTTAAAAGTACATATCTCACTCACGGGGCTAGCAGGAAGGTTTTTTGAGATAAAATCCTCAATGCCGGTGGCATGGAGTTTCGGACTCATAATTGTAGAAGATGAAGGAGAAGAAAGGATTACCTGGATAGAAGAACCGATGAATGAAATGATTATTTATGCGGATAATTATAAGGGCAAACTAGGGTTTAGTTGATCATTAGGATTCGCGACACATGCAGCAGATCCGTCAGACATGCAGAATTCAAAATTCAAAAATTTTACAGCTGTAATCTATATCAACAACTGTTAAATTTGGGGACAATTGTTAGGGATCGGATTTTCAGTATCCTTAGCAAACACTATATTCAGAACAACTCCAGGATGTGGTATCCTCCAAGGTAACATGTATCATAAATACGTTATATAACTAATAATTTGTTCGCAGACTTTCCTTGTTTACCAGGTCAAAGACCGTTGCTATGATCTCCCGAAGACTCGCACTTTCAGTTAATAGATCGTGGCAGGAAAGGAAACATGCTGATTAAGGGGATTAACGGCTAATTGGATTTAGTCCCAAAGTTTTCTAAATTATAGGCCATATTGTTAGCTTTATTTTTGTATAAATAGAGCACTACTCGGATCAAACAACACACACTTTTTAGCACTCGAGACTTACTAGTACTCGCTCTCATTGTAATCACGATCCGATTAAGCTCCACCACTTGTAACCACTTTATTATTAATAAATCGGTGGTGATAGTTTTCACCACCTGGGGTTTTTTTTCTTGTTGTCCTAAGGATAACAGGTTTTTTCCTAACAACAAATCTCTGTGTTCAAGTCATATTTACAAGCATCTAGTCCCATTTTATTAATTTGGTTGTAAAATCACACTTGTTAATTTTTGACCAAAACAATAAACATAAAAATGTATTATAAAGTTGAAAAGGTTATATTATAGAAAATGAGGAAAAAAAGTATTTTTTTCGAATAAATTACAAAGATTTTTGGTACCGTACCGGTATGGCACCGATCTCATCCCTAATCATATGTAGACGCTTTTGTTATAAGCTTTACCATCATCAATATGACGTGGTTATTACTAAACCTGAATTGTTTAGCACTAATATTAATTTTATATCGATCTATATTCAAAATAAATAAAATACCATTTGAAAAAGAAGATTGATAGTCCTTATATAAATAATGAACTAAAAATAAAAACAAAAACGTAAATAAATATATTATATTATAAAGTACCATAAATTAGCATTTATGTCTAATGTTCAAACCAAAAACCACATAAGCAAAATGCAAGATACTCGTAATATAAAAAAAACTCATGATAGTACTTAAAAACCAACTTCACTTTTTTAAAGTAATAAAGCATCCCAAATAACATGTAACCATTATGCGTTTTGAACAGTAGGCTTGTCCATGATACAAAGATCAGCTTCTTGATTATCATCCATAATCTTCATTATTTGTTAATCACTAATACTAGCAATACCGGCATATGCTTTTGTCATGGTGACATGTTTTCTTTGTTTTTGTTTTTTTTCCCTTAAACTTGTTTATCTAGACTTGATGTATTTGAGAATATAACACCTCACAATTGGAAATGAAAAATATTGTTAGTCGGATGGTTGTTTAGAGATAAACCTTTAAACATTTGTTTTTCAAGTTAGAAAATAAAACAATTTAAATGAGAAATAATATAGTACATCTACATAGATCGAAGATTATGGATGGTTCCTTTTATTCATTAATTAGAGCTCACGATAGAAGATGCAAATAACGGTAATGATGATAGGTTATGAATTCTTGTCAATATTAGCATATATTTATGCTTGAATATAAAAAAGGTTCGAATTATATATATACTGGGTTGTGTTATTCTATAAAAGCCAACAAAAATTAGAAGTGTGAGAAGTCATAATTGATTGACATGTGTCAAGTAGGGATTAAAGGTATAAAAGTAATAGTACATATTTTATCTCTTCACATGCAAGTCACAAGTCAATTCCCATATCATTTTAAAACGTTCATAACCTTTTCATATGATATTAGTTTTTAAAACAAAAATCACCATAACAACAAGCGTTTTTTTATCTTTAATATGAGTATGACTTTGTTATATAAAAATTAAAAAAAAATTTTACGTCATTGTGTCTTTATGCCTTTTCGTCATTGTGTCTTTTTGTTTGTCATTATGTCTTTCAAATCATCATCGTGTTATTTTTTTAATGCTAATATACGGTTGTGTAATAATAATACGTAAATATAATGATAAAATAACAACAAATTATCTAATACATAAAACACAATGATGAATACATATTATACAATTACATGAAACGTAAAACACAATGATGAATACATATAACACAATGACCAGAAACGTAAGACACAATGGTGAATACATATAACACAATGATCTGAAACGTAAAACACAATGGAAATTATGTATTACGTAATGACATGAACGTAATACACAATGACTAAAACACAACGATAAGTTGAAAGACAAATGATGAGCACAAAGACACAACGACAAACAAAAAGACACAATGAGGTGATCTTTGTTTTAATTGCTATCTTTAATGTGAGTATCAATTGATAACACAATGACCAAAATCTATAACACAATGCACAGAAAAACCCAATTAAAAATCATAATGAACAACCAATAACACAGTATAAAAAACCCACGAATTTTTTTTATTTTTATATAATAATATGATACTCATATTAAAGATAAAAAAATGCTTGTTATTATGATGAACTTTTTTTTTAAAAAATAACGATACATGAAAAAGTAATTGACGTTTTAAAATGATGGGGGAAATGACATGTGCCTTGCATGTAGAAAGAGAAAGTCAACAAAAGTGGATTATAACCTTTATGTCTTTCTCATCAATATATTTTCTTAAATTAATCTCCGCCATTCAAATTTAAAATCAATGGATTAGATTCCTTTTCACCCTTCTTATTTTTGTTGTCTTTTGTATTTTAACTTTACCTCTCTCTCTCTATATATATATATATATATATATATATAGGGGAGAGATATTTTGAGAACCATGTTGAGTTTTAAGAACTTACGAACTCCATTCTTAGCCACACATTTAACTAAATGGATTGGAATATGTGGTTGAGATTAAATCTGACCAAAAAGTCAAAGTATGAGAGAGAATAAAGATGTAAGTGATTACACTAACTTTTACATCCGTTACACATGTGTAAAAAGTCGACTCGGTGCGTAAAAAATTATGTAATTTTTTTACGTTTATGTAACCTACATATATTACGCATGTGTAAAAAAATATTCGAAAAATTACGTTGAGTTCTTTTGAGTTCTTAAAACTCAAAGGGGTGCTCATTTGAAATCTCCCCTATATATATATATATATATATATGTGGTACAGTTAACATACAAATGGAAAAAGCATGCGAAACGTGCGAACTGAAACAAAATTACAGGCGGTGGCATTTTTGTAAATAAATGGAAATCATGTTCGTAGCGTAATTACATGATAATACAATAAAACACGTAGTGTAATTTAATTACGTTATATAGTTTACAAATAGAGTAATAAAATTACTCTATATGTAAACTATAATTACTCTATTTGTAAACTATATAGTGTAATTAAATTATACTGCTTATTTAAACTAGAGTAATTATTTTATTAGTAGAGTAATTATTGAATACGCTTCTTCTTCTTCTTCCTCAAATAACCTGCTTCAGAAATTGAAAATTACTCTATGTGAAATTTAAAAATACTTTACTTGTAATAAAATTATACTACTTTAAATTAAAAATTACTCTGGTTAAAATTTGATTTTAGTTTAATTACATATTCAACGATTTACAGATCGGTCTCCTCGACCATCGCAATCAATCAATTGCTTAATTCTAATTGATTTGAGTTTGTAGTTTGTGCAGGTCTTGTTCCTTGATTTCACACATTCTTAATTTTCAGTTGACCAATTCTCTTCAATTCTTGTGATTCACAGTCATTGATTGAATAAAGGTTCAAATTCTATAAAACCAACTTTAAAGAATGAAGGTAACTTTGTAACTTTAATTGCAATCTTTAATCGATCAACATGTTATTGCGATCAAAATAACTTCAATTGATGGAAACTAACGACGATTAGATTCAATTGATTGATAGGTTTCAATTAATTGGCGAAATCAATTCAAGTGAGAAACAGGGATTGACGGCTTGACTTAACTAAGCTTCAATTGATTAGCTATTTACAACATTGCCATCGTGTTATTTCTTTTTTCTCCTTGATTCGTACGTTTAGTATGGTTTTTTAGTTTGTATTTGATCCAAACCCTATATATATATATATAGGGTAAGGATCCTAAAAGAACCCTTGACAAATTGAGAACTATTTTGGACCACTAAAAAAATATTTAAAAAATTATAGAACAAAAAAAACAAAAATTTTAAAAAAGTAAAAATACCAAAACTCTTATATTTCATTCCGGTTTCATTACAAAAATGATTTTTTTTTTAATTCTTATTATACCTATACACATATGTATATTTTCATTTAATTTATAGTTACATAATGTACACATATGTACATTCTCATTTACCTTAAATTATACATATGTGTATAGAAAAAAAACATATGTGTACATATATGTACATATTATACATGTATGCATAATTTAGCTAGAACAATTTTTTTTTCGTTTTTTTTAATTCATATTATACTATACACATATGTATACTTTCATTTAATCTCTATTTACATAATGTACACATATGTATATTATCATTTACCTTAAATTATACATATGTGTATAGATAAAAAACATATATGTACATATTATACACATATGTATAATTTAGCTAAACCGAGAATTTTTTTTTTAAAACCGGGATGATAAATAAAAACTTTGGTTTTTTTACTTTTTTTATTTTTGTGTTTTTTTTGTTTTATGATTTTTTTCATTTTTAGGTTTTTTTGTGGTCCAAAATGGTTTTCATAGCTCTCAATTCCCAAAAGGGGGTTGCGGCGCAGCTTGTTGCCCGTTTGCCTGCCACTTTATTGTAATCGTTTTATAGTAAATTATATAACGTATGCCATTCCCAAAGAGTTCTCACATGATACTGATCCTATATATATATATATATATATATATATAGGATCATGTGAGAAGTGATATTAGTGCGAGAAATAATTTCAACCAATTAGTTTTTTCCTTTTCCTTTTTCCATTTAATTAAATACAGGGACATAATGGTAAAGGCTGTAATTTTTATATATGATAACTATTAATGTTTTTAATTGAAAGTTTCAGTTTTATTTTATTACTAATTTATCTAGTTGTTAACTAAGTACAAAAAAAAAACATTAACACTATTTTGTTTTTATGCGTGGTAATTTATATCGGATTATGTTTTTATTTTCTTTTTGTTTTAATATTAATTTAATATTAGTTAAATAAAAAAATCAAAACGGTTTTAAATTATTTATACATTAAATTTAAAATTAAATATGGTTACAATTATATCGATTAATATAATCATGTCAATACCAACCTTTTCTTTTCGAAACAGTAAACACATTGAAATTGCACATCCATTTTATATGTGTGCTTTTGAGAGAACGTAATGAGTCGGATCTAGATCTTATGATTACAACGTATAGTTCGGATTCATTGTATTACTGTTACGATTACGATTAGGATGATGTGATTACGTTAGTGTGTGTGTGTGTTATGGAGAGAATTTGACAGAGTAACGGGGTAAAATACGATTATGCAAAAACTCTTTTTACGTTAGAATACTTTACAAGTATTTATAGAGATGACCTCATTCTTTAAGATATACCTTAACGAATGAGTCATTCGTTACATTAAACCATACGAATGACCTTTAGTCATTCGCTATCTTTACATTAGACGAATGTGCCTTCATTCACTGTCTCATTCGTTAATCAGGGTTAACGAATGACACTTACATTATGCGAATGTGACTCATTCGTTACTAGGTAACGAATGAGCCTTACAATTAAGGCGAATGGGCTAAATACATAATTACCAAATGCCATTTACATTATAAACTAATATAATAATAATATAAAGACCGAGACACTCGAACCATGTATCAACAAATTCCCCCTCATCTCGAGCTCTTTATACTTTAGCCTTGGAACATCTTCGTCTTCCAATCATTACAACTATAAATCTTGAACGCATAACAAACCCGATCGACTCGCTGAAACTGAATCGCAAGATCATAGTCACTTACGTTAGCAAACCGGATTTGATTATGGAATAACGCATCATTATCAGATTCCAATAAGTTAATGAGCCACATAGGATCGATAACACAAATGAATTGTGTATTCATTCCTGATACTAGTACAATATTTGCTTCACTTATTCTATTGTCGTAATATATCTGTTGAACGATGTGAATAGACTCTGAGGGAATGTTTTCATCCGGGACCCTCTTCATTGTGTTAAGCAGCTTCACCTGCAGTATCATCTTCCTCCAGCCCGTGTACGGATCGATCTCGTCGATATACTTGTGTGTTGGCACCTGCGGCTTAAAGAATTTGAAACCACATCGAGCTTCGTGTAAAATATGCTCATAGAACCACGTGGCCCACTGGTCTTTACCCCGATTCATAAATGGTCGGTTGGCCAAGGTTCTCACATCCCATCGAGGTATCTTTAAAACATCTCGTATACGTTTAAAATAATATAAATCATGTTCCCACTTTACCACGTATACCTTAAGATCAGAATCATACTGCCAAGCCACAATATCACCTTTGACTGACTTTGGACTCTTGTACTTCTTCATCTGGTATGCAGACGCTCGAATCTTCGCTTGTCGGATATCTTCTTGTTCGTTGTAGCGATGCGTTTTGATCATCTTGTTCATCTTTTCGACGTTGTGCTCGAACATACCATCTAAAGCATGTTTCCGTTTCTTCTCTTTTGTTGATAGATGACTTGTCTTGGCTTCCTGGTTCCACCCTTCTCGTTCTTGTCTTAGACGTTACTCTGCCGCTTCAAAATGTTCTGTTGTAAAGAACGGAATACCAGAATCAGAATTATTCGTGGTATACATATCTGGGTACTCCTCGGCAGTAACATCCTCTACTTCAACCTCATCATAATTTGACACATTCCCAAGTGGAATGCCAGTATTAGTACTTTCCTCAAAATCCACTTCAACGTCCACAGACTTCCCTAATTCCTCAACCTCATCCTCGTTTATATCCAGAAGCAGAGCGATTTCTTCCTTTGTCAACGAGTGGTCAACAAACTCGCCCTCTTCAATCTCATCAGCATTCACCATACTACCCAAAATACCATCCATGCCCACAAACAATATCATATTCTCCGCAATCGTATTGACTGGCTTCACGCTCGTATAATCCTTATACGAGATAATTTGTAAATTATTCCCGTCGCCACCACTACCACCACTAGTCCCAGCTTTACCTGCCGACGATGAATTACCACAGCCCGGTTGCTGATCACCAACTCCACCATCATCAGGTTCTTTATCATCGTTCTTCAACTTTTTCAGCTCGTCATCCTTACACCTTAACTGTAGGATAATCTCATCCTGCTTATCTAATCTCCCCCCCTGAGCAGCTACTAGGGCTTTCAACTCCCTGTTCTCCTTCTGAATGTATTGAACGTGTCGATACATATTTCGCTGCTCAATCCGCATCTGCTCTTGAAATACGCGATGAGCTTGCATATGAGTTTGCTGCAGATGTATCAAATTTCAGCAATTGAAACATCTGAGAATTAGAAAAGAGATGATAGAAGTTCGGGTGAACTGGTTTCATAGGACCCTGAGGATGATTAAACGCCATATACGAATACTCAGGTCTTTGCAACATCGTAGGACTAGTTGGAGCAGCTTGTGGTTGTGGACTCGGCATCTGAGCGAGTACAGTCTGTAATACGTCAACGAATCAAGGATCGGTAATTGAAGTAGTCATCAACTTTATAGTAGGAGGAACAGGAGAAGTAGGCATCTGCACTGGTGTAGGAGAAAGTGGAATCACAGGAGATGCAGAAGCAGGAACAGTAACAGGTGTCGACGGTCTAACAGTCGGCATAGCCGGTTGGCTAGGAATCTCAATCCCAGAACCTCGTCGAACCCTCTGCTTCTTGGGTTTGTCAGCCTCTACCATAGGCTCCTTTCCTTTCCTCTTTCTCTTCTCTGCATACGAAAAACCACCACTCGGTCCTTGACCACCATCACCACCACCATCATTACCATCACCCGCACTACCATCACCACCTTCAAGCTCAGAATCTGAATTATCGTGAGCCCAGCAATCATTAGGTGGGGCCTCGTAATCTATATTGGCTAGATGGCCAATCAACCGCTTATGCTTAAGACGATCTTGCAAACTCTGATTCCTATAAGTACGTATACCTCTCTCGTATCTAGGTTCATATGTTAAAGAAACATCAGATCAGCATGGTTCGTTGGATCCTTAATTAACTAAGGCTACAAATCATTAATAATCAACTAGAGGAACCGAGGGTACATCAAAAATCTGTGCTGACTTGTACGATTCTCCTATAGATGATAGAAAACCATTTCTGTGAAGTTAAATGGTTTGTTGAGCACTAAAGAAACAAAGGCAGAATGGTAGCATCACACAACACTTGTCGTATCCACCCTTACATCCCCCTAAATAGTGAATAAGAACATGCAACAAGTATTTGTGCTGCTCGCACAAGTTCGCCTTGCTGTACATCGATCTGTCCAAATTTCACTTATACTTTATCCTCCTAAACAAACACCTGATCAAAGTATGGTCAAACTCACATCGATCATCAATCGTATCCCGAAAACCCAAAACATCTCTAATAACCCCAACATCAACAACAACACGCTTATCCTGCATCGTGGCTTCGATCTGGTTCTCCTCCTCAACATAATGATCGATATCCCATAATGCCCGTATGATGCTCTAGTATATCAATCTGGTTGAATCAACGAATGACTTCCTTATTCGTTATAATAACGAAAGATGAGGTTATTCTTTAACCAAAACAATAACCAAATTATTCTCTAACTTAGCGAATGAGGTTATTCGTTAAACAATAACGAATAAGACTGTATCAATCAAATTTGACAATCTGAGTCAAAGTCAAAATAACCATTAACCCAGAAATGTCAAAAACATTCGATTAGCATCTAAACATTATCTATTCACAGGTTATCTTTCAATTAACCCTAACATATTGAATCGAAAATGGTCCTAATACACTAATACGTTAACAACCATCTCTAACTTATCAAGAATCAACAATTATTTGATCCATTTCATTTCAGTTTGTATAAAGGTCACTTAAACCCTAAAACTACGATCAAATATCATGATTCTTGCATCCCTGGTCTTCCATTTACCAGTAGAATAACACCAAATCTGTTAATTTGAGTAAAAACAGGCTTTGGATTTCTGAGAAAAATTTGCAATCGTTTCTCTCTGGACAGACGAATGGAGTTTCATTCGTCACATTGGGATTATAAACCCCTTCAATAATTTCATGAAAACCTAGGCGATTCGTTAATTTTGAATTAACAAGTAGGCCTCATTCGTTAACTTAAACATGTGATTCGTGTAAAAATCACACGAAAGAGCTTCATTCGTTAAATTTTTAACGAATAACCCTTTCATTCGTTGAAGATTAACGAATGGATATTTTAAACATTCATTCGTTACAACAGTACACGAATGACCACATTCGTTATATGTCAGCGGAAACGAATGTGCATCCATAACGAATGAGCTTCATACGTTATGGTCTTTAACGAATGACCCTTCATTCGTTAATAATGTTATAACGAATAAGCATATCCATTAACTAATGAATCAAATTCATTCAATTTGATTAAATAATCATTTAAATCCAATTAGGGTTTCAAATAAGAATAAAATAATATTAATTACGTTAACCCGCTCAACCGTTGATCGAAAATGATTAAATTAAGCGAATTTACTTTAAGATGTAATACTTTAAGCACGAAATAACTTAAACTGTGGGGAAACATCTTTTGTTTTTGTTTTTATCATATGAATAGTTCTCTTACTCGGTAAATAAAAAATAAAGCAGAAAATAAAATCTTTTTGAATTTTGAAATTTATATCAAAACGAACTAAAATCTTTTTGTACTTTTCAATTTAACAAACAAAAATGAAATACGGAAATGTAAAACTATAAAAGCAGTACATATTTTTTTGTGAGTCGAGCAGGGAATTATATTGATCAATTTTTCCTTTCGTCACAGTTTATTTTCAGTGTTTATTATGACCGGTGTTAAGTCGGTCATTGGTATTGTTGTCCACTTAAATCTTCCAACAATTTTTTCAGAATTTTCTGTGAAATGATTTAATTGGTTCAATTAGGCACAAAATATCAGAAGCTATCAGTTCTAATCTTGATTCAGGCTTAGTTTGTTTATCCAAATCACCCCAACTTGACTTAAAACTTGGAATCAGTTTGATCGAAAATGATTTGTTTATAAGCAATCTTAGCACATAATGCCCACTACAAGATATACCCTCGTTATCAAGCAATACCCGAAGGTCCTTCCCATGGATGAGTATGCACGATTTAATCTATCGGTTTACATACATTGTGTCCCTTATGGTCCGCTTCTTAATGGTAATAAGACGCGAGCAAGGAGACAATATATGACTCACAGCGTAATTTGATCAAGTTTGTAATAGTTTAGTACTATAAAGTACTTTTAGCGATCAAGTTTAAAGACTTTAAGAAAATACACTACGGGTTCGCTTTTTCAAGCATTTTTAATATTCATCAAAATGAATACCCAGATGACAAACCGCATAAAGACCCAATGGTGTCCGGAACCCTAAAGTATCCTATCAATACAAGATTTAAGGCCCTAAGACCATACATCGGTGAAGAGTTAACCACATACTAGATGCTTTTTATTTTAAAGGTATGATAAATTCTGATTAGAAGGCTTGAGTATGACCAAATTATTACATTTCTGCCATCATTATCAAGACTTTGCTAGAAACTAACATTCCTTTCAATTCGGCATATTTAAGTTTATATCACATACTAATCCTACTTGTTTGTTTAAAGATCTATCAACACACCGATACAATTAAGCACACAATCTTTTATACTTACTTTTTACTGAACTTGGGATCAAATAACCGATGTACTATCATTTTCCCTTTTTGCTTCAAAAACTCATTTTGAGGAGCAGTTTTCAATGTTTTTGTATTTTTTTTAATATTTGCATGTTTTTGGATTTTTAAATTTTCCTTGTACAAACGAAAATCAAAATATTTTTGTATTTTCTATTTTCTCCCCCTAAAAACATACAAATGAAAATAAAAACAGTAAAAAGAAAATAAAAATGATTTAACCGAGTAGTTGAACGTCTTTCAAAGTTTTTAAACCGTTTATACCAAGAAAATATTGAAATCTTGTTTTGTCAAAGGCTTTGGTATAAAGGTCAGATTTTTGAAAATCCGTATGAATCTTTTCAATATCGATTAGTTTCTTTTCATAACAATCATGCAAAAAGTGATATCGGATTTCAATATGTTTAGTCTTTGAATGATGAACAGGGTTTTTGGTGATAGATATAGCGGTAGAATTATCAATAAAGATAGGAGTAGTAAGAAACTTCAAACCGGAATCCCGCAGATGCTGTTGGATCCAGAGAACCTGTGAACAGCAACTCGAGACCGCCACATACTCCGCTTCAGCTGTTGAAGTTGAGACCGTTGTCTGCTTCTTATACTGTCAGAAAACAAGTCGGTTTCCAAGAAATTGACATCCCGCTATTGTAGATTTGAAGTTGATCTTGAAACCTCCATAGTCGGAATCGGTATAAGTAGTTAAATCAAAAATATCGTCCTTAGGGTACCACAACCCAATGTCGGGGTTACTCCTCAGATAGTGTAAGATTCGCTTAACCACTGCTAGATGCGTCACTCGAGGACTTGACTGATACCTAGCACACAAGCAAACAGCAAACATTATGTTAGGTCGAGAAGCAGTCAAATACATCAATGATCCAATCATGGCTCGATAGAGGGTTGGATCTACGGTATCCTCTAATTCGTCTGGTGACAAATTATGACCCACGAGAAGAGGTGTAGAGTGGATTTTACCGGCAGAAATCTTGAATCAGCTTAAGACGTCGTTCACATATTTGGTCTGATGGATAAAGATCCCGTTATCAGATTGGTGAACCTGCAGCCCCAAAAAGAAATTCATCTCTTCCATCGAACTCATCTCAAACTTTGTCTGCATCGTGTTCTCGAATTCCTTGCACAGTTTGTCGTTTGTGGAGCCGAAAATGATATCTTCGACATATATCTGGACGAGGAGCAGATCATCACCAATGTTTTTGTAGAAAAGGGTACAATCGACATCCCCCGTTTGAAGCCACTATCAATCAGTGGTCAGCAAGCGTGTTGTACTAGGCTCTTGGGGCCTAGTGTAAACAATAAAGAGCTTTGTTTAAGCGGAAAACTAGCTTTGGATAGTCCGGATCTTCAAAACCAGGAGGTTGTTTCACATACACCTCTTCATGAATTTCCCCGTTCAAAAACCCAGACTTCACATCCATTTGATACACTTTAAAATTCTTGTAAGCTGCATAGGCCAAGAAAATACGTATCGCTTCCAGTCGTGCTACTCGAGCGTACACTTCTGTGTAATCTATGCCTTCTTGTTGATTATAACCTAGGATAACTAACCGTGCTTTATTCCGCATGATCGTCCTTTTTGCACTTATAAACCCATTTTGTTGGTATAGCCTTCTTAACTCTGTCTGGTTTCTCGATTAAGTCCCATACACCCAGTCTGACGAACTGCTGCAGCTCCTCTTGCATTGCTTCAACCCAAGATGGTTCCTTAAATGCCATCGTGACACTCGTCGGTTCAATCTGATTTAAGAAGAAAGTTGTATCGTGCATTGTTGATGATTCTCGTGGCATGCATATCCGCGTAAACACACATCACGGAATCATCGGTAGGAGATACATTAAGATCGGTTTCTTCATCACATACATTAGCATTTGGCGTCGTGTTCTAACACCATCGCTTACATTATCGATTATCTGTTCATGAGGATGATTTGTTTGAATCCTTAAGGAAGGACTGGCAGGAACAGATACGTTATCACCAAGATTGGTGATATTCTCCCCAGCTGTGTCTAAAGAGACAGTTGTTGACTCGACTTCAGTTTGAATCAGCTTGGGTAAATCGTGAGCTTCTTCCAAAGGTACTGAAGATGAATCAACGAACTCAGCTTCATCGGATCGATGTTTCTGATTGAATAGATAACTCGTTCTCGTCGTATGTAGAAGAACTTGGTTTTGGAATACTTGATCTTCTAAATAGGCTCGAACCAAGTCTTCAGAAGTTTCTTCAACTGACGGTGTGAACGAATTAAATAAAGATTCATAATCAAACATCCAGTCAGGTCCTTTTCCGGTTTGAGGTGTAGTGTAACTCTGACAATCAAAATTAAACCATTCTTCTACACACCCCGAAGAAATATTGAATACCCGCTTCTTAAGTGAATTATACCCAAGAAAGTATCCTTTGAACACCTTCTCATCGAATTTCCCAGCATCTTTCTTCAAAACCGAACACGACACCCGAAAGGTTCCAAATACTTTAAATTCGGCTTACGGGTATTAAGAAGTTCGTAACTTGTCTTTTTGAACTTATTAACCATGAGGACTCGATTAAGCGTGTAGCAAGTGGTATTCACAGCCTCGTTCCAGAATTGAACGGGAAGCTTAGAATCCGCTATCATAGTCCTAGCCTCCTCAATTAACGTTAGGTTCTTCCGTTCAGACACACCGTTTTGTTGTGGTACGTACAGTGCGCTGAACTCCCTATGTATTCCCCTTTGAATACAAAAGAAGTCCAACACGTTTTTTTTAAATTCGTACCCCTGTCACTACGAATTCTTCTCACTTTAAGTTTGTAAAGTGATTCGATGTTAGTGATTAGGTTCTGAATCAAAACATGTGTCTGATCATTAGACCGCATAAATAAAACCAATGAGTATCGTGAGAAGTCATCAGTTACAACCAAACAATAACAATCACCCGCGATGCTAGCACGATTCACTAGACCGAATAAATCCATATGAAGTCGCTCTAATGGAGTGTCAATCGAATTTATCGATTTGCTCGGGTGTGACTTCTTCTTCTGCTTCCCCTTCTTATAGGCAACATAATGATCATTTAACTTGAATGCTTTAGGGACACACCATCCACAAGGTCGTTGCAATTAAATGATTCATTATGCGAATGTGGATGTGTCCCATCCATCTGTGCCATAAAATCGAGTCTTTCTCAGTTGCTTTTGAGAAAAAACACGTTTCAGAAGGTGAAACTGATATGTTAGTACTCATGTCTAGGACATAAATATCATTCGATCTCAGAGATCTCATTACAACCATTTCTTCTGGAATCATGAATCCCGGTTGAAGGATTACACATTCCTTATCAGTGAAGATGGTAGTATACTTTTTGTCACAAATCTGTGAAATGCTCAATAGATTATGATCTACCTTCTCACAATAATTTACTTTCTCGAACGTAATATGACTGTTCGATACTTCTCCCTCCTTTGTAATCATACCCCTATTGTTACCCGCGAAAGCCACATAACCCTCCTGAATATCTTAAACATTTTTTAGGAGGTCTAGGTTACCGGTAATATGCGGAGAACATCCACTGTCTAAGATCCATTTATCTCAAGATATTATCCTGGATGAACTTTGCACATGAGGTAAAATTATTAGTTCAAAAAGGAGCCTAAGCCTCGGTCTTAGGCTCTCCTTTCGATAATTTCGGAGAAACGTTTACTTTAAAGGATGATTTCGGGAATGATTGAGGAATTTGAGAATAAGTAATAGGTTTCTTGGCTTTCTTTTTCAAGTAACAGTCTCTTATCACTCCCGAATTTGTGTTCTTACAGATCGGTTGAAGAAGTTCAAACGATTTTCATGATACAATAGAATCATCAACCCGAACAACCTTTCATGGGTTGATGTTTGAATAAATTATGTATGATTCGTCAACATGTGATTCCATAGATTTTTGTTCAATGTCAACAGTTGGAATTTTACTTTTAGGTGTTTGTTTGACATTATCAACCGTTTCCCGACATTTTTTAGCAACGTGAGCCATAGCCCGACATTTTTTAGCAACGTGACCCGTTTCACCACATTTGAAACAAAGATGAGTATCAATAATCTTTTATGGTGTAACAGTGGTCGATTGTACAGGCTTAGGTTGAACAACTTCAACCTTAGGAGTCACATGAGCTACCGGGTCTGAAACTATGTCTTTTATGCCCTTTTTGTTTTTGTAAAATTCTAGGTTTGTTGTGTTCGAAGAACTCTCTAAACCAGAAGATTTGACAAATTTTATAGGTTTAAATGTATTCACAGTTTGTTTTGCTTGAGTTTTAGGCGTTTTTGACTTAAGAAATTCTTTTTCAAGCTCGATAACTTTAGACGTATCATCATTAAATACGCTTTCAATCATTTCAGGTTTGAGTAAGTTCAAAGGAACTTCTTTGTCACAAAAGACTTTGTTAAGACTTTCAACTTAAAAACCCGACCTTGTTTAATTTAGTATGTTTATGAGGATTGACAAATTTCCTCAAATCCTCATCAGACAATTTCGGTTTGTCTGACAATTTTACATTAAAAGTAGTCTTCGGTTTGCTTGAAGAGTTCTCCTAAGATTTTGAATCGTATACAGCCTGTTCAAATTCTTCTGGTTCACAAAGAATGTGATTATCAGACGGAATGTTTTTTTTAACAATTTCTTCCGGTTCAATCAACTCTTCAATCGAAACATCGATTTCATTCTCGGTAAAGACCGAGTTACTTTTAACGTGAACCATTTCGTGAGTTGTATTAACCGATTCAACATTTTCAACATTCACAGGATTACTTTCGGGTTTTTAAGAGGTTGTATTAGATATAACAGTCTTTGAGTCAACCACCTATGGAATACTCGAATAATCACTTTTGCATGGTGGAGGAATTTCCACAAATCCCAATCCAGCCTTTCCGTTCTTTTGTTGTGAATGATTTACTTCGATGATTTTATTCAAAAGAAACGAAGAATCTCTAAACTTACTGATTTTATTTTTAAGTTCTAAAACTTCATTCTCAAGTTTCGTTATGCTGATTCATAATTTCAGGATCTCTTGAAAATATTGTTCAATAATCACAAGTTTACAATTCACTTCCGCCTTCAAGTCGTGGTTACTCGCAAACAAATTCTAAATTTTTAATGTTGATTGATCCAAAAGTTTGGATTTTTGTCTGTGACACTCCTTCAACATTGAAAGTTCATTAATGAGTTGATCGTTTTGTTGCAAAGCAGATTCGTGTTTACACTTGAGCTCGCAACAATTATCACACTCGGTAACTACTTGAGTAGTGAATGTCTCATGTGACTCATTAACCGATAATTTAAATGAAGAATTGGTACAAACCTCTTCAATTTTTGCCATGCAAGCGAACGACTCGGTTTGTTCAACACAGGAGTTGTCAGAATCCGTTTCTGACTCAGAAGTGTCACTGTATTCAGATAAATTATCCCCACTAGCATCCTCGAAATGCTCAGCAGGATCAACCATAGCAAGGTTTTCCTGGTTTCCCAACAGCTTCTGTGAACAGTCTAACCATTCATTTACCACTAAAGCTTGTGAACTGCTTGATTTTACCTGATCCTCGTCTGTCGTCTTTGATTTCTTTTCAGGAAAATTGTTGCTTTTGCCTGAAGTACGATCTGAGTTAGAGGATCGTTGTATTCCTTCTTTGGTTTGTCACATTCCTTCGCGAAATGCCCAAACTCTTGGCAGTTGTAGCACTTCACTTTTAATTTATCAAAACCTACCCTTTTGTTGAGTGTGGGTAGATCATTACCAGTTCTCTGCATGAACTTCTTTACTTTACGAACTATCATGGACATGTTTCACTTTAGGTCCATGAGTTCAAGATCATCCGGATCAATCTGATCATAATCTTCATCAGTCAGTTCGCTTGCAGCAATCTTGCTCCCCACAAGCTGTTCGTAAGATGTCATGAAAGCACACATGAACGTGAACTGTCGTTCCGCCTCTTTCATGTTCACATTAGGCGGTGAACTTGACTGGCTAGATCCAGCATTCGACCTAGATGACATAAAGCATACATTTGGTTGGTTACAGCTTGAAGTTCCATCAGGGGAACTTTGAGAGCAAAAAGCCGTAATAGGAACTGAGCCTCCAGTGTTGCTTGCCGGTAATGATCCACCATATAATGTAGGATTCTGGATATCTTTTAGAGACGTTTGACACTTCATGTCATATTCTCATTCTTCTAGTTTATTGATAAACTCTTCGGAAGTGAGATTTTCATTCCGAAAGTAGCCATATTCCTTTAGAACAAGCAAGAAGGTAGAGTATGTTGCAGGCAAGGCATTCTTCAATGTGTCAATCTTATCTACTTCTCTTGGCTCTAATTTCACAGTGGACATTTCAGCCATAAGATGACAAAACCTACTTATCATCTCTTCAACAGTCTCATTCTTGAGCAGAGTGAAGTTCTAAACTGAAACTTGACCATTGTCTTCTTGCTCTCAAGAGTGTTACCCAAGCTATGTGTCTTCAGTTGAGCAAATAAAGTAGCAAAGAGTTTAATATGACTGAATTGATGGAAGATGCTTTCTAGTAATGCCATGGTCAAAGTTGATTAGGCCTTCGTCTCATTCTCCGTATCTTTGACCTTGTTTACCTCGTACATGTTGAATGCTTTGTCTGTATGCCCTGTAGTTTCACTGCCAACTTGTGGTTGCACGTATACCACATCCAAATGCCTAACACAACCAGGATGAATTGAACCCAAATGAGCTCGGAACCTCGGTTCCCATCTTGCGAAATATGACAATTTAAGAAACTTCGGACACTTATTATGAGATCCGATCTCATTATCCATCGTCAACATTTGTTGCATTAAAGCGTTTTGCGAGGCCAATGCGTATAAAGAAGCAGGAGATGACATGATTATCAATTTATGTAAGTCTAGGGACTAAAATTGACAATTCTGGAAACTTGAATCACACGAATGAGATACTTTAAGAAAACACGAATGAACAATTACTGTTTACACAAAAGAACAAGGCTACTGTTTATGTGAATGACCACACGAATTTTAAACGAATGAATGTTTTGACGAATGAGGTACTGTAGTAACGAATGTGCTTGAATAGCGAATGAGTATGTGACGAATGGTTTAACAAATGGGTTTAGCGAATGGTTTCTGTAGTGAATGAGTTCCGGTTAACGAATAAGTACACGAATGATCAGTTATGAATGCCAGTTGGACGAATCAGGTGTAACTGACTCACTAGCGAATGAGCACTCATGCTAACGAATAAGCACTCATACTAACAAATAAGCATTCATCATGATCAATAATGTCTAGAAATCTGAACTTGTCCAAATCTTACTAATTAACCACAAAACTAATCCTAACCAACTCAGAATCCAATTCCGAACCTGTACGGACTCAAACTGAACTCCATTCCCGCCATATCCGTCAATCTATCCAAACCTTAATTCCAATACAATTCACTATCCAAACCTTTAATTAACCTCAATTCTCATCATTACGAAACCTCTAATGCACTTAATTCAGTCCAAATTGAAGTAATTTGTAGGTTCCCAGCCGGATCTACACAGAATATCTCGTTCTACGTAGGTGCGGAATCCCTACATAAGACGTTACGAGCGTAGAAGACGATACGAGCTAACACGATTGAACACACGTTACAATAAGCAAAGACACGTTGTATATTGCAACTGGAAACACGTGATATCAATCACTGATTACACAACTCGTTACACGTAAAACTAAAAACTGATTAACATCTCAGCCGTAACCTATACTTATAAACACGACAACTTCGTCTGGCATGTTCAGGCGAAGTTGTTCCTAACTTCGCTTACTCATCAAGTTCGCCTGTATTAGCGAACTTGTGAGCTAACTTCGCTACATGCAAAACACAAATCCAAACGACTCGATTACAGACACTATATACTGAACTACTGACATCATGTACCAACAGACCCCCCCTTGGCAGTAGCTTCATATCTTTATCTTCAAGCACGTGTCTTGTAATCTCAACAATCTTGTATCATCATCTTCAAGCATGCACTCCTTCTCGTACACATACCGAAACAACTCTTTGATACTTCCTCGCTTCGTCTTTCCAAGCAGGAATATAAAATATCTTCTTCTCATTCAGCGCCTGCAGATCAGCTTCAGATAAGTTCACTAGATGCATCGGATCATAGACTCTCAGCAGCTCTTGTTCATCTTCGTCCTCCATTACTGCTTCAGCTGTTTCACAATCTACATACCACCACTTCAGCTCTTTCAGCACATCCTTGGGCATTTGTTTCATCGGCACTTCTTTTAGACACCGGATCGGCTTATACTTCATAATCATCCAAGGCTTGCCATCTGCTCTCATCCCTCTATCTTTGTCTTCAATGAGTTTTCCCTTTTGTGGTTTCAACAGCTCGAACTTCTTCTCTTTTATACTTTCCTTCCAAACAATCTTCCCAATGACTCTAGCCATGTTATCATCACTTCTGTTTATTAACCCCAATCTGGCTAAGTCTTTCACTTCACATTCTGGCAATGTATTCAATGATCTCAACAGCCTTTTGAAGTACTGAACACCATCATATCTTTTAATCACAAAGAGCCTCAACTGCTCATCATATATCCAGCATATAATCCCCTTTCTCGATTCAGCATAACCTCTAATGTTGTAACTCTTCTTAAACATAGTAGGGACCGCTGGTTTCTTCGTTTTTACGAACCATTGAGCGTAGCCTTCTTTCCATCTTGGCTGCTCTTCCCATTCTGTCTCATCATTTCCCATATCTTTACCCATATCTGGCTTATCAACATCCGGAATCTCATGCTCCACATTCTCCTCTACTATCTCTCCCTCTTCTATCTCATTATCAATAACTATCTCTGCACCAATCTTCTCTATCTCTTCAACTGGTAAAACATCATCATCACCTATAAACTTATCATCCATCTCCTCAATATCCACGACCACCACCTCATCACCTGTACCGCCCGCTGCACTTGACTCCCCCTGAGTTGTGGAAGTCCCAAGAGCTTGTTCAGTTCTTGGCAACTCTCCACCTGCACCTTTCGATGCATTGGGATCATCGTCTCTATCATTTCTCTTCTTAGTCCTCAACTCATCGCCTTTACAGCTCGTCTCCCCCTGAGATGCCAGGAACACCTTCAAAGCATCAATGATTTTGCCATGTTCGATCAGCAGGAACGACTGTATCTGATTCTCTGCAACGAAGCGCTGAATAGCATGGAAAAAAAATCGACACAGATGATTCGATACGATAAGTTCGCTGTAGGTTTCAGGAAGATAAGTTCGCTGGTTTTTGAAATAATGAACAGTTTGACCAATGAAAATCCTTTATATAGGGTCAAGGTTATACAGGCGAAGTTATGGATAACTTCGCCTATTGCAGGCGAAGTTAAGGATAAGTTCGCCGATATATTAAAATTTTCAAAACAAACCCCTATAATTTGAAAAATTTGCAATTAAGTTATAAAACAACCTTTAAAGCGTTAAATGATACGAGCAAGACCAAGTAACTAGGTATAAAATCATACAACTACATAAGTAGAAAAATTTTAACAATTAGGTACACGGGATCAAATTTCAGTCTCGACAGGGACTACCATGTTTTAGAAAAGATCCGAACAGGAATCATACTAACTACGTGACTGTCACACAGATCCGTGTTCAGCTGTATTATGACATAAAGAAACAGGTTGTAAGCAGGTAAATAACTTAGAATGGTTTTCATCGTTTCTGTGATACGGGTTAGGTTCAATTAAGCTCAAAAATTAAATGGGCAACAACTCAGAGATTATGATGCCTCCTATCTATTCTCAAAGCGTATTTGGCTTTCCCCAAGTCACCCCGAGTTGACCTCGACCCGTAGTGTCTGATTAAATAGTAATTACTCTTCGATCTTTAGACTCTTCTTCCCGTTCTTTATCTTGCATCTTGATTGAGAAGTCTTAACATTATGAACTCTAGAATGTCTCAATAACTCACACATTTTTTTTAAGTATTTACACAACTTCAGAGTAGTAAATAACTGCAAGTCCCGAATCTGGATCACTGCAGTTTCTTGACACGCTATCTTCACGGGAATCAGAACACTTGCGGGCTCGTGTATGACTGGGTAATCGCTTTTCTGCCTATCATCCGGAAAGATATATATGGAGACATGCACAACTCTTAAGGAGTTTCCACGTAAAATCGAGTAGATTTAGTTAGTATCACTTATACTTTTACGCACCATAAAAAGCTACCATGACATACAATGGCTGTTCTAAAGTCTTTTAGGCCTTATAACTTCACTAGTTAAGCACACAGAATCAGTATATCTATCACTTTCCAAGGTTGGATCAATTTTCTGTTAAACATAGTAAAGGAACTTCTTACGAAGTAGTAGACTTGAAAAATAATTTCATCTCCCGAAAAAATTTGTAACTTCAATCGCCCCGATCAAATTGAAGTTTTCAGGTAAACGGCTATCCTGAAGATCCAATGGATCAGCTGGACCGACCACATACAAGTATGTGTCCTTCTAACTAAGTATGATCGACTAATTTTCAGCGAAAAAATAAAAACACATCATAAACCGCCCCGGTCACTTTCAGTCATCTGGTTAATGGCTATCCTTATATTCTACAAGTAGAAATGAGGACCAAACATATCCGAAGATATGTCCTTCAAACTGAGGAAACCGACATAATTCTAAGCGATAGTGACGTTTTTTTTTAAGTAAAGACAAAAACACGGTTACTCGGGATTGATCATCCCATTCAGCTCAACAAGGTTTTGAAAACGATTTTTGTCAAACGCTTTAGTGAACAAATTAGCGAAATTATCTAACGTATCAACCTTTTCGAGCACAATCAGTTTCTTCTCAGCACAATCCCGTATAAAATGATGACGGATGTTAATATGTTTAGTTTTACTGTGTTTTACGGGATTGTTAGTTACTGAGATAGCAGCAGTGTTATCAATGCAAATAGGAGTATGAGTGAAATTCAGACCATAATCGCGCAATTGCTGTTGAATCCAAAGAACCTGGGAGCAGCAGTTCGATGCTGCCATGTATTCTGCTTCACAGGTTGAAATGGCGACTGAGGTCTGCTTCTTGCATTGCCATGACACTAATCTGCCTCCAAGAAACTGACAACCACCTGTTGTTGACTTCCGATTCTGATTGCACCCTCCATAATCAGAATCCGTGTAGGCGACCAACTCCAAGTCTCCTCCTTTCGTGTACCACAACCCCAGTTTAGGTTTGCCTTTGAGATAGCGCAATATCCTCTTCGCACCCTTTAAGTGAGATTCCTTTGGGTTTGCCTGAAAGCGTGCACAAAGACAAACTGCAAACATAATATCAGGTCTAGAAGCAGTTAAGTACATTAAAGAACCTATTATTGCCCGATATTGGGTTGGGTCCACGTCTGCATCATTGTCTGAATCAGCACCCAATTTATGGTTGACGCAGACTGGAGTATCAAATGGAGTGCTGTCCTCCATCTTGAAGCGTTTGAGAACATCATGGACATACTTAGTCTGATGAATGAACATCCCATCTTTCTTCTGATCTACCTGCAGTCCTAACAAGAAAGTTAGTTCACCCATAGCACTCATTTCAAACCTCTTTTTCATGACGGCCTCAAACTCCTGACACATGGCGACTTTTGATGCAGCAAAGATGATGTCGTCCACGTAGACTTGCACCAGAAGAAAGTCGCTTCCTTTTCTCTTAAAGAACAATGTGCTATCAATCTTTCCCCTTTCAAACTCATTCTCAAGCAAGTAGTCGGATAGTGTTGAGTACCAGGCACGAGGTGCCTGATGTAGCCCGTATAGCGCTTTACTTAGCTTGTACACGTGATCAGGAAAGTCTGGGTCAGGAAAACCCGGAGGTTGCTCAACGTACACAACCTCATCGACTTTACCGTTAAGGAACGCACTCTTCACGTCTAGCTGAAATACCTTCATCTCCTTGTGTGCAGCAAATGCCAAAAACAATCGAATGGCTTCCAATCTCGCCACAGGAGCAAACAGCTCATTGTAATCGATCCCCTCTTGCTGATTAAAACCTTTTACAACCAGCCTCGCCTTGTTCCTGATAATAATCCCTTTCTCATCTCTCTTGCATTTGAAAACCCATTTGGTGCCAATCGCATGCACATTCTTCGGTTTTGCAACCAAGTTCCATACCTCCATCTTTTTGAACTGGGCTAATTCTTCTTGTATGGCTTCGACCCACGAGCTGTCCTTGAGAGCCATTTGATAGTTCTTTGGTTCAATCTGGCTGATGAAGCAGGTGTACAAGCATTCGTTAATTATGCCCGTATCTTTAATGCTTGTGTAAACACAGGTGTGCTCATTCAAGCTTTGTCTTGTTTGTACACCGTCGGACAGATCACCTATCACGTTCTCCAAAGGGTGATTTTTGTGAACTCTCGTAGTCGGAACCGAACTGACTTGCAGATTGTCTTCCAGGTTCGAAGGTAGCTCATCAATGGGTGATTGTTGTTGAGAGTGAAACGGATTGGAGAATTCCTCTTCTGTAGAGACAGCAGGGGTATCGACAACATTTGACGAGGAAGGCTGACATTCATCGTACAGCGGTCTTTGCACAACATTGTCTTCCTCATCGTAAAGCATCTTCGTAGCAATTCTTTCATCAACTTCTGCACAATTCAAGTAAGGTATGTTAAAAGATTTAAAAAGTCTATCATAGTCGAAAACACCAGCTGGTCCCGTGCTTGGTTTTGGTGATTTGTAACTTGTGATATCAGTGTTACACACCACCCAACCTTGCTGGTCGATGTATTAAAGACTCGTTTGTTGGGAGTCCCAACAACGTATCCGACTAAAATACCTTCGTCGGCTATTTCACCAAATTTAGAATTTGTCTTTAATATCGAACACGGGGACCCGAATGGTTCGAGACCACTCAAGTTGGGCTTTCTCCCATGCATAAGTTCATAACATGTTTTATTCAGTCTTTTAACAGTTAAAACTCTATTAAGGATATAACAGGCTGTTGCAACAACTTCAGCCCAGAACACCACAGGAAGTTTCAAATCAGCCAGCATGGTTCTGGCTCCTTCAATTAACGTTGTGTTCTTCCTCTCAGCCACTCCATTTTGTTGCGGAGTATACGGAGCGCTGTACTGGTGCTCTATCCCTTTCTGTAAGCAGAAGATCTCCATCTGATTGTTCTTGAACTCAGTCCCATTGTCACTCCTGATGTATTTAACTATTTTCCCCATAATATTCTCAACTTTGGTAATCAAATTTATTACCATCTGGACCGTTTCATCCTTTGACTTCAGGAAATATACCCAATAGTATCGAGAGAAATCATCAGTAATCACCAAGCAGTAAGATGTTCCTCCTAGGCTTTTTACATTCACGGGACCAAAGAGATCCATGTGAAGTAGGTCTAGGGTACTGACTATTGAATTAACCTTCTTGGTGTGATGGGATTTCTTGTGTTGCTTTCCCTTTTTGCACGATAAGCATTGGTCTTCAAGGTTGAAATTCTTCAAGGGAACACCCAGCACCAGCCCATTCTTGACAATGTAGTTCATTTTCCGAAGATGAATATGCCCCATTCTTCTATGCCATAATTCAGATTCCGATTCAGTTGCTTTTGACAGAAGACACGATTCTTCTGTTGCCATCTCAGTCGACCTCATGTCCATAATATACGTATTCTTTTCTCTTGGAGCTTTCATAACTATCCAATCCTCTGGTATCTTGAAACCAGGATACAGCACGATCGCTTCATTCTTGGTAAAGTGCACGGTGTAATCTTTGTCACAGATCTGCGATACACTCAGCAGATTATGCTTCAGTTCTTCAACGAAATTCACTTTCTCTAACGTCATTTTTCCATTAGTCACCGTCCCAATTCCTGTAATCCTTCCACCACGCTCTCCAGCAAAACTCACTCTTCCTCCCTGAACAGGTTTCCATTCGTGTAACAAACTCTTGTTACCTGTCATGTGCCGGGAACAGCCGCTATCCACAACCCATAGATTGTTTGCAGCCCTGTTCAACTGTTCCTGCACGATTAAAGCAAAGGATTAAAATCTGGGGACCCAAGACCTATTGGTCTTGGGTCGATACATCCCGTACTTTGGTTGTCCAAAGAGATCCATGCTTTCCCAATTCGCTATGCCTAACACTACGTAGCATGCTTCTATAAACATGGGGTTAGCTCGTGTTTTGTTTCTCTTGTTATCACTTATTCCCTTTAATCAATATTATAATAATATTAATACTTTAATATTATTATAATATCTATACTAAACTTGGTTGTATATCAAGTCTGGGTATAGGCTTAGATTGTGACGTTGTTCAATGTTTTATGTTTAAAACCGAACTTGGCCCAGTTTACCTGTTGGGCTAAGTTGATCGTTTACGCGTTTAGAAAACAGGTATGATCATGTAAACTCGGGAAAATGTGTTGGTTGTAAAGTGATTAAATTTACAAAGAGAAATCGTAGAATAGATGTTTGGATTCTCTACGGGGCTCATTTTCGTTTATTCAGTTTGATTTGGAGAAAAACGCGCACAATTCATCCAAATTGTCCGGATTTCTCACGAAAGTTAGGTTTGACTTAATTAACCCAAAAATATGATTTTTGATCACTCTTGATGTTCTCATATTCCAACAGGTTCATTAATCACGAACTCATCGGTTTTTATCAGAACTGAATTTGTTTAACATTCAAATTAGCACAATTAATTATCGGTTTATCATTATATTATGAAAATTTATAAACTTACCAAGTAAAATATGTAGATTTTATAAATATTTCTGGAATTATTTGTTGATTTATTCATTTAAAAAAATTCATTTTATATGCTATATTTAACCCGTAAATCGTCCGTTTATACTAAACGATTTCTGAAAATCCGATAAAATTACTGAGTGATCCAAATTAATCCCAAAGCACCATGTAAAATTTCCAGATAACACTTTTGCCAAGTTACCTTTTTGAGCAAAAAAGGACTATAAAAACTTGAATAAACGCGAATCCAGAAAACATAGCTAGGGTTATCTAAATGACCCAAAATTTCATGTGTAATAATATAATGCTATACCTGAGTTCTCCACAAAATTTCATAATTTGACAAGCATTTTAAGTAGTTTTCCCAAACAAACGTTCCTAAACGGTAATAAATTCGCCAAATATTCTCAGATGGTCGTAAAATTACCAGATTTGGACAGGGAGTCATTTATATGGTCTCTGATGTCCCCGCAAAATTTTACTAGTTAACAATGTGACATTCATCAATTTTCTATTCGTATTCGTATTTGTAAACCTGACCCGTTGGATCGTTTTGATGTATTATCATTATTATTTATCGTTAATAAAAGTGTTCCCGACATCTAATGTTCAATGTTCGTTATGTATCTTGTTATTCGATTATTTATGAAGTTCCGAGTCTTATCGATACTCTAGTTAAACACGTTCATATTCCGAACTCGAAATCATTTAACTTAAATTATAAAGTTTAGGGTTAAGAATGAAAATTTAAATATTTAATATCAACTTAAAAGATGTTGGGTCGGATTTTTGATAAGGAAGATTGGAGTCTTCTCAACCTCCTCAGGAAATGGCTAACTATGGACTTCGAGCAAGCCTGGACTTCGAGCAAGCCTAGACTATCGAGCATGGTTTTACTACCTCGAGCAAGGTCTTCGAAACCATTTGAGGTTGATTTTTCTAAGTGTTAAGGCTTCGAGCAAGCTACACTTCAACGAGCAAGAGTATTCTTCTATCGAGCATGGATTGCCAATCGAGCAAACAGCTTGATCATGCAAGTTTCAACCAAGTGTTACAAACACAGGATGGTCGAGCACATGGGGACAAGCATGGATGCAATAAGAAGATGTCATGTGTTCAAAGCAAGGACTTCGAGCACAGTTCAGTTCCCCGAGCAAAATTTACATCAGAGCATGCTAAAGATTGTTCAATAACTCCAAGGACAAGACTGAAAACATCAAGAAAAATGAGCTTGCTCGATGGACTAGTTTGAGCAAAGCAAGGATTGGTCAAGAGGAATGAAGCTTGCTACAGGAGAATATCTTCACTGAAGATATTCTAAGGTGCTGTTTGTTTTTGAAGACAAAAATTGTCTACATTCTGATTTCATGTCTGCAACTGAAGATGTGGTCTGAAGGTCTGCAATCTGAAAATATAATACTGTTCGTTTTACAAACTGGGTATCGTCTGCATAGGCTGAAAATTAGTTATCTATCATACATATCACATTAGATAGAAGTCATTTAACGTATGTAGACTAGTAAAATAGTTGGTGGTGGGCGGTGGACGGTGGTGGTGGCGGACGGTGGGTGGTGGTGGTGATGGACGGTGATGGTGGTGGGTGGTGGACGGTGTTGGTGGCGGATGGTAGGTAGTGGTGGTGGGTAGCAAACGGTGGTTGTGGCCGACGGGTGGGTGGTAGTGGTGATGGATGGTGGTGGTGGTGGTGGTGGAAGTGGACGGTGGTTGTGGCGGACGGTGGGTGGTGGTGGCGATGGACGGTGGTGTTGGCGGATGGTGGGTGGTGGTGGTGATGGACGGTGGTGGTGGTGGGTGGTGGTGGTGATGGACGGTGTTGGTGGGTGGTGGTGGTGGTGGTGGGTGGTGGTAGTGGACGGTGGTTGTGGCGGACGGTGGGTGGTGGTGGTGATGGACGGTGGTGGTGGTGGACGGTGGTGGTGGTGGACGGTGGTGGTGGCGGTGGACGGTGATGGTGGCGGACGGTGGGTGGTGGTGGACGGTGGTGGTGGTGGCGGCGCACGATGTGTGGTGGTGGTGTTGGACATTAGGTATTGGTAGGAAGTTAAAAAGTGTGAAGATGTGTGAAGAAGTTAAACAATAGCTTCTTTTTTAAGACCATAAAAGCAGTTTGCAGATCTTATTTAAAAAAAAAAGCAAACAGTCTTCAAAAGCTTATGTCTACGCGCCCACAAACATAAGCCTCCTGCAGATATTTTAAGCAAAAACAAACACCACCTAAGTAAAGTATGCTCGAAGACACTCATCGAGCTTACCCTGCATACTGAGTCTGGTCGAGCAAGAGACAAACCTTGCTCGAAGACTCTTACACTTGTATTTCTTTTGTCTTTCATTATGTAATGATTAGGAACTTCTAGAAGGAATGTCAAGGTCTATAAATTGGGTCCTAGGTTTCCATTTAAGGCACGGACAACGACGCACGCAATACGAGAAACATTCCAAAAAGAATATTTTATTTGTTTTCTCGTACCGTCGCCACCATCACGAAACCCTAAACATTCCTTTCACTGTTTCATTGAATGATGTATTAAATATAGTGAATCCTTGTCTTTGATTGTGTTCTTATTGATTATCTGTTATTGTTTCGTGTCTACAACTTCACACCTTCGTTCCCATTCGTTGGATATCCTGATTCCGCCGGGATATTCAGTAGGCCTTTAGGTAACTGAGTCAGTGTGTTCTTGTCAACCTTTCCAAGGTTTGCACCTGACTCCCGGTCCTGACAAGTGGTATCAAATCTTTGGAAGCTCGCTAAAGGCCACAGGACTGAAGGTTTGTGAAAAAGCTTGAAGCTTTACTCTGTTTCTCTGCTGCAAAACCCAGATCTGCTGAAATGGAAGACCAAGAAGTCTCTACCAACAAAATCCCTAGATTGATTGGACAAGAAAATTTTATCAAATGGAAGGTACTCTTCGAAGCTGCTGTAAACTACAATGACCCGGAACTTTGGGCATCTATTACAGAGGGAAACTATGTTGCCTCCACTGCTGCAAACAATAGTGCTACTGTTGAGCTGAAGATGAAGAAGAGAGATGACAAAGCACTATCTATGCTGAAGTTGGGTCAGTCTTGGGAAATACTGACAACCGTCAACCATCACAAAACTACTACAGAAATGTATGATGCAGTTGTTGATATGTTTGAGGGAAATACAGAACTGAGAGACATCAAGAAAGATAGGCTGAAACAACAGCTAGATAGATTCAAGTTTAAAGATGGAGAAAGATTAAAATCAGTCCTGCAAAGGTTCATGGTGATTGTGAACGATATAAGAACAACTGACCTACAGATCTATGATTTCGATCTGAACAAAAAGCTTCTGTCATCTTTGTCTGGTGAGTGGTATACATCCAGCAAATTCATCAAGGAAAAGGTAAATTTCCCCAACTTTAAGTTGGATGATGTGATTGCATTTCTCAAGGTTGCAGAACATGAAATGATCGAAAACCACATGATTAGGGAAGATAAGCCCAGCTTTCAAGTGAACAATGCTCGTGTAGCTTCCATGGTAAATCTTTCAATCAAGAATCAGCATCCAATCATTGAAGAGCCATCTAAGACAAATTCAACATATGGTGGACAACCAAGATTTAATGTTCAGTTGATAGAAGATGATGTAGCCTCAACAGCAAGTGGTCAGTCAACATTTGTGCAGAACAACACAACTTAAGGAACTGACGACCAAGCATTGTTCTCTATGTTTATTGAGTCATATCATGCATTTGTGGCCAAGAATCTGATCAACACAAGCATCGTGCAGGAAGATCTTGAGCAAATCGATGCTGATGATTTGGAAGACATGGACATCAAATGGCAGGCTGCCATGTTGGCTGTGAGAAGCAAGATGTAATACAACAGAACTGGAAGATCAAGCTTCAATGGAGCGAATGAGAGAATAGGTTTTGACAAATCAAAATCAATATGCTACAACTGTCAACAACCTGGACACTTTGTAAGAGAATGCAACATGCCCAAGAAAGCTGGAAACCAAGTGAATCAAAATCAATTTTACCAAAATCAGAACCAGAACTTCCAACATCAAAGAAATCAGATCACCAATCAAAATCCATATCAAAACCAGAATAGGCCTCAGCAACAACCCTTTCAGCCTCAAAGGAACAACCAACTGCAGATTCACAATAACCAGAACAGAGTCAATCAAAACAATGTGAATCAGGTTAGGGATCAAGGGAACGTTGCAGTCATAAGGGTGCCTCAGGATGGGGATCTTGATTGGAGTAACCACGCAGCTGAGATTGAGAAGGTGAGCGTTGCTTTTATGGCTAAAGTGCAAGACAAGCCAGAATCTTCTAATGTGCATGTACATTATGATATTTCAATTTCTGATCTTCTTATTACAATTGATGAACTAAATCAGGAAGTTGGAAAATGGAAAATTGAGTGTGGAAGAAAGGAAGCATTTTTGAATGTATATGAAACCAGTGAAGCAACTTATGAGAATCAAATAAAGGGGCTAGAAGAAGATTGTATGCATGCATACAGAACTCAATTTTTGCTATCCAAAAAGGGGTTGTGGCGCAGCTTGTTGCTTGCTTACCTGCCACTTCATTGTAAATCGTTTGGTTGTTTTTGATTATTAATGAAGAACTCAATCAAGAATGACAGTTGAGATTGAGGGTTTGAAAAAGTTGTATGCAGAAGAAAAGCTGAAGAATGCTGAATTGTTAATTCAAATGGAATTCTTGAAAAACCTTGTGTCTACAGGAAACATAGTGAGATTTGTGGACAAAATGTCAGAAGAAGAGAAATACAAAAAGGTGCCATCACCGTTTTGTGACAGCTACCCACTAAAAGTAGACAAGGAAAGTAGGAATGAATATCTGAAACAATTTAAGAATGTGTTTGAAGACAAAGCTGAATTTGCAAAACACTATGAAGATGTGATTGTGGATGAAAATGGAGAGTTTTCAATGAAGCAGAATGAGAAACCAGAGGTAAAGAAAGCTGTAAAGAAGGAAAGTGAGAAGAAGAAATGGAGTGAATACTCCAGCGAGGAGAGTACTTTCCGTTGTGGAAGTACCAAATCATCTGAGGGTAGGAAGAAAAAGAAGGGATCAAACAAGAAGAAAAATGAAAAGATCCCTCTACTGTCAAAGATGACTCCAAAGATGAAGAAACATTATGAACAGATAAGAAAAGAACATGTGGTATTTGACATTTGTGCAAGAACACAACCAGAAATTAAGAAAAGATATGAAGTGGCAATGAAATCTTCATATGATCAGTCCCATCCTCCAATCTATCCAGTTTTCTCAAATCATGAACTATTTGACATTGGAGATGTGGAGTATGTACCAATGAGAAGATTTGTTATATAAGAAGGAGGAAGCTGTTCAAGACCCCCATCCAAGTTGAAGCCAATAGTGTTTGTTAAAGAGAAATATCATCTGGAGCCTAATCTGAACAAACCGATCAAAATGGACTTCAGCAACTCTTTATGTCCAAAAAAATCCCTAGGCTTTGATTTCCCCAAACCAAGTGACATAATTAAAGACAAGCAATTGCTTGAAGACATGGGGAGCTATGCAAAGGTATGGTGCAAGAAGTGTGATGTCTACGATCATCACACTGGTTCTTGCTGGTTTAAAGAAGAAGAGTTTGTGGTCCCTGATGTAGTGTGTGGCTTTGACATGAAAGGATTCAAGCAGATTTATCAAATATACCTGAATGAAGAGAAGGAAAGTTCAAGTAATGAAGAGAAAAGATCAGTTTTGGGAGAAAAGACTGAAACAATTTTTGAAAATCAAGGATGATGCAAAAGTATCAAGCAAAACTATAAAGAACAAAAGGTCAAATGACAAAGGAAAGGCAAAAATGAGACCTGGTGTTCTTAATGGGAATGAAAAGTTCTTGATGAAGCAAGGTTATGAACCTAGAGGGTTTCAGTGGAAGACAAAGAAGGAGTTAATTGAACAGAAAGACCATGTGATTGAACAAAATGAAAACCTTATCATATCACAAGTTGTGGAAGTTGGGTCAGACTCAGAAGAAGAATGTGAGGTTATCTATGAAGATCCACTTCCACTTTCAGTTCCAACTCCTGATGAATCTTCACTTGAATTTGAATTGCAAACTGATGCAGTTTGTGACTCAGAGACCAACTGATTCTCTTTTGTGTATATGTGCAGGAATAGTCCTTGAACAATAATGACTTATGGTACACGGATAGTGGATGTTCCAGGCACATGACTTGTGACAAGGGAACTCTTATTAACTATGAAAGAAAGTATGAAGGTCCAGTTGCTTTTGGGAGTGATGAAAATGTAGGGAAGATTGTTGGAAGAAGAACACTCACCAATGGCAAAGTATCCTTTGAGAATGTGCTGCATATTGAAGGACTACAATATAATCTACTCAGCATTTCTCAAGTCTGTGATATAAGGGTACAAAGTAGCCTTCAATGATGAACACTGCCTAATTCTAAAGCCTGAATTTGTGATTCCAACTGAGATGATCATAATGATGGCTCCAAGAAATGGCAACCTATATGATCTTAGAATGAACATTGCTACATCTAGAGGTGGTTCATGTTTTGATTCCAAGGTCACTGAAAATAAGACTAAGTTGTGGCATAGGAAGATGTGTCATGTCAACTTGAAAAATATGAACAAGCTAGTGAAAGGTGAATATGTTGTTGGCCTTCTCACAAGAGAATTTAAGCTTGAAGAAAAATGCACATCTTGCCTCAAAAGGAAACAACAAAAATCCTCACATAAGAGCAAATTGATAAATACCATTGATAAGGTCTTGGAACTACTTCACATGGATCTGTTTGGTCCAGTGAGTGTTCCAAGTATTGGAAAGAAGAGATATTGTCTTGTGATCACAGATGAGTACTCAAGATTTACTTGGGTGTACTTCATGAGCAACAAAGATGAAACCCCAAAGTTAATGCCACACACCAACCTAAGGCGGAAATGCCGGGGCGTGATCCGATTGCTCATAGTTCGAAAATACTATCATATATAAAATGTGACAATATCTAATTAATTATTTTATTCAAATAATACACAATATCCAAATACAACAATAAAATTCAAATAAATATAAACAACTAGTTAACTTCAAGTTTGTCTTCAATATAACCCTAAGGTCTTTCTAAGTGTCCATATTTCAACTCAAGCAACCTGCATATGCGTAGAAAATGGAGTTTTGTCAACAAACATGTTGAGTGAGTTTACAACCAAGTTTTGACACCAAAAATAATGTTAATATAATAAATAAGCAAACGTAATAAATGCGGTAATGAAATCAAACCATAAGCAAGTAAGTTGTTGATTAAACCATTGCCAAGCGAATCGGGCGCCGGAAAATCAACTATGACCAAATAAATAGAATAAGACCGTTGCCAAGTGAATCGGGCGGTGGTCAATAGAATGAGAACCCTCTCCAAGGGGATATGTCAAACGATTGCATACAAAGACAAATAAGCACATAACAAGTAGATTTGATTAATCACACACAATTCCACGTTTGCTATTTTTGATATGTATGTATATATATAGATATGTATGTATAGTATGATATATGCACACGCCCCTAAAACGTTTGTGAAAATTGAGAAAAATTGGGGAATGATAAAACTCAACTTAGATGGAAGGCAAATGAGTATAATTAAGGATAAACGAGTCAACGGATAAGCGAGTCGTCCAATATGCATCAAACGAGATAGCTAACCAGAACCTGAAACTTTTTGATATGAAATTATAAAGAAAAACGAACTTAATTCCACTGGAATCAATCCAAACGGATGACTAGAACTCTAGTTATGTTGATTTAAACGTTTAAGCGAGCTGGTACCAACCAGAATCCGAACAGCGAGTCAGAAGTCAGGTTTTGTTCAGTAGCCTTAAAATCATGTTACGAGAATAAAAGTCTTCTGGAACGAACGTTGACTCTGACCAGAAGCATGAGAAAACGGATAGTCAAAGTTATTGACTATTTTGCCCTTAAACGGGTTTTAAGCGAATTGACCAGTCAACACCCTTCAACCACCGAAATTTATTGAAAGTTATTGACTAGGGAATATGTTTGAACGATTCTTATGTTTACAACTTACTCGGAAAGTGAAAGAATCGATGAGAACGGAAGTCAGAGGTCCTAAAGCTAGCAAAGTCAACGAGCAAGTCATGTATCTTCAACGAATATGCAAAAACCGGAGGTTTTGAGGTGACCAGAGGTAAGTGACGGCTGGAGGAGGTCTATTAAGGTTACATTAAAGTTCACAGCAGGGAATTATGACGTGTTTATATAGGAATAGCTAAAACGAACTAAATATAGGCTATTTACTCGTTTAGGAAACCGAATCGAGTTTTAATGATCAAATAAACTATAAAATCAGTATATTTCGTTCTTGGAAAAGGGGTTAAGTATATGGTCATGCATTTTAGTTATATTAGTTTTCTTGGGGCTTAATTCACTCGAGTATATCCTAAAATAAACGATTTCGGGCCAAAAAAACGAACTAGGAAGCAATAGACATCAAACGAATCTGCACAGCAAGGTCATGGCGGCGCGCGGAGGTGAAGGGGATGCCCACCGTGTGGCGCTCCGGGGAGTTTAAGTTGAATTTTCATTTTTACACATTTAGCCCTTAAACTTTATTAATTCTTTAAAAATTGATTATTTTTCAAGTTAGGTTAAAGAATAAACCATTTTGAAAATGTAAAGGGTATAAGTTGTAAATACAAATCTTAAATACTTATAAACATTTGATTTTTTTGATTATTAACAAAGATCTAAAATATTCCCGGTCGGGTTACACGTAAACGAATACGGGTTTGGAAAATCCGAAATGTTACAGTCTCCCCTAATCTAGGGAATTTCGTCCCGAAATTAAGAAAAACCAAAACATCATCGTTTTGTAAACAAATTAAGCTTTTTAAGGAAAATATCATAACATTGAACTTTCAATAACCGAAGCAACGCTCAAATGGCAATCCGATAAGGGCACTTATATATAGGATGTACCAGCGGCGTATCCACCATGTCCTTATCATCTCATCATTTGTACCGTTACCCAAGCTACCTTAGGTTCTAGATCATGTCACATAAACGTACGTATTATGATCTTCATGCGAGGACTTGGATAATTATGTATGCATCCATAGTTACTCTTATCGTCGGATGGTCCGCATAATTCGTTTTATCATGTGGGTTATAAAACATTCAAAATAAAATTTTAAGAGAAAACAATTGTTTTGATAATTCAAAATATACTTTCAAATTATTAAATGTTCGAGTTGAATTAATAAAACCGTGAGATTTCGAAAACCTCTGTTGCTTTTAAAAGTAAAATTTTAAAAATTGAAGAAAATATATTTGGTGAAACAGATGTTATTGTGATAATCGAGATTAAGGAAATGAGATGGATATACAAGATCCTAATAGATTAACTTCGATAAAGGAATTTTATTCAAGGGATGAATTACGCGAAGGTTTAATTTATAACAAATAGTTTATGGCATGTGGAGTCCTTAAAGATCGTATTTTTAAGGAATGAAATTTCTAAGATCGAGATTATATTAAGTTTAAACATAGTTAACGAAAATTTTGGTGAGTCGAGTTTGATTAATTTAAGTACTTATGAGTTTAAAGAGAAATTAATTATAAAGTTATAGCTTTTCAAGTTTGTGTCTTTGGGATTAGATTAATTCGGTTAAGATATTTTAAAATATTATAATAGTTGGTAATTAATAATTTAAATATTAATGATAATGTAAAAATATACGTATTTGAATTAAATTGTTATTAGATGAAATTGAGAAGCGGATATTCCCGAATCACCGAGATAGTCCTATTCCAATTAAACCTTCAGAATTAGATAAAATATAAAGTAGGTAATTAAATTAAATTAAATTGGGAATTCGTGGATTTTTCTTTTTTTTTTCATAAAATCGTTATAAATATTAGGAACTAAGTAATTTGAATTATCAATAATGGATATTTGGATAAATTATAAATTAAAGTGAAGCATATAATAAATTGAGATAAATGCGAGGCTAGAAATGCATGAACCACCATGACTATTCTAACAACTACGAATTTATCATTTAAAACGTCCAACATTTTTAAAATAATCAAAATACGGAGTTGAAATATTTATGATGAAGGTTCAATCAAAAAGTCAATTTAATAATTAAAGTTAAATTAATTAATGGAAAATTTTTAATTTAAAAATGGAAATTAAATTTAGAGAATACATAATTAATAAAATTTACAATAATTGAATTTTAATAATAAAGATTTATAAAGTGGAAAATAAATTGTTAAAACCATCATGATATTGAGGAAAACAAGAGATGATAAAATATTTATAGTTTAAAGTTGAGGATAGGGATTTAAATGTACTTAGAAATTTTATAGTATGAGGATATAGATATAATTAAGAAAATATAATTTAAATAATATTTTAATGGATATGAGTTAGTATAAGATTTCTTGTTCGGTGTATTTTAATTTTATCAAGATTGAAGGTTGTTTGGTTAACGGAATACAGCAGCAAACTCCTTGGCGATTTTGGTAGTCGAATGGCAATTACGGGAAACAGGTGAACGACGTTGATTACGACAATGATTCTTAGGAAAGACATTCTTTGAGGACCAAAATGAAAATGTGTTAGATGACAGGTGAGTTGTAGGAATGAGTTGGTATGAAATTATGAGGATGCGTACGTATATGTATATGTATGTTTATGAATTATTACTACTAAAGACTCGAGGACGAGTCAAGAATTAAAATAATATGTATGAGTTTAAAGCATTTAAGTGAATAATGTTTTTATAAGATTTTCCAAAAATAAAATAACAAAGCATATCAAACTAGTTGACCTCCCATGAGCTTTCCATTGCATTTTGATGGCCCAACTAAACAAAACAACATAAAGTTTGTGAATTGGTCTCCTATGAACATTCCATTGCATTTTGATGGCCCAATTCAAATAATGTGTAATAAACAATTGAGTTGTTCAGTCCATGAGCGTGTACATGGCATTTAACTGACCCAACTAATCAACGAATTATCGAATCAATAGAGTTGTTCGGACCATGAGCGTTACATGACATTTAACCGACTCAACTAAATATCGAATCAACGAATCAAACATAAGTGGTTGGTGTACCTCAGGAACCACCCCGGACGATACGTTCCAAGCCAAAAATCAAATAGAAAATTATTTAAGAAATAAATAGTTGGAGTGCCAATGGATTTTTACGGATTTTTCACCCAACTAAGCATTTAAATTAATTTATAACAAAAATTTGGAAGTATAACCGTTTAGCCAGTTATGTTTACCATGTAACCGTTTAGCTGATTACGGGTACCACTTGAAGTTATGTGGTTGTACGAGATTTGTCATACCCCCACTCTTCAAGGTGAAAGAGCAAAACACGGGAATTCTTAAGGAATTTCCCACAATAAAATATAATCTACTAAAAATTAAGAGGATTTAAAATTATTTTGAAAGTTGAGGCATAACCTCAGAATTTGTGTGTGTGCAACAAATAAACAAGATAAATACAATTTAAATAATTAATCTAAGCAAGCTGTAAACAATTTATTAAATAGCACATAAGGCAGTTCAGATAAGCACGTATAGGGTTCCTAACATATGTCTAGGACCATTTCTAACGACCTATCTTATAACCTTCGGCTCTGATACCAATCTGTCACACCCCAACCTAAGGCGGAAATGCCGAGGCATGATCCGATTGCTCACAGCTCAAAGATACTATCATATATAAAATGTGACCATATCTAATTAATTATTTTATTAAAATAATACACAATATCCAAATACAACAATAAAATTCAAATAAATATAAACAACCAGTTAACTTCAAGTTTGTCTTCAATATAACCCTAAGGTCTTTCTAAGTGTCCATACTTCAACTCAGGCAACCTACATATGCGTAGAAAATGGAGTTTTGTCAACAAACATGTTGAGTGATTTTACCACCAAGTTTTGACACCAAAAATAATGTTAATATAATAAATAAGCAAAACGTAATAAATGTGGTAATGAAATCAAACCATAAGCAAGTAAGTTGTCGATTAAACCATTGCCAAGCGAATCGGACGCCATTAAATCAACTATGAGCAAATAAATAGAATAAAACCATTGCCAAGCGAATCGGGCGGTGGTCAATAGAATGAGAACCCTCTCCAAGGGCATATGTTAAACGATTGCATACAAAGACAAAAAAGCACATAACAAGTAGATTTGATAAATCACACACAATTCCACGTTTGCTATTTTTGATAAGTATGTATATACAGATATGAATGAAAAGTATGATATACGCATACGCCCCCAAAACGTTTGTGAAAATTGAGTAAAATAGGGGAATGATAAAACTCACCTTAGATGGAAGGCAAGTGAGTATAATTAAGAATAAACGAGTCAACGGATAAGCGAGTCTTCCAATACGTGTCAAACGAGATAGCTAACCAGAACCTAAAACTTTGTGATATGAAACTAAAAATAAAAACCAACTTAATTCCATAAGAATCAATCCAAACGGATGAGTAGAACTCTAGTTATGTTGATTTAAACGTTTAAGCGAGCTGGTACCGACCAGAATCCGAACAGCGAGTCGGAAGTCGGGTTTTGGTCAGTAGCCTTAAAATCACGTAACGAGAATAAAAGTCTTCTAGAACGAACGCTGAATCTGACCAGAAGCAAGAGAAAACGGATAGTCAAAGTTATTGACTATTTTGCTCTTAAACGGGTTTTAAGCGAATTGACCAGTCAACACCCTTCAACCACCAAAATTTATTGAAGGTTATTGACTAGGGAATTTGTTTGAATGATTCCTATGTTTACAACTTACCCGGAAAGTGAAAGAATCGATTAGAAACGGAAGTCAAAGATCCTAAAGCAAGCAAAGTCAACGAGCAAGTCTTGTATCTTCAACGAATATGCAAAAACCAAAGGTTTTGAGGTGACCAGAGGTAAGTGATGGCTGGAGTAGGTGTATTAAGGTTACATTAAAGTTTACAGCAGGGAATTATGATGTGTTTATATAGGAATAGCTAAAACGAACTAAATATAGGCTTTTTACTCGTTTAGGAAACCGAATCGAATTTTAATGATCAAATAAACTATAAAATCAGTATATTTCATTCTTGGACAAGGGGTTAAGTATATGGTCATGCATTTTAGTTATATTAGTTTTCTTGGGGCTTAATTCACTCGATTATATCCTAAAATAAACGATTTCGGGCCAAAAAAACGAACTAGGAAGCAATAGACATCAAACGAATCTGCATAGCAAGGTCATGGTGGCACGCGGAGGTGAAGGTGATGCCCACCGCACGGCGCTCCGGGGAGTTTAAGGTGAAGTTTCATTTTTACACATTTAGCCCTTTAACTTTATTAATTCTTAAAAAAATGATTATTTTTCAAGTTAGGTTAAAGAATAAACCATTTAGAAAATGTAAAGGGTATAAGTTGTAAATACAAATCTTAAATACTTATAAACATTTTATTTTTTTGATTATCAACAAAGATCTAAAATATTCCCGGTTGGGTTATACGTAAATGAATACGGGTTTGGAAAATCCGAAATGTTACAGTCTCCCCTACTTTAGGGAATTTCGTCCCGAAATTTAGGAAAACCAAAACATCATCGTTTTGAAAACAAATTAAGCTTTTTAAGGAAAATATCATAACATTGAACTGTCAATAACCGAAGCAACGCTTCAAATGGCAATCTGATAAACGCACTTATATATAGGATGTACCAGCGGCGTATCCACCATGTCCTTATCATCTTATCATTTGTACCGTTACCCAAGCTACCTTAGGTTCTTGATCATGTCACATAAACGTACGTATTATGATCTCCATGCGAGGACTTGGATAATTATGTATGCATCCATAATTACTATTATCGTTGGATGGTCCGCATAATTCGTTTCATCCTGTGGGTTATAAAACATTAAAAATAAAATTTTAAGAGAAAACAATTGTTTTGATAATTCAAAATATACTTTCAAATTATTAAATGTTCGAGTTGAATTAATAAAACCGTGAGATTTCGAAAACCTCTTTTGCTTTTAAAAGTAAAATTTTAAAAATTGAAGAAAATATATTTGGTGAAACAAATGTTATTGTGATAATCGAGATTAAGGAAATGAGATGGATATACAAGATCCTAATAGATTAACTTCGATAAAGGAATTTTATTCAAGGGATGAATTACGCGAAGGTTTAATTTATAACAAATAGTTTATGGCATGCGGAGTCCTTAAAGATCGTATTCTTTATGAATGAAATTTCTAAGATCGAGATTATAAGTTTAAACATAGTTAACGAAAATTTTGGTGAGTCGAGTTTGATTAATTTAAGTACTTATGAGTTTAATGAGAAATTAATTATAAAGTTATAGCTTTTAAAGTTTGTGTCTTAGCGATTAGATTAATTCGGTTAAGATATTCTAAAATATTATAATAGTTGGTAATTAATAATTTAAATATTAATGATAATGCAAAAATATACATATTTGAATTACATTGTTATTAAATGAAATTGAGAAGCGGATATTTCCGAATCACCGACATAATCCTATTCCAATTAAACCTTTAGAATTAGATAAAATATAAAGTAGGTAATTAAATTAGATTAAATTGGGAATTCATGGATTTTTATTTTTTTTTCATAAAATCGTTATAAATATTAGGAACTAAGTAATTTGAATTATCAATAATGAAAATTTTAGATAAATAATAAATTATAAATTAAAGTGAAGCATATAATAAATTGAGATAAATGCGAGGCTAGAAATGCATTAACCACCATGACTATTCTAACAACTACGAATTTATCATTTAAAATGTCCAACATTTTTAAAATAATCAAAGTAGGGAGTTGAAATATTTACGATAAAGGTTCAATCTAAAAGTCAATTTAATAATTAAAGTTAAATTAATTAATGGAAAATTTTTAATTTAAAAATGGAAATTAAATTTAGAAAATACATAATTAATAAAATTTACAATAATTGAATTTTAATAATAAATATTTATAAATTGGAAAATAAATTGTGAAAACCATCATGTTATTGAGGAAAACAAGAGATGATAAAATATTTATAGTTTAAAGTTGAGGATAGGGATTTAAATGTACTTAGAAATTTTATAGTATGAGGATATGGATATAATTAAGAAAATATAATTTAAATAATATTTTAATGGATATGAGTTAGTATAAGATTTCTTGTTCGGTGTATTTTAATTTTATCAAGATTGAAGGTTGTTTGGTTAACGGAATACAGCAGCAAACTCCTTGGCGATTTTAGTAGTCGAATGGCAATTACGGGAAACAGGTGAACGACGTTGATTACGACAATGATTCTTAGGAAAGACATTCTTTGAGGACCAAAATGAAAATGTGTTAGATGACAGGTGAGTTGTAGGAATGAGTTGGTATGAAATTATGAGGATGCGTACGTATATGTATATGTATGTTTATGAATTATTACTACTAAAGACTCGAGGACGAGTCAAGAATTAAAATAATATGTATGAGTTTAAAGCATTTAAGTAAATAATGTTTTTATAAGATTTTCCAAAAATAAAAAAACCAAGCATATCAAACTAGTTGACCTTCCATGAGCTTTCCATTGCATTTTGATGGCCCAATTCAAATAACGTGTAATAAACAATTGAGTTGTTCAGTCCATGAGCGTGTACATGGCATTTAACTACTAATCAACGAATTATCGAATCAATAGAGTTGTTCGGACCATGAGCGCTACATGGCATTTAACCGACTCAACTAAATATCGAATCAACAAATTAAACATAAGTGGTTGGTGTACCTCAGGAACCACCCCGGACGATACGTTCCAAACCAAAAATCAAATCAAAAATTATTTAAGAAATGAATAGTTGGAGTGCCCATGGATTTCCATGGATTTTTCACCCAACTAAGAATTTAAAATAATTTAAAACAAAAATTTGGAAGTATAACCGTTTTGCCGGTTATGTTTACCACGTAACCGTTTAGCCGATTACGAGTACCACTTGAAGTTATGTGGTTGTACGAGATTTGTCATACCCCCACTCTTCAAGGTCAAAGAGCAAAACACGGGAATTCTTAAGGAAGTTCCCACAATAAAATATAATCTACTAAAAATTAAGAGGATTTAAAATTATTTTAAGAGTTGAGGCATAATCTCGGAATTTGTGTGTGTGCAACAAAGAAACAAGATAAATACAATTTAAATAATTAATCTAAGCAAGTTGTACACAATTTATTAAATAGCACATAAGTCAGTTCAGATAAGCACGTATAGGGTTCCTAACATATGTCTAGGACCATTTATAACGACCTATCTTATAACCTTTGGATCTGATACCAATCTATCACACGCCAACCCAAGGCGGAAATGCCGGGGCGTGATCCAATTGCTCACAGCTCGAAGATACTATCATATATAAAATGTAACAATATCTAATTAATTATTTTATTCAAATAATACACAATATCCAAATACAACAATAAAATTCAAATAAATATAAACAACCAGTTAACTTCAAGTTTGTCTTCAATATAACCCTAAGGTCTTTCTAAGTGTCCATACTTCAACTCAGGCAACCTGTATTTGCGTAGAAAATGGAGTTTTGTCAACAAACATGTTGAGTGAGTTTACCACCAAGTTTTGACACCAAAAATAATATTAATATAATAAATAAGCAAAACGTAATAAATGCGGTAATGAAATCAAACCATATGCAAGTAAGTTGTAGATTAAACCATTGCTGTAAATCAACTATGAGAAAATAAATAGAATAAGACCATTGCCTAGCGAATTGGGCGGTGGTCAATAGAATGAGAACCCTCTCCAAGGGCATATGTCAAACGATTGCATACAAAGACAAATAAGCACATAACAAGTAGATTTGATAAATCACACACAATTCCACGTTTGCTATTTTTGATATATATGTATATATAGATATGTATGTATAGTATGATATACGCATACACCCCCAAAACGTTTGTGAAAATTGAGAAAAATTGGGGAATGATAAAACTCACCTTAGATGGAAGGCATAATTAAGAATAAACGAGTCAACGGATAAGCGAGTCGTCCAATACGCGTCAAACGAGATAGCTAACCAGAACCTGAAACTTTGTGAAATGAAACTATAAATAAAAAAGAACTTAATGCCACTAGAATTAATCCAAACGGGTGAGTAGAACCCTAGTTATGTTGATTTAAACATTTAAGCGAGCTGGTAAACCGACCAGAATCCGAACAGCGAGTCGGAAGTCGGGTTTTGGTCAGTAGCCTTAAATCATGTTATGAGAATAAAAGTCTTCTGGACCGAACGTTGAATCTGACCAAAAGCATGAGAAAACGGATAGTCAAAGTTATCGACTATTTTTCCTTTGAACGGGTTTTAAGCGAATTGACCAGTTAACACCCTTCAACCACCGAAATTTATTGAAGTTTATTAACTAGGAAATATGTTTGAACGATTCCTATGTTTACAACTTACCCGGAAAGTGAAAGAATCGATGAGAAACGGAAGTCAAAGGTCCTAAAGCAAGCAAAGTCAACGAGCAAGTCTTGTATCTTCAACGAATAGGCAAAAACCGAAGGATTTGAGGATGACCAGAAGTAATTGAAGGCTGGAGGAGGTGTATTAGGGTTAGATTAAAGTTTACAGCTGGGAATTATGATGTGTTTATATAGGAATAGCTAAAACGAACTAAATATGGGCTTTTTACTCGTTTGGGAAACCGAATCGAGTTTTAATGATCAAATAAATTATAAAATCAGTATATTTCGTTCTTGGACAAGGGGTTGAGTATATTGTCATGCATTTTAGTTATATTAGTTTTTTGGGGCTTAATTCACTCGATTATATCCTAAAATAAACGATTTCGGGCCAAAAAAAACGAACTAGGAAGAAATAGACATCAAACGAATCTGCACAGCAAGGTCATGGTGGCGCGCGGCGGTGAAGGAGATGCCCACCGCGTGGCTCTCCGAGGAGTTTAAGGTGAAGTTTCATTTTTACACATTTAGCCCTTTAACTTTATTAATTCTTTAAAAATTTATTATTTTTCAAGTTAGGTTAAAGAATAAACCATTTAGAAAATGTAAAGGGTATAAGTTGTAAATACAAATCTTAAATACTTACAAACATTTGATTTTTTTGATTATCAACAAAGATCTAAAATATTCCCGGTCAGGTTACATGTAAAAGAATATAGGTTTGGAAAATCCGAAATGTTACAGTTAATCAGATCCTATGTGCTGAAAATGGAAAATCAACTTGAAAGTAAAGTGAAAGTCATTAGAAGTGACAATGGGACAGAATTCAACAATGGAATAATGGAAGAATTCTACACTTCTAAAGGGATCTTTCAGCAAGATAGTGCACCTAGAACTCCTGAGCAAAATGGCGTTGCAGAAAGAAGAAATAGAACACTAATTGAAGCTTCAATGACCATGATTGGTGATGCAAATTTGCCAGACACTTTCTGGGTAGAAGCAATCAACACTGATGTTATGTGCAGAACAGGGTTCTACAGAACAAGGCTCAAAATAAGACTCCATATGAGGTTATCTTGAAAAGAAAACCTTATGTGAAGTTCTTAAAGCCTTTTTGGATGCAGATGCTCACTGCTAAATACAAAGGACTATCTAAACAAGTTCCAGTCAAAATCTCTGGAATGTTTCTTTATAAGATACTCATCTCATTCAAAGGCTTACAGTGTCTATGTGAAGGAGCACATGGAAGTCATTGAGTCTTCAGACATAATATTCAATGAAAACCACTTCAATAATGTTGAAGGTCCCAAATGGTTGTTTGACTTGGAGAAGATGATCAAGTCATTCAAGATCTATAATGAAGACATGGATGACAGCATGTACAGAACTAGCTTTGAAGATAAAGGAAAACAAAAACAGGTTAATCTGGTCAAGCTAAGGTCATCTGTTGCTCCGAAGCCAAATGGATTTAACTTTGAGAGATGCAATCAAGATGCAGCTGAAGTTGGAATGGACAAACAAGAGGCTGCAGTTGAAGTTTCTAACGAAGGTCCAAGTGATATAGAAAGTGAACCCATACAAAGTCAGTAACTTGTTCTGCCTGAAGTGACAAATCAATGTGAAGACAGGTTTCAGTCTTTGTTTGACTCTCTGCAAATTAGATCAAATGAAGCATCATCATCCGAGATTGATCAAACTCTAGAAACTACTGAAACTCAAGAAAGAATTGAAAGTGAAACTGCTGAGATCAATATGACCAATCTTGAGACAGAAATATCGGCACAAAAATTTGTGCAGACTACTTCTATTGAAAGAAATCATCCTGCAGAGAACATCATAGGAGACTTGCATGAGAGAGTGACAAGAAGTTCATCTGAAAAGGCAAACATCTGCCTGTATGCTTGCTTTCTATTCCAAATTGAACCAAAGAATATCAATCAAGCTTTAAAAGACAACAGTTGGGTAGAAGCTATGTAGGAAGAGTTAGCACAATTCAAAGACTTACATGTATGGGACTTGGTTGACAAGCCCAGAGGCAAGTATGCTATTGGAACCAAATGGGTATTTAGAAATAAGAAAGATGAAAGGGGCATAGTGATCAAAAACAAAGCAAGATTGGTGGCTCTAGGATGCTTACAAGAAGAAGGAGTGGACTTTGAAGAAGTATTTTCTCCAGTTGCAAGACTAGAGGCCATAAGAATCTTTCTAGCATATGCAACATCAATGAACATAAAAGTCTATCAACGTGATGTGAAATCTGCATTCTTAAATGGAAAGATTAATGAGGAGGTATATGTGACTCAACCTCCAGGATTTAAAGATCCAGTTCACCCCAACAAGGTCTACAAACTCAGCAAAGCATTGTATGGACTGCATCAAGCACCAAGGGCCTGGTATTGATGAGTTGTCAAACCATCTGTTGGACAATGGTTTCTGCAGAGGAGCTATTGACAAGACCCTGTTCTACAAAAGATGGAACAAAGATCTGTTGCTGTTGCAAGTGTATGTGGATGACATTATCTTTGGCTCTACAAATGAACAAATGTGCAAGGAGTTTGATCAAGTGATGAAATCCAAGTACAAGATGAGCTCAATGGGGGAAATGAATTTCTTCCTTCGACTTCAAGTACAACAGAAGGCTGATGGAATTTTCATTAATCAATCAAAGTATGTTCAAGAGATTTTTAACAAGTTCAAGTGCCAAGACTTCAAGACAGTGTCTACACCAATGGACACACATGAGAAATGGTACCTGATGAGAAAGGGGAGCCGGTGGACCAACATGAATATAGGGCCAAGATAGGATCCCTGATGTATCTTACAGCATCTAGGCCAGATATTATGTTTGCTGTGTGTGTTTGTGCAAGATTCCAAGCCAACCCCAAGGTCTCACATATGCTAGTAGTGAAAAGAATTTTCAGATATCTCAAAGGAAAACCAGAGTTGGGGATTTGGTATCCAAAGAACCCTTCCTTTGACTTGATGGCCTACACAGATAGTGACTATGATGGTTGCAACATGAGTAGAAAATCAACTTCAGGAGGATGCTAGTTTTTAGGAAACAGGCTGGTGTCTTGGCAATGCAAGAAGCAGACTACAGTGTCCATCTCTACTGCTGAAGCCGAGTACATTGCTGCTTCTGCCTGCTGTGCACAGGTTCTATGGATTCAGAATCAACTGCTGGATTATGGTCTGAATTTCTTACTTACTCCTATTTTAATTGATAATACTGCTGCTATGTTTATTTTTAAGAATCCAGTCCAACATTCTAAGACTAAGCACATTGAAATTAGACATCATTTCATTAGGGACTATCAGGAAAAAGGCTTAATAGAAATGAAAGTGGTAGATTCATCTGATAATCTGGCTGATCTATTCACCAAACCTTTAGATAAAACAAGGTTTCATTTTCTGTTAAAATGCCTAGGAATGATAAATGCTGATGAAGTTTGATTGAGGATGTGTGCTTAAGTAAGTTATTTCCTGATTATCTTTGTTACTCACTTTGAATGTTTGCATGATGATTTGCTATGCTTAACTGATCATTCTAATTGCATGAATCATGTATGTAACTATCTTTGTGTGAAAAATGTGTTATAATTGTTAATTACAGCTTTCAGTACTTTGATATGTGCTTGTATGATGTATTTCTGTGATTTAAGTACTTCGAGCATGAATCTGTGCTTGATACTGTGCTTGATGCTCCTCGAGCACAAGCAGAGATACTTGGAAGACCTTTCTAAGTCTTTCGAGCACAGATGTCATAGCTCAGTTGCTCGAGCATAGCTTCTTGCCTTGAAAAACTTTTAAGTATTTCGAGCATGACTCTGTGTTTGATGGTGTGTTTTGAGGTTCCTCGAGCACAAACAAACAATACTTGAGATCTCTCAAGTAATTCGAGCGCAAATGATATGTTATTACTAGTCGAGCATGGACATATGTTCTGGAGAACTTTCCAAGCATTCCAAGCACAAGTCTACTGCTCGAGCACACAGTTAAGTCTTTCGAGCACAAACACTGAAATGATACATTTTGAGGTTGCTCGGTAGAATTTTGAGTATGCTCGATGAATTTTTTTAGCATGCTTGACAGACTTATGTGTTTATCTGAATGTTCTATGCTGTCTGAATGAATGTGTTTTACATAGTTTAAGTGTGTGCTTGTTAAATATGCTTGGATGACATCACTGTTTTCAGAATCAATCCTTAAAATGAATATTTTTAAAAATAAATGGTTTTTGAAACTGTGAAATGTTTTTGAATAAGCCACACTGTTTTTGGTGATCTCATAGGAGATATGATAAGATCATTCGGTTATAAGCTTTATAGAAGCTTAAAGGTTTTTGAATAGGAATTGTATCCAACCTTATGGGAAATGATAGTATATTGTTTAAAATCTCTAACCCTTGGAATATAGGCTTAAAGGATTTCTGTTTAGTAAATTGACATTTTGCTTTGAGTATCTTTTCATGAGTGTAGTGACATGCGTGATACAAATATAATGAAATTGCTAAGTCTGATGTGGTGACTCATTTGAAGACCAAGGTATGTTTCCTTGAATATCTCTCCGAATGATAGGCAGAAAGGGAATTATCCAATCATACACCAGCTTGTTGGTGTTTTAGTCACATAAAATTTATGTACAAAGTATCTGAGCAGATATAAAAATATAGAAATACAAAAGATTATCAAAAAGAAAAAGAAAGAAAAAGAAAAAGGAAAAATATAGAAAAAGAAAAATTCCTCAAAATAGTATATCAAATAACAATATATCATGACTTAAGGGGCACTAAGGGAACTATAGGGGTGGGGCATCCAAATAAGTCCTAAACACCCTAAATGTAAGGCTTGTAAGTCCGGATGGCATGTATGTCCAACGTTCAACCTTATAGTCTGATATCTATATATAATTTTCTAAATAAACTGCTCATAAAAACAAATTTTGACCAAGGCATCAGGGGGTTGAAGTCAAATTGGGGTGATTGGAGAAAGATATATAAGCTTTGAGAAGAGATAAGGAACAACCTAAAATCCAAAATGTAACCATTCTTCACTAAAGCTTTAATTGAACTTTAAGTATATCACAAATGTCATAATAATCATGCTAAGTGCAATTACCTACTGTCAACCTGGCTTAAATTGTAATAAGGCTCACTACGATATGGTGTGAAAGCTTTTAAACAATCTGATCCCATGTTGAGATATTTATATGAAAATGTTTTCAAAAGAATATTCAACTGAAATTTGATCTCTTATTTCACCTTAAACAAATTGCTTAGTTCAGCTCACCATTCTGAAATGATTATCTTTAATGCAAAATTGCAATTTGAGCAGACTTTGTGGCACAGGATTTGTCGATTTCAAAATCTGAACTGAAAACCATTTAAGTGTTTCGAGCAAAGAAACTTTTCTTGCTAGTGTGATAACATTGCTTCTGGTATGCTATATGACATGAATGGCTCATCTATGTATTTCGAGCATGTATGTTACCTTCGAGCATAACTGATGATCTAAAGATTACTATTAAGAGTTTCGAGCATACATCTTACTTTCGAGCACCTAGTATGATATGAAAATTGATGTTATGTGTTTCGAGCATGATTGCATGGTAAGTAGTCAGACCTAAGATCTCGAGCACAAAGAACAGAATGATAGGAAACATTTAAGTGTTTCGAGCATAGTTGTGTGCTAGGTATTTTGGTTTGTGGGTTTCGAGCTTAGCAAGGTTGTGGCAATATTACTAAGTGATTCGAGCATAGCTGTGTGCTAGACAATATTACTAAGTGATTCGAGCATAGCTGTGTGCTAGACACTTCGGTATGAGAATTCGAGCTAAGGAACTTAATGGATCAATTTGTTAAGTAGTTCGAGCAAACTTGTACGCTAGACTCTTAGGTTGAGTGTTCGAGTACAGGCATAGGAAGGATTAAATCTGCTAAGGCTTTCGAGCATGAAATTACATAGAGCACATTGAGTTAAAGTAATCTAAGTAAGTCGAGCAAAGGTTATAGCACTGCTAAGAGGAGTTGCATCTCGAGCATATGTTTAGTCAAGATAGATCTATAAGTAATGTCGAGCTTGATGCATTTTCGAGTAAGGTTCAGCAATGATTGTGTCTCACGTATACACTAAGGGAGTATTACTAAGTATTGTCGAGTACACTTCTTGTCGAGCATGATCCTATACCCGAGCAAGCAACATAATAATCAACATTTAGCTAAGGCATCGAGCACAAGTATATTCGAGCAAACTATCACAAGTGTACTAGTGCTCGAGCATTATAAACATACAAGTACGTCGAGAAAGGATTGTACTATGTACTCGAGTACAGTGGGAGCCATCTTTTGTTTTGGTTGTATGCTCGAGCAAAGGAGGTACATTAAATTTGAAATTAAATGACAACTGTCGTACACTAGAAGACAAACGAAGGTACTGTACTACCTAAACGTTAGGTATAAAGGGGGCACTTAGACACTTTTTCACATATTTCTTCTCCCTCTCTTAAACCTTATAGCAAGCCTCTTGCTCGTGCATCCCCTTCTTACTTGAATACTCAATCTCTGCTCGAACATACTTCGACATTTAGCCATTAGCTCTGTTTCGACCTCAGTAAGATATCGTTTTTCGATTATCGTCTCGCCGATTTCGAAATTAGGGTTTCTAATTGAATTTCAGACTAATTGTTTACTTGTTTTTGCAGGTACGCATATTACTACGGAACAGATTACTAAAGACGCTAATCTTCTCTAACTACCTTCGCATATTGTTTCTGCAACTTCGTGTACTGACTATTGTTTTCTTTTTGCAGAACTGATGGCCCTAAAATTTGAAAAGAGGCACAATATGTGTGCTCAGTTGGAGCTAGACGATGATAACCGAGAGTTGGAGCTAATGATCACTTTTCTAAGGAACTCCAACCTGAGAGTAGCCCTCACTGAAAGCCCTACGATTTACAGGAACCACATAGCAGACTTTTGGGGCTCAGGTACTTATGTAAATGACGTTAACATGAAGAAGATTGAGGCCTCTGTCCTAAATAATGATATTGAGATTACAGAAGCTTCGATAAGAGCTGCACTGAACCTGAACGACAATTTTGAAGCTCAACCTTCTTATTCAACCCCAAGATTATTAAGATTCTTTCAATAGACAATGGGTTACCAAGGAGATGTGAAAGAGCGACAGATTCAGAAGGGCAGCTTTCCACTGATATACCGTTTTCTAATCCATCATGTCATCCAGTCCTTATCTCCAAGGAGAGGGACTTGGACACTACTGAGCAGGGAACTGGGCACTCTCACTGTGGCGATTTTGTACCAACAACCATTCAATATATCAAGATTAATCTTCAACGGTTTGGTATCAAATGCTAAGAAGGAAGTAAATAAGAGGTTCCTTATGTATCCAAGGTTCCTGCAGACTTTGATAAACAGATCGTTACCGGATATTCAAAGAACAGGAGAGGTTTTGAGGTTACAAGATCCTAATATCTGCAAGCGAATGAAAGATGCAAAGAGTAAGTTTAAAGAGAATACTGATTGGGATGTTCTCCCATGGCTGCTTGTGCCAGCTCTAGGTGCCATTGATGTGCCTAGAACCCTGGGAAACAGTGATGATGAAGATAATGATGATCAGAATGACGAAGGGGACAATGGTACAAATGGTGATAATGCTATGGATGTGGCCAATGTTGATCATGCTCAAAATGTTGTTGTTGGTAATGTACCTATGATTGAACAACCTACTCATGAAGGAGATGATGGAGAGTTGGAAGTAAATGAAGAAACTAATGAACCAATTGAGGGTCCAAGCAACAAAGCTACTGAGCCTATGGATGATGATGTGTTTGTAGCAAATGTAATATCAAATGTTGTTGATACCATATATAAGATTACTCCACCAGATTCACCACCTCCAGAAGTATACAATGATGACACTAACTCTGTTGAGGTTGATGATGTAAATGACAACATCTCTTCCTCACTTGCTACCACTGAACCAGCATTATCTGACACTGAACCAATTCATGACACACATGTCCCTTCACCACCAACATCCCCACTACATGTTCCAATTAATACCTCACCACCTGTTTCCCATCCAGCCCAACCTGTACAAGACACACATATTCCAACTCCATCATCCTCCCCAGTACAAGACCAACCCGCTACTACCATTGCTCAACCAACCCAATCCATTCCCACTGATCCTGATATAAGTTACCATCTCCAAAATCAGCTGAATCTGAACCTTTCTCTGAACCTGCCCCAAAGCCAACTCAAGAAACACCACCTTCAAGCCCTAACATTTATGACCTTATCACAGAAAATGTTGAACTGGATTTTGCAAACATAATGTTAAAGGAGAAGAACGCTTTCTTGGAGGTCAGGAACCAAGCTCTTGAGACAGCCTTGCAACAGGCCTTAATGAAAATTCAAGCCCTGGAGCACTCTGAGGTTGAGAAGACCTCAGATGCACGAAAACAGGGGGAGAATCAAGATGAAAATGAAAGGCTAAAACTAATTGAAAACACATATGCCAGTTCAGAAGAAGATCATAATGAAGTTGATGAAACACCCAATGTCACAAAATCGATAAATCCAGAAGATGTAGAAAGAAATGATCAAGTTGAGGGGGAGGTAAAAGAAAAGGAGACAGAAACAGAAGAAGAGACCCCTGAACAGATTGCTCAACGACAAATAAAAGGAAAAGGGGTGGCTCTATCTGAGGAAGACCTCCATCCAATACCAACTCACAAAGACAAATCTGGTGATAAGATCTTAGAAAAAGACAATGTAATTGATCCAGATATAGCTGAAGTAGAATCTGTCAAAACAGCTATAAGACTGCTGAATGAAGAATTGGAGTCTATGGATCAAGAAAATGAGGAGGAAATTCCTCAAGAATTGCTTGAAGCACTAATCAAAATGAAGAAGAAAGAATAAGAGAATGAAATAATGAGAAAAGAGGCAGATGATGTCATTAAGGCTACAATGGAAGCATTAAATGCAAAACAAAATGCTAATGATGAAGAGCCTACACAAACAGATGAGCCTGAAGAGCCTATACTAACTGAGCCTGTGCAAATTGAACAAAAGCCCACATTATCTGAGCCTGAAGAGCCCATACAGTCTGAGCCTGTCACATCTGAGCCTGAGAGTGAAGAACCTGAGACAGAAACAAATAAGGAACAAGAGCTCAGCTTGGGTCCAGTACATCAAGAAGAGGATGAAACAGTTGAAGTATCCGCAAGCACTATGGTCAAGTTGGTTATTATGAAGACTTTGACAGACATTCTGAACAGACCAGAAGGGCATCATCCTGAGATTGTGTCTGCTGCTAAAAAGGCTCAAAGAGATTTCATAAATCTGAGCAGCAGCACACAATCTTTGCCACGAGTTGAAGAGGTTGTTGAACCTTCTAAACCTTTAGTTGAAGAGATCTTTGATGAAGAACCTACAACCCACACTGAGAAACCCATAATCAAAGAAACTATTGGCGATGAAGTGAAGAAGACTGTAAACGAAGAACCAATTTTCACTGAGCCAACAGAACCAGAGACTGAAGCTGGGGGGCAAAAAGGAAAGCAACGTCTGAAGTTGAACCCCCTAAATCTAAGAGACAAAAATCAGTCTATAAGAGAAGACCGAAGAAATCCAAGTTTGTATTCCAGTCCCCTAAACCTGAAACAGAAGAACCAATAATTGGGGCACTTCACAATTTGGATGAATAATTTGAAGAAAATGAGGATGAAGAACGATCAAAAGACATTGAGAAGGAGGATGAAGATAAAGCTTACTTGATAAGTCTTGACTATGATTTGAAATATCTCCAAATATTATCAAGGGAAGAAATAGCAAATGAAGCTGAAGGATGGAAGATGAGGGAATCAAAAAGAGAATTCCTAATCAAGGCTGGTCACAAGCCTGCTTTTCTAAACTTGCAGTCTTTTGATGTTATTGACAAAATCTACAAAAGAGCACTTGTGGATGACATTGCCAAATTTGTTGAAAAGGCAAACAAAAGAAAGAGGACAAGTGATGATGCTGAGTATGAGTCTGTGAAGGCTAAACATAAAGACATCCAATTCTTACAAGTCCATGGATTTGAATACAATTCACTGATTAAGCTTTCTCTGGAAGAGTTGAAGAGAAAAGTGCAAAGTGTTAAAGATTCTCATAAAAGTAAAAGGAGTTCTGCTGATCTTGAAAGAGAAAAGAAGCTAAAAGAGCAGATAGAGAAAGAGAGGATGGAAACTGAAAAGAAGAAGGCTGAGGCTAGAGCATGGTTCCAAGATCCTCAGAGAGTCCAAACATTAAAGGAAATTGTGATGGGTAAAGGTATGACTTAAGATCAGTTCAACAACATGCCTCATGAACAACTTTTAGACATATACAATCGAGAGCAAAGATTATATATGGAAACACAGAGAAGATTGGAAGAAGAGAAGAGAAAGATGAAGGAACTTGTTAGAGATGAAATGATGAGTGCGTTACACAAGAAAGGTGTTAAAATGGGAAGACTAATGACTCAAACCGACGAAACATTAAAGAGATGGTATGTAAAAGAAGGGCTTGACAAGACACAAAAGACACAGCAAGGAAGCACAAGCCGAACACCCTTAAGGTCTGAGATTGTGAGGCCTAAGCAACCCGGAACTTAAATCTGCCCACACATCTCTTCCATGATAAAAGATCCAAGACTTTAAGGGTGATCACTGAATATCAAGAAGAAACTCTTATTATTTTCAGGGATTACTTGAGAAACTTTACTATAGAACAACTGACAAAGATGGCTGAATTAGAAACTATATTACAATCAAATCAGAAGCCAACCATCTAGACAACAAAGCAATGACCTCTCAAAATTCATTAAGGAACAATCAGAGAGAGGATTTCCATTCCTAAATCAAAAGAAAAGAATAATACATAGTCAAGCTGAGAAGGAGAGAAGGCGCAAAAGGATCAATGAAGTTCACACTCTTGAATTCTCTCTATTTGACACCAGCAAAAGGAAAACCCAAGCAAGTAGCTCACATGGTAAAAGAAAGACTTTAAAGGAGTGCTTGGCTATGAGGCAGGAGATGAGAGAACCAAATTCGGTTGTGCAGCATAATGGAAGAATCACCTTCATCTCTTACAACCAGCACAACGACTCAATCTCCTTAAGCAATGAATCGGGTATAACCATTGTTGTGATCCGGTATGATGGGGATCTTCAATTCATGCATCCTCAAGATCTCCAAGATTTAGTAGATGCAGAGTTTCCCATAGACTCCTCTGATGCTGTTGAACTAAATGTGATCAAGCAGAAGGCCGCTCTTGTCAAACTGCAAAAGGAAAAATCTGATACAAGGAGCAGGAGGAGGAGATAGCAAAATAGATGCTTAATGATGATTAATTTAGTTCTGTTTATTTTTGTAATTTTTGTTTCAGTTGTATCTTGATGTAAAAATTTAATGTGTAATGCCCAAGAGGCAGAATTTCTATTTATGTAATGAAATGATATGTTCTTGAATGATATATCTTTGATGTCTGATACATGTGTAACTCCATGCAGGTGTGTTTTGGTGCATCTGAGCTTGTTCCAATCTAGGGGAGATTATTGGGTTGGATTTTTGATAAGGAAGATTGGAATCTTCTCAACTTCCTCAGGAAACGGATAAGTATGGACTTCGAGCAAGCCTAGACTATCGAGCATGGTTTTACTACCTCGAGCAAGGTCTTCGAAACCATTTGGGGTTAATTCTTCTAAGTGTTAAGGCTTCGAGCAAGAGTATTCTTCTATCAAGCATGGATTGCCAATCGAGCAAACAGCTTGATCATACAAGTTTCAACCAAGTGTTACGAGCACAGGATGGTCGAGCACATGGGGACAAGCATGGATGCAACAAGAAGATGTCACGTGTTCAAAGCAAGGACTTCGAGCATAGTGTAGTTCCCCGAGCAAGATTTACATCCAAGCATGCTAAAGATTGTTCAATAAGTCTAAGGAAAAAACTGAAGACATCAAGAAGAATGAGCTTGCTCGATGGACTAGTTCGAGCAAAGCAAGGATTGGTCAAGAGGAATGAAGCTTGCTAGAGGAGAATATCTTCACTGAAGGTATTCTAAGTAAAGTATGCTCGAAGACACTCATCGAGCATACCCTGCATACTGAGTCTGCTCGAGCAAGAGATAAACCTTGCTCGAAGACTCTTACACTTGTATTTCTTTTGTCTTTCATTATGTAATAATTAGGAACTTCTAGAATGAATGTCAGGGTCTATAAATAGGGTCCTAGGTTTCCATTTAGGGCACGGACAACGACACACGCAATACGAGAAACATTCCAAAAAGAATATTCTATTTGTTTTCTCGTACCGCCCCCGCCATCACGAAACCCTAGACATTCCTTTCACTGTTTCATTGAATGATGTATTAAATACAGTGAATCTTTGTCTTTGATTGTGTTCTTATTGATTATCTGTTATTGTTTCGTGTCTACAACTTCACACCTTCATTCCCATTCGTTGGATATCCTGATTCCGCCGGTATATTCAATAGGCCTTGGGTAACTGAGTCAGTGTGTTCTTGTCAACCTTTCCAAGGTTTGCACCTGACTCCCGGTCCTGACAAAAGATCCTAAAACTTTAGGGTTTAAAGTGTAACTATTATTTAAATTATATTAATTAATTAATAAACCCCAACCCACCCCTCCGCCCTTCCCGTTTTTCCGACGGGTCTCCGGCCGCCGAAATCCGGCGTCGGGATCCTGGTACACCTTTTAAACTTTGTTTATTATTCAATTAAATTATATAAAAAGCACGAATCTTTGATATTATATCATAACCAACTAATTAATTTCGTTATGACGAACTTAAAGTAGCGAATCAATCCCAAAATCTTCGCCGGAATTACGGAAAATCAAATTAATAACACTAACGCGTATACGCTCCGATTACTAGTATAAATAGAAGCATAACCTCAAGCTAAACTCGCTCATTCCTCTTAATCTCCCTCTAATACACTAATTTTCTGTAATTAGGAGCTTTTCTTCTTAGTTTCTCGGCAACTGGGTCTCGGCCAAATCAACACCATTTAAGGTAATTGTTATATACATTTGATTAGTTTTGATCCAACAAACAAAACCCCTAAAGTAATTTTAACAAGCATGGAACAGAAACTAAGATTGAATTTAGGATTTATCTGGTGAAGAAGATGAAACTTAAACTCACTTTATAAATAATCGATAGCAGGTTCTTAACGAATATCCATTATAGTGCAATTGGTTAAACTCGTGACCCTGTAAACAACAAACCCGGGTTCGAAACCCGGGTCAAGCCTTCCTTTTTTTTTTATGTAAACTGTTACTATTATTATTATTAATACTATATAGCTTTAAAATTTATTTATATATATATATAATGATAACCAAGTCTTTAACGAATAAAAAGTCTAGATCAATTGGTTAACACACGAAACTTGTAACATAAGGACCCGGGTCAGTCACATTTTTTATATATTATTTAATATAAGTTTATTAATAATTAATTAATCACTTTAACCAATTAAAAATCAAAATAAATTTATAAAAACCTTTTAAAATTAAATAAAAATTATGTAAATTTATTATAGAATATATCTCACCATTTTACACTTAAAAACCGAGTTTCTCATTTTCGTAAACCATAACTAAAAATCGTCTACTAATCGTAAAGCAAACTTTAATTTACTAAGAATCATTTCGTTAAAGCAATAACTTTATTTTCGAATTATAAACAATAGTTCAAGTAGTTTGGAAGTATAAACTCTATATTCTCGCCGTTAAACTACTATTATCTTATTAATAAACAAGTTACCGTTAAACATAAATAATAATATAATAATCAGAGAGCCATAAAATTTGTAATAAATTATAATAAAATAATAACTAACTTCTAAATTATTCATACAATTAATCAACCTTAAAATCCCGTCAGAATAGCCGTTAAAAGTCGTGTTTATTCTTATTTATAGTTCGTACGGATTGACCGCTTCAGTTTCCTTTAACGCCTTCGAGTTATTCTTATTCCTTTTTACTTCAATTACTATGGTGAGTTTTCACAACCCCTTTTTAATTTTTTTTCATATTTTGGGGTAGCATATGTATCTATTATTAAACTTCAAGATTTACAACTTTGCTTACAAACTGCAATTCGTATCATGGACTTGTATGCTTACTTGCTTATTTATTATATACGTGGATTTCAAGTGGTTACCTCAATAAGTATGATCATACGCCCCCCCCTTTGCACTCAGGTCCATTGGTATCGAGTGGAAAAGGGACCTCATATCCAAGTACGTTGGTAGCCCCAACTGGAAAGGACCTTCGTTTGTTCTTTTACACTCAGGTCTAATGCATCGAGTGTAAAGAACCCTTACTTGCACATTTTACAAGTTTTCATGGAATTGCATGGTTTTTATGTAGTATATCAAACTGTGGAAATCTCACCAGCTATATTTATAGCTGACCATATTTTATACATATGTTACAGGTACCATGATTAGAGGTTGAAGTATTGAAGACGCTTAGTTTATTTAGGGTATTCAAATAAAAGGATTATTATCATTGTTTATCTTTGGTTTGGATGTATTTGTTTACTTTGGAACTTGTGTTAGATAATGTTTGAAATGAATTAATGTTATTATTGTCACCAAATAGTGTGACGTGTGTTTGAACAATCTATACGTCACACTCGGGCGTTTTCGCTTAAGCCGGGGTGTTACAAACAACAAGTGCGCCATAATCTAGTCCTAAACAGTCCTTAAACGAGAGTTTCGGCAATACCTTTGCGGTTTTCGACTGTTTCAACCCTTTTCCGGGTTCTCGGCCTTCTAGCTAAAGTAACTACAGGCCCTATATCACAAAACCAAACATGTATCATCAAAATTTCAGTCTTGAAACATAGGGTTTCAGTTAGGGTTTGAAACTGAACTTTTGAACCGTAAAAACACGATTTAAACCCTCTAATTCGTAGTTATGGCCAAAAAACTTATCAATTTAGTTTAGTACATGTGTTTAGGATAAAAATATGTTTTTAGATCATTTTAAAGAGTTTTATATGGTTAATCATGGTTTTTACTAATCAAACCATGATCTTATGTGTTTTTAACATGTTAAACCAAGCCAAAAATGATCAAATCTTCTTGTTTACCATAGGGTTTTGGTTGAAAAGTATGAATAAGCAGGCTAGCTGTTGCATATGTCCAGATTTTGTGTGAAAACCTGTGAGTTAAGTTGTTAATATATATATATATATATATATATATATATATATATATATATAAAGGGGGGTTGGTCCTTAATGGCGGCCGGCCCCTTTTGGGCCTCCCTTGGGCCCCATTTTGGCCCACTTGCCTCGTTTTGCATGCTCGAACGTGAAATCCCAAGTCCAAATTTATTTCGGGTTCGGTTTTTAGCAAGAAAAATATATCGGGTACGAAAAACAGCGCGAAAGCAAGTGTTTTTCGGCCAATTTCTTATACATTTAGGAAAACATACTATATGTTTGTAAAATTGAGAATATTTTCATGGATCACTTAAAACATTCCAAATAAGTGATTTTAAGTCTTTTCGGCTTAGCGGATGATACAATGCTTGTTTCGTAACTACCTTTCGCGTTTAAGGTCGGAGCAGGTAGTTAAACGAGTATGCTTAACTGGTTTGCTATTGTACTAAGGCCATTATATCAATATGTTGACTTATAATATACGTATATCACTTAAAGATGGCCCATCAGGATATTCGGGTCATAACCAGACTCGTTTGGTTATTCGTTTGTTTGTTACGCAATAAGCGATTAATCGCTTATTCGATAATTAAATATTAAGGCATACCCGTTTTTGTCACTAGTGTCACATTCTCCCCCAGTTAAGAAATTTCGTCTCTGAAATTCGATATGCCAATGACACCCTTCTTAGGAAAAGACATGAGTATTTGTTTTGGAATTCGTTCTTTCATTTCCAAATGTATTTGGTTCCCCGCTGTGGATTCCACCGAACTTTTATCAATGAAATTTTTTTGTGTTGTGACTGTTTGATTTTCCCGTCTAATATTTCCACGGGTTTCTTTACAAAGTTTAATTATGTGTAAGTTTTCAAGTGGTATTGTTTCTGCCTCGTCAGTAAGGCAATTGTTTAGATTCGATATACAAAAATATCGGGAGTGAAATTCAATTCCAGAGATAGTTTCGGTTGATATGCCACGGGATTAACTTTCAAGAAAACTTCGTACGTATTACGATATAGTTCTTTTGTCAATTTTGGCGGCTTTTAGTTTGTTTTTGATCTTATGAGCTTTATCTATGGTTTCTGAAATCAAATAGGATTTCGTATTTTGAGTGTCGCTAACTTTCAGTCTGATAAGGTGGCGATTTATATTTTTGCTCATATAATACAGTATATAGCCGTTTGTATAATATTATGATAACTGTTAGTGTACAAGGATTAAACTAATGGAAGGTGTCGGTCCCATTTTCCTCTAAAGTGTAGTACATAGTGAAATTTTATCCTCTAGTGTTTGAATAGTTTATTTGGTTTGATCGTCTGTTAGAGGACAGTAGACCGGGTTCAGATCTATTCGGGTTCTAAAGCTTCACAAACAACTCGCCAAACATGAGAGGTGGAATAATTATCTCGACCTGAAATAATTGATATAAGCACACTGTGTCGATATACGATTTTGTTAACGAAAGGCGAGTTTTATCTTATTTTATTTATTTTTTTTGTTGCGTAGTTGTTACAAATCGGAAGGAGGTATGCGGATTGGGTCAGTTAGTGAACTATCACCCAGATTACGTCGTTTTCTTAGGATGTTTTAGGAATGTGTTAAGAAGTCTATAGTACTTTGTTCCCACTTTCATTGGGGTATTTCAGGTGTTTGTAATATTCCCGAAGGTTTTTGATACTCATCCCTAACTTAGTGCATGCTACACTTTTGTTAGTATCTAGACGAACAGAACATCTAAACTTGTTTTTCCTCGCCCATGATCCAGTCTCGAGGATTATAAAGGTTTAGAATTCAAATTTGATTGTTGAAGTAAAGTATTTCATTAGTTTTTCTTTTCGGATTACTGCTCGTTCCCATGCAAGTCTTTGTTTTCTAAATGATTTCCTATTTAAAGTTTCATTCTGAGCAATACGAATTTGTTCAATAAGGCTCGTATGGACAATTGTTTTAAGTGCTCATGCTTTCAAGGTTTTAACTCTATGTTTTTGACTTAAGGTATTGGTTTTCACAATTATAATTGTTTAACAACTCCACTCCTCTCCATTACCTCATATTCAATTTCCTCTGATCAATTGTGCATCATAGGTTTTTGTGATTCATGTAAATTGTGCATTTAATGGTATACAAGTGGTGTCCCAGATCTTAAGTGCAAAGCCAACCTTTCTATATTTCTGGTCACGGATAGTATAATTCTTCTCATCACAGTGAATTACAAGTTCATTGGTCCTTTTAGAAGGCTCAGCATTAGAGATTGACACGATCCTTGTATTAGCAATTGGGATATTATTAGTTGTAATTCTTCCCATTCATAACTTCAGTCTTTTAAGTTAACGGAATTAAAGATTGGGTAGTACTGTAAAAGTTTTCATCTTACTAGGGTTCACATGAATTCCTTGGTTAGTTTGTAAGATGCCGCAAAGAATTATATTTCATATAACCAACATGACCACTACAGCGGGCTTGTCAAGATAGGGTTTACAGATTCGTTTCATAAGATTCATGAACACTACCAGTGCGCTAGTTAGTCCGAAATCCATACACCCATTGGATTCTTTGGTCGTGACTTTTGCCAAATTCACCACACGTCTCTTAATGTAATTGCTTTAATACTTTAAAACGTGATATGGGAGGCGTTGTAATACCTAGTTTTTCTCCTTGTACTGGATCAGTTCTTTATCTAGAAGAGGTATTCTGATGGTCATGTCCTTACGGTTTCTATTTTTTTATCTCAAATAAATTACCACTTGTAGAAAACCCAGCCTACTTGCGGGTACTGGATGACCTAGTGAAAGAATATTCTATAGTTATACATAATAACATCCAAAGGTCAAGTGGGGTGTACAAGTGCATTCCAACTTATAAAACACTGTTTAAACTCATAACGGTCAGATGTCTACTTCCGGGAGAGACAGGACAAAAACAGTCGCCCAATAGTGGGATTGTATCGGAATAACTACTGTGTTAGTCGTGACTTGTTCGTGATTGTTATAATATGTACTTGGATAGAAAAGGAAAATATGATATTGTTGTGTATAGCATCTTTTCGATACTCCATGCAAGCATCTAACAGTATGTTATGCTGACATGAAGGACAATTTGGACTTTTCATTGCAATGCCGACCCTTACCGGGTTAAAGAAAAAAAATTTGTCACTTGGTGGCAACTTTTAATATATACATATAGTCAATGGCCTTTGTTAGGATAAATCTATATACTATCCTTGGTATATAAACACAAGAACAGATGTGTGTGATACATATGTGCTATTTGAAATACCTGATTACCTGTTAAGGTGATTCCTTTTGTGATTAGTTATGTAGTGAATTATTATTAACGGCGGTATAATTGGTTTTCGTTACAGAATGGCCCCGAAGAAAGTAAACACATTGTCTGAGGCAGATGTAGCTGAGATGATTGCTCGGCAAATACAGAAAGTACTTCCGGCAATAGCAACACAATTAACTACCGGTATTAATACAACTATGAATACAAATAAAATGCCGAACACTAATGCGGCCGTGAATACTAATACAACTACAAATACTCCCCAAATAAATACTAACACTATCACAACTAATACTCCCCCGTTAAACACTAATGCTACTCCCAATAGCAATAATCCCCCATCGAACTTGAACAATGGTCGTAACAACCCAAATCCCCCAAAACAAGGATATCAACTTAAGAACTTCATGTTATGTAAAACTCTAGATTTTAGTGGTACTAAAGGACCAAATGGACTGGTAAAGTGGATTGAAAAGACTGAATCCATTATCAATATCACTAACTGCCCATAGGATAGTATTATCAAATATGCTACTTCTACGTTTGTTGACCACGCCTTAATGTCGTGGAGTACTGTTGTGCAAATTCGAGGATAAGAGGCAATCAACCATATTTCTTGGGCAGAACTTAAAGATCTTATGATAGAACACTTTTGTCCAATAAATTAAATTCAGAAATTAGAACAAGAACTTTGGAATTTAGAAATGAAGGGCGCAGATTATTTGGGGTACACCCACCGCTTTAACGAACTGGCCCATCTAGTGCCATGGCTAGTTAACCCAGAGTCAAAACGTATCGAACGTTAAATTTGGGGTTTAGCCCCAAAAGTAAGGAGTTTGATTAATTCAACTAGTCACTCAACTTTCGAGAATGTCGTGTCACAAGCCGACATTGTAGCTTTTGATTTGGCTATAAGTGGTGCATTGAGAATGCCCGGGGAATCATTTGGTACAAAACGAACCGAGTATGGGGCGAGAGTACAAGGAAGACAACCGAATAAACGTGCACGCTCTACGATACAAAATTGCGCCATTACCAATTCTGACGTGAAACAAGAGAAGTATAAAGGGCATTTGCCAAAGTGTGAGGAATGTGGTTATCATCATGTAGGTGAATGTCGAATGAACGGGTGTTATAAATGTTGGAAGGTTGGACATTATGTCCGTGACTGCAAAACCATTGTAAACACTATGAACCGACCACCTCAAATACCACAACCACACCATCCACAACTACCTCAACCGCAACCAATTCGCTTACAACCTATACAATTAACCTAACCTATGATATATCATTATACTTGCTATGAGTGTGGTAGAACAAAACACTTCAAAAGAAACTGCCCCAAGTTAAATTAAGAACAAGCATCGACATATAACCATACTAGAGATCGCTTTCGTGATTGATTTGAAAGCGTGTGATACATAGAGATCCGGATCAAATAAAAGCTTTGCATGATGACCTTAGGCTAGTTTTGCATGATCCTTTTCATGAGATCTTAGACCTTTTGCGTAAACTCCTAATATGTGTGAACTCTCAATTGCTTGATGATCATAGTAACTTTTGCATGATCGTTTCATTACGCAAAAGAAAGGATTTGCGTGATCGGTCTGTTAAACAAATGAAAAGGGTTTGCATGATCTTTTTTGCGAGAACCAGTCCAGGTCATGTTTTGCGAGATCCTATTCAAAATGAACCCTTAGGATCTATGTGAGCTCTATCACGCATAGAAGTTTAGTATTGTGTGGTAAGGTCCAATACCAGTTTTGTGTGATGGGTCCAACAACATAAGTCCAAACTTAGTTCTGTTTTTTAACAATTAACGTTTAACAACAGCTCACGGTTTTATTTGCATGTAGATTCCAAGTCAAGGATGTTAAGTGAGTCATGTGAGTTTCCAGTCCCCTTTCTCTTTAATGTTTTGGGGATGGTGTGTATTCATTATATGCCAAGTGTTAGTTAGTTATGTTTAAAGCTTTCAGTTAGTTAGTAAGTTAGACCCACATATATAGGTAACAACTAGACCCACGTGTATAGGTAACAGTTAGACCATATTATATAGTGTAAATACGTTATATGAGCCAAGATTTGGTCGAAAATCGATACGTTAAGATCGTGTTCATACATTAATGGAGATCGATACATTAAGCCTGGAGAAAATCCGGCATGGTAACGTTACAGGGGAATAAATAAGCACAGATCTCTATGCGAACTAACTATGGAAGGCCTATTTATAAGCATGGACTCATTCGTTATATTGTATTAACGAATGAGGCCTCTCATTCGTTAACTGTACTAACGAATAAGTCTTTCCATAGCCCCATTAGCTAAACACCCTTAGCAAATGGGTATACCTTAACGAATAAGTCACCATTCGTTACACTGTAGTAACGAATGGACTCCTAAGTTAACGGATAAGCCTAGTCTTTAACGAATAAGGCCTCATTCGCTAAACATGCTTAGCGACTGAGCCTTTATACATTAAGTGTAAAGACTAAACTAGCCCTATCCTATTCGAACAGCTGTGGACACCAAATCCGTGCACTTACATATAGGTACTAGATAGGCCCCATATACGGGCACAAGGTTGGGCGGCGCCTTTGTGGCGTGTGCAAGTAATTACAATTACATATATTCAAGATAGGAAGGCTAGCGTATTTGACTATTATGCTTTATAAATGTCCAATTACGTGTATGTTTATGCTTCGGCACATCAGTTGTTATTGTATTTATTTATAATAACTGTCATGTAGGTAAACTAGAATTCACTCAGCGTGTAGCGGACTTTTGTATGCACATCAGGTTAGGTTGCAGTTGATTGGAATAATGATTGATGTGCACGGAGGATTATCCAAACAGCCGAGTCATCCATAGTGAGTTGTTTGTTATGCTTTAACATTTTACAGGTTTTAATTATGTCAGTTTTATAAGATTTCTGTTGGCATTCATATTCAAAGTTTTGAGAAGGTTTGTGCTGGGCACACCCTAGACACCCCCTAATACGCCGGGTTACGCGCTTAACGATCAGCATAGCACGTCGTGGTTACCGGATTTGAACCATGTTTCGTTTTATATTTATTTAGTATGAAGTCGTTAGTTTTTTTATAACTAAGACATGTTACATTACGTTTGTTAGGAGTATGTCGGTTATGATATTCAGCCTGAACAGTCTTACAGTTAGCCTAGCACGCTGGGCTTACCAAATTTGAATCAGGTTTCGTTATATATATTTATTTGATACAACGTCGTTAGTTAGATTTTAACTAATATATGCTACTATTACCGTTATAATTATAATAATGATAATTATTATTATTTTTATTATTATTATTATTAGTTTTATTATTATTATTATTATTATTATTATTATTATTTTATTGTTATTTTTAATATTCTATTATTATTGTTGTTGTTATTATTATTATTATTAAATATTATTATTATTGTTATTATTATTATCTTATTATAAGTGTTATATTATTATTATTTTTTTATTAAAAAATTATTATATTATTAATATTAAAGTAATATTATTATATTAATATTATTTTTATTATCAAAATATTATTATTATTAGCATTAAAATGTTATTATTGTTATTATTATATTATTGTCATCAGTGTTATCATTATTATTATTCAAATGTTATTATTATTAATACTAAATTATTTTTAATATTATATTAATAATATTGTTATTATTAAAATATTATTATTATTATTGAATATTATTATATTAATATTTTTATTATTATTAAAATCTAATTATTATTATTATTAAAATATTATTATTATTTTTACTATTACTGTTGTTTGATAAAACGAACCATTGATGGTGATAATACTCGTTTAAGCAAATAAATATGAATTTAATGACAAAATCAATGAAATAAACCAAGAGATTTTGTTCTTGATCAGAAACGAATATAGACTTGTATTTTGGTTAGAATACTTTTTCTTGGACCTTAATTCACTCACATATGCCTAATATAACGATTTTTATACCAAAAACGAGATAGGAAACGGATGATGAATCTGTGCAGATCCACCACCACGTCGAGCGGCCACCTAGAAGCCCGCCGTTGCGCGGTGCTCCAGCCACTGGAGGGGGAATTTTCATTGTTTTACAATTTGGTCCTTAAAGTTTGTTGTTTGGTCACTTATTGAACCTTTTATGCAATAAACAAGAATTAAACATTATCTAAAGTATGAGGGCCTAAAATGAGCATAAGAAAACTTGATTACTCATAAACATTTGATTTTGATTAATATTAAAGATCTAAAAATAGTTCCCGGGACGAGTTAAACGTAAACGAATACGGGTTTGGAAAATTCGAGATGTTACAGTCTCCCCTACTTTAGGGAATTTCGTTCCGAAATTAAGGAAAACTAAAACATCATCGTTTTGAAAATAATTAAACTTTTAAGGAAAATATCATAACATAGAACTTCTAATAACCGAAGCAATGCTCCAAATGACAATCCGATAAATGCACTTATATATAGGTTGTACCAGCGGCGTATCCACCATGTCCTTATCATCTTATCATTTGTATCATTACCCAAATTACTTTAGGTTCTAGATCATGACACACAAACGTACGTATTTTGAATTCCATGCGAGGACTTGGATAATTATGTTCCGGACCATAATTACTCTAATCGTCGGATGGTTCGCATACTCGTTCCGTCATGTGGGTTATAAACTATTGAAAACCATCATTTTTTTTTGAAAGAAAAAAATGTTTTGATAAATTCCAAAAGATTATTAATAAATGTTCGAGTCGAATTACTAAAACCGTGTAATTCCTATTATATCCTTTGATTATAAAAGTAGAATTTGGAAGATTGAAAGAAAATGGATTTCTTGAAACCGACATTATAATGAATCGTGATGAATACAAATAAGATAATAAGATAAGAGCACAAAAGCCTAACAAATTATAGAAGGAAACATCATTCATAAGATGAAACATGCAACATAGTTCGACTTAAAATCACCAAATGTCACAAATAACCAAAGGGTCGATACGATGCATAAATGGGAAGGTAATCTAACTTAAAATGGAAATAAATAAAGCAACAAAATCTTCAGAGTCTTCAAGGATCTTCAGTTACGGTTGGCTTGATTCACTTAACTTGGAGCACTTGAGGTACTTGAATCCATAAGAACTTAAGCAATCGGGGTGAATGGGTTTGGGATAGCTTGGATAGGTTGAGCTTGAACAGCTTGCATTAGTGGGGCTTGATTGAAGTGAGTTGGGTAAACTTGAGCTTGCTGGTATGGGGTTTGATAAGGTTGAGTCAAGTATGGGGAATCTTGGTTGACGAGGGAAGCTTGAAGGACATATGGGTGATGGGTTGGGACTTGATGAGCGTTGGTAGTGTAGTAGGGTGCAGGCATAGCTTGAGCTTGATGTGCATGGATAAGTTCGAGGGCACGCATTACGAAGATGACTAGGATCTCCATAATTGTAGCAAGCACGGGTGTTAGGAACACCGGGTTGAGCATGTGGGGTAGTTTGAGTACCGGGCGGTGCACGGTAAGTGTTAGCAAGGTGACCATAACGGATGCAGTTGGAGATTAAGATATGTGATGGTAGTTACAAACGGAGCATAACGGGAAAGGTCCGGTATAGGTTTTCTTGTTAGGAGAATTTTGGTTGGAGGGTTGAGAGTTGGCATGGTTAACAACATAGTTTTGGTGGTCGGATTTACGTTTGTGGTGAGAAGGATTACTATGGTGCGGAGTGGGTTTGGGTTCGGCCTTAGCATCGGTTGAGGAATCGGTTTTGGAGTTTTCAAGAGTAGGTTTAGCGTCCAGGCGAGGTAGGGTTCCATCTCTAACATGGTCATCAGAAAGTGAAGCAGCAAGAGCAATAGCTTCCTCGATCGACAGAGGGTCTCGACTAACCACGGCATCACAAAAAATCGTTGGTAATCCATGAATATATTTTCGAATACTGCGGGACATAGGGGTCACCAAGTGAGGTACAATCAGGCTCAGTTCCTTAAAACGGTTCGAGTAGGTTGAGTTGTCGCCACCGATTTGTTTAAGCTCCCAAAACTCCGTCTCGAGCCTTTGCAGTTCATGCTCGGGACAAAACTCTCTCTTCATTGCATCCTTAAGTTCATCCAATGGCATAGCCAAAACTTCTTCAACACCTTAGAGGGCCTTAAAAGAGTTCCCTAATGTAAGAGATCGATCCTCGAAGACACTCGAGGTGAACCTAGTCCGTTTGTCGTCCAGACACTCACAGTGGATAAAGATATTTTCCATCCTCTCAAACCAACGAATGAGTTTAGTAGCATTCTCCTTGCCAAGATAAGGAGGTGGTTTAGCACTTGTGAAGTTCTTGTAGTGGAAATTGTTTGGTGTAGTAGAAGTAGCGGATCCATTTATACTTTGCAGTTGAGACACGACCTCGGGTAAAGCAGCAGTAAATTCCTTCATGATACGAGCAGCCAAACGGCGTTCATGAGCAGCCGATGGACGACGATTGTTACGACGATGAAGTTGAGAAGACATTTTACGAGGATCAACAATGAAAATTTATAAGATGATGGGTAAGTTGGGGGAATGAGTTTATATGAGATAATAGAGAAATGTACTTAAATAGAATTGTGCTAGTGATGACTCAAGTACAAGTCGGGATTTAACATAATGTGAATAATTTTGAGGCATTTAAGTAAATAAACAATGTTTATAAAATTTTCCATAAGTAAAATATTATTGGGTTGGGCTTTTCATGGGCTTTCCAAGGTAGCTCGAGATCCCAAATAAAATAACCAAACATATCAAACTAGTTGACCTCCCATGAGCTTTCGATGGCAATTTGAATGGCCCAACTAAATAAGCAACATAAGGTTTGTGAATTGGGCCTCTTATGAGCGTTCCATGGTAATTTATTGGCCCAATTAAAATAACGAGTAATAAACAATTGAGTTGGTCAGTCCATGAGCGCTACATGGCATTTAACTGACCCAACTAATTAAGGAATTATCAAATCAATGAAGTTGGTCGGACCATGAGCGTTACATGGCATTTAACCGACCCAACTAAATATCGAATCAACGACTCAAACATGAGTAGTTGGTGTATCTCAGGAACCCCCGCGGACGATACGTCCCAACCAAAAATCAAATTGAAAACGGGTGAGAAATGGATAGCTGGAGTGCCCATGGATTTACATGGATTTTCCACCCAACTAAGCATTTTAAAATAATTAAAAATACCATTTTTGGAAGTTTTCCCGAATTTACCCACGAACCACTGTGAATTCGGTTTTTATAAAAGGAGTGCAACCGTTTAGCCAGTTATGATTAACCACTTAGGGGTCCGGACGTATGACATCTTGTTCTGCTTTGGCCTAAAGGCTCGAGTATTGTGGTCAAGTTATCCTCCAGGTATGAAATAGTGTCTTACCTTAGGTTCTTGGAACCGTTTTATCAAGGCCCAACTCACAGTTCTCTTGCCCCCTAAGGCTACTAACCGAACACGCCCTACTTCCATGCCCTAAGGAGAGGGAGTAAAAACAAAACTCGGGAATTCTTAAGGAAATTCCTAAAATAAAAGATAATCTACCAAAAATAAAAGATTTTGAAAAATATTTGAATGTGAGGCATAGCCTCGGAAATTTATGCGTGTGTGCAATAAATGAATAAGATAAAATACAATAAAATAACTAATCTAATTAAGCTGTAAACAATTAAATAGCACATAAGGCAGTTCAGATAAGCACGTATAGGGTCCTAAGCATATGATTAAGACAATTTCTAACGACCTATCTTATAACCTTCGACTCTGATATCAATCTGTCACACCCCAACCTAAGGCGTAAATGTCGGGGAGTGATCAGATTTACCACAGCTCAAAGATACTATCATGAATATAAATGGCAATATCTATTTAATTATTTTATTATAAATGTACACACAATATCCAAATATAGCAAAACAATTCAAATAGGTAAAGATAACAAATTTAAATTATGTTCGTCTTCATTAAATCCTATGGTCTTGTCTAAATATCCAAACTTCATTCTTCAATTCACATGATAACCTGCATATGCGTAGAAAATGAAAGACTTTGTCAACATAAAGTTGAGTGAGATTATCACCAAATTTGAATGTTAATAAATAATCATAACGTAGTAAATGCGGTAAATGAATCAAACCATAAGCAAGTAATGAGACCGTTGCCAAGCGAATCGGGTGTAGGTTAATAATATGACCACCATATACAAGGGAATACATTGGACCCCTCCGAAATATAAGAATGAATGAATAATTAATACAAGTAAGCATGTAACACGTATAATTGATTAAGTCACACACAACTACACGTTTGCTATTGTTTGATATATATACATATGTATATATATATATGCATATGTATTATATAAATATACATATGTATATATTTATATATGTGTGTGTGTATTATGAAGTACGAATAATACGCATGTGTCCCTAAAACATTTAGAAAACTTAATGAAATAGGGGGATGATGAAACTCACCTTAGATTAAAAGCAAGCGAATATAAATACGAATAAACGAGTTAACGAATAAGCGAGTCGTCCACTAAGCGTCAAACGAGATAAACAATTCAGAACCTGAAACTTGGAGATATGATAATACAAGTAAAAAAATTGAACTCGTTGCCGCTGGAATCAATCAAAACGGACGTTTAGAACTCTAGTTATGTTGAATTAAACGTTTAAGCGAGTCGGTACTGACCAGAATCCGAACAGCGATTCGGAAGTCGGGTTTTGGTCAGTAGCCTTAAATTTTCGTTATGAGAATAAAATTATTCAGGACCGAACGTTAAATCCGACCAGAAGTATAAGAAAACGCAAAGTCAAACTTGTTGACTATTTTGCCCTTTATCGAGTTTTAAAGAAATTGACCAGTTAACACCCTTCAATCTCAGAAATCGATTGAAGCTTATTGACTAGGGAATGTTAATGTACGATAACTCAGTTTACAACTTACCCGGAAAGTGAAAGAATAGAAAGATATGATGAGTCAATGGTCCACACGCATGCAAAGTCAAACGTTTAGGAGCAGGTCTTCAACAAAATAGCAAAAACCGAGAGATATTATGATGATCAGAGAGGGTGACGGCTAACAGTAGCTTCTCTAGGGTTAACGTAAAGTTTTGTGGCAAGTGAATAAGAGTTGTTTATATATGAATAGCAAAAACGAACCATTTATGGTGATAATACTCGTTTAAGCAAGTAAATATGAATTTAATGACAAAATCAATGAAATAAACCAAGAGATTCCGTTCTTGATCAGTAAGAAACGAATATGGACTTGTATTTTGGTTAGAATACTTTTCTTGGGCCTTAATTCACTCACATATGCCTAATATAAACGATTTTTATACCAAAAACGAGACAGGAAAGCAAATCGGATGATGAATCTGAGCAAATCCACCACCACGTCGTGCGGCCACCTAGGAGCCCGCCATCGCGCGGCGCTCCGGCTACTGGAGGGGGAATTTTTATATTTTTACAATTTGGTCCTTAAAGTTTGTTGTTTGGTCACTTATTGAACCTTTTATACAATAAACAAGAATTAAACATTATCTAAAGTATGAGGGCCTAAAGTGAACATAAGAAAACTCGATTACTCATAAATAATTTATTTTGATTAATATTAAAGATCTAAAAATTGTTCCCGGGTCGGGTTAAACGTAAACGAATACGGGTTTGGAAAGTCCGAGATGTTACAGATTATATACATGACTCTATATATGACGAGTTCAATTGAGTATGGAGCGAATGCCAAGGTTCTGCTGCAATTGAACAAATTAAATTGAGTATGGCTTGAATGCCAAGTTTCTACTGCAATTTAACAAACTAAGTTGAGTATGGCACATATGCCAAGTTCTACTGCAGCTGAACAAACTAAGTTGAGTATGGCTTATATGACAAGTTCTACCGCAACTGAATAAACTGAGTTGAGTATAGCTTATATGCCAAGTCCTACAGCAACAGAATAAACTGAGTTGATTATGGCTTATATGCCAAGTTTCTACTGCAACTGAACAAACTAACTTAATTAGGGCATGGATGCCAAGAATCTACTACAACTATACAAGATTATATAGGGCTGTTCAAAAAGCTCGTGGCTCGAAGCTCGCTCGAAAAAAGCTCAGAGAAAGCTCGATTGAAATCGGATCGATTGTAATTGAGTCGAGCCGAGCTCGACTCGATTTCTAAACAAGCCGAGCATGAGCTAGCCCCGGCTCGACTCAAGCTCGCTCGATAGGCTCGAACTATTTTATTTTAATATTTTATATATATATATATGCATGCATTTAATTATCGAGCCCAATTATTTAACATGTGGGCTTCCTTTCTCAGCCCAATACAATTAAACAAAATACCACACCACAAACCTATCACCAAATACCAATTCTCCAGCCACCACCACGTTCAACTTCAAGTCTTCAACCCTAATCTCATGTTCAACTTCAACCCTATTCTCACCACCATGAGCCCGCTGCCTTACGCCGCCGCACGCTGCCTTAAGCCGCCACACGCTGCCTTACGCTGCCACCGCCGCATGCTGCCGCCGCCTCCTTATTCCGCCACTCCGACACAACGAACGATGCTCTGCTTATTCCGCCTATACGAAGTCATGCCCAATTAGTCACCAATCTCACGGACTCACGTACACACGCTGCTTCATAACCACTTCTCTGATTTGCTGCTCTGATTTACCGGTAAACTTGAGCCAAATCGAGCCTAGCTGAGCCGGCTCGATTTAAAACTGAGCCGAGCTTGAGCTCATATTTTCAGCTCGACTGAATATCGAGCTCGAGCCCAGCCGAGCCAGCTCGATTGAATATCAAGCTCGAGCTAGCCTTGGCTCGGGCTCGGCTTGTGAACAGGCCTATGATTATATAGTGATACATACATATTATGTAGTATTAAACGTAGTTGCTTGAAATATGTTGTGGGCGGAACAGGGGCCACAGTTGTAGACGTGGGAAATGGAGACACGTAGCACGAATAAACTATCACGGTTTCACTGCTGCTTAGTACAGCTATATCGTAAATATACAAACATATATTTGTATATCCAATCATACAGATGTACATACAAACATTCAAACGTACATATATATATACTTACATACACACGTACATATATATTATGATAGTATGGTACGCACAAATAATTTCATTGAAACTTGTGAAACTCACCAACTATTTATACTTGACCCATTTTAACATGCTTTTCAGGTATACAGAAAAGTGGAGTAGATTGCTTATGTGCTATGTGTTTGGATTGTGATCGATGTTGTGTAAATTGATACAAGTATTCGAGTTAGGAGTAAAGCAACTTAATGGGCTGGATTTGGTTTGTAACACCTAGTTTGTAAAGAAGTTAGAACAATGTAAAATATTGTAAATTAGTTTGTAATGTTTCTTTATAAACAATGTGGTTGATAGCAGAGGTGTACACTGTTACATTCCCGTTTTACGCTTCTGCATTTTCTATTCGGGGTGTGACAAAAACAGTGTGGACCTTGCATGCAATAGCGGAGGGGAACCGAAACTAAAGGCCATGATTAGGCATACCCGTAGTATTAAAAAATGTTGTCCATTTAAACTCCTAAGCAGGTACGACTCGGTAGGTGTATGTTGTAGGCTTGAAGTAGTAAACGAGACACACAACCATGATCCCGTTGTCTATGATAAGGGGTACGTGCATCTGAGGAAAATGACCAGCAAAGAACTTGATCTAGTTGCAACGTTATACCAGAACGGCGTGAGGTCCCTTCAAATTCAAACAACCGTGGCTAACCAGTTTCCCGGTTTCTAACCCAAACTCAAGGACATATACAACTATTTGAGTAAGCTTAGAGATTAGGAGAAAATTGACGATACCCCCATGAAGGTAGTTGAAAACCTTCCTAGTTTTACTATATAGAGCCTATGTTTATAATATTAATTAAACTTTTATTTAATCCAATGCAGCTGCTAGAAAACTTTCTCCTTAACAATGGTTTCGTGTACTATATTTGGGAGAATGCTTCCGACGACAAGACGGAGGATATTTTCTTTTGTCATTATAAGTTTCATAAAATGTGGTGTGCATTCCCCGAGGTATTGTTGATTGACACAACATACAATACCAACATGTACAACTGGCTGTTGGTTGAATTTGTCGGTGTGACGTCGACATCCAAGTTGTTTTGTATTGCCCACGCGTTTTTAATTAGGGAACGATAGAAGAACTTCACATGGGCTCTCTAAAAACTTAAAAAAATGCTCGTTGATTGTATGGAGCCACACGTGATACTGACTGACGTAGACCAAGCCCTCATGAACTCCTACGACGCAGTCTTCCCTAATGCCACCAAAAATTTATGTAGATAGCATATATCCAAGAATATAAAGAAAAAATTTAAGAGTTTCGCGTACTAGTGGAAGGTCCTGTATCAGTCTCCGACAATACAAAAGTTCGACTATCACTACACTCAAATGGAACGTCATTTACAAGAATACAACAGAGACGGTGAGTCTTTCATGCGTTTACAGTTTTTAATAGTCTATATAGACATCTTATTAACATTTCCCTTTAATTTTTTAGAGGTCTAGTATTATATTCGTCACAATTGGTTGGATCAATACAAACACAAGTTTGTAGCTTGCTAGATTGACGAACGATGAAACTACGGCGAGCACACAACAAACCGAGTTGAAAGCCAGCATGCCAATTTGAAAAGGTACCTCAATGGAACCAACAATTCACTCAACACCATTGCGATGCATTTCCTTAAAATGGTTAACCCTCAGATGAAAGAAATCGGTGGAACGTTTGAAGAGTCCCGTTCTAAGGTCATGGAAGAACATCGACTGCACGCCTGGTTACAAAAGCTACTAAATAGGGTGTCGATTAAGGCTCTTGATCTAATTGTAAACAAGTATCATTTGATAGACAAGAAGCGTGACGACGAAGCTTCATGCGACCACCATTTATTTACATCTACAAGGTTGTCGTGCGCTTGTCGCCGGAGGGATACATAGTTAACGACAGATGTATTCGAATAAAGGGTGTAGACCCATTCCGGAGGAGGCTAAATTTTGATCCAGCGTATCCACATAACAAAGAACCAGATTATGAAGCAAGAGTAGAGGACATCAAAAAATCCCTTTCGTCAATAAAGGACCGTAATCAAAAGAAAAGTTTGTTCTCGAAGCTAATGTCTGCTTTTCTAGGGAGATCAATTAAGAAAGAGCCCAAAAAAGAGAGGATCCTCAGGGACGTCCCAAAAAACTAGATCCCTAGAAACATAGCTCCTACACCCCCTCCTCGTCCCAGGTGCCCACACATAAAACCCCCACCCCCTCGCTGTCTCGTTCTTTGTCCTAGTTTCATTCGCTGTTTAAAATTCCGAGCATGCGGCCTAAGACATCGAAACGTTCGTCTATTGAAAAATTGTCGGGAGCTCCGCTCGAGTTTCCATTAATGGATTCTTCAGCGCTCGTACCGTTGATAGAAAGGTTTAAGAGCGTTATTCCCAGTTGGGTACACCCGTTCGTCTCAGAAATCATAGACGTAAGCCTAGACGGTAATTGCGGATTCCGAGCAGTCCCTGTGGTTTTGGGGATGCATCAGAAATACTGGGCTAATGTTAGGCAAGGATTGATGAACGAAATGGACACGAACGAAGCATGGTGGAGGTTAATGTTCAAAGAGAAGGTGCCGATTACTATGATACGGTTCATTCCAAGCTAGACTGTTTCAATACGGTTAGACCGGCACATGAGCGTCGTTGGTTCCACATAACCCCTCATGGACACCTGGTTGCTCAGGAATATAGGTGTGTGCTAATCAATCTACATGGCGGTGACAATGAATCTTAATTCCCGTTGAGACACGGTCCTAACCTGCTTTGGATCTTCTGGTTATAGGCATCGTTAGTTATGGAGGTAATCACTAGATCAATGTAAAATTGGAAAGGGATTCCCAATGCCGTGGCCAGGCCATACTTGGGCAAGATACGCGTAACCAACGGCACTCGAGTGGCAAAAACATTACGAACACTGGTTGAACGAGTATACAAACACAAGCCAAAGTTGGCACAGGCCCCCTGTTAACATTGACTTAGGTTGACATCATTTGTAAAAGTGTAATACCATATGTAATAATATCATCTGTATTAAAAGTTGTAATAACGTTTGTATCAATGTAATAATATCATTTGTAAAAGTGTTCGGGTTTTCATATAATAATAATAATTAACAATAATAATTAATATTAATATTAAATAATAATAATATAATGATAACAATTAACATTAATAATAATAATAATAATTAATATTAATATTAATATTAACAAACATTAATAATAATAAATGGTAATGAATCAATCATCAGAAAATTAAAGCCAGAGATCACCAAAATTGGGCTACAAACCTTGATTTTCTTCAAAATTTCTAGCAGTTGCGAAGCGCAGGGGAGTCTGACACGGAGGCAACAGCTGCTGTTCGAATTCAGAGGAAAGTGGGGACTGTGGTTCTCTTTGTATCTTTGTCATCATAATCGAGTTCCAGATGGCGGACTCCGATGCAAACAATAGAAGAAGACGGTAGCTTTTGAGAGAAGAGGAGGAAGAACAGTTTTGCTTCAATAGATGCCGTAACTAACTTCATATTAAAAAATTATTAAAACATCTACAGTAAAAATATGTGAGTAACCGCTACTTCTCAATTAATATATATATAATAATAATTAACATTAATAAAATTAATAATAACAATAATAATAATAATAATTAATATTAACTAATAATAATAATTAACAATAACAGTAATAATAATAATAACTAATAATAATGACAATAATAATAATAGGCCTCTTTTAAATAGATGGGGGTTTAAAAAAGGCCTAATATGTCGCGTATAGATACACAGCGTATTAACGTCCTTATAAACCCACGTCTGCCTATCTGCCGCCTTCATTATCACATCCAAACACAACACGAGGTACACCGACACAACACGAAGCGAGTTCTTGTATTCGATTGCACCGAAGTCCCGACACAACACGAGGTAGACGTGCACAAATCAGGTTTTTTTAAACCCGGAACGGGGTAGGAACCGGTTTTTTAAGAACCAGGTATAAAATGGAACCGGTTCCTGTCAGGAACCGGGTAGGAACCGGACCCAACCCGGTAGGAAAATATCAGGAACCAGTGGAACCGGGTAGGGTAGGAACCGGGTCCGGTTTATACCCGAAAACCGGTTCCAGCGGGTTTCCTTATTTAAACCATTTTTGACCGTTGGAAACCGATTCCAACGGCTATATTACTGTTTTTAGACCGTTGGAACCGGTTTTGAATGTTTATACCCACCCCCACTTACTATAAATAGACGTCCTAGGTTTGGAACTTCTTAACCAACTCCCCTAAATTGTTAAACACTTCAATTACTTGTTAAACCACTAACCATTACCAATGGCAACCAACGACGAAGTTGTTATGGTTATCGACACCGAGATGCCCCGAGGTTTGGGTTCACTATGACCTGTGTGTCATGACCAACACACATGAGATGGCGCGATGCAAATACTGTGGCAAGTTTTTGAAGGCGGCATCGAATTCCACCCTTCGAAAGCATACCAATAAGTATTGCAAGAAAAAAAGCATTTGGATGCCAAAAAAGGAGAAGCCGGGGAGTCGTCCGGCTCTACAAGTCAAGCCCCCGCCGCCGGTAACAAAGCTTGATGGTCGTAGATGGCGGGACGAAAACAACGAACAATGTTTGTTATTTTTAGTTTTATGTTTAATAATGTTTGTACTTAATCGTTTTGCAATAATGTTCATTGTGTAATGTTCAATAATTATATATATATATATGTTTAAAAGTTAGTTTAAGTGTTTAAGACAAGTTTTTTATTTAACACAAACAAATAACACTTTAAAAATACATATATTAATTGATTCATGTTACATAATACAAAAATGATTAGAACAAATACAAAAAATACAAATTAAAATTAGTCGAGTTCTACGACTTCATCTTCTTCACCCGAAGATTCTTCTTCCATCTCTTGAATTGGATGTTCAAGTGGTATTTCGTCTTCAAAGTTCGCCTTGTCTTGTATACGATCCACCGCGTCCAAATGATCCTTTAGGCAAATGCACATCTCTAAGGACTCAGGAGTGAGTTTGGTTCTTCGCATCGATAATATCCTTCCACTAAGTGAAAAAACCGATTCCGAAGCAACCGTTGAAGCTTGGACGCTTAGCAAGTCACGAGACATGGCGGAAAGAATAGGAAATTCGTTTTGCTTTCCTTTCCACCATGCCAAAATGTCAAGGTTGCGAACATCCTTGACCGTTGCACCTTCTCCATAGTTTGCTCCACTATATCGGCCAAGTTCACTAGTTGGTGTGTTACCCCTTTTCCGCTTTGCCGCTGACTCACGAACCGCATTCATCATGTTTATAAGCTTGTCTTTGCATGGCTTACTTGATGTTGCTTGCCTCACAAAAGTCGACTTTGAGCTTGGACCATAAATTTTGAAGTAATGGTCATATATTTCCTCGATCAACGCCTCAACCCCGGCAACATTTATGTAGGGGTTTAAAGCGGCGGCACAAGTAAACACGGGTGGTATTCCTTCAAGATATTTTAGGAACTTCTTCTTCATTGGGTCAACAATATGCTCGAAAAGATCATTTTTGTTTTCAAACTCTTTGAAATTCAAAGATATGTTGTATAATTCTTGCAACACCCAACAACTAGTAGGATAGTAAACCCTCGACAATTTAGTTGTTGCAGTTTTGAAAACATCAAGATACTCCAAGAAGTAACCGATATTATCCCAAGCACCGTTTGTAAACATATCGGCTTCGCAACGATCCACTAGCGTTCTATGAAACGCTTGTATAGTTTGTTTTTGGGAAAAAGCACAAGCGAGCATATTACAAGTCGAGTTCCAACGGGTTGGAACATCCTAATTCGGCCCCAAATATTTTCTATCAACCGACTTGCAATAGTTTTTGTATTCAAGATGTCTTCTTTTTCCACTTTTGAAAATATCTTGTAACATCAACCTAAATAATCTCAAACCGCCCTCCATGGTTTCGTTGTCAAGACCATCTTGAACAACCAAATTGATAATGTGGGCAACACATCGAGTATGAAAAAACTTTCCGTAGTAAAGTGGTGCATATTTTATATATAATTTGTCTACCGCTTTTGTATTGTTAGAAGCGTTATCATTGGAAAAAAAATTTCTTCAAGTTAAAAGTGGTTATTACCTCATCCAAAATTTCAAACAATTTTTCGGCGGTATGTGGAAACGGAAAGTTTTCAAACGCGATGGTGCGATTCATCATTTGCCAAGATACCGGATCGATCCAATGCGCGATCACACAAAGGTACGATTCCGGTAACCCATGGGGTGCCGACCAAACATCGCTAGTTAAGTTGACACCCAGTTTTAAAGTGTCAAAAAAATCAATTAAATCTTTTTTGGCACATTCCCACAACTTTAGACAATGACGTCGAAGAGTGGTACGTCTTACATGGGTGTAGCGCGGTTGAAGAGTCTCTCTAATCAAGGCCGTCAAGTGAGGGTTGTCGAAGTGGTTAAACGGCAAACCTTGTTGAATCACGAACTTTGCCATCCTATCGTGAATCACTTTCACGTTGTAACGAAATATTGCCCCATCTTTTCCCAATTCGACTTGGACCGTGGCGGGAACTTCTTTCAACGCCTTGCAAAATTTCTTCTCGATGTGCTTTTTTAAAGTAGAGTTTGAATCATGCTTTAAATAAGTGCCACAAAATTTGCAACGAGCCTTAACGTCTCCATTAAGCAACTCAACCAAATCCCAATTCGGCATACTTCTTCGTTGCGGTTATGAAGGGAGGATCTTTGCAGCTCCGAGGTCATCTTCGGCTCGAACCGGGTCAATAAAAACATAATCGGTAGCCGCCGCCTTTTTTTGCCCTTGTTTTGGCTTGCCATAATAACTAGTTATCAAGTGGTGGTGGAATGGAATTGAAAAAAAATGGTGTAAAGTGTAAACCGATAAATTTTCTTGATGTTTTTGAGTTGGAGTGGTAAAACAAGTGAATGATCAAGCCTTTATATAGTTTTTTAAGCTCAAAAACCGGTTCCAACGGTAATATAGTCGTTGGAACCGGTTACAACGGCTCTTTTTTGAACAAAACCGGGCGGGAACCGGTTATTTCGGGTAGGAACCGGCACCGGGTTGGAACCGGTTCCGGGTAGGAACCGATTTTTGGGAAAATATATGGGGTCCGGGTAGGGTTTTCCGGGTATAATAATACCCTAACCGAGTATGGGGTACACCGGGTACGAACCGGAACCGGTTCTGGGTCGGTTCCATCGGTTCGGGTACGGAACCGGTTTTTCTGTGCACGTCTAACACGAGGTACGCCTTGAGTAGTTTTTTTCTTGATTATATAATGATGATGTTGAGATGATGATGATGTTGGGATGATGATGATGATGACGGCCAAACAGACAGTCGTATTCCAGCCGTTTGTTTGGTAGGGAAGCCCATCGACAGCATACAGCTGGCTGCTGGTATTTTTTTTATTATTAAATTATTATTATTATTGTTGTTGTTATTATTATTATTATTATTAGTTGTTATTATTATTATTTATTATTATGAGTTATTATTATTATTTTCATTATTATTAATGTTATTGTTACTGTTAATATTATTACTATTATTATTATTTAATTATTATATTTATTATTGAATTATTATTATTATTATTAGTTATTATTATTAATGTTATTGTTACTGTTAATATTATTATTATTATTAGTTATTATTATGGAATTATTATTAATATTATTAGTTATTATTATTATTATAATTATTAGTTATTATTAATGTTTTATTATTATTAGTATTAGTTATATTATTATTGTTGTTGCTGTTGTTGTTATTATTATTATTGTTGTTGTTGTTATTATTATTATTATAGATGGAGAACGACAAGGTGGAGATGGAGCTGGAGCTGGAGCTTGAGCCTGAGCAGGAGTAGGGACAAGGGCAGGGGCGGCGCCCGAGACAGATAGCAGGTGACGATGTATTAATCGAGTACCCACACTTACAATTTAGGAGGGTACCGACCCTTTTTTCCGATATCGGTGTCTCCGACAAATGACCCCGCATTACAACACGGTCATCTGTTGGCCGTTTTTAGAGGATTATGGCGCACGGGGGCGGGTAACCGAGTACGCCGGTGTAGATGCGCCATGGAGCCGATGCTTCAGTGTGGCACGTTCAACGCACCTGGAGTTGACGTGGAGGTTTACTCCACGTGTTACGCGTTAGGTATTTATATTTTTTGTATCATATTATATTATATTATATATATTATATTATATTACACTATAATATAATATAACTAGTTTTAGATCCCGTGTCACACACGGGATAATTCAAATGACAAAATTACAAGTAAAGCAAATAATTACATAGCATAAATGAAAAAATGTATTACATCTATGCTTGTATCTATACTATGTGTACATAAATTGATTTTATTTATATCACAAAACGATTTTTTTAAATAAACTTAATAAAAAAAATGCCCGTGCAAAAACGTAGCCGAGAATGCTTCTTTCTATTGAAAATTTCATTGTCAGTGCCATATATATATATAATTGAAAGAATTTTGGTTATGAACCAATTTCGGAAATAAGACTTCTCATACGATAGTAATTCTAACCACTCAGCCTAAATACAAAAGGAGCATTATCTTTATTGATATATTTATCAATTTACCACCCATCAAAGGAAATGAGAACATTAAATTGTAACGACGGATGTTCTTCAAAAACTATGTTTTTCTGAGCTACACCATGAAAAAGATTTTGATAAGTTTCAGAGGGCTTCTCGACTTTGTCATAATGACAACATAAAAGATAACATGTTAACCCATTCAATTTTGTGAATATTTTGTTTCATTGGAGCATAGTTTTGCATGACATGTTTCCCATATAATGTTCTGATTACCATGGAAGGAAAAGTTAATGCTTTCATAAATATTTCAAATGTGATAAAAGTTAGAAGCATTGATAGGCATGGGGGTGGCATGTCGAAAGTGTTCGTCATCTTTTCTTAAATTTTAATATTCGAGGGAAAATTGTCAATTTGCTAAATATCGAACCTTTTGATTATTTCAAAAAATGCCCTTAAAAATAAATTTGAAACCCGAATCATGTTTGAAATTCTAACTTTCATCCTTCTGACATTTTCAAGTCAACACTTTGAACCCATAACAAATTTGACGATAAATCTATTTGCATTCTCAAACTTTTAAAAATACTCAAATTTTCCATTTTTGACCCGTAACAAATTTTGACATAAATGTAGTAACCTGTATCAAACAATCTATTTACCTACTTTTAACCCATAAATTCAAATTTAAGTTCCACAAAAAACCCAAAACAATCATTGATAAAAAAACTAAGAAATTAAGTATGATAAACTTTGTTATGTCTGAAAGTGATTCGTATATAATATCCTTACATTTTAACATATATATAGTTTACTAAATTAACCGAAAAAAATAAATGGATAGATTTAAAGCATATATTTATAATCTATAAATTTATATGACAATTTACAATAATAATAATGATAATAATAGATTAATGGATTGATTTTAACAAAATTGATCAACTTTTAAGCATATATTTTTAATTAATGATTAAAAAATTACTTTGTAAAATGAAAACATATTTGAGTTTTGTTTTTCCTTGCAATCTTCTACAATTAAATCTATTTATTCAAATTAATGCAATTAACTCCATGATTAAGTCTATTTATTCCAATTAATAATCACCTTGTCAATGATTTAATTTACTCTTGAGGAATGAAGAAGAGCCGGTGAATGGTGATCAAACCGAATGTTCTTTAAGTTTTATTTATTTGTTAAGAAATGACATAAAAAATGCTATAAAAATATAGATATCTCTTAAAATTATTTATAAAAAACACTCTAAAAAAGAAAAAAACGTTCTTTAGAACAATTAGGAACCTTTAAAAATATTAAATAAAGCTTTTTACAAAGAGATTTTCGAAAACTTAATGTGATACAGTTTAAAGTTGGTATGTATTTGTGAACTTAGTTTTCAATTAATATTACAAAATCTTTTACTAATATGTGTTTTTTATTTTTTTTCAGGTCTAATGGTTCATTTATGTTATATTATTTCTTATTCATTGCATTGTTTATTTATAAAGTATTTTCTTTTTATGTTATAGATATAGTTTAACATCTTTTGTAACATCTGAGTGTGAAAAACTTATATCAAATATTTGTGTTGACTGAATGCGTAGTTTATATTTTATATTGTTTGTTGATATGTTTTCCACCCGTGTGTAACACGTGTTATTATCCTGGTTTTACAATATGTGAATGATAACATTTGAAATTATATTTTTTTCAATCTTTGAGAAACATGATTTATTGTTGATTTTTGAAATTCACCAAGTATTTTGAAATATGTAGTAGATAATATGTTAATATTTATATTTATAAAAATATATAAATATAATATAAAATAGAGTATAAAAGAAAAGTGAATAATTATTGATCTATTACATATATGGTTGAAGGAAAAAATTGTGAGAATTAACCAAAAGATGACAAGTGTCCACAATTATTTTATTTTATTAGAACATAGGTAGATATAATATTATAAAAACCCAATTTGAAACTATTATATTACATTATACTATCTCCGTCCCATTTTAAATGTCCATCTTTACATTTTTGGTTGTCCCAATTTTAATATCATTTTTATACATGTAAATTCAATTTCCAGTTTTGTCCTTACTATTACATACTCACAAGTTCTTTTCATTCTTTGTTTAATTTTTTGATCATGAATACATGAATGTGATTAAATATTTTCACGTACTATTCTCTTCAAGCATAACAGATGCTTCATTTTACAAAACAAGTGAGCATATTTCATACACACTTTTTACATCCATACATGAGTTGTACTAGTACAAAACTAACAAAAGACAGGAACTTATTTTCTTTCTTTTTCCATAAGAACATGAAGCTCTAGAGTAAATATGAAGCTATGATTTTCTTCATTGTCACCAACAACAAAAATATATGAAGCTTTAAACATGCTTCCTTTACTAAGCCAAATACGCAAGGGCTTCATATATCAAGTTCTCATCACACTCGATTTGTAGTGGTAGATTCCCTTATCGTTCTAACTTACCTTCGCCGATATGCGGTATTTTATAATTATTCCCGCCTCGAACTTTCATGATCTCTTTCATGCATGTTTGTAAAGTTAAAAACACTTTGTTAAGCTCATATGATGGCATTCTTTCAAAAGATGATTTAACAGCACTAACCAACTCATCAATTGATCCGGGTTGATCGCATCTGTGTGTGGTCGTAAAGCTCCTTCTTTAATTCTTCTATGCATTGTTGTTTTCAAAATGTTTATTGCTTTAGCCAGAGACCGAATAGTCGTTCGACGACGTAATGGGATTTGTGACACATGAGTGAGATCGATTTGTATCCTTTTACGTCTGATTTCGTTAGCCCTCTTTGAAGATACATCAACAACCGATCCTTGTTGAAGTTGAAGTTTAGCGTCATGCCAAATGCAACTTATAGTCTGGGTAGATATGGAGAAGAGTGTTGCCACATCCCTTGTAGTTTCACTTTTCAATTTTCCATTGACACTTTGTTGCAATAACATTTGGTAAATGCATTGCCGTTGATCATTGGTCAAGTTTGTTTTTTACGTGTGTTGATTGGGTGTTCCATATCTAGATGGAATGATCAAAGGCTTTCACTTTTCACTTTGTCACTCGGGATCCATGCAGTCACCTCCAGGCTTCTTCGCACCTGGATAGTACTAGGACCCGGAAAAACCATCAAAAAACGACGGTTGTAATTTTTGAAAATGTGAAAGCTAGAAATGTACACTTAATTGTTGGTGTGTTAGATAGAAAGCAACATTATTTAAAGACTTGATTCCATGAAAAAGTAGAGGCAAAATTAGCGCCAATTTTGATTCCATAAAAAGAAAAGGAAAAAAGTGGCGGCAATTTTTAGCCAAGAAGACAAATGGTTTTTAGCCAAAATTAACTTGGAGAACATTATTGTCATTTTAAAGCTTATAAAATAAAATGATCAGACATTTCTTAATTTGTGTGTTTGGGCCCCATGACATATAATAAGGGACGGAGGGAGTATTATATTATATTATATTATATTATATTATATTATATTATATTATATTATATTATATTATATTATAAATGAAACCCCTAAAATCCTAAGTGTCGTGATGTGGTCGCTCCACCATTTTATGGAAGCCACCAGATTGCTTGATTTTTAAATGAAGACATCTCATTGATTTAACCCAAATTCATGGGTATGGGTCTTACCAAAACCAGATAGCTCTTAAACGGGTTATAACATCTCATTAAATTAAAAAATTAATCTTACCAATTATTTGGTATGAAAATCCTATAAAATAGGGCTATACTAAAATTTAATATCCAATTTAAAAAGAAAAAGATATTATTTATAATTAATAAACAATTTTATAGTAAAAAACATAAGCGGATCATGGGTCACAAAATCCAGATAGCTTTTAAATATGTTATAACATATCATTTATTTATGAAGCCCTTTCATCATCAAACCCTAAGTATATTATTAACTTTCTTACAATAAAGAAAATTAAAATCCAAAAAATAAATATTAAAAAACAAAAAATGTAAAACAACCATTCTCTCAAGCCATCAGATTGCTTTTTTTGTAAATGAAAGCTTCTCACGCATTTGACCCGAATTCACAGGTAAAGGTCTTACCAAACTCAGATAGCTCTTAAACGGGTTATAACATCTCATTATATTAAAAATTAATCTCATCAAATATTTGATATGAAAATCCTATAAAATAGAGATATACTAAAAATTAATATCTTATTTTATTTATAAAAAAATATTATTTATAACTAAGAAACAATTTTATAATAAAGAAAATAAATGAGTAATGTGTAGCAGAAACCTAGATAGCTTTTAAACCGGATTATAACATATCATTTATTTGTGAAACCATTTTATCATCAAACCTCAATTGTATTAATTATTAACTTTCTTACAATAAATAAAATTAAAATCCAAATATATATATATATTAAAAACGAATAATGTAAAACAGCCCCCGTAATATGGGGGATAAAATCTAGTTATATATAAACGAAACCTTTAAAAGCTTTCTGATTGCTCCCTACATTCTCTCAAGCCACCAGATTGCTTTATTTGTAAATGGAGACTTCTCATGCATTTGACCCATATTCATGGGTATGGGTCTCACCAAACCCAAATAGCCCTTAAACGAGTTATAACAACTCAATAAATTAAAATTTAATCTCACCAAATATTTAATATGAAAATTCTATAAAATAAAGATATACAAAAAGTTAATATCCGATTTAAAAAAAAGAAAGGTATTATTTATAACTAATAAATAATTTTATAGTAAAAAAATAAGCGAGTCATGGGTTTTACCAAACCTAGATAGCTTTTAAACCGGGTTATAACATCTCATTTATTTGTGAAACTCTTTTGTCATCAAATCTTAAATATATATAAACGAAACCTTTAAAAGCTCTCTGGTTATTCTCTAATCTTCTCAAGTCACCAGATTGCTTTATTTGTAAATGGACGCTTCTCATGTATTTGACCAGAATTCACAAGTATACGTCTCACCAAACCCAGATAGCCCTTAAACGGGTTATATCTCATTAAATTAAAAATTAATCTCACCAAATATTTAATATGAAAATCCTATAAAATAAAGATATACTGAAAGTTAATATCCGATTAAAAAAAAGAAAGGTATTATTTATAACTAATAAATAATTTTATAGTAAAAAAAAATAAGCGGGTCATGGGTTTCACCAAACCTAGATGGCTTTTGAACCGGACTATAACATCTCATTTATTTGTGAAACTCTTTTATTATCAATCTTAAATATATATATATAAACAAAACCTTTAAAAGCTCTCTGGTTAGCCTCTAATCTTCTGAAATTACCAGATTGCTTTATTTATAAATGGATGATTCTCATGCATTTAACCCAAATTCACGGGTATACGTCTCACCAAACCCAGATAGCCCTTAAACATGTTATAACATCTAATAAAAATAAAAATTAATCTTACCAAATATTTGATATAAAAATCCTATAAAGTAGGGATATAATAAAAATTAATATCCGATTCTTTAAAAAAAATGTATTATTTTTTATAATGAAGAAACAATTTTATAGTAAAACAAAAATAAGCGTTTCATGAGTCTCACCAAACCCAGATAGCTTTGAAACGGGTTATAATATCTCATTTATTTGTAAGACCCTTTTATGATCAAACTCTAAGTAAATTATTAAATTCCTTACAAAAAATAAAATTAAAATAAAAAAATATATAAATATTATAAACGAAAACTGTAAAACAACCACCGTAACCGACAATAAAACCTAGATATATTATAATAGAATTGGTATGCATGTGTAAACCCAAACAAGAAAAAGAATAACTAGAAAAAGGAAAAAGAAAAAATGTAAAAAGGGTTTGGGTGATGTGAAATGGGTTGTAGGGGTTTAAGCATGAGCAAGTATAATAACAAGTTAAACTAAACTATATTATTATTCTTCTTCTTCCCCTGCATATATAGCCGCCACATCTCACACCTCTTTCTTCATCTTCACTCGCATTCTTCCACCTTCAACCTACAACCTACTATATGCAAAAGGGTAAGTAATCCTTTTCTTGTTTCTCATTCACCCCATGTCTCTGTTTCATGTATCTGTTAAACAGGGCTGTTATTATTATTTTCTTTGTAGAATAATTATGTAAAAAATGGGATTATTATTTGAGTAATCAACTACTTATTATTTTGATGCATAAATGGTTGTAAATCAGCAGGAATAAAACAAGAGATGAAGTATGTTCTTGTGACTGGAGGTGTTGTTAGTGGCCTTGGAAAAGGAGTAACTGCTAGCAGCATCGGTGTTCTTCTTCAAGCTTGCGGTCTTCGTGTCACTTCGATTAAAATCGGTTTGTCATTCTATCATATGCATGCAACTAGGATTAAACTTTAGTAAATCATTTGGATAATAGATATAAGAACATATTAAATATAGTTTGAAGATTGTTGAAGAAGACAGGAATAAAAAGCTTTCATTGTTTTTTCCCCAATGGATAAATGGATAATTTAGATTAATGAGATGGCTTTGGTTTTGTGTCTAGTCATCATATTCATTTTAGTAGTTAATTTTTATGACAAAGAAATGGTCTTTGGTTGTCTCTTGTATGTATCACTTCCTATTTGATGGAATTTTTTATAATTCTTTTTGGTTTAAAAATGGTCAAATTAAGCTGCTGCTATCTAACACATGATATTTAACAAAAGTACTATATAAAGTTTTAATTTTTATGATATGCTTTTCTTGCAGATCCATATTTAAATAAAGATGCAGGAACAATGTCTCCTTTTGAGCATGGAGAAGTTTTTGTATTGGATGATGGTGGAGAAGTAAGTAAAAAATTGTTTTTTATATTAATAGGTTTGATTCATAGGGGTAATCATAAATTTGTAAATAGTTGAGGGTTCAATGGATTTATGTTTTGTTTGAAGGTGGATTTGGACCTTGGAAACTATGAGCGGTTTCTTGATGTCAAGTTAACGCGCGATAATAATATCACCACCGGAAAGATTTACCAGGTAAATTTTTGTTGAATTGTTAAGTGTAAGATGCAAATTTGATACTTCTTTATTGTCGGTTGATTTTGTAATTATTGTATGCAGTCGGTTATTGACAAGGAGAGGAAAGGGGATTATCTTGGAAAAACGGTTCAGGTATTACAAATTACGACTTGCGTGTGACATAAAAACATTGAAAATCATATTAATAAAATAGGTTAAGAATGTATTATTAAACAATGGATTAATGGTATCATCTATGGTTCAGGTTGTTCCCCATATCACGGATGCAATTCAAGATTGGATCGAACGCGTGGCTGCAATACCTGTCGATGGAAAAGAAGGTCCACCCGATGTGTGTGTTATTGAACTAGGTGGTACTATAGGTATGTAATGCTATTATACATACATATATCATTTCAGAACTCCAAAAAATCAAGAACTTCTACAAACTCATAACAACCAAACATTTTTTTTTTATTTATTAACATTGTTTGAGACTAGTTTTACCATATTTTATAAAAAAAAAAATTATTACATATAAAAATCAAAAGTTTACATATGTGTAAACTTTATGTAATAACAAACTTACATATATGTAAAAAAATTTAGATGTGTAGAAACTAATTTTCATAATCATAATCGTAAATATAGATATTAAAAGTGATAAAACTACAATCAAATAACATTAACATATAAATCTTTTTACAAAACACTTTAGTTATTAAGAGTTCCTTCAGGTTCTTAAATAATTTAAGAGTTCTGTAATGATACTCATCCTATATATATATATATATATTGGGTTTTTTGCCTGACAATTTCCTGTTCATGCAGGGGATATTGAATCAATGCCATTTATTGAGGCACTTGGACAATTCTCATACCGTGTTGGTAAGTATTATTGTTAGTGCTGGGATTCTTCCCAACAATTCTCATGTTTCGTGTCGTTAAATTTGTGCCATTTGGTTAGGTGCTGGGAACTTTTGTTTAATACATGTCAGCCTTGTGCCTGTTCTAAATGTTGTTGGTGAACAAGTGAGTTTACATTTAATTTAGAGTTTTTTTTTTTGAAAAAAAATGATAATGTTGCTTATGTGAAAGTAATTCTACTTTTATTTTTGCAGAAAACAAAACCTACCCAACATAGTGTTCGGGGATTAAGAAGCTTGGGATTGACTCCAAACATATTAGCTTGTCGCAGCACAACGGTCTCAAATTCTTAAATCAATTTTCTTGCTTATATGATAACTAGAGGTGGCAATTTGGATCCGGTTACTTATTAATGGGTTATTCGGGCTACGTTTTTTAACAGGTCAAATGGGTTGAAAGTCAAAATATTGTTTTAAATGCATGACACCTTCTACATTCTTGATAAAGTTAGATTATTGTTGAAATGATATAATCTAATTTGACCCATTCTTTTATTAATTGGTTGATTTGGGTTATATTCATTAACGGGTCAAATAGGTCGAAAATTGCCCAAAGTGTATTTTTAATGCTTAAAACCTACATTATATTCAAATAGTTAGATTATTGTTGAAATGATATGATCATATTTGACCCATTTACTTATTAATTGACAGTTTCGACCCATTTGTTGTGACGGGTCGAAAGTCAAATTGTATTTTAAATGCATTTTTTTAGCAAAAAGTTATAGCTTATTGTTGAAATGATATAATCATAGGCTGACTTGGGTTACATTTCTTAATGGGTCAAATGGGTTTAAAATCGCCCAAAGAGTATTTTAAAATTTTAATTTATAATTGTATTCAAAAGGTTAGATAATTGCTGAAATGATATAATAGTTGTGATCATATTTGACAAAAGTTATTACAGGTCAACCCGACACGACTATCATTTTTGCTACCTCTAACACTATCAATATGACACAAATCCGTTTAATTACTAACTTTTTTAGCACTAAATATGCAGGAATTGGATACAAATGTGAAGAAGAAACTTTCAAGATTTTGTCATGTCCCGGTAACATAATGAATAAGAAATATTCAGAAAATTTTAATATTTTAAAATCTAGCTTTTAGTTTATAAATGAATCGCTACTTGCTTTCAGGAGGAAAACATAGTCACTCTGTATGATGTTTCCAACATATGGCATATCCCTCTACTCTTACGTGTATGTAAAATGAGCATACCGTTTAACTTTACTCATATTTATTTAATATCAACAGACACACTTTAATTATACATTTCTTCTAATATAGGACCAAAAAGCACATGAGGCAATATTGAAGGTGCTAGACCTTCCTTGGTATGTTCTCTAACATGTTTGAATATCATTCATTTATGATCTGATTATAATTATTTTATCTTTTAACGAGTTTGAAAAAATTATTCTTTTGTATAGTATCACATCCAAACCCGTGTTGGGAGAATGGACGGCTCGTGCACAACTTTGTGACAAGCTAAATGAGCCGGTAGTTTTTTAAGATAGTTTTAACATAAATTTATCTTTTTGCTAATATTTTATGTTTTTTATATCTATATAGATTAGAGTTGCAATGGTCGGGAAGTACACGGGTCTTTCAGATTCTTATCTTTCTGTATTAAAGGTGACACTTTATTTACACAAGATGTTTATTTTAGACTTTTTAATTAATTTTTTTTTAAAACGGGTGCATTCTTGTTTCAGGCTTTGTTGCATGCATCTGTTGTTTGCAGAAGGAAATTAGTCATTAATTGGGTCTCTGCTAGTGATCTTGAAGATGCAACCGCCATTGAAGTAACTATCTACCTATATATGTGTGTGTGTGTGTTGCATGCATCTGTTTGTTTTACTGATAGATCATGATGGACGTTTTTATTTTCACAGAATCCTGATGTTCACAGAGCCGCTTGGGATTCTTTAAAGGTTAGTCAAAGTTAGAGGTGACAAAATGGGCCGGTCAAACGGGTTGGATTTGATTGACTGAATCCTTTTTGTCCAGATTTCTTTTATATTTTTTTAATAATTAAGTAGCGTCAAACATGATTAAATAATTACATGATTTCATAATAATCTAATCTTGAATAAAAAGCACACTTCACGCAACTTTTGATTTTTTTTTCTTATTATCATTTTTTATTATTACCCATTTGACCCGTTAAACATAACCCAAAGAACAATATGTTTACAGTCAGCGGATGGTGTTCTCGTTCCGGGCGGTTTTGGTGACAGGGGCGTAGAAGGTAAAATAATTGCAGCAAAATACGCGCGTGAAAACAATGTCCCGTATCTCGGGATTTGTTTAGGAATGCAGACTGCTGTGATCGAGTATGCAAGATCTGTTCTCGGTCTTGAAAATGCTAACAGCACAGAGTTTGACCAAAACACTAAAAACCCATGTGTTATATTTATGCCCGAGGTTTGTGTCGTTAGACTTCCTTTAATTTCTAATACATGTATACAGTTACTTTGATACACTCTGTTTTAACAGGGTTCAAAAACTCATATGGGCGGTACTATGCGGCTTGGATCCCGAAGGACTTATTTTCAAGTTGCAAGCTCTAAAGCTTCACAGTTGTAAGCATACAAATTCACATCAATTTTTGAGGGTTTTATAAAAAGAAATTTTTTACAAGGATTTTGTAATTTGGGGCAATTTCATATATATCCCTACAAACTTGGAAAATATCGTATAAGTCCTTACAAAGTGGTTAAAATTATCAAATAAGACCATCTTACCTTATTTCTAAAACTTTCAAATTTCATCGTTGACTTCCAAATTCTATTTATTTACTCATTTTTAGCTTAAGTTTTCTTTACCCATTTTAACTTAAATTAGTTTCATTTTTACCCGTAAACAATAATTTTCTCAGTATGTTAGATTGCTTACGTTTCAATTACCATGCAATTATACCTTGTTCGATTATCTGATTCGAACATACAAATTCGATTGTTCAATTATCTGTCGTCAAGAGAACCAAATTGGAGAGACGACGGTTTGGCTCGCTTGCCTATCGTCAATGCCGATTAAAATCTAAATAAAAATTAGGGTCTAAACACATATAATGGGAAGGGGTAGAATGGTCATCAAGCAAAAAAGCATTAAAGTCGGACATATATAATATTTTTAGTTTTGCTTGATTATATATGAGTAGTTTGTAAGGGTATATATGAAATTGATCCTTTTATTTTTGGTTGGTTTTTAGGTATGGAAATCACAGGTTTATAGACGAGAGACATCGCCATCGATATGAGGTATGGTTTCTTTCAGGCTAATATTATTTATGCAGTCATGTGGAATTTTTTTTTTAAACTATGTAACCTTTTTAAAACTTTAAATTTTATTTAGGTGAATCCCAACATGGTGTTGCAGCTTGAACAAGCTGGTCTGAGTTTTACAGGCAAAGATGAAAGTGGTCAGCGTATGCAGGTGGGTACATATGCAGGTTGGTATCAGATAATTTTGATATTTGGTTTGACATTTTTTTTGTAATTGATTTGCAGATTATTGAAATTGGCAATCACCCGTACTTCATTGGTGTTCAGTTTCATCCTGAGTTTAAGTCCAGGCCGGGAAAACCTTCTGCGCTTTTCTTAGGTACGAATATTGTAGCTCAATTACATGATAAATAATTACATGTGATTTGCATGTACGGGATGTAGCATGTTGGTTTTTGGTTAAATGAAGTGATTTAAACTTTCTGTATTGTTACCATTATCTATTTTTTAAAATAAAGTGATTTAGAAGCACACAAGGCGAGCCGATCCCGAGCTCGGCTTGTTTAACTTACGAGAGCTCTAGCTCGAGTTCATCTTGAAAACTCTATTTTTAAAGCCTGAGCTTGGCTCGCTAGTAGTTTTTCAAGCTCTAAATGGTCTTGTTTATTTTTTGTTAGTTAATTAGTCTACATTTATTAATCTGTTTATATGTATATATTTTAAATAGGCATATATATATAGGGTTCCTATATATATATATATATAGAGAGAGGAGGGCTATTCTAAAAATAAGTAGTTTCCTAGGAAGGCTAGGAATAAATCATAGTCATTGGATTATGTTACTCAATGGTTGAGATTTAAAATTACCAAAAACCGATATAGTTTCCTAGAATTGGTCTTTCACCATAGTTTGTAATGCCACATGTCAAAAATCTACTGGTTCTTTACCAATCCTAGGAAACTTCTTATTTTTATTTGAACTCTTTTTTTTTTATATATATATGCTTATATATATATTTATATATAAAATAATATATTATTTAGTTCTTTTATCACAGTTTTGTATACTATAGTTATCATACAAGTATATGCCACATAAAAGTTACAATAAATATCACTTTGGCAAGTTTAACCCGTGTTTTTTAATCTTTTATCACACTTTTTTTAGCATTGTATTTGTTAATAGATTGAATGTTGGAATGCTGATATCTAATGAAAACTGAAATATGATTGCAGGGCTTGTAGCAGCAGCTAGTGGGCAGTTAGATGTGCTGCTTAAGAAAAGTGTTGCTACAAAGTCGAACGGGTTTACAAATGTGATGGCAGCAGGATCGCCACATAGGTATGGGAATGGGGTCAATGGCATTCATAGCAACGGGAATGGCAACGGTTTGCATGCTTGAAGCAAGAAGCAAATGTCTGTGATGGGATTTTGTTTTGTTTTATTTTTTGAGTAGTGGGTTTTGTATAGTAATCGTGTCGGCACGGTGTTCTTTTGTTTTTCATAATGGAATTAGGAAAGAATGAATACTAGGAAGTTGGAAATCTGTGGTTTCACTAAGATTAGTACTTGGGACAAGTTTTGATGCTAACACCAAGGCATGTTGGCCTCCTAGAAAAACAAAGATAGCTTAATGGATATGAACTTTTCCAAAATTCTCTTATTATTCTTTTTAATGAAGTTTTATCAGTTTTAAGTAACATTTACAAACATCTAGACCCTATTATTTACAAACATATACTGTTTGAGTAGGAGGATTGTGTGTGTTAAATCTGAAAAATGTTTCACATATACTGTGAAGATCTGAAGTGAAGAGTTGTTTGTTTGCCCTTTTTTTTTTTTTTTTGTAGAATATCTTGATTATTGCAAACTGTAAGGTTAATCATATGTTCACTCACTTCAGGTTTTAAAATCTTTTTTTTTAATGAGTATGAAAAATCTAAGAGTTACTATTGGTTATTAAACCTACCAATCAACCTTAATTCTTGTGAGTCGTTCGCAAGGCAATTTCAAGATGTTAAGGGTGGTGTGGATCTTAGCCTTTAACAATGGAGTTTTACAAACAAAGCATGGTAATTAGTTCTTAAAAGTATTTAAATATCAAAAGTACTAAACCTAACTTCGCTTTATATATATATATATATATATATATATATATATATATATATATATATATATATATATATATAATACATGAGACAAGGGTAAATTAAGACACTTGATTTTAATAGTTTTACAAATACTAATGCATAAATTACATGCGTAAGAAGGGGTAAACTTGTCTTTTAAACACAGTTAACCTAACTTACAAGTTTGCTCCGTCATCGTTAACCATATTATGTTTTGAATTTTAGGGTTAGGTTCAAATAAGAAGTTTGATTTTTCCTAAGAAGACTAAGAAGGAGGGTATTTTAGTCTAATACTTTAATATGAAAACCCACTTACTTTAATCTCAAAACCCACTTAAATTAATTTCAAAAACTCACTTACATAAAACCCAATTACATCTTCACTCATCTCTTACAACCACCACCACTCCACCGCCCACCGTCACCACCTGGCCGGAAAAGTCCCAAAAAACACTATGAAAAACACAATGAAAAATACACTACGAAAAAAAACACAATGATAAAAACACGATAAAAAACACAATTGTATGACACAATGGAAAAACACAATGAAAAATACTATTTTATAACACAATTTTGTAAAACACAATTTGTAAAAAACCCACTAATTTTTTTTTAATTTTTATATTACAATATGGTACTCGTATAAAAGATAAAAAGACACTCGTTATTATGGTGAATTTGTTTTTCAATAAAAATATCGTAAAAAAAGTTATAGACGTTTTAAAATAATGGGGGAATTTAGCATGTGGAGAGAGAAAGTCAACAAAAGTGTTATTTCATTTATGCCCTTTACCTTATGTTCACACTTGAGTTCCTCCTAAACTAATCTCAACCCTTTATATTCAAAATCAATGGACAAGATTACTTCTTATCCTTCCTACAAAAAGTATACTTCCTATTATAACCTAACCCTTGAATTTTAATCCTAAACTAACTTCATACCACGATTTTTAAATGACCATAATTTTTTCGTACGCTAATATTTTTGTAAAAAAAAGTGCACCATAAAATCGAGCATTTTTTTTATTTGAGTGTGATATTATTATAATTCTTTCAATTTTAAAATATTAATAAGTTATGTAGGGGAGCTCAGTGCCGGTTTTTTATGATTTGTAAGTTAAACTTGTAAGCCCAACCATTAGTATCGATTTTTCATCGTCCAAAACCAAATATGAATCATTGAAAATTGTAACCGAATCGTTACCAACTCTCTTATATATAACAAAATAGGAAAAATGATAATTTTAGCTACATAAATGGTAAAAATTAATGGAACACCTAGGATGCGAAATTATAACAAGAACGAAGATTATAAAATATCATACTGGAATTAGGTTAACTTAAAGTTTTAATATTCATGTTTACTTGTATTAAAAAAGACTTCTTCAATTATATACTATCTATATCTATAATCTATACTATATATAATACATGAGACAAGGGTAAATTAAGACACTTGATTTTAAGAGTTTTATAAGTGTTAATGCATAAAGTACATGTCTAAAAAGGGGTAAACTTGCCTTTTAAACACAATTCACCTAACTTACAAGTTTGCCCCCTCATCTTTAACCATATTATGTTTTCAGTTTTAATCTTAAACTAACTTACCATCACGATTTTTAAACGACTATAATTTTTTCGTCCGTTAATATTTTTGTAAAAATGTGCACCATAAAATCGAGCATTTTATTCTCTTTAATTTGAGTATGATATTGTTATAATTTTTTCATTTTTTAAAAAACTAATAAGTTATGTAGGGGTGCTCGATGTAGGTTTTTGATGTTTTGTAAGTTAAACTTGTGAGCCCAACCATTAGTATCGATTTTTCGTCAACCAAACCAAAATTGAATCATTGGAAATTGAAACCGAATCGTTCCAACTCTCTTATATATTACAAAATAGGAAAAATAATAATTTTAGCAACATAAATGGCAAAGATTAATGGAACACTTAGGGTGTTAAATTATAAAAAGAACGAACATTATAAAAAATCATAGTGGAATTAGGTTAACTTAAATTTGTAATAGTCATGTTTCCTTGTATTAAAAAAAGACTTTGTTCTATTATCTCTTATCTATACTATATATAATACATAAGACAAGGGTAAATTAAGACACTTGGGTAGCGTTTGGTATGCAGGAATGACAGTGGGAATGGAATGTTTCATTACGTGGGAATGAAAAAATTGGTGTTTGGTTGCTCAATAGAATGGAATCAATCATTACACATGGAATTCCATTCCATCAAAACCATTACTTCCCACCCCCCATTCTTTTTTTTTCATTCCATTCCTCATTCACCATACTTTCTCAACAACACCACCACCTAACAATGACCACCACCACTATCGGTGCTGCCACCACCACCTGATCGCCACCGTGGTTGTTGCCACCACCTTCGTCACCACTACCGCCCTCACACCACCACCACCGTCGTCGCCGCCCTACCATCGCCATCACTACCAATGCTACCACCGCCACCCCCCCACCACTACAACTACCGCCTACCACCACCGTCGTCGTCCTACCATCACCATCACTACCAATGCTACCACCGCCACCCCCCACCACAACTACCGCCCACCACCACCATCGTCGTCCTACCATCGCCATCACTACCAATGCTACCACCGCCACCCCCCCCCCCCCACCACAACTACCACACACTACCACCGTTGCCACCAACACCACCATTTTCGTCGCCGGAGCTACTATCACCATCGCTATTGCGAGGTTTTTTTTTCTGTAAAAAAAGAAATTTAGATAGGAGGGTTTTTATTAATTCTATTTCATTCCTACAATTGTTTTTGGATACCAAACAACATAAAGTAGTAATTCATTTCATTCCCATAGGTTAACCAAACAAGACAAATGAATGGTAATGATCAATTTCATTCCCTTGTCAATTTCATTCTTTCTCCTATTACATTCCCCCTTCATTCCATTATCTCAAACCAAACATACCCTTGATTTTAAGAGTTTACAAATGCTAATGCATAAAAAAAACATGTGTAAAAATGGGTAAACTTGTCTTTTAAACGCAATTCACCAAACTTACAAGTTTGCCCCCACATCTTTAACCATATTATATTTTCAATTTTAATCTTAAACTAACTTCCCACCACGATTTTTAAACGACCATAATTTTTTCGTCCGCTAATATTTTTGTAAAAAAAATGCACCATAAAATCAAACATTTTATTCTCTTTTATTTGAATATGATATTGTTATATTTTTTTCAATTTTTAAAAAACTAATAAGTTACGTAGGGGTACTAGATGCCGGTTTTTGATAGTTTGTAAGTTAAACTTGTGAGCCCAACCATTAGTATCGATTTTCCGTCGTTCAAACCAAAATTGAATTATTGAAAATTGAAACCGAATCGTTACTAACTCTCTTATATATGACAAAATAGGAAAAATAATAATTTTAGCAACATTAATGGCAAAGATTAATGGAACACCTAGGTGCGAAATTATAAAAAGAACGAAGATTATAAAAAATCATACTGGAAGTAGGTTAACTTAAAGTTGTAATAGTCATGTTTACTTGTATTAAAAAAAGACTTGGTTCAATTTATATCTTAACTATCTATATCTATACTATATATAATACATGAGACAAGGATAAATTAAGACAATTGATTTTAAGTGTTATACAAATGCTAATGCATAAAGTACATGTGTAAAAAGGGTTAAACTTGTCTTTTAAACACAATTCACCTAACTTATAAGTTTGTCCCCTCTTTTTAACCACATTATGTTTTTAATTTTAATTTTAAACTAACTTCTCACCACGATTTTTAAACGACTATAATTTTTCCGTACGCTAATATTTTTGTAAAAAAGTGTACCATAAAATCGAGCATTTTATTTTCTTTAATTTGAGTATGATATTGTTATAATTTTTTCAATTTTTAAAAAACTAATAAGTTACGCAGGGTTCTCGATGCCGGTTTTTTGATGGTCTGTAAGTTAAACTTGTGAGGCCAACCATTAGTATCGATTTTTCATCGTCCAAACCAAAATTGAATCATTGAAAATTAAAACCGAATCGTTACCAACTCTCTTATATATAACAAAATACGAAAAATGATAATTTTAGCAATATAAATGGCAAAGATTAATGGAACACCTAGGATGCAAAATTATAACAATAACGAAGATTATAAAAAATCACACTGGAATTAGGTAAACTTAAAGTTGAAATAGTCATGTTTACTTGTAGTAAAAAAGACTTTGTTCAATTATATTTTAACAATATCTAATATATATAGCAAAACTTGTCAAATACTACATAATAAAAGAGATTAAAATGTATACAATATTTAAGTTTGGTCTGATTTCATATGGTCGGTTTTCAGCATAAGCCGTGAACCAAACCGTTAGCTACGGTTTGAAAATTTTAAAACCAACCAACCGAGTGAAAGTAAAAAAAAAAAACCGACCGTAAAACCAAACTGATAACCGGTTTAAAAAGTTTAAAGGCTTTAAACCGAACTATGAACACTCTTAATTGTTATGTGATTCACAGGATTTGCGTTCGGACACCCGCGGCATCACGCGGGCACTCAGCTAGTGTGTGTGTGTGTGTGTGTAAACGAAAACCCTAAAATCCTACGTGTCGTGATACGGTCGCTTCCCATTACCGCCAGCAGCCGCGACCCATGAATAATGACGGAGGCGGTGGAGAGGAGGTGATGGGGTGGGGGTGGTGGTGGTTAAAGGGTATAATTGTAAAAAATATATTTTTCTAAGAATTTGAAAATATGGACGGGAAAGGTAGGAAACATAAAAAACAGTCTCACAAGACGGTTTTTTGAATAAAAAAGATTTGAAAAAATATGGACTTTTGTTCCAAGATTACAAAATACTTTGGACTTGCACGACATTATTTCCCCAAATCTCATATTTTACAAATTTTGATATCATGGAAGGTACGGTGTAGAGTAACTTTTTAAGTTTCCTGAATGGAAATGGAATAGAAGCATGACTATTTGCCTTGTTCCATGTTTGTACAATCCTTATTATTATTACGAGTATCGTATGGTTTTGTGAAGGGGATGAATTGTGAAGGAACGTAGTTTGTTGATCAACGTTGTCAAAACAGTCAGGCATCTACTCTAACTCTATTGAATTGAATTCCCCAAATAAATAAATTATTCTCTCTTCATTTGCCAATACAGTCATATAAGAAAATGGGTGTACATGGGCTGTTGTTTCAGGTCATGAAAGCAGCTGAAGCCACCATCAAACTACAGGTCATAAACAAAATTGCTGCTGCTGCTTCTGCTGTACAAACATTATTATTATTTGTTAAGATCCTGATTTATTCTCTTCATCAGATGGTAGAAAAATTTGGACTAATGCTTTTCAGCTCTGCAAATTCTTTTCTTTATTCTAGAAAAATGAGACTGATATAAAGGCTCAACCCCTTGCTCATGCCTCTTTGCTACTAACATATAGTCCAATAGAGGCTGTTGCAATGGTCCCTGGTGGTCACACAACCACTTTAAACCCTTTTAATCAGGTGCCTTTTTTTCCAACTCTTTTTGAGTTATAAAACTTGTATATTTTTGTGCTTAGGCTGTTATTGGCACTCGAGATCAGGAGCAACAGATTTTAATGTTGACAAAGCATGTTGCTCACTACTCAATCAAGGTAGATTGATGAAGAGGTAGGTCCCAGCAGAGCCCAGTTGGACCCACAGACTCACCTTGAAAAGGGACGTCTGCGCAGTTCAACCCGCAAGACTCCTTAACGGACGTCTGCGCGGTTGAACCAGCAAGACTAAACTAAAGGAACGTCTGCGCAGAAACCAACTGGATCAGCAGGACCCACCACGCTCAGAGACGTGACGTCCTCACGTGCGGTACGCAAGCTGTCCCCGCAGGAAACGCCTACCAATGGTTCTCAGGTATTCCGCCTGTTCCCGCAGTTACGGATACCGGCCATCAGGGAAGGCCACCCGCGCAGCATGGCTACACGCACAAGGCTTAACTCTCATAATAATTCAGCAGTCACCTGAAGAAGGAATGAGCAAGCCGGGAACATTCCCGCACAAAGGCAGGAGGGGGAATACTCCCGCCCAAATGAGCCAGTCCGTACGATACTGAGGATCTTTTACTGTACCTGACGAGGTATGGGCAAAAGATATGTCCAAAGATACGACAGCTCATTGACAACAATATGGCGAGCAGCATGCTCCTGTACTGTATGTCACTATTAGCCGCTACCTACTCCCCAACTCCTGACATACCACGTGCCTAGCCTGTAGTTGGTGAAAAAGGAATAGTACACAGCAGGCCTGGTCACTATCAGCCGCTGCCTACTCACCAACTACCAGCATGGCACGTGCGTAGGCCACTGTTGGTGGAACAGGAATACTATTCAGCAGGCCACACCTCCTTGGAAACCTACCTCCGGCTATAAATACCACAAATGGTATGACCATCTTATCTTAACATATCTTATCATATTATACCTGATATTTGCTCTAGCAATCTCTTAATATACATTTATATTTAAAGAGCAATCTAGTCTGATTCTCACGCCGGAGGGTGGTCACAAGGAGGAACCCCCCCCCCCCCTTCTCAGTGACAAGCTCACGGTGTCTGTTTTGCAGGTTATCAGAAGAACCATCTTTGCCGGGTCTAACCCCTCGTGGGAAACAGCTATCTAACCCCCAGGTTACCCGTAATCTGCCCGGGGTCCGGTTAGTGTTTCTTCATTGGCGCCATCCGTGCATAAAAGCTAGAACTTCATTTTTCTCCAGTTTTTTCAAACTTCTGGAAAGATGGTTAACGTTACTCCGGTCCTAAGGCCAACAAGTTACCAGGAAGCCCCGGTAACCACAACCCCAGCTACTGGGGGGAACACCGGCGAGCACACAAATTTTACGAACACTACCCCGGTTACCCAAGCCGGGGCAAATGCAGTAAATTTTACGAACACTACCCCAGTTACCCAAGCTGGGGCAAGTGCAGTAAACAACCATCCCCTGGGATTCAATAATACCCAGGTGGAAAGACAGCGGACGAGACTCCCCCGCCAAACAATTGAACAAGTTAAAGCGTGGGCGGAGGCACGTCAGAAGGAATTCCAAGCTGAGTTGGACGAACGCTTACGTTCCGTCCAACAGGCTGACGAATTTGGAAGCACTCGCCAACAGCTCAACATGAGCAGTGAGTGCGAGTCCTCGGACGATGATCAGGAGGAATCCGACACCGACGCAAACCCTCGCCTTAGGGCGAAAGGGAAGCGTAAGGAAACGGACTTCCAAACGAGAAGGAATTTCGGAGAAACCTTCAAACAAAGAAACGCGGGGAGAAACCCACGTGACTTCTCCAAAACCTTCAGACCAACTGCTGCAAACGCGGGAACATCCAAGTTTGCAAGGGATATTGCGGAAGCAATCGCCCCAAAAAGTGCCGAGCAGATGCCCAACATCGGCACCTATGATGGTATATCCGACCCAGATGATCACCTGAACAGATTCATAGCGGGGGCAACCGTCAGCAGCTGGACGGAACCCACGTGGTGTTATATGTTCCAGATGACACTGGTTGGAGCGGCTAGAGCGTGGTTTGACCGTTTACCGGTCCACCACATTTATGATTGGGCGGACTTCCAACACAAGTTCAGCCAACACTTCAGTCAACAGAGGAAGTATATTGAAGAGCAGTGGACGATCCTCAACTGCGTTAGAGATAAGGATGAACCTTTACTAGACTTCATCACTCGCTTTAACTCGAAAAAGCTGAGTCTGGGCGTTATAAGCGAAGACCTTGTTCGCGCCGCTTTCATCCAGGGCGCCGAATACCCAGAACTTATCCGCACGTTGACGGGAAAAGATGGCATGCCACCCACATGGGATGCCATCATGACGGCAGCCAAGCGCTTTGCCGAAACGGAGAAGCAACTGGGTGGGAATCTGCCCCAGACTACAAACTTCTACACGCAGGGGACTAGAGAAAATAGCATCCAGTCCGCCTGGCAAAACAAAAGGAGGAAGCCAAGCATGTGGCAGTCAAGGGTAAACTTTGACACCTCATCCAGCTCTCGCTCCCTATTAGGCGGAAGGGATAATACACACCCATCAGGCCAACACACCAGGTGGACGCCCCTCGCCAAAAGCGTCACGGAGATATTTGCCACTGAGAAACTCCCATGGCCAAAAGCTCCAATGGTCCGACAACGACCTGACGCGGACCAGAGAAAATACTGTGACTTTCACGGCACAAAGGGTCACACCACTGAGAAGTGTTTATCTCTGAGGAATATTATCGAAACATTCGTCAAGGAAGGCAAACTTACACACCTGGTGGCATCAATCAGGAATAGAGGGCAGAATGACAACCGATACAAAAGCAACGGACGAAAGCCCGTTGACATCAGCATTCACATGGTTCGTGGTAACATCAGAGGAAGAAAAAGACAGACGACAGAACCATGCGCATGGAAAGAAGCTGAGGTGCGCTTCCCGCGAGTGCCAGGAGGACCCAGCAAAGAGGGCCCTATCGTCATCAAAAGCCAGCTGGGACACTACATCACTTCCCGCACTCTTGTTGACAACGGTGCCTCATCAACAGTTATGTACAGGCAGTTCTTCGACAAGTTAGATGATGAAGACAAGGAACGCTTGGAAACGGTCTACGCCTCGATGGAAGGGTTCGACGGCAGCACAAACACCCCTCTGGGCATCCTATCTTTCCCCGTCACTCTCACAGACGGAAAACTCTCCCGCACAGAGGATGTAGACTTTGTCGTAATGAGGAAGCCACACCACACGTACGACATTCTCTTCGGGAGAGACGGGATGGCAAGATTCAACGCCGTAGTATCTTCAGTCCACGGCATGATGGGATGGCCAACAGCTGAGGGCGTGGCGATGGTCACCGGTATTCCCCAGGTATGCATCGCATCTGTCTCATCAACACCCAAACCAAAGATGGCTAAACCCACCATCACCGAACCAGAAGAATGGGCTTTTAATGGAAAATACCCCGACCAGGCGGTTACCATTGGCCCAACAATAACTGATCCTACGCGCACATTACTCAAACGCTTACTACAAAAAAACGCTGACATCTTCGCATGGAAACCAGCAGACATGACTGGTGTACCTCGAAGTAAAGCAGAGCATAAGCTCAAGTGTGACCAGGCTTTTACGCCGGTCATACAAAAGCGTAGAGTAATGGGGGCGGAACAAGCTAACGCGTGTAGAACCCAAGTCAAGGAACTCCTTGACGCGGGCATCGTACGCGTTAGCAGATATCAAACTTGGGTTGCAAATCCCGTTATGGTACCAAAGTCTAACAAGCAATGGCGCATGTGCATAGATTTCAAAGACTTGAACAAAGCATGCCCCAAAGATTGTTACCCGTTACCCGAAATTGATCTTAAGGTAGATTCGTTATCACCGTTTCGCCTTAAATGCTTCCTTGATGCGTATAAAGGATACCATCAAATCCACATGGCCGTTGACGATCAGGACAAAACCGCATTTCGGACGCCCGATGGCACATTCTGTTATCAAATGATGCCATTCGGACTTAAGAATGCCGGGTCCACATACCAGCGCCTGATGGACAAAGAGTTTCATGCCCAAATTGGGAGAAACTTGGAAGTATACATGGATGACCTGGTCATTAAAAGCCTTAACCCAGAAGCGATGTTAAAAGACATCGAAGAAACATTCAACACACTCAGAAGGATAAACATGAAGCTCAACCCGAGCAAGTGTTCCTTTGGGATGGAAGAAGGGAAGTTCTTAGGAGTCATCGTTACAAAAGATGGCTTCAGAGCGAACCCTGAAAAGGTCGAAGCCATTATTAAAATGGAATCACCTACCACCATCAAACAAGCTCAGACACTGAACGGACGCCTAGTTGCACTTAACCGCTTCTTGGCAAATCATGCGGATAGGTCGTTCCCATCGTGTCGACGCTGAGAAACTGTCTATAGAAAACGCACTTCCGCTGGACACCAGAAGCGGAAGCAGCTTTTCAGGAAATTCGGTCACGTTTGATCGAACTCCCAACGCTCACAGCACCAGAAGCGGGAGAGGAATTAATCCTATACCTCTCCGCCACAGATAGAGCGACCGGGGCCGTCCTGTTAGTCGAGCGAAAAGGCATCCAGATGCCAGTCTACTATGTTAGCCGTCTCCTAACAGACGTCGAAACTCGGTACTCTACCCTGGAAAAATTAGTTTTAGCACTTGTACAGGCTTTACGCAGGCTAAGACGATATTTCCAAGGTCACCCAATTACTATTCTCACCAACTTCAAACTTGCAAACGTTTTAGGCAAACCCGAACTTTCGGGACGCCTAGCCAAATGGGCAATAGAATTGGGAGAATACGCGATAAAATACAAGCCAAGGCCAGCTATAAAAGGCCAGGTCTTGGCCGACTTTATTGCCGAAGTCCCCGCATCGCGGGAGAAAGAGTGCCAGGACGAGGCTCAGCCCTCTCCAGCACTAGACATCGATGAAGTCTGGCGACTTTACACCGATGGAGCGGCCAGCAGCGAGGGCTCAGGCGCAGGGTTAAAACTTACCAACCCAACAGGCCAAGAATACACTTACGCTATTCGACTGGACTTTCCAAGTACGAATAAGGAAGCTGAGTATGAAGCATTCTTGGCCGGGTTATGGATTGCGCGTAAAATGGGAGTAAAGAACTTGGAAGCCCATGTGGATTCCATGTTAGTTGCCAATCAGATAAACGGGACGTACACGGCCGTGAACGACACAATGGCCATGTACCTCGCTCAAGCAAAAACCCTCATGCGCGATTTTAATGATTGTAAAGTCATACACGTCAAGCGTAGCGAAAACAAATCTGCGGATGCGTTAAGCAAGCTTGCGTCATTAGTTTTCACTCACTTGGGAAAGGACATCCGCATTGAACTTCTGGGAGCACCATCAGTCCCACACAAGGAAATCTGTGTCATCCAAACCGGCACAGAAACGTGGATGACACCAATAATAAATTACCTTGCGGCGGGCATACTACCAGAGTCAAAAACACAGGCAAGAAAAATACGCTGTAAAGCATTGAACTATCAATTCATTGATGACGTCCTTTACAGACGTAACTTTCTTGGCCCCCTCCTCAGATGCGTTGACGACCAAGATGCCAACTACCTCCTAAGGGAAGTACACGAAGGCATCTGTGGGATACATGCAGGTCCACGCGCAGTTGTAGCTAAGCTAAACAACGCGGGATACTTTTGGCCGGGGATGCATACGGATGCGCTGGCGTACATCAGAAAATGCAGGTCTTGTCAGCTCTACGCACCCAACACGCATCGCCCGAAGAATGAACTTGTTCCAGTCACCTCTGCATGGCCATTTCAGAAGTGGGCCATCGACGTGACTGGCCCATTTCCCACAGCAGCAGGGAACGTCCAGTTTCTAGTGGTCGCCATCGACTACTTCACCAAGTGGATAGAAGCAAAACCCTTAGCCCAAACGACCGCAAAACATATCAAGAAATTCATTTGGGAATTTATCATTTGTCGTTTCGGGCTCCCACAGAATTTGGTGAGCGATAACGGCACCAACTTTGCTGACAAGAAGCTACAACAGTGGCTTAAAGAACTTCAAATCACCCACACCTTTACCTCGGTGGCGCACCCGCAGGGTAATGGTGAGGTGGAAAGAGCAAATAGGAGCATCGTCGACGGCATAAAGAGAAGACTATTGAAACACAGATCCGGCTGGGTGGACGAAGTTCCACACGTACTTTGGGCACACAGAACGATGAAAAAGGCAAGTACGGGAGAAACCCCGTTCAGCCTCACTTATGGCACTGAAGCCATGGTCCCGGTCGAAATTGGTTTACCCTCACCAAGGGTCATGATTCAACCAGAGGACAATAATGCGGAAAGACGGTTAGACCTTATGCTAACCGAGGAACGCAGAGACTTAGCCGCAATGCGTGAAGAGAACTACAAACGACAAATGCAAAAGTACTACAACACGCGGGTAAAACTCTGCAACTTCAATGAAGGAGACTACATATTGCGTAACAACGAGGCTTCGAACCAAGATCGCCCAGGAAAGCTGACTCCTGTCTGGGAAGGTCCGTACGTTATCAAACAAGTGCTGGGAAAGGGCGCATACCGGCTCGAAAGGCTCGATGGCACTCCCGTCCCAAGAACATGGAACGGAGCTCAATTACGCAAGTGTTACATGTAGATCAATTCCAAATTTGTAAAAGGCCCAGAGCCACTTTTAATGGAAATGATTCTCTTTAGAACATTGACGCTGATGATTTTATACTTGTAAACTTTCCACACGGATATGCCGGTCTTCACCGCATAATTACGAGGAAAGTCGTTGCGTGGGGAAGGCGGCAAAACCCGCATAAACCCAAAAAACGGCAAACCTTCACGCAGGTCAGTTGAAGGGGAAAAGTTCAGTCATCCCACTAAATGAAAGTGCCGGTCTATCCGCATGAATCATGATAAAAGAAACTGAACACTAACCTATTGACAACCGCGCATCGAACGGTTCAAAACAGAATTTCTAACAAAAGGATGAGGAAAACCTACACGCAGGTCAGATATAGGTAAAGTTTAGCCATCCTACTAAGTGCAAGTGACGGTCCTACCCGCACAATCACGAAAGGAAGCAAAACTTCACACCTATTCTGTCACGTTCAAATGTTAACTTATCCAAAACACTGGGAAAATTGCTAAAATAAACTAAAATATGCATGCGCAATTCATATAACGTTTATAACGCAAGTCTCAAAGATTCAAAAGTAAGCGGGAATATACCCCTTACCTTGGCAACCAAGTAACTATAAGACGGGTGCGGGTACAGTGTCAAGGCAAAACCCTTCACATACTTAGCACCCGCAGGGAATTGAAGCCAAAAATACCTCGGCAACCAAGTAACTATAAGACGGGTGCGGGTACAGTGTTAAGGCAAAACCCTTCACATACCTAGCACCTGCAGGGAATTGACGCCAGGAATACCTCGGCAACCAAGTAACTATAAGACGGGTGCAGGTACAGTGTTAAGGCAAAACCCTTCACATACCTAGCACCCGCAGGGAATTGACGCCAGGAATACCTTGGGAGTAAAGTAACTATAAGACGGTTGCGGGTACAGTGTCAAGGCGAAACCCTTCACATACCTAGCACTCCGCAGGGAAATGAAACCAAGAAGGATCTTCTGGGCCATGCTTGCGCACACGGGAATAACATCCCCGCATAGCGGGAACGTCGAGAACTAGATTGTTTGAAACTTCAAGATGGAATTTGTGGTTTTAACATAATTGATCACTATGTTTAAAACTACCAAAACCTCATGGAGAATCTACACAAGAGGTACTCAACGCTCCTGACTTGCGAGGAGGTTACAGACCTACCCGCATCATACCCAAAGATCAAGCAGAACAGTGGGAAATTCTGCGTGACATTAGGACTTCCGTGGGAGGAATCCCCATGGAAAACCTTAAAACTAAACCCTTTTCAAAAACCCTTTGCTTAAGTCCAAAAGTTCACCTCACTTTATTAAACATTCATGAGAAGAACATTGGACTGGGGGGACTTGAAGAGGTAGGTCCCAGCAGAGCCCAGTTGGACCCACAGACTCACCTTGAAAAGGGACGTCTGCGCAGTTCAACCCGCAAGACTCCTTAACGGACGTCTGCGCGGTTGAACCCGCAAGACTAAACTAAAGGAATGTCTGCGCAGAAACCAACTGGATCAGCAGGACCCACCACGCTCAGAGATGTAACGTCCTCACGTGCGGTACGCAAGCTGTCCCCGCAGGAAACGCCTACCAATGGTTCTCAGGTATTCCGCCTGTTCCCGCAGTTACGGATACCGGCCATCAGGGAAGGCCACCCGCGCAGCATGGCTACACGCACAAGGCTTAACTCTCATAATAATTCAGCAGTCACCTGAAGAAGGAATGAGCAAGCCGGGAACATTCCCGCACAAAGGCGGGAGGGGGAATACTCCCGCCCAAATGAGCCAGTCCGTACGATACTGAGGATCTTTTACTGTACCTGACGAGGTATGGGCAAAAGATCTGTCCAAAGATACGACAGCTCATTGACAACAGTATGGCGAGCAGCATGCTCCTGTACTGTATGTCACTATTAGCCGCTACCTACTCCCCAACTCCTGACATACCACGTGCCTAGCCTGTAGTTGGTGAAAAAGGAATAGTACACAGCAGGCCTGGTCACTATCAGCCGCTGCCTACTCACCAACTACCAGCATGGCACGTGCGTAGGCCACTGTTGGTGGAACAGGAATACTATTCAGCAGGCCACACCTCCTTGGAAACCTACCTCCGGCTATAAATACCACAAATGGTATGACCATCTTTTCTTAACATATCTTATCATATTATACCTGATATTTGCTCTAGCAATCTCTTAATATACATTTATATTTAAAGAGCAATCTAGTCTGATTCTCACGCCGGAGGGTGGTCACAAGGAGGAACCCCCCCCCCTTCTCAGTGACAAGCTCACGGTGTCTGTTTTGCAGGTTATCAGAAGAACCATCTTTGCCGGGTCTAACCCCTCGTGGGAAACAGCTATCTAACCCCCAGGTTACCCGTAATCTGCCCGGGGTCCGGTTAGTGTTTCTTCAATTGAATAATAATCTAAGTCCTGCAACAACACAAACATTCGCCATATTAAGTTAATGCATACAGCCCCATAATTGTTATTTCAAGGACTTAATCTTCATCTCATAAAAAACACTTTTCTCCAAATTTACATTCTCTATATTGTTTTCTTTTATCATTTTTTTCTCTTTCTTTCATGCATAAGGTACTATACTAACTAAAATGCATAAAGTACATTTCAAAATGCTTAATATACAATATTTAAATTTTAGAGGTATGATTATTGAGCCTATATATAAATCAAAACCTCTATATTTTAGAGATGAAAATAAAGAGAGAGATTCGGATGATGAAGAAAAGAAAGATAAAGAAATTCTTTATAATTTAGAGATGGAGAATAAAATAGAGACGCCAATGTGAGTGCTCTTAGATTATTATTTTTCTGTAATCAAAAACCAACGCATTAGTAGTTTATAAAAGCATCTATAATACCAGACTTTTGTGTGGTTACTTAACTGCTTTTGTTTTACTTTCATGGTAGTAAGATTGCAACTGCTATGGTTTACAGGAAGCTCAAATGCACAGTGAGAAGTCTGCTTTGGAGAAACGAATTGCTTACATGCGTTTGGTCAGCAAGATGTTTATTTACACTTATCATGTAAACTTTCCTTGAGGTATACTAAAACTTACAATGCCTGCTATAGGTCTTTGATCAGCAACAAAAGGATCTTGTTGATGCGGAATCTAAAGCCCTATCGTACAGACAAGACATTATTGAAGAAAACATACGTATGACATATGCATTTCAGGTACTTACCGTTCGTTGGATATGTTATCAGTATGCTTGATTTGTTTGTTGTATATGCAGGTGCAAATGTTTGACTGTCTTGTTTTCAGGATGCAGAAGAAGAGAGATCTACATTTGTATCGTCTTTGATGTCTTTTCTTGCTGAATATTCTCTTCAACCATCGGTTGTGGATGCACAGTCCATTTTTAGTAATGTTAAGGTTTGTATTAATTAACATGTGTCTTTGTTCTTCTAGTTTTTTGGCTTGTTTTCAGTATTTTCTTACCTGATGTATAATTGATGGACAATTGTGTCTTGATTGGTTCTTTTTAGACATTTACAAGAGAAGCTTGTAGGTATTGAGGTAAGTTATCTTTGTGTGTTGAATAATATGAGTCTATAAATATGCTGAAATTTCAGCCCGTATGTTGATTCATGCCAAATCAGTAAAGTCATAAACTTTTGCTAAAGAGGGAACGATCAATGGGTCAAATGATCAGAATTGTTTAAATTATCTTAAGAGTATTTTATTGCATTCAGTTTGTTCAAACGTTCGATTATTGCTGTAATCTATTCAAGCGGATTCTTCATAAGAGGGACAATTTCATATATATATACCCGTACAAACTTGAAAAGTAATCATATATACCCATGCAAAAGTAAAAATATCATATATCTATCTATACTAATAAATAAGTACTTCAAGATGCCACTTGTCATCTTCTTAGCCATTTTCACCAATTGTAACCCATTTTCATAAAATGGTATTTCCATCGGTTTAACCCGCTCCAATAGAAAAAACCAGATCCACTTTTTTCATTCTTTTTTTTTTCATCAACCCTAATTCCATTCCAGTTCCTCTCTCCTTCTCTCCTGCTAGCCATCATCAACCCTAATTCCAATCACTTGCCGTCGCCTCCTTCATCTCCACCGCCATCGCCCTATTCTGCTGAACAGCCACCGTATATGGTTATGGTGGAACAGGGAAAACGTACTTATGGAAGACCTTGTCAACTGCCATAAGATCAAAAGGCGAAATCATCCTAACTGTTGCTTCAAGTGGAATTGCTTCGTTAATGTTAACCGGAGGTCGCACAGCACATTCCAGGTTTCATATTCCTATAAATCTGAACGAGGATTCTACTTGCTACATGGATCCAGGCACAGACGAGGCACAATTATTAGAAAAAACCAGATTAATAATCTGGAACGAAGCTCCAATGGCTTCCAGGCTCTTGACAGGTCTTTAAAAGATGTTTGATCTTCTAATTTGCTATTTGGCGGAAAAGTTGTTGTATTTGGTGGAAACTTTCGACAAATCCTACCTGTAGTTCAAAAGGGCACTAGACTAGACATAGTAAACGCCTCTCCATGTTCTTCTTACATTTGGAGTGAATGCAGTGTCTTGAGATTAACAAAAAATCTAAGGCTAACTATAGGTAGGCAATCATGTGATGTTGAAGAAACCAAATTATTTACAAAATGGCTTTTAGATATAGGTGAAGGTAATGTTGGAGGTCCTAATGATGGTGTTGCAATGATAGATATACCTGACGATCTACTTATAAAAGATTCTGTGGATCCTCTATCTAAACTTTTTGACTTTGTGTATCCTGATATTCTACATAATTACGAGAAGCAACATTACTTTCAGGATAGAGCGAAATTGTTGATGAGATTAATGACAGTTTGCTCAAGTTTTTTTCCAAATGATGAAGTCGAGTACTTAAATTCAGATACCATATGTAGTTCAGAATATATCAATGACACGGTTGATGCGGCTTTATACTCGTCTGAACTACTTAATGGTCTAAGAATATCCAGACTACCAAACCACAAGCTTGTGCTAAAATTTGGTGTTCCTGTTATGCTCCTTAGAAATCTTAACCAGAAAGAAGGCTTATGTAACGGTACTCGACTACAAATTATATCTTTGGGTACTCGTGTAGTTGAAGCAAAAATTATTTCTGGAACTAACATTGGACATATAGTTTTGATCCATAGATCACCATTGACTCCAACAGACAACAAAATAGCATATAAATTTCAAAGACGACAGTTTCCCCTTGCAGTATGTTTTGAGATGACCATAAACAAAAGCCAAGGTCAATCATTATCTAGGGTTGGTTTGTACTTGAAAAAACCCATGTTCTCACATGGACAGCTATACGTCACCTTGTCAAGAGTTACAAGCAGGTTTGGGCTCAAGATTCTGATTCTTGATAAACAAGGCAATCTGACCAATACAACCACAAATGTAGTGTACAAGGAAATTTTTTCTTATTTGTAAACTCATTGCGTAATGTTTTTCTTTCTAATTCCCATAATTTTAATGAAAGTTGTAATTGTATTAACAATATATGATAATTGTGTTATTGATTGTATTTTGTTTAACGTTTAAATATTGTAATTTTCATTAATTTCCTGTGTAATAAACAGGTCTCAAACTAGTGTTCTTATGAAGTAGTTAAAATATCAAACATACCCAATTCAATAGGCAACTCATTTACCCTTGTATTCCAAAACTTTAAAACATATCATCTTTAACTTCAAAACGACACGGCGTAATTTCGAATAAACTTAAAAATAAGTTCAACCTTTTGAGTTGCCTATTTTCCCTCCACTAAATTCGGATCCCTAATTAAATCCCTACAATCGATTTGTATGCGCTTTCTTCTTCAGAATGGATTTATCATATAGCTAGAGATGAAAAATTACTTACTTGAAATGTTACCACCCATCATATATCACATTAAAGTATTATCCATTTATCAGAATTCAAATTAGCGGTTTATGAAATCCAATTAAAGCTTTATTTTTACTACATAAAATTGTTAAATTCTCCATAAATTTACATCTTCTTCGTAATTTTCTAAATCAAAATACAGAAAGAATAATTTCTCCAAATCAATATAAAGAAAAGGCATTAAGTGGGAGTTCTCATATTCGATATTTAAATTATTTGAAAAATTAAGTTGTAGCCTTTTCATTTGAACATTACTTCTACATTGCAGACCTACGGAATACAGAAGGAAATAAAACTATTTGTTTCAGCACAGGCTACAAATCCATGGAGGCTGATTGTTTGGTTGAGTCAGTAAATTCCGAATGTTACGGATTTATCTAGGGAAAAGAATAAAACATAATAAAAATTAAAATTTTAATTGTTTTTAATCAAAAATACGTCGTTTTGATGGTTTTGTGTGTAAGCTTAGGTGCCCAACAACACCGTATTCAGTTTTTCTTTTTTCATTTACCCCTTTTTAGCTTAGATTTTCTTTTACCCATTTTTAACTGAAGTTTTTTTTTAATAAATACTCATAAGGAATAAGTTTCTCAAAATATGTTGTTGATGCCGGTCAATATATAAATAGAATATAGGGTGTAAACAAATATAATGGAAAGGGGTAGAATGGTCATTAAGAATTCATTAAAGTTGGGTATATATGAAATTAATCCTTTATATTCAAAGTAGAAAATTAAACAAAAACTGTTTTGGATCAATCCATGAACCCAACATGAAAAATTAGTGTTTTTGACCGAACCCACTTGTGACCATCACTTGACCCGTCCCATATGAATGACTAGTCTCGTGTGGGCCCTACAGAAGTCCCAATACATGTATACGCTGTACGTTAACAATTTCAAACTGTTCATGGTTTGATTTAATAAACCATCTTATAAAATTCTTAAAAATTTTCAATTTTCATAGAACCAAAACGGGCTTGAACTGGTCTCGCAACAAAAACAAACATACCCCGATGGTCAATTACAAAATTCATCAGATCATATAGCTGCAAGAGGCTGGGATGTTGCAGAAAATGTGGGACCCGATTCAGGGAGGTATTCATCTCTAATAAACAGGTGAGAACATTATATCACGACTAGGCCATAAATTAACCGAACGTACACGAACGGTACATGTTTGCGTTTCTGTATTTAGGAACTTTAACCAAACAAACGAACAGGGTTTTCTTGCTCGCGTTCGTTCGTTAAGAAAATGAATGTGTTCGTGCTCGTTTATTTTCGCTTGTTAACTGTATAAATGAACAGATCACGAATGTAAACGGACATAGATGAACAAAGATAACTGAACTAAAACTAATTAGAAGTAAATACGAACACCAATTTGTTGGTTCTAAAAAGTTATTAAAAATAGACTAAATTTTAATGGGTATAGAATATATTAACGAACGTAAACGACGAACTTAAACGAACAAACTTAAACAACCGTAAACTAACGAACATAAACGAATTTAAGTGACGTATGTTCACGGACATAAATGAACGAATGAGACATGCGTCCCTGTTCGTTCGTTTAACTAAATGAACAAATTTTTTTGTTCATGTTTGTTCGTTTATTAAACAAACGTTCTGTTCGTTTACTGGCCTAATCATGGCGGTTCGTTCTATTGAATAACACTTGATTCTGTTTGATGTATAATCTTTAATAATAGTGTTATTTTTTGCAGAAGTGAACATACTCTAGATGCAAATGCTGCTAGAAATCAGGATAATTCGTTTCCAACGAGTAAAAATGAGGAAGTTACTAATAAACAAGTTACATTTAGTTATCCCGTTAGCAGTAATGATGTTGATGTGGAGGGAAACCGTGATGAAGGTAACAAGGGAGAACCGTTTGCGAATTGGAATTCCAGGAACTCGCCATATGCGAACACTATTGAAGATCCTAACTCGTATTCGCCATATTTAACTCCAGTTCTTGAAGAATCTGGTTCTTCTTTCTCTGAAGATGTTAATACAATTTGGTAATTCAATGCGTTAGTTATGAGTGGGTCAATACCGATTCAACGTGTCAAATGGGTAGAAAAAATTAAATTAGTTTATTGGGAAATAAATCGAATAACACACCAGTTATTCATAAAATATAGTGTTTTAGGTGAACCAGTATGACCCGTCTCGTTTTTACAGTAAACGGACCGAATGCTCAGTGAACCATTCGACGGGAAGTTCGTTCATGTTTGTTCATTTAATAATTGAACAGTACACAAAATTTAGTTAAGCAGACGAATATAAATGCATGCCCCATTCATTCTTGTATGCTCGCCAACACTTGTTTATGTTCGTTTGTTGACGTCCGTTTATGCATTGCTCTTTTATTTACGCTTGTTTATAATCGCTTTTCATGATCATTCGTTTGAACATTCATTCAAGTATAGTATTACTAATGATAAGTTGTAACAGTTTTCATATTTTGAAACCCTTTGTTTACTTTTAAATTTTTAGATGTAATGATGATGGTGCATTAGAATTTAATTTGGATATTCACGTTTAATTTTAATTATTATTTGTTTATATTCGTTGATTCATGTTCATATATCTTCGTGAACTGATCTTTTACAATATTAAACCTGTTACTTGCCTGACCAGACCATTTTGATAACTCTAGTAATACTGCTAACGTCTATCTGGTTTAATGAGTTTTAGCATGAGTTGGTGAAAGTCAAATTTGATTTTTCTGTTTCAATGTTCAGCTACAGATGATGATCTGCTTCCTACTGTGGAGTCTCTCCAAATTTCAGGTGATGCATTCCCAGGTCGAGAACTTCTTGCAAGTGGTTATTCTCTTAACGGAACCACAAGTTGTAATTTTGATGTCACCATGACACCATCTTAACCTTTTTAAGTTTGCTATTTCTAGTGTTCTTATTTTTGTTTTATGCATATTTGATAGTGGGTACGTCATAAGGAAGATGGGTCTGCTTACTATATAGATGGTATTCCTCCTTTTGGCCTTACGTATTTCTTCTTTTATTGTTATTATTATTCATTTTAATTGGAGAAATTGTGAAACAGGTGCGAAGCAACCGACTTATCTTGTTACTGCTGATGATGTGGATACATATCTTGCCATTGAAGTCCAACCCATGGATAACAGAGAGAGAAAGGTGTTCTAACTGAATCACTGATCTAACACATACCATTAATTGAACGGGGATTTCTCGTTCATGTTCGTTCGTTAAGAAAATGAACTTTTTTTATGTTCGTTCATTAATTGTATAAACGAACGGTTCGAATGTAAATGAACACAAACAAACTTAAACGGATTAACTTAACTAAATGTAGATTATACATAAATAAGCAAACACCAATTAAATGTAAACGTGAACATAAATCTCTCTGATTAAGAAAATAAAGAAAACCTAATTAAATTGTAATTGGGTGATATTTTGATTTTCATGAAACTAGATTAAATTGTGATGGGCCTGAAGTATTTATAAGAATATATAAACGAACAAACTTTGCTATTTGTGGGATTTACTGGGTATGGTTGCTGTTGTTGTATATAAACGAACAAACTAGCGTAGATAAACATAAACAAATTCAAATGTATGAACTTAAATAGATGTTCATAAGCATAAATGAACGAACTAGGCATGTATTCATGTGCGTTCATTTTAACATAATGAACAGAACATTTTGTTCATGTTCGTTCGTATAATAAATAAACGGACATAAACGAACTTCCCGCTTAACTGTTTACTGAATGTTCAGTTCGTTTACTAACCTATCTGTTTGTATTATATCTATAGATTATTCTAGCTTTTATTTGATATAAAATTTTGCAAATCCATGATAGTCTATATAATATTTTATTTGACCTATATTTTCAGGGTGAACTTGTAAAAGGTTTTTGCCAATGAGCACAGAAAAATTGTATGTGGTAAGCTTTTCTTATTTCTTCCTTCTTGAGAACATTTTATGTTATCATTTGTTTTAGTTATAACTGTTATCATATATTAATTATCAACCCTGTTATCTCTTGTTCGTGCAGATCCTGATATGCATGAACATATCAGAAAAGCTCTTCATACTGGTCATGCTGAACACGGATTGTCCTTATGGGTATGACTTCCTATACGTATAATTATGTTGTATCAGTTATTCAGTACTACTAGTAGCCAGAGCTGGCAAATACCGTTTCGGTTTCAGCCTGTAAACGAACCAAACGTTCAGTGAACCATTTGTCGGCAGTGTCGTAGAACTCGCTAGGTGCTAGTCAGGCAGTGGGGTACTGACTAGCGATCGGATTGGAATTTTATATGTATTTTTTCACAATTATACGCACACACACACACAAAATTTTATATGTAACTTTTTAAACTTGTTAATCGGATTGGATTAATAAGTATTATTTTTCAAATACTTCAAAGATTTTAACTGAAATTTGACCATTATTGACAGATTTTGATCGACATTTGTCTGATTTTGAATGATTTGGCTTGATTTGGACCGAGTTTGACCGATTACTGATTATTGCATCTGATTATCTGAAATCGAATTGGTCGCTCACTGGTTTTGGATTAAACGCCGACTAATACCTATTTTTACAACAGTGATCATCGCAAAGTTCGTTTATTTAATAAACGAACGGACATAAACAAAACTTTTGTTCATTTAGTTAAACGAATGAACATGTACATGTCTCATTCGTTCATTTATGTTCGTGTTTGTTCGTTTATGTTTGTTTAAGTTTGTTCATTCATGTATTCATTTAAATTGTCAGGTCCATTACAAATTTGTCTGCTTCTATTAAATTAAAATATCACTCATTGCAATTTTGTTTAGTTTTATTAAATTCTTTAGGGCCAACAGATTGATATTCACGCTTACTTTTAATTGGTGTCTGCTCATTATGTTTGTTTATATTTTATGTTCAATTCGTTCTTTTATGTTCGTGAACCAATCACTTATACTATTAACAAACAAACATTAACAAACAAACATGGACATGAACAAGAAAACCCAGTTCGTTTTACTTTTGTGTCGTTTATCCGGTTAAAGTGAAACAACAAAAACGAACATGCCTCGATCGTCTTCGTGTGGTTCATTTACAGGCCTAGTTGGGTTATGCACATGTGTTGACACAAAACATTTGCGGTCCAAATATTAGGACCGCTTTGGTGTGTAATTATGATTACAAAACTATGTCATTTTATTACAATTAGTTTTCTGAATGAAATAATGTAGGCGGTTTTATGCACTAAAATGACACTTTGCACTCATTTCAAACCCACTTGAGCCGTTTTAGGAAAAAATATAATCCGAAGTAACCTAAACAGTTAAATTTCTTTTTTACTTGTTAATATGCAGACTGAATATCTTGACATATGGGTAGTGGCACTCCCAAAACCGACAAGTTCTCTCCAACCACAACAGTATGTTTTCCCACCCTTTTAATTTAATATGTTTAGAGCATTCCCATCCCCTCTACCATTTCTAAATCCAAAATTACACTAAAAAACACTACATTTTCTCTCTTCTTTTCAATTAAATAATACTTTTTTATACCTTTATCATTACCCTTTCTCTCTCTTTCACCCACAACCACTTTCAACAAATATTAAAAAATTATAGGGGGGTGAACAGTAGTTTTTCTACTACATTTTCTCTCTCATCTACTCACAACACCCTAAACCACTCCCTAAATTATAAAAAAAACTCACTCACAAAATTTGATGGTTTGAATGCTCTTATACTTTTATTTTTGCTAAAATGTTAGGTTTTGTAGCTTTCAATTTGCATGATACACTTCTTTTGTGATCTTAAAGATTTCATATACCCACTTCAAAACTTGGTATAAATCAAATAAACCAACAAATATCATAATATCAAATATACCCTTTTTCAAATTTATGACATTTATATCCTCCGTTAAAACTTGCAATAGGATATGAGTGTTTGGAGTGTAAGGAGAAAGACAAGGGCTTAATAGTCATATTATAAATTATATTTAATGAAAGGGGTAAATATGAAGTTTAAAGTATTTTGAATGGGTATAAACTATAATCATATTACCCAATAATATCATAATATCAAATATACCCTGTTTCATATTTATGACATTTATACCCTTACCTTAAAACCTGCGTAGGATATGAGAGTCTGGAGTTTAAGGTGAAAGATAAGGGTATAATGGTAATATTAGAAATTTTATTTAATGAAAAGGGTAAATTTGGAAGTTTTAGGTATTTTGAATGGGTATATATAATATTAATACTTTTTTTGGTTGGTGTAGATGGAGAGCAGCTACAGGAGTTTTGTGTGACAGGAGGTTCCCAACTAAATTAAAGGGGAAATTTTATAGGGTTGCCATTCGACCGACAATGTTGTATGGAACAGATTGTTGGGCCATTAAGAAGGCACACGCTCGTAAGCTAGAGGTAACAGAGATAAGAATGTTGAGGTGGATGTGTGGGAATACAAGATCTGACTGAATAAGAAATGACGTTTTTCGGGAAAGATTAGGGGTAGCTAATATATCAGAAAAGATAAGGGAGAGGAGATTGAGGTGGTTTGGACACGTGAAGAGAAAACAAACGACAGATCCTGTTAGATCCGTAGAGAACATTACTATAGAAGGCAAGAGGGGTAGAGGTAGACCCAAATTAACTTGAGAGGAGACGATTAGGCACGATTTGATAAACCTGCATCTCTCAGAGGATATGGTTGATGATAGGACTTCTTGGAGACGTAGGATTAAGGTTAAGGACTTTTAAGGAGATGATATAGTTTTGGTTTAGAAATATGTCTTAGAGCCATAACCTTACCAACTTGTAGGGGTGAGCAAGATAAGGGTCAGACCCTTGAAACCCTTTTACCCGACTTGTAAAACCCTTAACTAGACTCGAATATATAATAAGGGTCGGGTAAAGGGTATTTAAATTTCTCCTTAAAGGGTAAAAGGGTTTCAAGGGTCCGACCCTTTTTCAGACCCTTTACCCGTTTACTAGTTTCTATATACATCGGATTCGTGATTAATCTGAAATGTATGAGAGGTTTGTATTTTATTTATGATTCATTCATCATAAATTTTCCAACTACTAAGAAAAATAAAAATAAAAGGCCATACTACTGATTGGAAACATATAATGTATATATGAAAATCACTGAATTGTTCTCTATATGAAATTTGTGAATTTGAATATTATTTGCATCGGTTCAAATGGTTGATAAACTTTCGAAGTTAGAATTTACTGTGTTATTAAATGATAGTATAATGGTTCTTGGATTTATATATTAAAGTCATATATGATATATGCAACTAGTAAATGCAGAAGATGAGCTGCGGTTACTGCTTTAAAGGGTAAAGGGTTGGACCCTTGAAACCCTTATTTATACCCGACCTTTTTATTGTTTAGAGGGTAGGGTCTCGGGTCCACATTTCTTCCTAAAAGGGTAAAGGGTCCGGGTAGGGTATTAGGTAAAAGGGTAGGGTCTTACCCTTTGAACAGTCCTACCAACTTGGTATAATTTGTTTTCTGTTATCAGTATTGTTTATTTTTACTACTAATACTATTATTTATTATGATTATTTTACTTATCATTTTTTTCTCGTTAGTACTAAATATTACAATTTTCAATAGTCGATTTTATACTTTATTTACTATTCTACTTTTATGTTGGTTGTTTTGGAGCCGGGGGCCCCTTGGACGCAGCCTCTCTATTCCCTAGGGATAGAGGTAAGGCCTGCCTACATCCCACCCTCCCCAGACCCTACTAATAGTTTTTGCTATATGTGGGATTTACTGGGTATGATTGTTGTTGTTGTTGTAATACTTTTTTTGGTTGAATAAATATGATATATTATGCATAAACGAACAAACTGCATTTCTGTTTATTTGACTCGATGTTTTCAATTTAATTCCAGAATTTTGTTGACATTTTCAGGTATTTATTCCATGTGGAAATCCCTTTGAGTTTTTTATTTATGGTTTAGAAAGTGATAAGATACGGCGTCAAGTTGAGCAAGGATCAGCTGCTATCAGGTGGTTTTATTTTAATATTCTCATTTGACCAGTTGGCCCATCATCAATAAAATAAAAATCAAATTGATTAGTTTTCTAATGAAAAGTTGAAATTGCCGGCCTCTTATTATGCACATCAAAATTTATGACTTTGAAGGGTATTATTGTAATTTACTTGCTAATGGTAATTGTGGGAACTTATCTAGATTCCGTTGTGTTTGTTAGTCTGTTGTTTGTAAACAAAGTTTAATAACTTTTGCAGTTTAAGGGATGTAATTGTTCTCACGATGAGATACTTCATCAAACGCGTACGTCTCACTTTGACATATAGCCAATTCCGGAAATTACATTAACACATGTTAAACAAGAAGAATGAAGGTGTATGTCAAGGTTCATGTTGATGTTATTCCATGGAAACCAAAATTTATATTATGCCGAAAGGAACTAGAGGTTCAACCCAAGACTGAGGCTTGGGTTACCTCTTTGAACTGATCTTTTACTTGTATGTGCAGAGTTCATCCAAGACTATTTCAGGAGATAAATGGATAATGGATAGTGGATGTTCTCGGCATATAACAGGCAATATTAATCTCCTTACAAACGTAAAATCTGATCACCAAGATCGAATCACTTTACAAGTTGAAAGTGAGGGATATCCGAATTGATAATGGCACTGAATTTAAGAACAATATGATGAAGTTTTTCTGTATTCAACATGGTATTCATCATGAATATAGTGCTCCCTATGTGCCACAACAGATTGGGGTTGCCGAAAGAAAGAATCAGACCATAATTGAAGCGGCTAGAACCATGCTAGCAGATTCTAAGCTTCCTATTCAATTCTGGAACGTGGCTGTGAATATTGCTTGTTATACATTGAATCGGGTTCTCACGGTAAAGAAGCTGAAAAGGACAAGTTATGAACTGCTGAATAACCATAAGCCGAATCTTCAATTCTTAGAGCCTTTTGGGTGCCCTTGTACAATGTTAAAGAAAGAAATGGGTAAATTTAAAAAGAAGGCTATTGAAAGTTACTTTATTGGGTACATGTCACCTAAGAAATGGGTTTTTAATTTCTCTTCTGGGTGTGCTGAAGAACTGTACCATGTAGATTGTCAAAGGTACACCACACCACCCGCTGACGAAGAACCTGATTGGATGTTTGATTATGATGGTCTGTTTGATTCTTTCTCTCCCTCGGTTGATGTACAAACTAAAGATTTGGTTTGTGCTTATTTGGAAGACGAACTTTTATCTTCTCCATGATCTTCTACTTATCAGTCTACATCTGTACATGCTCAACCAGAAGTTTCATATGATGTTTCTGTTTCATCTGATGATGCCGACTATGAAGATTCTACCGCTAAACCATTAGTTAAATCTCATGAAGTTCTTAAGATACAATCTGGAGAATCTTCCAAACCTTTGATTGTTAAAGCGGCTGAAGAAAAAATCACCAACTTACACGATAATGTTGAAGTTCCTGAGCATCTGACTCTTTGGATTCATTCTTATCATCCCCAGGACAATGTTATTGGTGATTTCAATGAAGGAGTGTGTACAAGACATCAAGTTGCTAATGTTGTTGATGATCAGTTGTTGTGTGTATATGCTAACATGAATGCATCGGGAATTATGAGTATCGCCAAATGCACTTGCTATCTATCACAAATTGAGCTGACGAGTGTTTCTATGGCACTTCAAGAACCATCATGGGCAGAAGCAATGCAAGAAGAACTGCAACAATTCGTCCAACTTGGTGTTTGGGATCTCACAGACGAACTAGTTCGGGTGAAGAAGGAAATCCTAACAAAATGGGTATTTAAGTGTAAGAAAGATGGTCGTGGGGTAATTGTGCGTAATAAGACAATATTGGTAGTCTAAGGATTTAATCAACGTGAAGGAATAGATTACAATAAAGTGTATGCTCCGGTTGCAAGACTAGAGGCTATACGAATATTTTGGCCTATGCAGCTTTCAAGAATTTCAAGGTTTATCAAATGGTCATGAAGAATGCATTTTTGAATGGGGAAATTCACGAAGAGGTGTATGTGAATCAGTCTCCTGGTTTTGAAGGTCCAGACTATCCTGAGCGTGTTTACCGATTAAACAAAGCTTTTTATGGTTTTCACCAAGCCTTGAGAGCTTGGTATAGCACTTTGGCAAACCATCTTATTGATAGTGGCTTCAAACGAGGGACTGTGGATTGTACTCTTTTCTACAAGACTGTGGAAGATGATCTTCTCCTTGTCCAGATATGCGTTGATGATATTATCTTTGGCTCTTCAAACGACACCTTATGCAAGGAATTCGAGAAGACAATGCGGACGAAATTCAAGATGAGCTCAATATGAGAGATGAACTTCTTCTTGGGGTTGCGGGTCTGATACTGGTATCTTTATTCATCAGACTAAGTACGTGAATGACATCTTGAGCCGATTTAAGATTACGGTCAGAGAAGTCCCCTCAATTCCTCTTCCTGTGGGTCACAATTTGTCACTGGACGAATTGGAGGATATTGTCGATCCGGGCATCCGGCCCTATATCGTGCGATGATCGGTTCGTTAATGTATTTAACTACTATCGTCCTGATATTGCGTTTGGTGTCTGTTTGTGTGCTAGATATCAAACGAGTCCCTGAGTGACTCATCTGGAGGCTGCTAAGCGTATTTTCCACTATCTGAGGGGTAATCCTGACATTGGGTTATGGTACCCCAAGGACGATAGTTTTGATCTTACTGCTTATACAGATTCAGACTATGGAGGGTACAATATTAACTTCATGTCTACCACAGCAGGATGTCAATTTTTAGGAAACCGGCTTGTTTCCCGGCAATGTAAGAAGCAGACAGCGGTCTCCACTTCAACTGGCGAAGCCGAATATGTGGCAGCCTTGAGTTGTAGTTCATAGGTTTTATGGATCCAGCAACATCTGCGGGATTACAGTTTGAAGTTTCTTACTACTCCCATCTTTATTGATAATTCTGCTGTGATATGTATTACTAAGAACCCCGTCCATCACTTTAAAACTGAACACGTTAAAATTCGTTATCATTCATCCATGATTGGCATGAAAAAAAATTAATCAATCTTGAGAAAATTCACACGAATTTTCAGATAACTGACCTTTTTACCAAGACATTTAGCAAAACGAGATTTACTTATCTGTTTGGTTTAAATGGTTTAAAATCTTTTTCTGAAATCAAAAGCTCGTTTGATCAATTTTTACTTTTTTTTGTACAGTTTTTTGTTATTTTCTTTCATTATGTTTTTAATTTTTGAGAGAAAATACATGAGAAAATAAAAAAAGATTCTGATTCTTGTTTGAATATATAAAAATACAAAAACATTGAAAAATGTAAAACTTTGAGAAATTTGATCCGACCAAAATGGGAAATGATGGTACATTGACTTAATGGACCTAGCACACGGATAAATTAGACTAAAAATTGTCATAAGCTCAACTGTATGATGTGTGTGATAGACTTGACAAATCGTACAAGTGTTGAAAAGATAACATATACAAAAACATATACAAATTGGTAGGCACCTATTTCTCGAGATAACATATACAAAAACATACATTTGGCCCGGATCATGTTTCAGATATTGGAAAAAATCGGTTCCGTGTATGAAACCAGTTACGGTTTTTGGGTATTATCAGGTACAAATTGGACCCCGTTCTGGATACAGGGTTTTATACTGAAACGCAATCGGCATCCATACCCTACGAGTAAAGTCGGGTCTGGATACTAAAAAACCGGGTCTAAAAGTTTCAGTTCCAAATATTTTGATCGAATACGGTTCCGAGTACCCATTTTTTGCGCACCTCTAGATTTAGGTGAGCTAACAAGGTAAGAGAGTCTTTTAGATTTGAGACACCCTTAAATTCATTAGTTTTTGACGTCTGAAAATGTCCAACCAAAAATCTAGAAAATTAATTTTGTTCTTGAGCTTAGTTAATAAATAAATAAATAAATACAATTAAAAATAAAATTGTAACAACAGCCGCGTGAGGACGGTTGTTAAAACAACCAAAAAAAGACTAAAATTTACCCGGCTCGGCTGCCTCAATAAACCCTGCCCTAATGGTTTATTAATATTAACTGGTTTCCTTCATTCTCTTGATCTTGTGTAAAGGAATCTGAGTAATCGGCGGATGGATCTTCCAAATCTCGTTGCACTTAGCCCCAATCCAGCTCAACGCAAGGCCGCTGAAGACACTCTCAATCAGTTTGAGTATACTCCTCAGTATTCATTTTAAAAACTTCATTGCTAAGAATTGGTCACCTCATGATGCTGCAGGTACGCACTACTACTACATCATCATCATCATCTTATGTTTAATAATCAACTGTGCTATTATGTATGTGCAGAGGAACAATCCAGGATTCTGCCGGGCGATAAAGATGTTGTAAGGCAGAACATTCTTGTTTTTGTGCCACAACTTCCTCCATTGTTGAGGTAACAACACATGATTTTGCACCCATGGACTGACTGCATAGCTTGTGCTTTTGTGCCTTTCTTATCTTTCTTTTCAGGGCACAGTTAGGTGAGTGTTTAAAGACAATTATACACGCCGATTATCCTGAACAATGGCCAGCTCTTTTGCACTGGGTGACGCATAATCTGCAAGATCAGCAAGTCTATGGAGCCCTTTTTGTGCTTAGAATTCTATCTACAAAAAAATGAGTAAGTACTTTGCTTATCAATTACCATATATGAGCTACATTTGTTATTATAACTTTTCCTTCATAAACCAGAATCAGTTGTATCTGATTCATGGCGACGCCACCAGTTGCATTTACAACATCTATTATTAGCCTTTGATTGTCGTGGCTGATCTATATGCGTGTATGCCATACCAAGTTCCATTTTTTAAAAGTTTCAAACCTAGGCACACAATACTTACATGCATCTGATATGTAAGAACACGAATACATGCACCTACTAGTGCTTCTTAGTCCGTTATGCAATATATGATCTGAACACCTTATAAAACAGTTCTGCCTTTTTTATCTCGCACATTCCCTTGTGGTAACAACAGTTACTAGTTCTGTATCGCAAAATAATGTTTTCATTGCTTATTTCTTATGCCAGTAAAACAGTCAATACTTTGCTTTTTCTTGTAATTGTAACATGGTAGTTTTGTAAATACTACAGACCAAATGGGTTTATATGTTCACATTCATATCGATTTTTAATCGATTCATTCAAATAGTTGTGGTTTGGAACTAATTTATCACATGAAGATGGAATATTCTAGGGCATTATTCTTCTCTTCGTGAAGTTAGTTTGAACATTGTTTAGTTGTCATCAAATATGTTAATGAGGAATGATATTCTCATAGGCATATGCTCCTGGCTGCAACTTAGTCCCTTTTCGATACCTATGAGACAAACAGTACCTTATATGCTGTCATTGATATATTTTACTTTTATGTATTAAACAATTAATGTCGTTGCTTGTTAGGTCACTTCAATTTGATCAATACGTGTACCTGACCTTGTATTTGTAGATTCAAGTCAGATGAGGAGAGGATTCCAGTTTATCATGTTGTTGAGGAGACATTCCCTCATTTGCTAAACATATTTAGCAGGCTTGTTCAGATAGGAAATCCTTCAATTGAAGTAGCAGATCTTATTAAACTCATCTGCAAAATATTTTGGTCATCCATTTATGTAAGTTGCTATATTGACATATTGACACATTCACATAATTTTAGCATATAATTTCATGTGTTCATTCATGGCTAGTGTACTTTCTTGGTTATGAATTTATGATCACGGATTTAAATATGGATTTACCTCCGACCCTACCAATAGCTTTGCTATGGGTGGGATTTATTGGGTACGATTGTTTTTTTTAATATGGATTTAAATGTCGTTCAGTTGGAGATTCCCAAGAAACTGTTTGACCCACTTGTGTTCAATGCTTGGATGGTTCTATTCTTAAACATGTTGGAGAGACCTGTTCCATTAGAGGGTCAACCCACCGATCCTGAGCTACACAAGTCGTGGGGATGGTGGAAGGTTAAAAAGTGGACCGTTCATATATTAAACCGCCTCTATACTCGGTGAGTCAATGCTTCTCAAAGTTTCTGGCTTTGAGACTGGTTTAAATCTTCCAAGGGTTGTAAATGAATTGAAGGTTTAGCGAATAGTTTGGCTGGAAGTTCGTTTATGTTCATTCGTTTAATAAATGAACAGACATGAACAAGGAATCCTGCTCGATCAATTAAATGAACAAACAGGAACAGAGATCACGTTTGTTTATGTTCATTCATTTACACTAGCTAAGGTTTGTTTATTTTCGTTTGCTTATGTTGCTCATTAGAAGGTGCTTATATTTTGTATTTTTTATGTTATCATCCAAAAATTTGTAACTTTTTTTTTTAAATTTGCACCGCAGCTTAATTTCTATTCCATGTTTATTATAATGCTAAATGATTTCAGATAATAATGTCAGATACTAATTGTTTGCAGTGATTGCGTCTTACTCAATAGATTAGGAATGCTGATATTAATTTTTTTAAACTAATATATGTTTGTGTTCGTTTAGGTTTGTTTAACAAATTACGAACAAACACAAACGAACAAGAACAAATTCTTTTCCTAAATGAAGGAACACGAACAAGGAAATCTGTTTTGTTATCTGTTCGTGAACCGTTTGTTTGTTCGACGTATGCTTAACGAATGGACATGAACAAGTTCTTGTTCGATTCGGTTTGGTTTGCTTACACAACTCTAGTCTCACCTATATTTCTCTTATCTCAGGTTTGGAGATTTAAAACTGCAAAATCCCGAGAACAAAGCTTTTGCTCAACATTTTCAGAAAAATTATGCTGTGAAAATTTTGGAGTGTCATCTCAACTTGTTGAATGCAATCCGTGTTGGTGAATATTTACCTGACAGAGTCACCAACCTTGTTTTGCAATACTTGAGCAACAGGTGTGCTTCATATAATTGATTTCAGAGTAAATTAAACTTTTTGGCTTTTAAGTATATAGAAAGTTTTAGGTTTTGCTTTTTCCTTAACTAACATTAAATTTCTTAGTTAAATCCTGTCATGTGCGCTGGACATGAGGCAATGTGGATTTACCCCTTTTAATGAAATTAATAAAGAGTAAATTATTTATGGGGCCAGGTGTTAATAGATTTTGCTTAAATAATGTAGGAAACAATTTGTGCCCTTAATCAACTAAATCTAATGGTTAAGATTAATCCAGTGGCAGGTTTGTAATTAATTGGACGTTAGCAAGGGCTGGAAAGGGTAAACGAGAGAATGTCTATGTGTTAAGACTTTTTACATTAAATATTTTCACCATTTTTTTGGACTTAATAACTTTTATGTACTATACTATTTTTTTGAAGTTATACCATAAAATGGGGTAAACTGGTCATATTGCCGCCCTCATGTGCACGACTGTACTTCACAAAAAAATTAACACATGTTAGTGGAAAGGACAACACATCCAAACTTCTCTAACCGATTCTTGTTATTTTTTAGTTTAAGTACGAAATCTGAAACTTTCTACATACTAAGGACGAAAAGTTTAATTTACTCTTTATTAATTACTTAACTCATTAGTTTTATAAATTCACTTGATATTATTGTCCATCCATGCTGCAGTATTTCCAAGACTACCATGTACGAAATCTTGTTATTTTTTAGTTTTAAGTACGAAATCTGAAACTTCTCTAACCGATTCTTGTTATTTTTTAGTTTAAGTACGAAATATGAAATTTTCTATATACTAAGGACGAAAAGTTCAATTTACTCTTGATTTAATTACTTAACGCATTAGTTTTATAAGTTTTACTTGATATTATTGTCCATCCATGCTGCAGTATTTCCAAGACCACCATGTACAATCAGCTCCAACCAAGACTTGATGTTGTTCTTTTTGAGATAATATTTCCACTTATGTGCTTCAATGACAATGATCAAATGCTTTGGGAAGAAGATCCACACGAGTATGTGAGAAAGGGTTATGGTGAGTTATTCGCATATGATTGGTTCCTACTTCCATTCAAGATCATAGGCTTGTAAACGGACGAAACGAAGAACGGACCATGTTCAATTTCGTTCTTTTAACTTTAACATGAACAATTAAGACGAACATGGTTTTCTTGTTTGTAAACAAATGAAGTAATGAACATGCTTGTGTTGGTTTATGTTCGTTCTTAACAGTATAAACGAGCAATTCACAAACATAAACAAATGAACATAACTGAGCTAAAACTAGTTAAAAGGTAATGTGAAAACAATGTGTTAAAGCCTAAAAAGTTATTAAAGTTTGACTACTTTGTGATGTGCCTGAAAATTTAAATAAATATATTAACGAGCGTAAGCTAATGGACTTAAAACAAATATAAACTGAACATAAATGAACGTAAACAGACGAACATACGCAATTTTAAATGAACGAACATACACGTGATCTTGTTTGCTTGTTTAATCAAATGAACGATTTTTTTTGCCAACATCCATTCTTGTTTTAAATAAACGAATTTCCAGCCGAACGACAGTTCATGAACTGATGATTGAATGTTTGGTTAGTTTACAGGGCTACAATCACTTAAAATTACTGTACTTATTTGCAGATATCATTGAAGACCTATACAGTCCGAGGACTGCAGCAATGGACTTTGTGAGCGAGTTGGTTAGAGAACGTGGAAAAGAGAATCTTCAAAAGTTCATATTATTCGTTGTGGAGATTTTTAAGAGGTATTTGATATTCCAATCTGCTATAAGCCGATAACACATATGTGTGTATATTGCATATGCAAAGAGGCTGCAAGTTTTCAATAATCTATCGTCTTATTGTATTTTTTTTAGATATCAAGCGGCATCAGTTGAGTTTAAACCTTACCGACAAAAGGATGGTGCCCTTCTTGCCATCGGGGCGTTATGTGATAAACTAAAACAAACCGAACCCTATAAGTCTGAGCTTGAGCCCATGTTAGTACAACATGTTTTCCCAGAGTTTGCCAGCCCTGTTGGCCATCTTAGAGCAAAGGCAAGTATCATACTTTATTTTATATTTTTGGTTCTTTTGTCATTTCAGCAAGTAGGCCTGCAAACGAACCATAGTAATCAAAAGCGCTCGCTTTGGACGCGTAGGCGCTAATTTTAGTCGAAGCGCAATTCCAGCGACTGCCATACTAAAGGTGCAATTTTAGGAGGTTAACACGGTTTTGATTTTGATTTTGATTTTTTTTTTGATTTTAATTTATCACTTACCATTTTAAACCTGCATACCTAAAATTCATTGGATTAACAAAATTAGTCCTAGTCTGTCATTCTATCTCTAGTGATCAATAATTAACTCTGTATTTCCAAAGCAAGAAACAGAGGGTACCACAGGTTAGTAATTGTAAAGATAAACATGCTTATTTATTGATTTTTTAAATGATGTGTACGACGATGTTAATAAAGAGCATGCAACTTTTAACAGTGATCGATTCTCATATTTTTTAAACTTTAGTTAATTGAAGATGCATGTTTTTTATTAACAATGATGAATTCTTTTAGCAATAATTGAAGATGCTCGTGCGTTTTATAATTTAAAATTATTTAGTTGTTGAATAAACTGTCTTTGTTTTAATCAAAGATACTCAGTTTATTATCTTTTGAATTTACAGTTCATTTGATGATATATTTTGTTTTGCTTATATATTTTGGGATTTGAGATTGATTTTGGTACTTCATGTTGAGGAGTATGGTATTGGAATATTTTGGTAATTGAAAAATGTGATATTGCATTACATAATATATTTTGTTTTATTTTATTTAAGTACGCTTTCTTTATTTGAGGCCCACACTTTTTTTGAGCTTTGCGCCTAGGTCCTCAGAGAGGCTTTTGCGCCTTGAGTGTGCCTAACGCTTTTAATAACTATGAAATGAACCGAATGAACAAGAACTACGCATGTTCATGTTCGTTCGCTTAATGCTAACCAATTAACCAAACAACCCGAACACAAACAGTTAAACGAATGAGATCTTGTTCGTGTTTGTTCGCTAACTGCTCAAACAACGGTTCGCGAATGTAAACGAAAGCACGTAACTCAACATAAACGAACAAACTTAACTGAGTTGCAACCAATTAAAAGTAAATGTGAACATCAACGTGTTGGGCTTGAAAACTTATTGAAGCTAAACTTAGGTGTAATGCGAAACAAATGTAAACTAGTGAACTTAAACGAACGAACATAAACAATTCAAATGAATGAACTTAAATGAACGGTTCATGAACATAAATGAACGAATGAGATATCATGTTTGTTCAAGTTTCTTCATTTATTAAGTAAACGAACATACGTGAACAAAGATTTTTTGTTCCATTTAGTTAAACGAACTTGAACATGAACACATGTCTCGTTCATTTGTTAACGTTCATTTAGTTTCATTCATTTAAATTTGTTTATGTTTGTTCGTTTACGTTCATTTATGTTTATTAGTCATCATCATCACGATGATGATGATGATGATGCTTGTTTGTTACTATAATTGTTCAATTTTTTAGGCCCATTACAATTTGTTTAAAACTAAAGTAAATTGCAATGTGCCTCAAAATGTAGACGAATATATTAACCAATGAACTTTAAACAAACATAAGCTAACGAACGTAAACGAATTTAAATGAATGAACGTAGTGAGTACATAAATGAACGAGCGTGACGTGCTTACATTTATTCGTTTTAACAAAATGAACAGAAATCTTTGTTCATGTTCGTTTGCTAATCAACTAAACGAACTTCCCACCGAATAGTTCACTGAATGCTCAGTTCGTGTATAGGGCCTACCAGGAAGTTATCAATGTGCATTTTTACTTTTTGAACGAACGTTTTATCCGTTCATTTTGTAGTATGGCTACCTTAGTCTAAAGAAAACTACTTTTTGAATGTTAGGCTGCATGGGTTGCGGGACAATATGCCCATATTAATTTCTCTGACCCAAATAATTTCCGCAAAGCACTACAAAGTGTGGTTGCTGGTATGCGTGACCCTGAGCTTCCAGTTCGTGTTGATTCCGTTTTTGCATTGCGTTCTTTTGTTGAATCTTGTAAAGGTAAATAAATGCATATCCAGTTGACTTCTGTATATTGTTTTGTTTTGTAAAAACTGGATCATATTTCTAAAATCTACAGATCTAAGTGAAATCAGGCCAATTCTTCCACAGTTACCTGACGGTATGCACTTTTGAACAAGTTTTTATTTTCATATTATGGAATTGGTTATATTCGTATTTCATTCACATGCTTTGTTTTTACTTTTTAGATTTCTTTAAGCTAATGAATGAAGTTGAAAATGAGGATCTGGTGTTTACCCTTGAGACAATTGTTGACAAGTTTGGGGAGGAGATGGCGCCCTATGCTCTCGGCTTATGCCAGAATCTGGTAGTGCTTGAAATTGTGAACTCTACTTTTTTTCTTATTCTCTAACTAATGTGATGTCATTAGGCTGCTGCATTTTGGAAGTGTATTAATACTTCCGAAGGTGATGAAGAAGCAGATGATCCTGGTGCTTTAGCAGCTGCTGGTTGTTTACGTGCCATTAGTATGATTCTTGAATCAGTAAGCAGGCTTCCTCACCTATTTGCTCACACTGAGCCGACTTTACTACCGATGATGCGTCGCATGCTTACAACTGATGGCCAAGGTAATATGATTGATTATTGTCTCATAGTTTTCTATGAAATTGCAAATAGCTCAATTACAAACCCGATTGCAGATGTCTTTGAAGAAGTTCTTGAAATTGTGTCATACTTGACCTTTTTCTCAACAACAATATCAATGGAAATGTGGACTCTTTGGCCATTGCTGGTGGAAGCTCTTGCTGACTGGGCTATTGATTTTTTCCCAAGTATGACACCTCTCTTTAAGCCTTTATTTCATCCTTGTCTGTAAGAAGTTATATTTATTTCTTTGTTAGTTATTATCTTTTTGTATTTTGAATTTTTGATTTGGTGCAGATATTCTTGTCCCATTGGACAATTATATATCCAGAGGTACAGTGCACTATCTGACATGCAAGGAACCTGATTACCAACAAAGTTTGTGGAATGTGCTTTCCAATGTATGCTGCTCATCTTTTTTTTTTCCAATTTTTAAAATTTTAAAGAATATTTTCTTGGTCCATTTATAATGTGTTTTACCGATAAAGTGCTATTCATATATGTCAAAATTATCACTATAGTTTCCTAATTACTTTTTTTTTCTCGTTTTATCAGATAATGAGTGATAAGAGCTTGGAGGACAATGACATTGAACCTGCACCTAAGCTTATTGAAGTGGTGTTCCAGAACTGCAAGGGCCAGGTGGACCACTGGGTTGAGCCATATATTAGACTCACCGTTGAGCGCTTGCGTGTTGCAGAGCGACCGTACTTGAAATGCCTTCTGGTGCAAGTGGTATGATAGGAAATGGAACGATTAACAAAGAAAAATTAAGAACAAACTCAGAGATTGATAAGAAACAGGAGAGCTTATTCTCATAGAAAAGAAAAATACAAAATGATAACCAGGGAAAAACCCTCTCTCCTCAAAGGAGCCACAATCGTTTGTAACAAACTAAATCCTGAAAACAATCAATCATATGCTCTCCTATATATGCTAATAATATTCTAACAAATTCTCTTAGCCACTTGTAGTATTTCCACTTCGCCCCTTCCTAGAATAGACAAATAGCATTGGAGGTTTTTCTTTACGTCCTCCATGTTTACCCTTTGTATTACTACTCTCGCCTTCAAAATGAGTCTTGTCCCCAAGACGTATGTTTGGAAATTGACCGGTTATCCATTCCTTGTCCTCCCACGTAGCATCTTCAACCAACTGCCCCTGCCAATGAATTAACCACTGTTCGACTGTTTCGTCCCCTAACTGAACCATACGTGCAGTCAACGCTTCCTGAGGAATCATAACATCACCCATATCAGCTGATAAATCAGGAGAAAGGACAGTCTCGGCCGGTTCATACCGGTCCCACTGTTGCATCAATCTGGAATGGCCCAAAAAATTTTGGTGCCAGCTTCTGATTAATGCGAGAAGTGACCGACGATTGACGATATGGCTTTAGTTTCACATAAACCCACTCTCTGACCGAAAAGCTGACCTCCCGACGTTTCTTGTATGCCTGAACCTTCATTGAATTTTGAGCATTAGCAAGATGAACTTTTAATTGGCGAAGAGCCTCATCTCGATCCCGTAACTCACATGCCACGGCCTCCACCCTAATCTCACCCATAGCATAAGAAAAAACCGATGGTGGAGAGCGACCATAAACTGTTTCGAACGGCGTGACCCCGGTAGATACATGAAACGTCGAATTATACCAAAATTCTGCCCAAGGTAACCATAAAGCCCAAGACTTGGGCTGGTCTACCGCAAAGCACCGTAGATACGCTTCAAGGCATCGATTAATCACTTCGGTTTGGCTATCCGACTCGGGATGATAAGCCGAACTCATATGCAATTTCGTTCCTTGAGCCCGAAAAATCTCTTGCCAAAACTTACTAATGAACAACGGGTTACGGTCACTCACAATAGTGCTCGGAATCCCATGAAGAACAATTTCCTTGATGAACACATCGGCCACCGAACGGGCTGTATAGGGGTGTTTTAAAAGTACAAAGTGAGCATATTTTGACAAACGATCCACGACTACCATGATGACATTGTAACCTTTGGACGAGGGTAACACGGAGATAAAATCCATGGAGATGTCTTCCCAAATAGCAGCCGGAATCAATAACGGTTGAAGCAACCCCCCCGGAACTGTTGTACTTGCCTTACATCTTTGACATACGTCGCATTCATGAACAAAGGTTTTTACAGTTGCGGTCATACCTGGCCAATATAAATTGGCAGCCAAACGACGGTATGTGCGGTAAAACCCGGAGTGACCTCCTGAAGCAGCCGAATGGAACTCATAGAGAAGAGCCGGAATGTACTTGGAATGTTTGGGAATAACCAAACGATTGTGATAATATAGCAGCCCATTTTTCACAGAATACCTCGGGTGTTTGGACGGATCCGCGGTACAAGAAGTAATTAATTGCTGGAGAGTCGGGTCAGCCCTCGCTTCCTCAATTAGTAAGGCACCTTGGACCCAAATTGGAGAAGATATACATTGTAAGAATTCCCCGCTTTCTGCTCTTCGAGACAACGCATCGGCTGCTCGGTTTTCTCGGCCCGGCTTATAGAAAATATCGAAATCATACCCCAAAAGTTTAGTGACCCAGTTTTGTTGATCCGGAGTCGAGACACGTTGTTGCAATAAGAACTTCAAGCTTTTTTGATCGGTAAAAATGGTGAAACGAGAGCCCAACAAATAAGGTCTCCAATGTTGTACTGCAAGCACAGATTTTGAAAGGTTCTTGTCACTAAGAGCTTTGCTAAAATATGCAATTGGACGATTGTGTAGCATAAGTACAGCCCCTATTCCACGCCCCGACGCATCACACTCCACTACAAACGGTGAGGCAAAATCCAGTAAGGCTAGCACCGGCGCTGAACTCAACGCATCCTTGAGTTGAACAAACGCTTGTTGAGCCGTCTCATTCCATGAAAAAGCGTCTTTCTTTGTCAAGTCAGTAAGCGGTCGAGCAATACTACCATAGTGTTTTATGAACTTCCGGTAATAGCCGGTTAAACCCAAAAACCCTCTTAACCCCTTGATGTTTTTCGGGACTGGCCAGTCCCGTACGGCTGCCACTTTGTTCGAATCCATAGCCACACCTTGTCCATTAATTACATGGCCCAGATAGTCCATCGTGGTCTGAGCAAATGAACACTTATATGTGTTGACCCTAAAGTGGTGTTGAGTGAGGAGTTGGAATACCAATTGCAAATCAGCCACGTGAGTCTCCCAAGAAGGGTTGTAAATCAAAATATCATCAAAGAAAACGACTACCTTTTGGCGTAACAGGGGTCGGAAAACATCGTTCATAATTGCTTGGAAGGTAGCCGGAGCATTCGTTAACCCAAATGGCATGACGAGGTATTCGTAGTGACCGTCGTGGGTGCGGAAGGCTGTTTTGTCAATACTATCGTCTCGCATTCGAATTTGGTTGTATCCCGATTTCAAATCCAGTTTCGTAAAGAATTTAGCCCCAAATAACTCATCTAATAACTCATCCACCACGGGAATGGGAAATTTATCCAGGACCGTAGCCTTATTAAGGGCGCGGTAGTCTACACACATCCGCCACGACCCATCTTTCTTCTTAACCAAGATTACCGGACTAGAATAAGCACTACGACTTGGTCGAATCATACCTAATTTCAAAAGTTCCTTGTCGTTCAATCTCTGTTTTCTGAGCATGAGGGTAAGGACGAACCGCGATAGGATCCGGGGTAATTAATGTGATGCCATGGTCATGTGTTCGGACCGTGGGTAGACCCGTGGTGTCCTAAAACAGGGCAGGGTATGAGTTCAATAACTGTTGTAATTCAGAACGTTGAAACTCGGTTACGGTGTTTGAAGAATTACCCTCCATGGAGCACAGAGAGGAAACGACACCACACTTGGCAAAACCGTCCTCCATGGCTAACCACTGTTGCAGGGCAGTCGGACCCGTTTGACCATGAGAAACACCTTGTAAGGTTACTAACTGCCTGTGATATGTGAATTTCATCCAAGCGTTCATCCAATCATGAATAACCTCACCTAAGGACTTGAGCCAATCCATTCCCAAAATGACATCCAGGTTACCGGTATCCAAAACTAATGCATCAACTTTAAAAGTACAGGATCCAATACAAATGTTGACCCCCCACACAACGCTGAGAAACCAATACAAAGTGCCCATCCCCCAATTTAATTCGAATACCTGAAAAAGTAACCACCGGGAGACCCAAAGCACGAGCTAAACGACTCGAGATGAAGTTGTGGGATGCGCCGCTATCCACTAACATGCTTACCGGAATTCCCAACAGAGCCCCTTCCAATTTTAGAGTTTTCGAACCCCCTGTGATCGTCGTGACCCTGTCTAATTCCAAAGAAGTGCATTCCCTTGTAGGAGATTCTAAATCAGAGTGACTGTTATGTTGGGTTCGTAGGCCTTGTTGGCCCGGTTTATTATATGAAGTCAAAAGAGGAGACGGGTGTGGGCGGTCGGGCCCAAGCCCGGCCCGGTTTAGATTTCTTGCATAATAATTTACTAACCCTAGTTCAGTCTCTATATAAACAACATTATGTACTTGTAATATTTGTCACTCAATAAAGATATACCTAGTTGCCACCCGTGGACGTAGGTCAGTTTAGACCGAACCACGTTAAATCCTCGTGTTCGTTTATTGCTTTCGTGTCGTGTTCGGTTTCGTGTGTGCGTTTAATCCTAACAAGTGGTATCAGAGCTTAGGTTCAGATCACGCGAAGAACACGTTGAACCAGCCGAGTCGCCGCCAAACCATCCAGCCGCCGCCACCCTACTGCGCTAGGGTTCCGCCGCCGATACAGTACCGCCGCCGCTACAGTACCGCGCCGCTGCTACAGTACCGCCGCCGCTGATTAGGGTTCCGCAGCTGCTGGTTCGTTTTTTCTGATCAGTTTCGGTTTAGCAAAGTACGAGCTAAGAACAGTTGAATCGATTCCTATTTTCATTGAAGAACAGTTTTAAGTCAGAAGAAGCGTTAAAGAAACGGAGAACCAGTGCCAACCGCGTTTGCAGGTTTATCGTTTCAGTTTAAAGTTTCGGTTTCTGATTTTCAGCTCGATATTCCGCTGCGTATAAATAGGTTGATTTGTTTAACAGAGTTCAGTAGAACAATCGTTAAGTTCAGGCTCGTGTTGCTGTGTCTGTCTCTGTTTTTATCCAGTTTTTCGTTTTAGTCATTGTTATGGCAGAAGACGGAAAGTTTTCGATACAGAAGTTTGACGGACAGAAGTTCGGTTGGTGGAAGATGCAGATTGAGGCACTACTTTGTCAGAAAGACTTGGATGTAGTGTTTGAGGATGAAAAACCAGAAAAGATGTCAGAAGCAGATTGGAAGAAGTTAGACAAGAAAGCTAGGACTTGTATTACATTGTCGTTGTCGGAAGATGTGGCGTTTAACATCATGAAAGAAACCACAGCACGTGGTATGATGGAGGCGCTATCCAACATGTATGAAAAGCCTTCGGCAGCGAATAAAGTCTATCTTATCCGAGAGCTAGTGACAACAAGAATGAAAGAGGGTGGGTCAGTTACAACTCATATCAATAATCTTAATTCGATCTTGTCCCGCTTAGTGTCAGTTGACATTAAGTTTGATGATGAAGTTCAAGGCCTCTTGTTATTATCCTCTTTGCCCGACAGTTGGTCGCAAACAGTGACTGCAGTTTGTAGTTCGTCTACAAATATTACTTTCGATGGGATTCGAGATCTGATTCTGGGAGAAGATTCAAGACGCAGAAGTTCAGGTGAATCATCAGGCAATATGCTAGTCACAGAAGGTAGAGGTAGGGGAAAACAGCGAGGCAGTGGGAGCAGGAAGAGGAGTCAGTCTAAGACTCGTAAGGATATTGAATGTTGGGGTTGTAAAGAGAAAGGACACTTCAGGAATCAGTGTCCGAATGGTAAGAAAGAGGTGAACGTTACAGAAGACGACACAGATGACGGGGTCAGTAGTGATGAGGCTTTGGTTTGTAGTGTTGAGAGTAGCGTTGATGCTTGGGTGATGGATTCTGGTGCATCGTTTCATGCCACTCACTGTAGTGAAACGATGAAGAATCTTAAATTTGGGGATTTTGGAAAGGTTCGACTAGCGAATGATGATATTTTAGAGGTTACGGGTATGGGAGACGTTGATTTGATAACTTCAGCCGGTACTTCTTGGACTTTGAAAGACGTGAGGGTTATTCCAAGTTTGAAGAAACGTTTGATATCAGTTGGACAGTTGGATGACCAAGGGCACGATGTTAAGTTCGGGAATGGGCAGTGGAAAGTAGTCAAAGGGAATCTCGTGGTTGCTCGTGGCAAGAAAATGGGTTCGTTGTATATGGTCGATATGTCACCGAAAGGAGTGGATCCAGTTTTGGTGAAAGACAAAGTCCGGTTCACAGAATCTCGTGGGCAGAAGAAGGTTCGTTTTGCAAGTAACAAACCCAGAGCCAAAGTGAAGATTCAGGATGAACGAGCTAGGAAGGTTAAATCAGTTGGGGGACATCGTGACAGTGGGAGCACAGGTCGTGTTTCAGTTACAGTTCCAGGTCGACAGTGGATTAAGAAAACCAGTATTCCAGCTGTAAAAGTCTCTCCAATGAATTACTTGCTGAATATGGAGAGTGTTTGTTCTCAGGTTATCTCAGGATCCGGTAGTTCGTTACAGTGGGAGCCGGTAGGGACAGAGAACGGGTCAGGGGCAGTTTCAGCCATGACTGACGTGTTGGAGCTCCGGGGAGCTTCAACGGGCCTTCAGGTTAATTGATGAGAAGGCGGTGGCAACTAGAAGAAGTTTAATGTTCAGATTACAGAAGTACAATCAGGAGTGCAGACGAGAGTACTCAAGGCCTCCGAGTGGGAGATTGTTGGGTTCGTAGGCCTTGTTGGCCCGGTTTATTATATGAAGTCAAAAGAGGAGACGGGTGTGGGCGGTCGGGCCCAAGCCCGGCCCGGTTTAGATTTCTTGCATAATAATTTACTAACCCTAGTTCAGTCTCTATATAAACAACATTATGTACTTGTAATATTTGTCACTCAATAAAGATATACCTAGTTGCCACCCGTGGACGTAGGTCAGTTTAGACCGAACCACGTTAAATCCTCGTGTTCGTTTATTGCTTTCGTGTCGTGTTCGGTTTCGTGTGTGCGTTTAATCCTAACATGTTAGGGCTATTCGGTACCTCGAGTCCTAAGTTAGAACCCTCTGAACCCTCGTCTTCATCCTCTCCAAGCAAAAGGATACGAAGCCGGCCTTCCGGGCACTTATGAGCCGGACCGTACAACTGACCGCAACGGAAACATAAACCCTTCCGACGACGTTCGTCATACTCTGGACGTGACAAAGATCTCATTCCCCTATCCCGTGTGATAGACGGAGATTGGGGTAGGGCAGGTGACGACCCTGTACGAGGTGGGGTATAAACCCTAGGTCCCTCCCATCGGCTGGAGTTGGACCGATCCAGAGGTCTAACCATAGATGGGCCTGAAAACTCCCTCGGCCCACTTGGAGGTTTGGATTCACATAATGATGAAGCCCATTCTTCTCTGCATAACGGAAACGAGAGAGAGAGCCTAACGCCGACGATGGACGGAGCATAGCTTCCACATCTTTTGCTAAGTACATGGCATCCAGACGGGATTGAGGTCGTTGCAAACGCACCCGTTGCTTGACATCATCTCGAAGACCGGCGATAAAATACCCCAAAGATTGGGCTTCCGGTAAACATGGAACAAGGGGCAACAAGTATTCAAAATCATCAATATAATCCAAAATCGACTCACCTTGATGCAGAGCAGCCAGTTGCTCATACGGGTTGTGAATCTCGAGGCCACTAAACCGTTTGAGAAGTTCGGATTGAAAGTCGGTCCACGAAAGAGACGGATTCACCTCAGTTACGATGGTGAACCAGTGAAGAGCGACCCCCACCATGCTCAATTGAGCAAGGCGAATACGAACACCGTCCGGTGTGTTGTTGATATCAAAATAGAGATTAGCCTTCTTAATCCAGCCTTGAGGGTCGAAACCCTGAAATTCCGGTAACTTAATTTTCTTCACCGCCCATGGTACCGCCGATTTGGGAATGGAGTTGCCGGAGAACTCGAATTTGGGTGAAGACGGACCCTCTGTTTCCGGTAAATCAAACACGCCTCCTCCCTCCGGAGGCGGAGACGACAACCTAGACACGACCGGACGTTTCTCTAGCTTATTCATCCAAGAGACCATCAACTTCTGCAAATTCGCTACCTCTGTGTGGACAGTGTCGATCGACGATTGCATAGCAGTGACATTCGATTGGATCTGGGATAATTGTTGATCATGAGCATCCAAACGATCGGAATTGGAAACCATGTTGCCGGTAACAGGGAGGTCGGACCAATGATAGGAAATGGAACGATTAACAAAGAAAAATTAAGAACAAACTCAGAGATTGATAAGAAACAGGAGAGCTTATTCTCATAGAAAAGAAAAATACAAAATGATAACCAGGGAAAAACTCTCTCTCCTCAAAGGAGCCACAATCGTTTGTAACAAACTAAATCCTGAAAACAATCAATCACATGCTCTCCTATATATGCTAATAATATTTTAACAAATTCTCTTAGCCACTTGTAGTATTTCCACTTCGCCCCCTCCTAGAATAGACAAATAGCATTGGAGGTTTTTCTTTACGTCCTCCATGTTTACCCTTTGTATTATGGTAAGTCATCAAATTTTTTATATATCTGGTTACTACGCACAAGTGGAGTTTTTACTTGTATTGGAGTTTTGAAACAGTTACTGTTGAGATCTCATTTACATGAGAACAACTAAAAAGAATACTATTATTTTTATAATTAATCTGGTTCTTGATTTTAGATGTGTGTATATTATGCAGATTGCTGATGCTCTTTACTATAATCCATCTTTGACACTCAACATATTGCAAAAGCTTGGCGTCGCTACAGAGGTTTTCAATCTCTGGTTCCAGATGTTGCAACAAACTAAAAAGAATGGTGCGCATGCTAACTTTAAGAGGTAATTATGTTTCTTCGGTTTCCTAAGAACATTGAATTTGGGCGTTTTTATGAACAGTGTCCAATGTAATTACCAAATTTATAGTATTTTTGTAATAAAGTACTTTTTGAAAATGATGATTTAGAACATTTTATGCTTCAGATGTACACTTTAGGAGACATTCGATCTATTTGGCTCATTTCCTTTATAAACTAATTCTTTAGGTTTTACCCATTTGATCTGTTAAGAGATAAAACATGTAAATGGATTGTTTCTAGCTCTGCTTGTTACGGAGTGTAAGCTTGTAAATGAACCGAATGAACATGTTCTTTTAACTTTAACCCAACAGACGATTGAACATGAACAATTAAACATACAGGGTTTTCTTCTGCGTGTTTGTTTGGGAAGAGAATGAGCATGCTTGTGTTCGTTTAAGTTTGTTCGTTAACAATATAAATGAACGGTTCATGAACGTAAATGAGTCGAAGATATTGAACACAGATAGACGAACACAACTGAGCTAAAACCACTGAAAAGTCATGTGAAGAATGTTATGTTGTGGTCTCCGATCCATCATGGGTCGGGTCCGGTTTAGACGAATAGACAGAATTAGGAGATTAAGCTGTTTGAGTTTTGGCCAAGCTCAAAAGCTCTAATCAGGCCCAGTTTAGTTAAAGGGTTAAACCCTAATTGTCTAGTCTATATATTCTCTCCTGTACTTGTAAGTTTGTATCACTCAATAATAAGAAAACCCTAGTTATCGACAGTGGACGTAGGTCATACACCGTGACCGAACCACTTAAATCCTTGTGTCTCTTTCGTTTATTCTTTCGGTTTTACTATTGTATTCGTGTGTGTGTGACTCCGAACCTAACAATTGGCATCAGAGCCTGGTTCTCGATTATACACACAGTTCCGCCGCCGCTGCTCCGTTGCTACAGTTCCACCGCCGCTGCTTCAGTACCGCTGCCGCTGCTACAGTACCGCCGCCGCTACAGTACCGCCGCCGCTGCTACAGTTCCGCCGCCGCTGATTAGGGTTCCGCAGCTGCTGGTTCGTTTTTTCTGATCAGTTTCCCGTCCTTTTATTCCTTGGGTAGTTTGGTTGTTTGCTGTAATCAAAACTCAGTTTGGATAATGGCTGAGGACGGAAAGATCAAGATTGAGAAGTTTGATGGTCAGGATTTTGGATGGTGGAAAATGCAAATTGAGGATTTGCTATGTCAGAAAGACTTAATGGAAGCACTAGATGAGAGGAAACCGGAAAGTATGAAAGATGATGAGTGGAAGGTACTTGACAGAAAAGCCATAGCTGTTATTAGACTCTCACTAGCTAAGAATGTGGCATTCAATATTGTAAATGAAACTACCACGTATGGTCTTATGAAAGCCTTGTCAAATATGTATGAAAAGCCTTCTGCATCAAACAAGGTATTTCTGATTAGACAGCTAGTTAACACCAGAATGAAGGAAGGGGCATCTGTTACCTCTCATGTTAATGACTTCAACACTATTATTTCTCGTTTGTCTTCTGTTATCAAGTTTGATGATGAAGTTCAAGCGTTACTCTTGTTATCCTCGTTACCCGAAAGTTGGTCAGGGACTGTTACTGCAGTTAGTAGTTCTTCTGGGAATACTAAGCTTACTTTTGAAGGAGTCCGGGATTTGATTTTAGGGGAGGACATAAGAAGAAGGAATTCTGGTGAGACATCTAGTTCTATATTGAGCACCGAAGGGAGAGGTAGGAGAAGAGAGAAAGGTAATGGGAGGGGTAGGTCAAAGTCTAGAAGAAGAAGTCAGTCAAAGCCCAGAAAAGACATTGAGTGTTGGAATTGCAAAGAAATGGGGCATTTCAGAAACCAATGCCCTAACCCCTCAATTTCAAAAGAAAAGAAAGAATCTAAGAAGGAAGTTAATCTGGCCACCGGTTCAGATGATTCAGAAGGTTCAGAAGAGACTCTTATCTGCTGTGTTGAAGAATCAACAGATTCATGGATTATGGATTCTGGTGCATCTTTTCATGCCACTTATAGCACGAAGAAGATGAAGAATCTCCGAACAGGTAATTTTGGTAAAGTTCGTTTGGCTAATAATCATGCTGTTGATATCACGGGGATGGGGGATATTGAACTAAAAACTTCATTGGGCACCTCATGGACTCTAAAGGATGTTCGGGTCGTTCCTAGCCTTAGAAGAAAGCTAATTTCTGTTGGGCAGTTAGATGACCAAGGATATGATGTTATGTTTGGTGGGGGTCAATGGAAAGTTGTGAAAGGGAATCTTGTGATCGCCAGAGGTAAAAAGAAGGGCACTTTATACATGGTTGAAATTCCAGCTGATGGGGTAAATGCAGTGACCAGTGGACCGAGTCAGTCTAGTTTGTGGCACCAACGACTCGGCCACATGAGTGAAAAAGGGATGAAAATGTCGTTGCTAGAGGAAAAATTCCAGAACTGAAGAAGGTTGAATCTGAATTTTGTCAACCATGTGTTTTCGGTAAAAAGAAGAAAGTATCTTTTGTGAAGACCGGAAAACAACCGAAAGCTCAGAAATTGGAGCTTATTCACTCTGATGTCTATGAACCAACTTCAGTCTCTTCTTTGGGAGGATCGCACTATTATGTCACCTTCATTGATGATTCGACACGCAAGGTATGGGTTTACTTTCTTAAAAATAAATCTGATGTTTTTGATACTTTTAAGAAATGGAAAACTGCTGTTGAATTGGAAACTGATTTGAAGGTGAAATGCTTGAAGTCGGATAACGGTGGCGAATACGTTAGCAAAGAATTCCGTGATTATTGTGAAGAGTACGGTATTCGGATGATCTTTACAGTCCCTGGCACTCCTCAACAAAATGGAGTGGCAGAACGAATGAACAGGACGTTAAATGAAAGGGCAAGAAGTATGAGACTTAATGCCGGGCTTCCAAAGACGTTCTGGGCAGATGCAGTTAACACTGCAACTTATTTAATTAACCGGGGATTGTCAGTACCGCTGGGTTTCAAGACACCAGAAGAAGAGTGGAAAGGTAAAGCTGCAGATTATAAGCATTTGAAAGTCTTTGGGTGTAGCACTTATGATCTAGTGAAAAATGACAAGCTTGATGCTAAAGCTAAAAAATATGTTTTCATTGGATATGGGTCAAACGAAATGGGCTACAGGCTTTGGGATTTAGAAAGCAGAAAAGTAGTCAGAAGCAAGCATGCAACTTTTAATGAGGCTGAGTTATACAAAGATAGAAACACTTCAAAATCAAGGGTTCAGAAAGAGCAGGTTGAATATGAAATTGATGCTCAGAAAAAGACAGTTGAGTCAGCTACCGAACCCGAGACAGAAACTGAAGAAACCACAGTTCCTGAATTTGAAGATGATGATATTGGTGGAAATGAAGAGTCAGAGGGAGTCTCTGACAGTGGGAGTTCAGAGTCTGAGGATGAACAGTCTCCACAAGAACCTGACCCGCCTCAGCACTGGGTTAGGAGGTCCACCAAAGTTTCTAAACAGCCGGTACGTTACAAACCTTCAGTTAATTATCTCCTTTTAACTGAAAATGGTGAGCCAGAGAGTTATTATGAAGCACTTAAGTTGAAAGATTCGCTCCAGTGGGAGCATGCTATGAAGGAGGAGATGAACTCTTTGAGTAAAAACCAGACATGGGTTTTAACCAAGTTTCCACCAGATAAAAGAGTTCTACAGTATAAATGGGTCTATAGAGTCAAGGAAGAACATGATGGGTCTAAACGATACAAAGCTCGTTTAGTGGTCAAGGGTTTCCAGCAAAAGAAGGGAATTGATTATAATGAAATATTCTCTCCAGTTGTGAAGATGACCACCATCAGATTGATCTTAAGTATTGTTGCTGCAGAAAATTTACATCTAGAGCAATTAGATGTTAAGACAGCATTTTTACATGGTGATCTTGACGAGGAGATCTATATGGCACAACCTGAGGGATTTCAGGTTGCAGGGAAAGAAAAATGGGTCTGCAAATTGAAGAAAAGCTTGTATGGTCTGAAGCAGGCACCTAGGCAATGGTACCTAAAGTTTGATGATTTTATGGTGAGAACTGGGTACAAGAAATGCGAGGCCGACCATTGCTGCTACTTAAAGAAGTTTAAAGGCTCATATATCATTCTACTTCTTTATGTAGATGATATGTTAATTGCAGGATCTGATATGAAGGAGATTCGCAAGTTGAAGAAACAGTTGTCTGATGAATTTGAGATGAAAGATCTTGGTCCAGCCAAACAGATTTTGGGGATGAGTATATCCAGAAAGAAAGATGGCTCCATAACACTATCCCAAGAGAAATACATAGGGAAAGTGTTAGAAAGATTCAGGATGAATGATGAGAAGACTAAACCGAGAAACACACCTTTGGGAAGTCATTTCAAACTTACCAAAGACCAGTCTCCCAGAACAGAGGAAGAAAGAACAGAGATGGCTAAAGTTCCGTATGCATCTGCTGTTGGCAGTCTCATGTACGCCATGGTTTGTACACGGCCAGACATTGCTCATGCTGTCGGGGTAGTTAGTCGTTTTATGTCGGATCCGGGAAAGGAACATTGGGAAGCGGTGAAATGGTTACTCAGATACTTAAAGGGTACTTCCAGTTTGGGGTTATGTTTTAAGGGGAAGGATACAATTCTCAGGGGTTATTCAGATGCTGATCTGGGTGGATGTAAGAAAACGTTTAAAAGCACTACTGGTTATGTCTTCACAGTTGGGGGAACAGCAGTATGTTGGATGTCCAGACTTCAGATAAGTGTTGCTTTATCAACCAATGAGGCAGAATATATGGCAGCAGCCGAAGCAAGTAAAGAATTAGTATGGTTGAGAACTTTTCTTGAAGAGTTGGGAAAGAAACAGGCAGAGTTCTTCTTATATTGTGACAATGAGAGTGCAGTGAAACTTGCGAAGAATCCAGTCTATCATTCGAAGACTAAGCACATCGGGAGGAGATATCACTTTGTCAGAGATTTGATCAGTGATGGTGTTTTTAGTTTGAAAAATATCTCAGGTGCTAAGAATCCAGCAGATATGTTCACCAAGCCGGTGATACTGGATAAGCTGAAGCTGTGCAGAGCTTCAGCAGGCCTTCAGGAATAATGTTGAGAAGGCGAAGGGTAACTAGGAGGTGCAAAACCAGATGGGTTTTATTTTACATGTACAAGGCAATGCAGGTAAAGACATTTTACGTCTCCAAATGGGAGCAGGTTGAAATGTTTGACGCATCCAAGTGGTGGTTTAGAGAAGATGTCTCGAAGCCCAAGTGGGAGATTGTTATGTTGTGGTCTCCGATCCATCATGGGTCGGGTCCGGTTTAGACGAATAGACAGAATTAGGAGATTAAGCTGTTTGAGTTTTGGCCAAGCCCAAAAGCTCTAATCAGGCCCAGTTTAGTTAAAGGGTTAAACCCTAATTGTCTAGTCTATATATTCTCTCCTGTACTTGTAAGTTTGTATCACTCAATAATAAGAAAACCCTAGTTATCGACAGTGGACGTAGGTCATACACCGTGACCGAACCACTTAAATCCTTGTGTCTCTTTCGTTTATTCTTTCGGTTTTACTATTGTATTCGTGTTTGTGTGTGACTCCGAACCTAACAAAGAACAGTGTGTTGGCCTAAAAAGTTATTGACACTACACTAAGCTGTAATGGACTAATGGCCTAAAAAATTTTAATGAATATATTAATGAAAGAACTTAAAAAAATGTAAACTAACAAATCTGCAAGAATTTAAGTGAGCAAACATAAACGAATTTAAATGAAAAAACATTCACAAATATAAATAAATAAACGAGATGTGTTAATGTTTACTTGTTTAACTAAATAACAACTTTTTTTTTATTAATGTTCATTAAACCAACTTCTTGTCGAACGGGTCACTGAGCATTCAGTTCGTTTACAGGATTAACTAAGTGTAATGTTGCAGCTATTGATGACTGTTACATTTATTACAGGGAACATGATAAGAAAGTGTGCTGTTTGGGTTTGACATCTCTGCTCACACTTCCTGCGGATCAGTTACCTGGGGAGGCGTTGGAGCGTGTTTTCAAGGCAACACTTGAGCTGCTTGTTGCTTACAAGGATCAAGTAGCAGGTGCTATTTTTGTATTTTGTCAATCACAATGAGTTTTATTGCTTTTGTAGGTCTACGTTTCTTATTGTGATCTTATGTTTCTATGCTCAGAGGCTGCAAAAGAGGAACCAGAAAATGATGATGACATGGATGATGGTTTAGAAACAGATGATGATGACGAGGATGATGATGATGACGACAAGGAGATGGGTGTTGATGCAGAAGATGGTGATGTTGCTGATAACTTGAGACTTCATAGACTAGCTGCACAGGTATTGTCGTTTGTTTTCCTAAATAAACGAGAAAATAATCATATATAGGGGGTGTAGAAGAGCCAAGCCTAAGCCCGTCTCGTTTAAAGAGAGCTAGAGCTTGGCTCGTTTGGAGTCTAGTTCTAAAGCTCGAGTTCGGCTGTTTAATATCTATTCATTAATTTATTATTATTATTATTATTATGTATAGAAAATTGCACAAATGGTCTCTGTGATCTGACTATATTGCAAGTTTGGTTTCTATATTTAAAAATTGCCAACTTAGTCTGAACATTTGTGAGACGGTTGCACATTTAGTCCCCACTGTTAATCCCAGTTAGTATTTCATCCTTTTCAAATTTGGAACCCTAATAATATGCTATTTCAAACTACATAACTCCTAACATCGACTTCATCACCTTCGGTTATGCACTTTAACGCTAGGAGTCTTGGAGTTCGAAAGTATTTTATTAGGGTTCTAAATTTATAAAGACATAATTACCCTCACATGAATGGTACATGACATCAGTTTTTCGTTAAACACTAACCAGAAATAACGGTGGGGACTAAATGTGCAACCCTCTTGCAAATGTTTGAACTAAGTTTCTAGATTTTTAAAATCTAGAGACCAAACATGCCAAATGGTCAAACCTTAAGGACTATTTGCGCAATTTTCTCTAATAAAATATTAATTACACAGTTGGTCCCTGTGGTATACCTATATTACGTATCGGATACATTTTTTCTAAGAATAATTAAATGTTTAGTCCAACGGTTGGTCCCTTAAGTTGAATAACAAAAAGTCTGATGGGACTCACCTATTCGTTATTAAAAGATAATATACACCTTGGGCCCCATCAATGCCTAGGGTTCTTTCTTACCCAGTATGGCAAGTTGATTGCATGATTTTATAATTAACTGTTCGACTAAACATGTAGTTTTTATAAAAATGTATCAACTCCGTAACATGGGTATACCGCCACATAATTAAAAAATGTAATAGTTATGTCAGTATATATTTAATGTATGAAGTAAAATTTATATATAGAGCAGTCTCGATCCTCTGTTTAAGTTCGGCTCAGTTCGAGCTTTTGGCAAGTAGATATTGTGTAGCTCAATAGCTGCTTGGCTTGTTTACACCGCCTGACTCTTGTATTAATTTATAATAAAGATTCTGATGTATTTGTCGGTGTACCAAACACATACATACAGGCCAAGTCATTCCGTCCAGCTGATGATGACGATGATGACTCTGACGATGATTTTAGTGACGATGAGGACTTGCAATCACCTATTGACGAAGTCGATCCGTTTATTTTCTTCATGGATATTGCAAAAGGTAAACTGAATACACATATGCACAATATGCTATCTAGCAATCATGTCTAACACTGGAATACTGTGTTTTTGTTGTTTTGATTTTATAAGCAATGCAAGCTTCAGATCAAATCCGGTTCCAGACTCTATCCCAGACACTTGACTTCCATTATCAGGCACTTGCAAGCGGTGTTGCTCAGCATGCCGATCAGAGAAGAGTGGAGATTGAGAAAGAGAAGTTAGAAAAGGCAAACGCTGCAACAGCCGCCTTGTGAGGTTTTTAACCGGTTTTCAGATTTTTGTATCAATTTTTTGGTTGGAGATTTTGGCGTTTGCAGTCATTGGCGACTATCTTAACGAGAATTCAACAGAAGTCGTTTGAGTTTTATTGAAAGTGTGGGTTGTGGATACTAGTCGAGTCGTATGACGGGCATGTCTATGGGAGATGATGCCAGTCAAAGTCCCTTGAGGCTGGGGTACATAGTCTGGATTCTTGAGTGTTCTATCTTTATTGTAAAGCATTTATTTATTGCTTGGATACATGTTATGGGCTGGTCATGAGAAGTTGATGTACATTCAAAAGGTTCTATTGGTATTATTGTTTACATGATAATGTGTATGGTGCTTTTGTTTGCTTCATATGTTATGAATTATTTCTTTATTACTCTTCATGTACTTAACTCCTCTTTTATATTAATTAGGTGTTAATGTATTGAGCCTGTAAATAGGGGCTTTGTACTACATATTGATATATCAATAATAATCAATCTTTTTCTCTCTATTCTCTCTCACTGTGGATATAGATCTTGTTAATAGGTTGTTTCATAATGAAAGTTGTGTGGTGCTAATTTATTACCTGAAGTGAATGTGATAATAAAATGATCGATGTAAAGGCAACGATCATGTACATAATTAATGAAACCGTAATTCTCTCTCCATGAAAGCTGTGTGGTTAATAATCCATTCCTTGAGGTTAATATGATGATTGGTGTAAACTCTATGATCATGGTAATTGAAGAAATTGTTATGATGCTCATGTTAAGAACGAGCAAATTGTAATGACCCTCACGCGGATGATGAGACCGACCGTGGTAATAGTAAAATCAACCACAAGAAGTGGCACACTAAGGGAGTGATTATACGAATATAAAATCGGGAAACGTGTTTTAACATGAATGTTTGAAATGATATTCTCTCGTATTTTTTGTCGTGTATTAAACAAACACGAGTGAATGTTAGTATACTTTTGGTGTGACAAGTGCTAACAGCTGAAACGATTAGTCGCTGTGTCTTTGTAATAGTTTATTATGTTGAGTTAGGCTTAGAATGGTTTATAAGAAATATGATCAAATGCTTAACTGTGAGGGGTTTAGACATGCCATTCGCCTAGGTTATAATACCATACGCAAGGAAGGAAGTGTATGGACACAAGCGAATGATTGGAAACTTAAGCCAATGCCATGCTACAGCATAAATAGTTCACTTGTATAGGCATATGATAGCGAATCATATGTTACGAGCCACGTATTGTAACAAACCTCTGCTGAAATTTCTAACCGAGCCTCAACACGTTATTATTTACATCTCGTGTTAGGACTCGCTTGTTTTCGCTGATGTGTTAATCAATCTGTTTAGGTCATTCATTTTGATCAATTTTTCATCACAACAGTTTGTTCACATGTACGAGTTTGATCGGGAAATAGTAAAAATGATGGTGACGTTCATTGTTGCCGTGATCCTAATTTGACTCTTTCTCTACGTTTCCGGTGATAACAAATATTTCCAGCGACAAACAGAATTTTCCTTCCGATCTGAAAATCAAGTTACATTCAGTTTTCATCACCGTTCAGACTTAGTCATCGATGTGTGCTATTCTGAGTTGGTATACAAGCTCAAGTTCTGTGTTTATGCGAGTGCTGTTTTGTTCGATTTTTCATAGATCAGTTTGGGTTTCGTATTCGGTGTTCGGTTCATTCGCGTGTTCCAATTCAAATTTTGTTTTCTGGAAGGCCCCGGACCCGGTGCCCTACTTTGACGTTGGATTTACTGATAAACACAGTTACAAAATCATAGTTAATTAAAATATTTCGTGGAATAATAAAACTTCAACCATCCTTTATTACCAAACAGTCGAATCTCTTTCAGACGGACATTAGAACTTGTCTCAAATTCAAAATATAAAAGGAACATGATAAAATTCTTGTTTCTTTCGATATCAGTCTTTATTCTCCAACACCATGTGTGCTGCTCAAGCTAACTACCTCAGTCTTTATGCAGAATCATAAGGTTGTGAAAGTTTGTTATAAATACAAGATATATACATGAAGGTCAGGTAGGGAAAAGTAAGTGGAAGAAACTGGGTGAAGAAGAGAAAAGAAAAGAGAAGGAATGTGAACGTCAGATTAAGGAGAATGTAACAAGTGCTTCATGGTCGAAATTTCAGTATAAGGGTATTGGTGTTTCAATTCCTACCAACCAGAAGCCTTCTGATAAACGTTCATGGGAAGATATGAGGCGAGAGTACAGAGAAAGAGTATTTGGTATGAAAGACTGAAGCTGATTGAAGATTCAAGACCTAGCAACATCCAAGAGGGAGTTTGCTAGAGCATAATGTCTATTGCTAGGGTCTTAATATGCTTTGTATGCGTTTAATGCCAAATGTATTTTTGTATGTAACTATAGTAGCGCATAAGTCATAGGAATGGATATGTTATGCGCCGGATAACATATACGTCCTTATGATCTTTCATGTCAAACCTATAAATAGGATGACTTATGAGTGAACAGTAGCTTTTAGTCATTAATGTCAATTGCTAGAGAGAGAAAGTAGAGAGAGAGAGTGCTGTGTCAAGTCATTTCTTCTGTAATTCATTGCTATATTAATGAATATGGACTTAACATTTCTTGTGTTTTTCCGTCCTTGTTGTTTTCCGCACCTCAAGGCTTGAACGATAACATATTCGATCCGTACGTACATTCTACGTCACCCTCCAACGTCTTTTCAGGTGTGACAGTAGACGGTGGTGGTGGCCGACGGTGGGTGGTGGTGGTGATGGACGGTGTTATATTAGCTTACTTTCTAAAACTATAAAAACATTTTTCAGGTCTTACTTTTATATTAGAAAAAAATAATAAACTGTGACCTTTTAAACAAGGGAAAATTCCCAAAATAGCCCATCTATAAAATGAGTTTCCAACTTTGTCCCTCTAAATTCAAGTTTCTAGTTTTGTCCCATAGTTATCTTGTCGCCGACGACGTGTTAGGGAATACCGACGACGTGTTACTAAACGAACCGGAGAACGACACGTGGCCGGAATTTGGCCGGAATAGGTCGTCGACGATGTGTTTCCGCTGCCATTTATCGCCGACGATATTTTATATCACGACGTCAACGCCGGGCTGCCATATCTGACACCTGTGTTCACATCGCCGGCGACGGCTTGCCGGATCTCATGGCCGGCAACTTGTTGACAAAACATAGGGTCGAAAATGCATTTCTGGTGCTAACGCAGGGTTGAAGACGCGTTTTCGGTGCTAACGTAGGGCCGTTACCTTTTAAACCCAACAGAAACTTTTCATCATCCAGCTTTTACTTAAAAATTAAAAGACGCGTCGTAATCCAAAGTCAACTACAATAAGATGAGTAATAGTAATAATAATAGTTTGTATAATTCCAAACCATGAACGCCGGTGAACCCTCTAATTTTAATTTCAGCATACCGGAATCCACAATCAGCCTTCACCCAGAAGAAACTCACATCTTGTCCAATTCTACCTCCACCAAATCCAAATCTACAAAGCCGTAATCGAAGTCAACCCAGACGCAATTCATCAAACCGCCCGGTTTCCAGATTACCCTTACACGGTATCCCCGTTTTGCTCAAAGAGCCCATATGTATCAACCCTTGATCCATGTGGTTCAAGCACCGGATCGGCTATATCAGTTGCAACAAACATGGCTACTGTATCACTGGGAACAGAAACAGACGGCTCAATCCTATGCCCTTCAAGTGTCAACTCGGTTGTCGGGATCAAACCAACCGTGGGCCTCACAAGCCGATCAGGAGTCGTTCCAATTTCCTCTAGGCAGGACACCGTCGGGTAAGTCTAGAATCATATTCTCACCTTCCATTCAAGTTTGCTAACCGTTTTCCGAGACAGACCGATGTGTAGGACTGTTTCAGATGCTGTGTATGTTCTTGATGCCATTGTCGGTTTTGATAAATATGATGCGCGTGCAACTAGAAAAGCTTCAAAGTATATTCCAAAAGATGGCTATGTAAAACACTTAGTTTCAAGTGGACTCAAAGGAAAAAGATTAGGGGTAATGAGGGAGTATCCTTACTTTGGATTTGGTAATGACACCGAAACGTTGAATAAGTTTGAGAAACATTTTGATGTATTAAGGTGAACATTCAACAACCTTTGTTTATCTTTTGTCTCTAAAATCTATTTGTGACGTTTCTATCTTGTAATTTTGCATGAAACAAGACGAAACGGGGCTATCTTGGTAGAAAATTTGGAAATTATCGACTTCGAACGCATAATTACAATGTTTAATGGGGAGGATATAGCACTAACAGCAGAATTCAAGATGGCTTTGAATGCTTATTTAAAGAAGCTCGTGGTTTCACCTGTTAGATCTTTAGCAGATGTCATAGCCTTCAATGAGAAACATGCAGATATGGTAAGTAAAGATCACATCTTGACTGGTTGACCTTGTGTATAAAGAATAAACTTTTGAGGAGTGGCCTAGTGGTAAGTAAGGGTGTAAATGAGCTTGAGCCAAGCCAGAGATTGACTAGGCTCGCTCAAGCTCTATTTCTAAAACTTGAGCTCAGCTCTTGAGTAGTTTTCTGAGATCAGCTCGGGCTAGGCTTGTTTATTACTTGTTAATTATATATATATATATATATATATAAATATATATATTTATTATTATTTTTTTGTATAAAATATAAAATACGTTATTTAGTTATTTTAATACTTATATAAATCTAAATTCAATATATCAAGTTAAAGTTATATAAATAGTAGGCTCGTTCTCTCTCGTGAGACAACTTAAGCACAATAACTGGCCCAGGCTCGTTTAAACAAAGCTCAAATCGAATTATTAGCTAGCCAATCTAGAGTATCTCATGAGCGGCTTGGCGCGTTTACACCTTAATGGAAAGCACTTGAGCCCCTCTACTTCCACAAGCTTAGTTTTAGTCTCAAGCTCGTTTAATGTGTTCTCATAGTTGAAATTGATGCAGTTTCGGAGGCGATCAATGGCTCGAGAGACTCATGATTAATCAAAAGACGATAAATTGAACCGAAGTTCCAAGAACAATGTTCTTCTAATAATAAACTTAATCACAAAACTTCTAAACAACCTTGGATCCATATTTATACTAAACATGGAAAAAGATAAAACTAGGAAACGAGATAACATAAAATAATAAAAGATATTAAAAATCAAAATTCAAATATAGAGATAATTCTGCATCACACTCTCCATCTTCAAAAAAACTCGTCCTCGAGTTTTGCCTTCTGATCAAAGCCACCCGAATCAAACGGAACATCAACCCAATTTCGGTTTTTTATTATAACAACCCAACTAAACAATTCAATCTCGCAGGTCATCTTGCCCAAGTCTGAACCTATACCACCAGGGTCGAAGGGAGCATTTGGCGAACTGTTTTCTTGATCGATAAAAATATTTGGACAGGAGCTTCGTAAGTCTAGCCTGAACAAAGCAATGGGCTCATGTGCATTCTCTTTCTTCTTGGTTTGCATGCCATCACTAAATTTAGAAACAATAATATTATCGTCAGTTTGAATCTTAATCAGTTCCGAAGGTTTTGGTTCAAAAATCGAACCATTATCTTCAAATTAAATTTTCAAATCTGCACTTCCCGAAGAATTTGGCATTTCAGTTTGCAATTTTCCCATTACCCATGGCTGAATTGTTGGTGACTTCACGAACGATTCATCTCCTCCGTCCACTGAACCACCCTTAACTACTATTGTGCCACCAGAGACCATCGCATCCTCACCATCTTAATCGTCTCCTTGTGCTTCCTTTTTTCCCTCTTGAACAATAATCCCGTCAAGAACCTTTTGCATGAACACACATTCTTCCCTCATCGGGTTCAAACCCGTCTGAATCGAATTTCGGTCCGTCTTCCGACACACCCTCCAGATAGATTGGTTCAAAGAATAGGTATGGATGACGGCTAAACGGCTACTGCTCTCCGTCACCACCTTCGTCCCAGATGACGGTGCTTGACTCGGTTTCCGTCATGCACATCTCCTGTTGTAACTCGAGATTGCGGACTCGTTTTCGGAGCTGTTCGATCTCTTCAAGATCGCGGACTCGTTGTCGGAGTCGTTTTATCTTCTTAAGATCCTGTGGGTCGGAATAGACTCCACCGTTGCCTCGGTCGGTGACTCTGCGAGTAGGATGTCGATCTTCTCCACGGGCACATGAATAGAAAACACTCATGTCGTTGCCTCTGTCGGCGAATCTACGAGCAAACAAGTATTCACGTTCATGTCGAGCCATTTGAGAACCAAAAGCTCTGATACCAACTGATGCAGTTTAGACTAGCAATCAAATAGCTAAAGAACACAATGATTCTATTCAAACAATTCGAACCGAATGATTCAGTTAACAAAGCTTAAAGCTTACAAATTCTTTATTAAAAATCAATCAACTGTCTCAACAAAAGACCTAGCAACTTTATTAATAAATAAAATAAACAATTGGGCCGGGCCAACTTAATGGACTGGATGCTCCTGCATGTGAAATAAATTAATATTATTAAAGAATGTTTTTAAAGACCCATAATAGCCATTGTATTATGTACAGGAAAAGATAAATAAATACCCTCAAGACTTGTTTTTGGCAGCTGAGAAAACTAATGGCATAGGCAAGTCAGAGAAGGAAGCATTAATAAATTTAAAAAGAGCATCAAAGTTAGGGTTTGAAAAGTTGATGAATGATAACAAACTGGATGCGTTAGTAACACCATATTCGAGCAGTTCTAGTGTTCTTGCGGTCGGGGGATACCCGGGAATCAGTGTGCCAGCCGGGTATGATAAAAGTGGGACCCCTTATGGTATTTGCTTTGGAGGTTTAAAGGGGTCAGAGCCAATATTGATAGAAATTGCATATGGGTTTGAACAAGCAAGCAAGTGCAGAAAGCCTCCTGTAATTAAGAATTAGCTGTGATCTGCTTTAAATATTGTAATTGTATCATTTATGACACCATGTATTTGGATGTGTGTTGTATTATGCTTTTTGTTCATTATATATTTATTTGAAAAAGCAAGTTTGTTTATACTTTAGAATTCTTGATTTCTTCTGGTTTCCTGAATTCAGAATAGTTTCTCATTTGTAAAGATTTATTTTCTAATCACAATGTAACCTTTTAATCATGAATTTGGCGTCAGCGTACTCGATAAATCTTACCAATAGCAAAGCTATGGTATGGTAGGGTGGTAGGGTATAACCGTCTGATGAGGGTAAGATGTAGACAGCCTTATCTCTACTTGATAAATCCTTTTTGTTTCCACGTCAATTGAGGCTTCATTTGATGACGAATTCGGTAAAAGTCAGACGAATACTATACCCATAAAGTAATATGATTATGATTATTATTATGCAAATACCCCATCCTAAAAGCAAAAATCTATCGTATCCTTCAAACACAAATCATTATCCAAGATGCCTTATAAAACCATAATGGCTTAAAAAGGCTATTAACTTAATTTACAACATCACACACCCTTCCAGTATTCACAATCTTTTTGCTGCTCTAATCACATATTTAGCTTAGAGGAGGAGACCTCTGAAGTTAAGTGGTCCTGTAGACAACTTTCTCAATTCTTTAAAGCACTCGTTATTGTGACGCCCTGAATATGAACGCGGTGTCATAAGATTTAGAGTTCGATTCCCATTCGAGTTCCTATGGAGAGTCGTGGGCAAAGTCCCATTTGTTGCCTTTCTAAAACTATTAGCTCTCCTTGGACTCGGCTTGGACCCATATATAGATTCTTTTTCTGTAAGTAGCAAGTCTTTAAGCTTCTTTTGATCCTACACAAAAAATGTAATGTGAGTCATGTTAAATGACAAAAATACCCTTAATAAGTAATCTGGGCCGTCTAATCAAAAGGCATTTGCCAGTGGAATTTTGTGTTGTTTTAAAATTGTTCCGTTGTGTATCAGATCTAAAATACTCTTTAATAAAAACGTTGATGTTTTGTGTGCCAAAATCAATATTACTTTGTTTTTCAACCAAATATTTTAAATACCGTTTAAAAAGGATAGAAATTTAGTCGAACAAATTACCCCCATCCGCTTCTTTTCCTCTTCCTTTTGTAGTCTTGAAAGCTTATATTCCACCAAAATCATCACCAACCACAATTTTTATAAAAATAAATAAAATAAACCATAGGCGAATAGCATTTGAAGAACAAAACAAAAACGTGAAGCATCATATTACAATGCATTAAAAGTGTAAAACTCACCTCATCATAAAGGACAACTTATTTTTATCATCTTCCCATTTGACAGTTTTGCGTATCAAGTTATCCACAATGGCTATAATCGATAGATCATAAGTATATAACGGTTTGATCAACCTTATGAAAGAAAACATGTTAAGAAAAGAAAGAAAATATATACATGGAATCTTCTTGGTGGTAATTCGCGCTCGTTCAGCCCGTTTTAAACTTATATGACCACTTCTTCCACCACTGAACTAGTTTGGATCCTACCAAAAAATTATGAAAATTAGATTTTAATAATCCAAAATTTGATAACATAGATAATAGTGGGGCCATCATAACAAAATAATCAAATAAACAATATATAGTGGGACCATCACACCAATAATCCACGTATAAAATACGATTCCAACGTATATCCACATTTTAAATAAAGTTTTTTTGAACAAATTTATTTATACGATTTCAAAAACACGGATAAAATAACCAATCCTTGATTCTGAGATCTTCAAGCTTCTTTCTCTGGGCAATGCCTACGGCTGGCTCAATGATTCCGGGATCAATTAGGTTCCAAAGTTGTTTTGCACGATTCTCCATCATTTCACTCCAGTGTTTGTAATGACCATCGAACACAGGTATCTTCATATTCTCATCACTCATACTCGCAGCACTCTTTTCAGTGATTGAAGTTTTTTGTTTTCGCTCTGATATCAATTGAAAGAGTTTCAATGGTATATGATAATTGCTCAAAAAGCTTAAGTGTTATAAATGGCCATAATCGGCTATAAATACAACAAAGATGCAACGGAAATAAACTAGAACTACTACAAATAAGGAAGCACTTTTTATTTTATTTTTATTTTTTCACAATAGTCATGAAACGGCCACAAATTTTCATTTCAATTTAGGCATTCAAACTCGTTGAGTCGGCCCTGCTCTGTAAATTGATTTTTTAAAATGATAATAAATGTGAAACTGTAAACTACTTAATCAAACAAACAGAAATAAAGAAATATGAAAACATATTTTTGTAAATAAGTAAGTTGATTAATTATTAATTCAAATTTTAGTAAAAGGTTATAAAATAAAAGTGATAAAAAGAATTAAAAAAAAAAGATAGTAATAAAAAGATAAGAAAAGAATCTGAAAATTACAAATCCTGCAATTTAGTTGTAGAGATATAAGTGTTATTTAAAAAAAAAAAAACTAATAGAAAATCTAAATACCAGTGGAAATAACTTGATGTATAAGGCATTTTTTATATAATTCTGATTTAAAGGACACAACATTCAGGCGTAGTTAAAGGACACTGTAAATTACTCTATTTATTAAAATACAAAAACAGACGGAACAATTGTTCATCCCAACCCGCCCAACTTATACTAAAAGAGCATTTATTTTGACCTGTTACCCAATCTGCTTGGCATAACAAATTGCTTACCAGAATCTATCATTGCATTAGATTTGTCAATAGTTGTACTAGGATCAGGCTCGATGTGCGTTTCGAAACATTATTCTTCCAATTCTACCCTCATCTTTATGACCAGTTCTTTCATCCGGCTTCTTTTCAGTTTATTTAGCCTCTCAACCTCTTGTGAAGCCTTTAACAAGAATGATGCTATTAATTGTTATGTAATAGTATAACCAATAAACAAAGAGTTAATTACACATAGGGTTTGACAAAAATAATAGTTTTGGAGTCTAAGTTTGTAATCGTTGAAGAATGATGGCACAGAAAGAAAAGAAGAAATGAAGCGGGGGAGGAAAATTATGTTATCTTGGAATGAAAATTGCATACAAGAAACAAACCATACATTCACGCCGTATATGTAATACGGTGTGTAAGTTACACGTCGTATAACATATACGGCGCGTACACTCTTATACGCTCACAAAGTTTAAGCGTAATAGGTTTGGTATATATAATTTTCAACATACACATGTTAAGGGTCTAACACTAACTTTTGTTAAAACATCTGCTAAATTCAAAAATTGATAGTTTTTCCATTTTAGCTAATTACATCAATGGTTATTGTTGTAACAACTTTAGGTTCTTAATTAAACTACTTGTACAATTAACTCTTAACTTGTGATTTACTTTGGCAATCGTTTTCCAAGCGTAGTGTATACTTTCATATTAATTATATTTTCGAAATTTAGTTAATAGTTTTAAATTTTATGTGACTAATTAAAATGGCAACAGTATCATTTTCTAAAAATTTAACAATAGGCAAATATGTTAAATTACCATGACTAATAATGCAATTAAGCTAATCTATAACAAAGAAAAAAAAAGAAGACATGGGTACAAACCTGTTGGATAATCTCGGTTGCAAGAGCTCCCGGTTCAACAATATCGGCTTCCGACAGTCGAGTGATGGATGCAATTCTAGAAAAGTGGTGTTTTTCTTCTCTTGTTGTGTCCATTATATTCCAAAGTTCAAATAGGGATGCTACAATTTCTTTCAGCTGTAATTTTATTATGTAAAAGGATTATTTGCTATTGAAGTAAAACTATGAAAGCTAGAATTTTATTCCTGCCAAAAGTATAACAAATTGACATTTTCTTTCCTTTTTTAACCACCTTTACATCCTTTAAAAGAACTAGACGTTTAGTGAACTATTTGACGGAAAGTTTGTTTATGTTCGTTCATTTATTAATAGAGCGAGTATGAACAAAAATTTTGTTCGTTTAACTAAAGGAACGGACATAAACACACGTCTTGTTACGTCCGCATATATTCGTTCATTTATGTTGGTTCACTTATGTTCATTTATATCCACAATTATGTGCGTTAATTTATGTCTGTTTATATCAAATAATTTGTGAATGTTCATTTTCGTTTGTTTAAAGCAAGGCCGGCCCTAGGGTAGGGCGAGCCGGGTGGTCGGCCGAAGCACGTAATTTTTGGGGTCTAAATTTTTTTGTATGCATATTTTTATAGGGATGAGATCCAATACAAATAACATTAACATACTAAACATACAAATAACTAGAGTAATTACTATTTTAAACTAAAGTAGTTATGTTACAAAAAATAAAATAGTGTCATGATAATTACTCTAGTTCAAAAGTTATAGAGTAATAATAATTATTCTAATGTTAACATAATTACTCTAGTTATTTATACACTTCTCATGATAAAGGTCATTTTTATTTGACCCAAACCCTTTTATATATGTATTTTTTTTTATTTTTAATAAAATAGGCATGGATTTTAATCTTCTTAAATGTATTGGGTCCAAAACGTTTTTTTATCCATAATCTATTGACCTAAACTGCATGGTTGATCCTTGTGGTTTGCACATATTGCATGCTTGATCCCCAAACTTAACTAATTACATACTTGATTCTTATAGTTGTAAACCTATAACTAAGGTGGTCCAGATGTATGAATTTTGTAGCTGCATTGATCCTTACCTGCTAACATTGTTAATTTTTTCAGTTAAGTCTATGTAAAATAACCAAACTACCCTCAATATTAATAACACCGAACTAAACACTGCCACCAAGTCACCAACCCACTGTAAAACTAAAAACCACCACCAACAATTCAGCAAAGAGATGACAAGGGGCTATAAATGTTTTGCTGAATTGGTGGCTTTCGATCTGAACATTTGTAGCCCCTTGTCACCTCTCTACTGAATTTGTAGCCCCTTGTCACCTCTCTACTGAATTTGTATGGTGGTGGTGTTTAGTTTGGTATTATTAATATTGAGGGTAGTTTGGTCATTTTACACAGAGTTAACTGAAAAAATTAACGACATTAGCAAGTAAGGATCACCGTAGCTATAAAATTCATACATCTGGACCACCTTAGTAATAAGTTTACAACTATAAGAATCAAGTTTGTAATTAAATTTGGGGATCAAGCATGCAATATATGCAAACCATGTCGATCAACCATGCAGTTAAGTCTAATCCATTTAAGCTATTGGGTCCAACCTAAAAATAAATAACGCTAATCGTCATTTAAAGAAATTAACTTATATATTTTATTACTCATTAGGACTACATGCATTTTTATTTCTGGCCGGTCGAGACATTTAAATTCCTGGGAACGACATTGGTTTAAAGGTCCATGCAAATTATTTGTCATAATTACTAATTTCAAATCAAATTGATTTTCAGATTTTAAAACCGTTAAAACTAATTTTAGGAATAGTCATATAGTATTTTAAACTTAAATATTTTTAGTTTAACAGGTTTCTATTTGTGTTAATTTATTTTCATGAATTATTCATTTGTTTTTAATGTTAGACGAATAAAGATGGATGCATCCGTTTTCTTAACGAACGAAGATGAGCAAAAAAATATGTTTAGGTAAGTGTTCGCTTTGTTTGTTCATTCAATAAAATCAAACGAACATACACCAACAAGTCTCATTCATGTTAGTTCGGTCTGTTTACAAGCTGTTTAGTGGTACCAATTCCAATAAAAACTTTGACTAATATATGGTCAAACAATACCTATTGAAAGCGGTCTTTTCGTTCTGTTTTCAACTTAAGAATGACATTCTCAAGGCCTTCCAATTTGGTATCGCTTATATTTGTGGCATGCATGAGGCTTTTATTGTGCAAGCTCGGATGCACCGAATTATGGACCCAAGAATGTTGCACATCAAATGCACCTCGTTCACATGCATCAAAACTTTTTGGATACGATTAGACTGCAACACAGACGATGGCTCGACTTAAAATTAGCTCCATTTGATATAAATATTATTTTTAGTCAATTGATATTTTTTTTTAAAATAACCCATTTAAACATGAACTCATTTTAGTAAGAACTATTAGACATGAAAAGAAGTGTTTTTTCTGAAAGGGTGAATTTCAAAAATTTCTTGCAAATAAAGTATCATATTTACCCATTTCCTTATCTAACAATCAAGAATTATAACATTCTATCCTTACCTTTCTCAAAACTTTCAAATTTCACATTCGTCCCTTTTTAATCTTCAACAATATTTTTTTTTTAATTTATAAAACTTGTTCATTCATTAAAACAAAATAACAAATTAATTTTCTTTTCATCGGCTTCTTTTGTAACTTTTTAAAATTTCTTTTAGAACAAGTAAAAAAACCAATTAGACTAGTATCATATAATAATACGGTTTTTTAACTTTAAAAATGCCTAAGTAGTAATGATAATTCTCTATTTATAAAAGGGATATTGTTTTTAAATACTCTTAACTTTGACCCATTGGTAGATAGCACTTATAACTTATGAAATGTTCCCCATCACTCCCAACTTTTAACATATTTTCTTCTGGCACTCCCAGAGTAACGAGACACTAACTTCGTTAGTATTTAGGGTAAAAAATGTCATTTTTAAAAATTCAAGGAATAAAATCAAAATTTTGTTTATTATATATTCAACATTCCTCTCCACCCAACGACCACCCTTCTTCCCTGCCGACAACCACCACACCATTGCCACTATATATGGAAATTATGGATCAAAAGTGTAAAAACACATATTTTAAAATTTTTGTGTTTAAAAACCACTACAGAACAACAATTTGAGTGTCTAACTGAATGATTACTATGAGAAACCAGTGCAACAAACAACAAAGTATTGATTAAATAATCGATCAGTATATCACGTGTGTTAATAAACCAATTAGAAACCCTAAACAGTTTCTATTTATTGTTAGCACTCATACCATGCTGATTACCATTACCATACCATCTCTGATGCACGGCCGTGGAATTGTACGACACATGATGAACCTGTTGCGAGTACGACATCTGAACCGGCCGGTATCCATTACTATCATCAGAATCATTACAGCGCATCCGTTTTAAATACAACCGGTACTTCTGAAAATGACTAGCAACATTTTCATGAGTCAATCCGGAAGGTTAATCTTGAAGTATCAACAAATTTGAGGGTTTGTTTTGTTAAGTTCATTTTAATATGGATTATTCTAGAACAAGATTGTCTTGGTTTCCAAGTTAGGTTTGTCTTGGATAACAAGTTTAGTAGATTTATAAATAGGGGTCTAGATTATTGTTTATTGTGAGTCAAGATGAGTCTCTTCTCCATTTATGTTTGATAAGTTCGTGATATTCGTTTGATAAGTTCGTTTGGTTATATAAAAAGAGTCGAGGGTTGTCACCCCAAATTTCTTGTGTTCGTTTGTTTGATCTGATTGTTTGATCCATCTGGGCCAAGAATTGGTATCAGAGCTTAGGCTTGTTGTTCGTAGAAGTTCGTGAATTACAAATTTTGTTTTGTTATGTTTGTCGTGACTTGCAACTAAGGGAAACAAATCAAGCCTTGGAGATGCCATCTTTTTTGTGTTCATAAGTTTTAGCGACTGAGGTTTTTCTTTAAAATCTTGAGACAGCACATATATATTATTTTTTTTGTTCATCGCTAGAACAAGAAAAAAAAGCAAAACCGTTTGAATCATCGTCGATTGCGTTAGTATTGTGGCATGGCCGATGATAAAGAAGGGAGCTCAGGAACAATGAAAGAATTGATGGGTGGTTTTGTTTTGCAAGCTCCGAAGTTAACTTCGACCAACTACGCATCATGGTCGGTTATGGTGAAAATTATATTGGGTGCGAATGGTTTGCATGATGCGATTGATAAAGAAAAGGATGTAGGAATTGAAGAAAGAAAGAAACTTATGGCGTTAGGTGTTTTCTTCCAAACCCTACCTGAAGACGTGATGCTTCAGATGACCAAGTATTCAGAACCAAAAGATTTTTGGGAAGCGTTAAGAGTTCGTTATCTTGGTGCAGAAAGAACTCAAAAGGCTCGTGTTCAAATGCTAAGAACCGAGTTATATGGATTGAATATGGGGAGACAAAAAGTATTAATGATTATGCAGCGATGTTGGGTGGAGTATAGTCAAAGTACAAGAGCTTAGGAGCGGTACTTGAAGAGGAGGTTTTGGTAAGAAAATTCTTGAACTCTATGCCGGATAAGTATTTACCTTTTTCTTTGATGGAGCTACTCGCAGACATTGAAACAATGGCGTTTGAATATGTGGTTTAACGTTTAAAGGCATATGATAAAAGAAACAAGTTCAAGAATGTGAATGAAAGTTCATCCCAAAGTCAAATCATGTTCACCAAAACCGAAAAGAAAGTTGAAAACTACCGAGGACGTGGAAGATACAATGGATGAGGAAGAGGGAACCCAAGATGGAATGGTGAACGTGAGAATGATGAACAGGGTGCCGGAAAAGGAACCCAGAAGAATGGCAAGACAGAAGGAAGTATGTAACGTGCAACAACTGTGATAAGATTGGGCACTACTCGAACGAATGTAAAGAACCGAGTAAAGGGAAAGAAGAAGTGAATTTAACAAAGAAAGAAGATGATATTTATCCTTCTTTGTTCAATAAAGAAAGTAAGTTTGAATGAAGAGAGGGTTATCCCTTGTGTGTCTGAAAAGGATGAAAAGAATGAAGGAACGTGGTACTTGGACAATGGTGCAAGTCATCATATGTCAGGGAAGAAATAGTTTGTTACCACCTTAGATTAACGAGTTTCAGGTCAAGTGAAGTTTGGTGATGGATCCGAGATCGAAATCAAAGGTAAAGGTAATGTGACTACGGTAAGTAAGTCTGGTGAAGAGAAAACGTTTTGTGATGTTTTCTATATGCCTAAGTTGAAGACCAATCTTCTTAGCTTGGGTCAGTTGGATGTAAGATTGAAATAGCCATTGGGATATTGAGGCTATATGATCAGAAAGAGAGATTGTTGATAAAGATTCAGAGAAATCTGAATAGGACGTACAACATCAAGCTTCTGGTATGTTGTAATCCTAACAACTTTGAAGATGAAAAGGGTGAATATTATGATGTGAAACCGATTATGAAAGTGAAGGATATTCAGTTTGGAATGATTCCAAATGATTTGTTTGGAGTTCGTGAAAGCATTAGTCAAGAACGAGTTGATGAAAAGAAGCGAGTCGAGAAAGAAAGTAGCAATGTTGCTTGTGACATTCGTCAATCTTTGATTCGTTTTCGTATTTGTAAACCCGACCCGTTGGGTCGTTTCGATATATTAAATATTTTAATAAAGTGATTCTCGAAATTTAATGTTCATTATTCGTTATTCGTTGTTATTCAATTGTTTATAAATTCCCGAGCCTTAACGTACGAATAAACGCGTAAATAATCCAAAAACCGAACACTATTTAATTCGATTATTAAGTTTAGGGTTAAAAGTGTAAAACTTGAAAACTTTATTTAACTTAGAAGGTATTGATATTATCATTTAAAGGTTCTTGAAAGTTTTGGGGCTAAAACTGTAAATTATATTTAAATTATAATATTATAACAAAACCCTACCCGCCCCCCCCCCTCCTTTCCCCTTTTTTCTGGCCGGCCGCCGGTGGCGGCGCTGGCGATGGTCAAACCACCGTAAAACCTATTTTTTTTGCAAAATAGTTATATAAAAACGTTTCTCCGTCGTCGTAAAACATTAACCAACTCATTAATTTTGTTATAACAACCTGTAGCCGCGTGAATTAAACCCGCGATCCCCGCCGGATTTTTCGTTAATCAAATCCTTGGAATTAATGCGTAGACGCTCCTTCCACTAGTATAAATAGGACCCTAACCTTCATTAGAACTCGCTCACTCCTCTTAATCCCCCTCTAATACACCGAGTTTCTGTAATTGGGAGTTTCTTGGTTAACTTTTCCGGCAAACTTAATCTCGGCCAAACCAAAATGTATAAAGGTAATTGTTATATGCTTATTATTGTCGATGAACCAATAAACAATAACCCTAAAATAATTTGAACAACATAGAACAGAAACCCCAATTGATAAAATTAGGGTTTATTGATTGATTGATAGGGTTTATGTTCTTGATAAAGGAAGAAGATGAATTTTCATTATTATATATTATATAATGTTTTTCAGATGTAAAACGAATATGACTCACAGCCCAACTGGTTAACTACATAACATGTATCCAACAGACCCGGGTTCGAAACCCGGGTCAAGCGCTATTTCATTCTTTTTATTTTCTGATGATCTGTTTATTATTAATATTAAATAAAACCATTAAACTGTAATACTATATATGTATATTTACAACCAAGACCTTAACGAATATGAGGCCTAGCTCAGTTAATTAAACATGAAACTAATAACCTCCGGACCCGGGTTCGAAACCCGGGTCAGTCACGTTTTTTTTATATATTATTTAATAACAGTTTATTTATTTATAACTAATAAATCATTTTAAGCAATTAAAAATCAAAATAAAATTATAAAATTTTTTTTAAGTTAAATAAAAATTATATAAATTAACTATAAAATGTATCTCACCATTTTACACTAGAAACCGAGTTTTTCATTCTCGTAAGCCGTAACTAAAAATCGTATGTTAATTGCGACGTAAACTTTAATATATTAAAAATCATCTCGTTAAAACAAAAATTATATTTTTTCGACTTGTAAATATTAGTTCAAGTATTTCAAACATACAAACTTCGTATCCCCGCCGTTATAATAATTAAACCATATTAATAACCGATTTCCGTTAAAACATAAATATTAATATAATAATCAAAGAGCCGTAAAGTTTGTAATAAAACAATAACTAACTTCTAAATCTATTCATTTAACCAACTTTAAAGTTCCGTTAGAATAGTCATTTAAAGTCATGTTTATTCTTATTATAGTTCGTACGGATTGATTGCTTCGGTTCCTTTGACACCTTCAAGTCATTCTTATTCCTTTTTCACTTCAATTACTAAGGTGAGTTTTTCACCACCCCTTTTTAATGTTTTAATGTTTTGGGGTAGCATATGTATCCTTATAAAAATTCAAGTATTATTTCTTCTATTACCAAAACTACAATTCGTATACGGACTTGTGTGTTACTTGTATTACTTGCACGATTGGGAAGCCTCATTAAGTATGATCATACGCCCCCCTTTGCACTCTGGTCCATTTGTATCGAGTGTAAAAGGGCCTCATTATCCAAGTACGTTGGTTGTTACCAATTGGAAAGGACCTTACTTGCGCGATTATCCAAGTACGTTGGTTGTACCAACTGGAAAGGACTTACTTGCTCGTTTATCACATGTCTATGAATTGTATGGTTTTTATGTACGTATTTAAACTGTGGAAACTCACCAGCTATATTTATAGCTGACTATATTTTATACATATGTTACAGGTACCGTGATTAGGGGTTGAAGTATTGAAGACACTTAGATTACTTAGGGTATTTCAATAAAAGAACTATTGTTATGGTTATGTTTTGGTTTGAACTTGTATTGTTACTTTCGAACTTGTGTTACTTGGCTTATTAAATGAATTAATGTTATTATGGTCACTTAATAGTGCCACATGTGTTTGAGCAATCTGTACGTCACACTCGGGAGTTTCCGCTTAAGCCGGGGTGTTACAGATTGGTATCAGAGCCGTGGCTATAAGATAGGACATTAGACGTAGTGTTCTAGTTTAGCTATAGCTTAATTGTTTAAATTGTTTAGGTTGCATGATTAGAAAATTATGTGGGCCTTTATTTGATTGTTTGAACGCACTTACTATTATTGCTATGTTGCTTAATTCGTTTACGCCTCATGTACACAAAGCACACACAAGTCCAAGGCTTATGCCTAAGCAAAAATTTTCAAAATTTTCAAATCAATTTCTATTATGGTGTTCCGATAATTCTCTGCATAAAGATGACTCGTCATAGCGGGTATGTACTAACTGGAAGGGGGACGTGCTTGTTTCCCGAACTCTTGACACCAAGGTTAATGAAACCTAAGGATAAGCAATGCGCATAAATCCCAATCAGCCGCGGGACCTGGTTGCTTACCTGGAGAGTTCGGGAAGGGCATGAAACTTATTAGGCCAAAGCATACTACACCAAACGCCATACGATTCACCACTTTATGTTTTCAACCGTGATCATGTCTTCTTTGTGATAAGGATATGGTTGCACTCTTAGGGGTCATAGAAGTCATGGTGGTTCATGCAACGTGTGACTCCGACCCTCTATGTTTTACAATATGTTTTAACCGAAAGTCTGTCAAGTCGTGGTGATACACGAATAGCCAGCTTTTGGGTTCGATTTACTTTTGAAATTTCGATGTTGTGTTGGAACACAAGAGTCCATGGTGGTTCATGAAAAACTCTAAGTTTCCCACAACACTTATTGTATTTATGATTTTTATATTTTAACAAACGTTACAAAAGATTTATTTTCTTTATGTATATCATGCACTATTCCGAGTCTCACGATTTTCGTCACCCTTGTTCGCAGAATGGCTTCCCGCAACCTTAAGCGTCGATCATCTAGCAGCAAGATAACCTCCCAGATTACCAAGCATTTGACCGCGGTCCTCCCTAATATCATGACCCAGATGCACCAGAACATCATGGCCAACGTTAACCCTCCTCCTCCCCCACCTTCAGCTCCCGTTGTAACCTACAAGAACTTTAATGATGCCAAACCTACCAAGTTTAATGGAACTCAAGGTGCCACTGCCCTACTTCAGTGGTACGAAAAGATGGAAAGCGTGTTTTACCAAATTGAATGTCCTGATGATAAGCGAACCCGATTCGCTACAGGTATGTTCGAGGAAGGCGCACTTACATGGTGGGTCAAGGAAAAGTCGACTCGTGGTGTTGAAGCTGCCATGGCCTTGCCATGGAACGAATTGAAGGATCTTATGACCCAAGAGTTTTGTCCTCCAAACGAGCTCATGAATTTGGAGGCTGAGTTTTGGAACCTCAAACAAGAGGGCGGTGAGCACTTGGCTTACACCACCCGTTTCAACGAGTTGAGCGTGCTGGTGCCGCATCTTGTTACCCCTACCTCGCGTGCCATCGAGAAATACATTAGGGGACTACCAAGGCAAATCCAAGATAGTGTCTTTAGTAGTTCGCCTAAGGAACTTGGAGATGCGATTAAACTAGCCGCAACCCTAACCGACAACCATGTCAAAGCCGGGACTTTGACATTAAAATCATCCAAGAAACCGATCGAAAGACCCGCTGCTGAACCCAAAGAACCCATACCCGAATCATCCAAACCCGCATACTCCTCCCACAACTGCAACAAGAAACGCAAGAACTACGCGCTAACCCAACAACCCGCACCTTCAACCCAAGCCAACCCCATGTCACCTCTCAAGAAACCTTATGGCGGACCTCACCCATTTTGTAGCACCTGCCAACGTCACCATCCCGCCTATGCCTCTTGCCGACAATGCACCCGTTGCAACCGTTACGGGCATCTTAGCCCCACTTGTCGTGAAACCACCATAGCGGCTCCCCCGAGGGCTGCTCAACCAAATCCTCGACCCGTACCATATGCCCAACCCGTTAACCAAATGCGGGCTTGCTATAATTGTGGTGAACTTGGCCACTTTCGTAGTGCGTGTCCACGACTTGCAAACGTGAACACACTCCGGCTGGCTCCTGCTCCGCAATTCCAGCTCCAAGCTTACCAAGCCTACCAAACGATTCAGCCACAAGTTCCTCAATTGATGGCTAATCAAGCTCCACCACTGCTAGCTATTCAAGCACCTGCACTTCATGAGGCTCAAGCCGCTCAAGTCGCTCAAGCCGTTCAAGCTCCTCAAGATAACCGTGGGCGTGCTTTCATGATGAATGCCCACCAAGCGCAACAAAATGGCGATGTGGTGAACGGTACGTTTCTTGTAGACGACCACTTTGCTACCATTTTATTTGATACCGGTGCCTATATGAGTTTTGTGTCTTTTGAATTTGAGTCCTTTCTTGCTAAGCCCCGATCTAGACTCAAGAGCTCATACACTGTTTAAGTAGCGAATGGTAAATCCGTGACGATCGACTCTGTTATTCGAGGTTGCAAGATAAATCTTAATGGCCACACGTTCTCAATCGACCTCATCCCGATGCAATTGGGAAGTTTGGACATCATAGTAGGCATGGATTGGTTGTCCTCTCACCGTGCCGAAATTGTTTGCTTCGAGAAGATAATTCGTATTCCGATTGCCGATGGTCAAACCCTTCGTGTTATTGGTGAAAAGCCTTATCCTTCGAGTCTTAACCTCATAACGTGTTTTCAAGCCCAAACATACTTGCGCAAGAAGTATGTAGCGTTCGTGGCTCACGTTGTTGAAAAGAAGGAGAAAAAGATTGAAGACATTCTGGTTGTTCGCGACTACCCCGAAGTGTTTCCCGATGACGTTTCTGGTCTTCCTCCCGTTCAAGAAGTCGAGTTCCGCATCGATCTTGTGCCTGGTGCAACTCCGATTGCGAAGGCTCCTTACCGTCTTGCACCCTCCGAGATGCAAGAATTGTCTACCCAACTCCAAGAACTTTCGGAAAAAGGGTTCATTCGCCCTAGTTCGTCTCCATGGGGCGCACCCGTTTTGTTCGTCAAGAAGAAAGATGGTTCATTCCATATGTGTATCGACTACCGCGAGCTCAACAAGCTTACGGTCAAGAATCGTTACCCCTTGCCTCGCATCGACGATCTCTTCGATCAACTTCAAGGAGCTTCTTGCTTCTCCAAGATTGATCTTCGTTCGGGTTATCATCAACTATGCGTGCATGAAGATGATGTACCCAAGACCGCTTTTCGGACTCGATACGGACATTATGAGTTTAGGGTTATGCCCTTTGGGTTAACCAATGCACCCGCGGTATTCATGGACCTCATGAACCGCGTGTGCAAGCCATACTTAGACAAATTCGTGACTGTCTTTATTGATGATATCCTCATATATTCTAAGTCCAAAATTGAGCATACAAAGCACCTTCATTCCATCCTTGATCTCTTGAGGAAGGAACAACTTTACGCGAAGTTCTCGAAGTGTGAATTCTGGTTGAGCGAAATTCCGTTCTTGGGGCACATAATAAACGAAAAAGGAATTCACGTTGACCCCACCAAGGTCGAAGCCATCAAGAATTGGAAGACTCCAACCTCTCCTACCGAAGTTCGTTCGTTTCTTGGTCTCGCGGGTTATTATCGTCGCTTCATCCTCAATTTTTCCAAGATCGATTTGCCCCTAACCGCTTTGACTCACAAAGATAAGCCTTTTGTGTGGGGGCCAAAGCAAGATGAAGCATTCCAAACCCTCAAACGTATGCTTTGCGGTGCGCCGATCCTTGCTCTCCCCGAGGGCAACGAGGACTTTGTTGTTTATTGCGATGCTTCTAACCAAGGCCTCGGTTGTGTCCTTATGCAACGAGGTAAAGTCATCGCCTACGCTTCACGGCAACTCAAAGTTCATGAAAGGAATTACACGACGCATGATCTCGAGCTCGGTGTTGTGGTTTTTGCGTTAAAAATTTGGAGACATTACCTTTATGGCACAAAATATGTGGTATTCACCGACCACAAGAGTCTTCAACACATTTTTGACCAAAAGGATTTAAATATGCGGCAACGTCGATGGGCCGAATTACTTAGTGATTACGACTGGGAAATTCGCTACCACCCTGGTAAAGCGAAGAGGGGTGGTGGTTAGGTGGAGAGGATGGTGGAATACATAATAAACAAAATTTTGATTTTATCCCTTGAACTTTGAAAAATGACATCTTTTACCCTAAACACTAACGAAGTTAGTGTCTCGTTACTCCGGGAATGCCAGAAGAAAATATATTAAAAGTTGGGAGTGTTGGGGAACATTTCGTAAGTTAGGAGTGCTATCTACCAATGGATTAAAGTTGGGAGTATTTAAAACCAATATACCTTTATAAAAGGTGCCATGTTGAGTTTTAAAATTTTGAAAGTTTAAACACCTGAATTGAAGAACTGTTTCATCGTTTGTAACATCTAAATTTTACATCAATCGATTAGTATCCCCATTCCAATCAAAAACCATAAAATATTAGTTTGAAATTCGAAAAAACTTAACGGAGTTAATTTTTTTAACAAGGGACAAATGAAAATAAATAGTGTGAAAAATGGGACCGGCGATAGCAATTTTTTGAGATAGGATTATTATTGGCCAAGCGGAAAATATGGGAGTAATAAAATCCATTTTTTCTAAAAATAAAGGGTATAATAGTTATACGTACCTTTTCCTTTTGAAGAGATCAAAGATAGAACTAGTATTCACCAAGTTTTCTGATAGACAAGTCTTGTTCTTCAATATTCAATGAGTTTGTAATTTGATTGTATCCCAATATTTCACTATTGATCTTCCCAATTTGACTCTTTATGTCTTCAAATTGTTGATTCTTTCCTCTTTTTTGGATTTCAAGTCTTCTACCAATGGTGTTACTATCATGAGATGACTTTTCAATGATGAAGCTTTCTTCTCCGCATTTATCTTTAATTCAACAACACAACTTATTAAAGAAAAATACTTCCAAACATTACGTGAAAGTGCCCCACAAGAAAAACTGGAAACACACCGACACACACACTAAATTTTATCCCCCATATTACAGGGGTTGTTTTATATTATTCGTTTCTAATGTTTATATAATTTTTTAGATTTTAATTTTATTTATTGTAAGAAAGTTAATAATTAATATACTTGTGGTTTGAGGATAAAAATGTTTCACAAATAAATGAGATGCTATAATCTGGTTTAAAATGTATATGGGTTTGGTGATACTCATGACCCGTTTATTTTCTTTATTATAAAATTGTTTTTTAATTATAAATAATATTTTTTTAAAAAAAAATCAAATATTAATTTTAATATATCCATATTTTATATGATTTTCATATCAAATATTTGACAAGATTAATTTTTAATATTATGAGATGCTATAACCCGTTTAAGAGCTATCCGGGTTTGGTGAGACTCATACCCGTGAATTTGGGTCAAATACATGAGAAGCCTTCATTTACAAATAAAGTAATCTTGTGGCTTGAGAGAATTTAGGGATGTTTTGAATATATATATATATACTAGCTTTTATCCCCCGTATTACGGAATTACTTTACATCATTCGTTTATAATACTTCATATATTTTTTTGAATTTTAATTTTATTTAATGTAAGAAAGTTAATAATATACTTAGGATTTGATGATGAAAGAATTTCACAAATAAATAAGATGTTATAACCAAATTTAAAAGCTATCTGAGTTTGGTGAAACTCATAACCCACTCATTTTTTACTATAAAATTGTTTCTTAATTATGAATAATATCTTTTTTCAATCGGATATTAATTTTTAGTATTCCTTTTTATATGATTTTCATATCAAATATTTGGTGAGATTATTTTTTTAATTTAATGAGATGTTATAAACCGTTTAAGGGCTATTTGGGTTTAGTGATACCCATACCCGGGAATTCGGGTCAAATACATGGGAAGCATTCATTTACAAATAAAGCAATCTAGTGGCTTTAGAGAATGTAGGGAGTAACCAGAGAGCTTTTAAAGTGTTCGTTTATATATAATTAAGATATATATATATATATAGACTAAGGGGGTGTTTGGCCTAGCTTTTATTTTTTGGCTTATGCTTATATTTTAAAGTAGCTTATAGCTTCTTTTTTATTATTTGATAAGCTCCTCTTAAGTGTTTGGATTAGCTTATATTCTACAAGTTGATAATAACTTGTTAAATCCATCATTCTTTAATTTGTTATAGTAATAAGTTGCTTCAATAATTATTAATCCACCATCATTTGAGGGCACATGAGTAACTTAAACCCTAACACAAATAAGCTTATTCAAATAAGCTAAAAAACCATCTACAAATAAGCTTCTTCAAATTAGCTTATATAAGCTTATAAGCATAAGCTTAAAAAGCTAAAACAAACACCAAACTAAGCTTATTTTATAAAAAAAAGCTAAAAAATCTATAAGCATGGTTAAATAAGCTAGGCCAAACACCCCCTAAGTTGTATCCCCCGTATTACGGGGGTTGTTTTACATTTTTCATTTTTTAATATTTATTTTTTTGATTTTAATTTTCTTTATTGTAAGAAAGTTAATAATATACTTAGGGCGCGTTCGTTTCAAAGAATTCGTGGGAATTCAAAGGGTCTGGAATTAAAATCCTATAACATGACGTGCTCGTTTCGTTGAAATTGAAATCTTAATTTCATTTTGGTGTGTTTGGTTCAAAGAACTGGAATTGGAATTGGAATTTCATTTCTTCAAACTCCTTTAAATAAATGAATTCCAAATCATTCCAAAATGTCGAGGAATTCATTGGATTCTTCCTCGAGTTTTTTTTACGATGACAACGAATAAAACATTTTAGTTTTTTTTTTACTTTTTTTGTTTTTGATTTATATTTTTAGTTATGTATTTATTATTAATATTATTATTTTTGAATATTTTTTTGAGGGTTTTTTCATCTTAATAGAAAAAACCTCTAAAAAAATTCAAAGAAATAATAACGCAAAATATAAATAAAAAACAAAAAATCTAAAAAAACTAAAATGTTTTCGCCGTTATCATCGTTAAAAAAACAATTCCAATTCATTTGTAGTGATAGATTATAATTCATTTGTCAAACGAATACATCAATTATGAAATTAGATTTCAATTCCTTCAAATTCCGGTTCCTATTAGAATGTTTAGATTCCAAATCCATTTCTTTCCAATTCCAAATCTTATGCGAATTCCAATTCCAATTCTATTCCATTCTGTGAAACGAACGTGCCATTAGGGTTTGATGATGAAAGGGTTTCATAAATAAATGATATGTTATAACCCGTTTAAAAGTTATATGGATTTGGTGACCAATGACCCGTTCATTTTTTGTTTTTAATATTTGTTTTTTGGATTTTAATTTTTTTTATTGTAAGAAAAAATAATATATTTATGGTTTGATGATGAAAGTGCTTCACAAATAAATGATATGTTATAACCCGTTTAAAAGCTATCTTGATTTGGTGACCTATGACCCGCTTATTTTTTTACTATAGAATTGTTTCTTAATTATAAATAATATTTTTTTTAAAAAAAAATTGGATATTAATTTTTAGTATTTCCCTATTTAATAAGATTCTCATATCAAATATTTGGTAAGATTAATTTTTAATTTAGAGATGTTATACCTCGTTTAAAAGCTATCTGGGTTTGGTGATACCCATATCCGTGAATTCAGGTCAAATGAATGAAAAGCCTCCATTTACAAATAAATCAATTTAGTGGTTTGAGAGAATTTAGGAGCAACCAGAGCTTTTAAAGGGTTCGTTTATATATATTTAAGATATATATATATATATATATATATATATGGAAGTATAGAATGAAAACCAATGTTAGTTGTGAAAACCCGTGAAGACCTTATGTAACATCATTTTTATTTTTTTTTCACATGTAATATATGTTGTTACATTTAATACAAAATATCGAAAAATAAAAAATAATTGTTTTGCTATTTTTTAACATTTTTTTACTAATTTTTATATATGATTTCAGGAGAGAAAAAATGTTATATTTATGCTTACATTTTTTATTAACTTTAATTGTGGACCATAAGATTCAAACTTTAATTAAAAACATGTGGTTGAGATTGGGTTTCTAGAGTTTTCACAACTCAAGTGGGTTTTTATTTTAAGCTAACCATAAAATATATATATATATATATATATATATATATATATATATATATATATATATATATATAGCGGTGGGATTTAGAGAGAACCCCTCTTAAAGAGAGAACTAAAGAACTAATAAAAACAATTTTTAACTTTTCTTAAAAAAATATTTTGCGATTTTTTTTCTTTCCTCTTTCTAATAAGATGATATTGTTCCTAAAAAAAAATACCGGCGATGTAGTGCATATGTGCACTGATGTAGTGCATGTGTGCATTAATGTGTCTTGCATATATACAATAGTGTTTTATTGCATATAATACAACACAATTGCATTATACAATACACACTATTGAATATATGCAAATACAAACACTAATAATTGTACTCAAAGCAAACTATCGCATATACATAATACAACACTAATGCACATATGCACTATAATGTTTTTTTGGTATTTTTGTATATAATATAACACTATTGCACTAATACAATAAACAATATTGCATATATGCTATTCAACGTTATTGCACATATCAAAATATACACTAGTGCACATATGCAATAAAAAAAAGTCGATGTATTGCATATGTGCACTACAACGAGTTTTTTTTATAATTTTTTTTATATTTTTCGAGTAAATGGTAACAAAATATAAGAATAATTGCAAAAACGAAAATTTAAAAATATTTTTTTAGTTAAATTAAAAATATTTTTTTATTAGTTCTCTAGTTCTCTCTTAAAGAAGGAGTTCTCTCTTTATCCTCTCCCTATATATATATATACATATATATATACACACACACATATGTATATACTAGGTTGTATCCCCCGTATTAAGGGGTTTGTTTTACATTTTTTAATATTTATTTTTTGGATTCTAATTTTCTTTATTGTAAGAAAGTTAATAAGAATATACTTAGGGCGCGTTCGTTTCACAGAATTCGTGGAAATTCAAAGGGTTTGGAATTAAAATCCTATAACATGGCATGCTCGTTTTGTTGAAATTGGAATCTTAATTCTATTTTGGTGTGTTCGGTTCTAAGAACTGGAATTTGAATTTAATTCCTTCAAACTTCTTTAAATAAATGAATTCCAAATCATTTCAAAATGTGGAGGAATTCATTGGAATCTTTCCTCGAGTTTTTTTTACGATGACAACGAATAAAACATTTTAGTTTTTTTGTTTTTGATTTATCTTTTTAGTTATGTATTTATTATTATTATTTTTGAATTTTTTTGAGGGTTTTTTCATCTTAATAGAAAACCTCTAAAAAAATTCAAACAAATAATAACGCAAAATATAAATAAAAAACAAAAAAATCTAAAAAAATAAAATATTTTCGCCGTTATCATCGCTAAAAAAAACAATTCGAATTCATTTGTAGTGATAGATTATAATTCATTTGTCAAACGAATACATCAGTTATGGAATTGGATTTCAATTCCTTCAAATTCCAGTTCCTATTAGAATGTTTAGATTCCAAATCCATTTCTTTCCAATTTCAAATCTTATGCGAATTCCAATTCCAATTCTATTCCATTCTGTGAAATGAACGCGCCGTTAGGGTTTTATGATGAAAGGGTTTCACAAATAAATGATATGTTATAACCCGTTAAAAAGTTATCTGGATCTGGTGACCAATGAGCCGCTCATTTTTTGTTTTTAATATTTATTTTTTGGATTTCAATTTTCTTTATTATAAGAAAGTTAATAATATACTTAGGGTTTGATGATGAAAGGGCTTCACAAATAAATGATATGTTATAACCCATTTAAAAGATTTGGATTTGGTGACCCATGACCCGCTTATTATTTTACTATAGAATTATTTTTTAATTAAAAATAATATTTTTTAAAACAAAATTGGATATTAATTTTTAGTATTTCTCTATTTTATATGATTTTCATATCAAATATTTAGTAAGATTAATTTTTAATTTAATGAGATGTTATAACTCGTTTAAGAGCTATCTGGGTTTGGTGAGACCCATATCCGTGAATTCGGGTCAAATGAATGAGAAGCCTTCATTTACAAATAAAACAATCTAGTGGCTTGAGAGAATTTAGGAAGCAACAGAGAGCTTTTAAAGCTTTCGTTTATATATATGATAGATATAGATATGGTAAAATGAGCTCGGATCAAAACAAATCGTAAACACTGCTACTATTAAATAATAATCTTTTTAGTTTTACTCAATCAGCATGTTTTCCATAAAACAGGTATTCATTATATTGATTTTGGACCACGAGATTCTATTGTGAAGGGTGTATTCATCATGATGTGTAAAGTCAGCTAAATTGGTCAAAATTAGCATTATGAGGTCATTAGTTGCCGCCGCACTGAAAACCTAAACCGTCGCTGCCGCTATTTTTTCCGGCGAAGTTTGAAAGATCCAAATGGCCTAGGCCGGAAGTCTGGTATGATGTTCCTGTTAGGAGGGGGAGAGGAAACAAGGGAGAAGGAAAACAGAAGACGAGAGAGGTATTTACGAAATTCTTTGTGTCTAACCTGCCGGAAAGATGTGCCTCTTCAGATCTGATTGAGGTTATGAAGGGTTTTGGGGAGATAGAAGGTACCTATATTGCTCAGAAACGTGATAAACTTGGTAAACGATTTGGTTTTGTGACATTCCCAAACACTAGAGATGTGTCAAGGTTGGAGGCCGAATTAAAAGATATTTGGATTGGTAGTTATAAACTGTTTGTTGTTCTCGCGAGATTTGTCAATGGAGAGAAGATGCAGAGGTATTAAGAAAGGAACCTGTATCGGGTTAAAGATCATAAACAAGGTGTCGTCAAGGAAAGCGGAGAATCGGGAATATGATAATATGGGAGAAAGAAATCAGAATGGAGATGCTGGGATGACCCAGAATTCCTCGAGTCCAGTTACGGGAGGTGGTAAATCATTTAGAGATACAGTTCTCAATATTCCAAAGGAGGTAAAATATGATTCGATTAATATTGACGGTAATGTGGTTGCGTTTTCAAATTGGTTTGAAGTGGCCCTGGTTGGGAGGGTGGTAGATTTTGTGACTCTTACGGGGTTGAGGAACTTGTTAAAGGCTGAGGGGTACAAAAAGATTGAAATCAAATATATAGGACGTTATAATGTTCTGCTTGTTTTCACGAACCAAGATGAGGCAAAAGAATTTTTTTTCAGACAAAGATACATGGAATACATGGTTTGAGAAGTTATGTAAATGGGAAGGGCAAGTGGTGGAGTTTGAGAGGATTGCCTGGATCAAAATATATGGAGTTCCTTTACACCTAACTATTGATCCAGTTTTCAATATAATTGGAAACCGGTATGGTCGGTTGGCTTAGTCGGCAAAGGTGAATGAAAAAGATTATGATTATTCGTTTGTTTGTCTTGGTATTTTGAGTAACAAAGTTGACAGGATAGAAGATAAGGTGAACTTGTCTTGGAAAAATATGAATTTCTCGGTAAGGATAGAAGAAGAAGTTGGTGATTGGGTTCCGGATTGTGTGGAGGAATTTGAGGTCGAGGAGGTAGTTCTGGACAGAGAGGAGGGGGAATGGAGGGACAACATGGATTTTGGTAATGAGGTGGAAGTCGGAGAAGGAGTGGAAGGTGTAAATCCGATCAGCGAAGGTCAGATTGGCGGTTAAGCATCTAGTGAAGGTATTAATTCGGAAGGTATAAATGGAGAATTGGAAAAGGTTGACAATTTTGCATGCAATTCAAGTTCTGGCGGTATTATGGGAGGATCAAAAAGAAAAAAGTTTTTTAAAAAAAAGGTTGGGTCTAGGTCTCGGATCTTGGTATCGCCCCAAGTCCAGGAACGGCCTAATAAAAGGCCCAGAGAAAATGAGGACCCTTTTGGTATTGATAGATTCATAGGTATTTTAAATGGGGGCCCAAGTAAGGAAAACATGGTGAACGGTATGGAAGGCGACCCAAGAGATGGCTACAATCTGGACCTGAACAACGATTTTATATCTAAGGATAGAGGGGAAGAGATTTTTGTGGACAGAGTGCAATTGGGTAGCCAGAATTGCTCTAAGGCTACCGATCATTTGGAAAAAAACTGAAATTTTGAGGGGTTCGAGACGGTGCAGCTAGGTGTTGCCTTAGGCGCAAATAATTTAGAAGACTTTCAAGCTAACTTAAACAAGGTGATTGATGATGAAGGTTTTCAAGTAGGTCCTAAATGAATTTGATCTCGTTAAATATTCGTGGACTGGGGAATCAAGGTAAAAAGGACTGGGTTCGAAATTTACGGGCTCTTCATGAGGTTAGTTTTATTATGATGCAAGAGATCCAATTTGAGTCTCTAGATAGTGTAAATCTGGATGGGTTTTGGGGGATAGGGAATACTGTAGTGAATAGGTTGAAGCTACGGGTCGATCAGGTGGTTTAATTTCCTTGTGGGACCCGAAGTTGTTTAATATGTTGTCAGTGGTAAAGAATAGATATTATCTGTTAGTTTCGGGTGTTTGTAAAGGCAGCGGGGAGGTGATTAATTTTCTTAATGTATACGCTCCTCAGCAATCTGCAGTAAAAAAAGATCTTTGGGTCAACTTGTCAAGATTGATAGAGGGCTTGGTGGGGTATTGGGTGGTAGGGGTGATTTTAATTGTGTCCGAAGTAGAGATGAGAGGAGACATTCTAAATTTAATGTTGTTTCGACTCGTGAGTTTAATGATTTTATTGAAGATGTTGGGCTCCATGAGTTTGCGTTTAAAGGTAGAAAGTTTACTTTTTGCTCAAGTGACAAGCTCAGTCGTATTGATAGAGTTTTAGTATGTTGGAGATTCCTGAATGATTGGCCAAATGCTGAGTATAGAGTTTTGGCTAAGGAGAAGTCAGATCACTGCCCTATTCTGTTAAAAGTTGTTTCTAGGATTTTTGGCCAGAAGCCGTTTCGATTCTTTAATTATTGGTTAGGAAGGGAAGATTTTGAGGAGGTGGTGATTAAAACGTTATCACATTTCAGGGGTGTCGGGTCGCCGGATATTCTACTGCTTCAGAAATTTAGAAGTCTGCGCAAAGTGATTATTGAGTGGAGGAATAAAAAGAAAGGTTTGGAAATTGAGGAAGAAATGAACTTGAAACAGGAGATACGAGAATTGGAGGCAGTAATGGAAGATAGAGATCTTACTGAAATTGAAGCATGGGTTTTCGAAGAATCAAAGAAAAATTATCTGAGTTGGAGGAGTTTAAGTACAAAGATTTGAAGCAAAAGGCGCGTGTGAAGTGGGCGAAGGAGGGTGATGAAAACTCAAGGTTCTTTCATGGTGTTATTAATAAAAGAAGGATCAACAATTCGATCCCTGGTCTTTTGGTTGATGGGCGGTGGGAATCTAAACCTAGCAACATCAAAAAAGAGGTGCTTAATTTTTTTAAAAACAAATTTGTGGAGGAGTTGGTAGTTCGACCGAGATTGGATTGTTTTGGATTAAAGAAAATTGGCTTAGTAGATGCGGAGGGGTTAGTGGCGGTGTTTACATAGAAAGAGATTAAAGAAGCGGTGTTTGAGTGTGGTGATGATAAATCCCCTGGTCCAGACGGATTTAACTTTCGGTTTATAAAGCATTTTTGGAGGTTTTTTTCGGAGGACTTCAGGAGAATTTTTAATAATTTCTTGAGTCGGGTAGTATTAATCGAGGAGTGGGATCGTCTTTTATTACATTGGTGCCGAAAGTTAGGGATCCTGTCACTCTTGGAGAGTATCGTCCGATCAACTCATAGGGGTGATAAGCAAGACGATCTCCAAAGTCTTGGCTAATAGATTGAAGGGGGGTTATGGGTGGTATCATCTCTGAGTCACAATCGGCTTTTCTGTCGGGTAGGTATATCTTGGACAGCCCTATGATGATCAATGAAATTTTGTCTTGGGCAAGTAGGACGGGGAAGGAATTACTTATGTTTAAAATTGATTTCGAAAAGGCTTATGATAATGTTAATTGGGAGTTTTTGTTGTCTATTATGCGACAAATGGACTTCCCTGAATGGTGGTGTAGGTGGATTTTTGGAGTGGCGTCTTCTGCTAGATCCTCGATTTTAGTTAATGGCGCACCTACATTTGAGTTTGATTGTGGTAAAGGTTTACGGCAGGGGGAAAATTTCCCCTTTCTTGTTTATTATTGTTATGGAGGCGTTATCCGGTCTTATCAATAAGACGTGCTCGATTGGGGCTTTGAATGGGGTGGTGCTGAAGAATGGTGGTCCAGTCCTGTCACATCTTCTATACGCTGATGATGCAATGATCATGGGGGAGTGGTCCGATTTTAATTTTTTGAATATGAAGAGGATCTTGAGAATCTTTTATTTATGTTCGGGTTTAAAGATAAATCTTCATAAGTCAACTATGTATGGTATTGGCAAAAGTAAGATTGAGGGGAAATTAAAAGCGGATATGTTGGGGTGTTGCTTTGGTGAAGCCCCGTTTGTTTATTTAGGGATTATTGTGGGTGCTAACATGAATAGGGTATCTAATTGGGATCCGGTGGTAAAGGTTTTCCAAAACCGACTTTCTAAATGGAAAGCTATCACATTGTTTATTGGAGGTTGGGTTACGTTAATAAAATCGGTGCTTGAAAGTTTACCCACGTACTACTTCTCAATCTATAAGGCTCCGGTTGGTGTTATTAAGAAGCTAGAGGCGCTGATCAAAAAGTTCCTATAGGGGGGGGGGGGGGTGTGGTACGAAGGGGGCTAAAGTTCATCGGCTCGCTTGGGATAAAGTTACTCTTCCAAAGCGAAGTGATGGGCTGGGTCTTAGTAAACTAGATTTGTGTAATAATGCTCTCTTACTAAAATGGATGTGGAGGTATCGAAACGAATATGAAGCGCTCTGGAGAAAGACTATTGATGCAATTCATGGTTCTAAAACAAGGTGGGACACGGTTCCATGTAATAGAAGGATTCCGGGTACATGGAGTAGATTGGTGGCTGCTGTTTACAGGGTGAAGGTTCAAGATAAAGATGTTAACAATATGTTTCGTGGGATAGTGGGGAATGGAAGAAGAATTCAATTTTGGATTAACTCATGGGTCACCAAGTGCCACTAAGGAGTTTATTTCCAGACCTATTTCGCCTTGAAAAAGATAAATGGTGTCTTGTAGCTGATAGAGTTGGGCTAAATAATGATTCAGTTGTTGTGTCTTGGTCTTGGAACAGGTACCCCACATCGGATGATCATTGTCGTGAGTTGGTGGAGTGTCAAAGGTTGGTCGATGGCATACGGTTGTCTAATAAAGAAGATGGGTGAAAATGGAATGATGGGTCAAACGAGATCTTCTCAGTAGCTATGGTTATAAAATGGCTAAAGGGTGAGGAATTGGTAAGTAATGGGGACGTTTATAAATGGTGTAAATGGCTACCACATAAGTGTAACATATTTATGTTGAGGGCCTCTTTAGACCGAATTCCAACTAAGATGGCTCTTCGAAGGATGAACATTGATGTAGATGATTCCTTGTGTGCTTTTTGTGGTGTATATGAAGAGACAGCGGATCACCTTTTCTCGGCTTGTGCGATTGCTATTGGGGTTTGGCAAGGTATAGCGGTTTGGTGTGGTATTCAATTCCCTTTTCAGTTCTCGGTCAAAGATATGTTAATTATTAATAGCCAAATGATGGTCCCGAAGGAGAAAAAAAAGGCCTTATACGGCATTGCTATATTAACGTGCTGGCAGTTATGGAAAGCTAGGAACGAGTTAATTTTCTCGAGCAAAAGAAGAGGTGTGGTTGAGATAGTTTCAGATGTTAAATCTTTGGGGTATCTTTGGTATAGGAGTAGAGTAAAAGCGACTACAGTAGATTGGAATGGGTGGTGTAACTTTGATGTAATGTAGTTTGTTTTGTTTTTTGGCGTCCCCTATTTCTGTCTTGGAGATAGGACGCTTGGTTCTATTAAAGTGAGCTTTTCAGAAAAAAAAAAAAAAAAAAAGATAAAACGGTTAGGAAAACCATTGTTTAGGATTAACAAAGTTATTGCTATATGATTAATCCATTAATCTACTAGCAAAAGTCAACAAAATAATTCCATACCAACCAAAATAATTATTTAGATTAAGATGTATCATAAACCTGTTGGTCCCGTTTTATATGTTTTAGTCTTTTGTATTGGTTCGGTTATGTTTTTGGGGCCGATTGGTCATTTTATATGTATTGAGTCACAGTCCATTGTAAAGAAGCCCATTGGGCATTAGTGAATATAAATCATGCTTCTCATGCATGCCTCCCTATAAATAGGGAGCATGCCATGAAAGAAACAACCTTTTGCCAAAAACTTATTACACAATCTTTCCTTCTCTCGGTTCTCTCTTTCTCTCTTTCTACTCTCAACTGAACATAATCTCTAGATCCGAGACCTCTTGGTTGCTTAGTGTGATTTCCGCTAGCACTAAGTTAGGTTGATCTAAAGACGTTGTTAGATCCACCCGAATAGGGACCTACAAAACCAATAATCCACACTTTCAATAATTATGCATAAAAAGTTTAATAAACCAATAATTCACACACTTTCAATAACTATGCATAAAAAGGTTAATGAACCCTACATAGACTATTATCACGAAGCAAATATTTGAAGTCAAAATGTCGGTTAAACCTGATGGAAGGTAAGGACGTACTGATATAACAAGTTATAAATACACTAGTGATGGTTTTGACCCGCTTATTATTTAACGTCCTAAACCATTTTATATAACCATAAAAGAGATGAGTTTTTTACTTATTTAACACCGGATATCATTTTATATAATGTCATCAATCATGAAAAAGATGATTTTTCTTTTACTTATTTAACATCCTAAACCACTTTTTTATAAAGTTGGCTTCTTTTGAATTCATTTTAACTTTGATCATAATATTTACCGGGGATTGGATGGTAAGATCACCGAGGGTAGCCATGAGGGCGGCGAGTTCTGCTTCTTTTTCAGCAACCGATTGATGAAGACGGGCTTTCGTGTTTGCAGCCTCGTTGGCTTTTCTTCTGTACACTTCTAAACATTCTGTCCCAATTCTATTAACATTCTATCTTTATCCGCTTCTGTCTCACCTATGTCCATCCATATTTGCTAATTACACAAAATAGATAAAAAAACACATCAATAATGAACATTCAAATTGCTAAACAGTAAATTCTGTAATCAGAAATAAATGAAACTAAGTAAACTTAATAAATCAAGATCCTGCTTTTCATGGACTTAGATTTAAAATTATAAAACCATTCAAGAAACTAGCATACTCAATTCAAGATTCATCTTTTAAGTCTAAAATACCATGAACACCATCATACTTTAAGGGCGCGTTCGTTTCACAGAATGGAAAGAAATTGGAATTTACATAGGATTTGCAATTGGAATGAATTGGATTTGGAATCTAAACATTCCAATAGGAATTGGAATTTGAAGGAATTGAAATCCAATTCCATTCTTGGTGTGTTCGTTTGATAACGGCGGAAACATTTTAGTTTTTTTAGATTTTTTGTTTTTTAATTTATATTTTGTGTTATGCTTTTTTAATTGTTTTTATTGAATTTTTTTAGAGGTTTTCTATTAAGATCAAAAACCCTCAAAAAAATATTCAAAAATAATAATAAAAAAAATTCATAACTCAAAATATAAATCTAAAACAAAAAAAAGTAAAAAAACTAAATATTTTATTCGTTGTTCTCGTAAAAAAAAAAACCTCGAGAAAAGATTCCAACGAATTCACTTGAACTCCTCCACATTTCGGAAGGATTTAGAATCCCTTTATTTAAAGGAATTTGAATAAATTGAAATTCCAATTCCAATTCCAATTCCAATTCCTTGACAACCAAACACACCCAAAGAAAATTAAGATTCCAATTCCAACTAAACGAACAGGCTATGTCATGGGATTTTAATTTCAATTTCTTTGAATTCTCACGAATTCAGCGAAACGAATGTGCCCTAAGCTTTTATGATGGGTCCATTAAAAAGATTACAAGAATATAGCACAAATCTTCAAGAAAACATGTTATCAAGTAAAACTATATAAAATACAAAAAATTGAGCTGGAAAGTGAGCACTTGAAGTTCTTTATTTTGGTAAAGAGAACTCAGTGGCGGAGCCACATGTGATTAATCGGGTTCGGTTAAACCCGGTTAGTTTTTGGTTTCATATAATCTATAGGTACGAATGAGTGAACTAATTCTTTTCTAGCGAGCGAATCCACATCATTTTAAAAAAATATAGGAACTCATTGATTATGAAATATTTAGTTAAAAAGTTTTTTCAGTAACGAATAATATTTCTATAAAATATAAGATCGTTTAAAAAAGCTACAAAAATTAGTAACAAACTTTATAAATGGACCAATAGTAACTCATAGGGTAAGGATCCTAAGAGAACCATTGGCAAATTGAGAACTTTGAGAACCATTTTGGACCACTAAAAAAACCCTTTAAAAAAATATTAAAAAAATTATAAAACAAACAAAACCGAAAATTTTAAAAAACTAAAAAAACCAAAATTCTTATATTTCATTCCGGTTTCATTTTAAAAAAAAAACCGAAATTTTTTTTTCTTTTTAATTCGTATTATACCTATACACATATGTATACTTTCATTTAATCTTTAGTTACGTAATATACACATATGTACATTATCATTTACCTTAAATTATACATATGTGTATAGGAAAAAACATGTGTGTACATATTATACATATATGTATAATAAAAAAAAACCGATTTTTTTTTTAATTCGTATTATACCTATACACATATGTATACTTTCATTTAATCTCTAGTTATGTAATGTACACATATGTACATTATCATTTACCTTAAATTATACATATATGTATAGGAAAAAAAACATGTGTATACATATATGTACATATTATACATATATGTATATGTATAATTTAGCTAAACCGAGAATTTGTTTTTACGTTTTTTTAGAAACCGGGATGATAAATAAGAACTTTGGTTTTTTTACTTTTTTTATTTTTGTGTTTTTTTTTGTTTTATGATTTTTTTTATTTTTGGGTTTTTTTGTGGTCCAAAATGGTTCTCATAGTTCTCAATTCCCAAAAAGTTCTCACATGATCCTGATCTGTAACTCATATATGTTATATAGATGATAAAAAAACCCAAAATTATTAATAATATGAGTAAATAAACCCAACTTATTTAACATTATACGTAATACCAAAATAAAAATCAAATAGAAAATAGCCAAAAACAACACTGATCAATATCTTTTCTATCAACCAGGCCCAAACTATAGCCTCTTTCATTAGTTTGGGCCAAAAACAACGATAATGTCCATTTGTTATGATAGTGATATTGCCTTTTATTTATTTGGCCGAATGACCAACCTGACCCATCCAGGCGCGGAACCTTTGACGACGGAAAAAGATCGAGTACCGAATTATTCCGAACCCATTTTCTCTCTGGCTCCGCCACTTAGAGAACTAACATACCTAATTAAAGATTTCCACTTTAAATATTGAAATACCATGATACTTCAAGTTTTTATGATGGGATCATTAAAAAGGTTATAAAAACATAGCACAGGCAAAAAGTAGTTACAACTCGAAGATTTCCATTTTAGAGTCTTAAAAAGACCATGAAAGGCGTCATACTATAAATGGGTCCAATAAAAAGATCCAGTTATATGATTCAGATTTCATTTTTAAGCCTTGAAGACACCATGAAATTACTATTTTTATGATGGGCCCATTAAAAATGATCCCATGAACATAACACATAATTTCAAGAACACCAAAAAGTAGGTATATGTTAAAGAATTTAGCTGAAAAGTGTGAGCACCTGAAGTTGTTGAAGTAAAGCATTGCAAGTATTAGCAACCCTCAACATTGTTCTTTAATCTTTAATCTTCAATCTTCAAACACAAACAGCAAAAACAAAATGTGGCATTTTATGGTAAAAAATGGAAGCTATTAAAACCAAAAAATCAAGAAGTTTGTGGGTCACTTTCCATCCTTCTTACTTGTTTCTCTTTAAATTAGACCTCAAAACAACCACTATAGTACCTGCAGACAGATTGAAGCTTCCTCAGAAAGAAAGAAAAGAAAACCAACTAACCCTTTGTCTAATGTTTTTGGTTCAAATAAAATCCAAATATGATATTTGTTGACATGGAAAAGAGGATAAGAAGCAATAGAATTCGGACATTTATGAATATATATACAAGCAACCAATCTTGAGGAAAGAGAGGGAATGGATTATGCTAAACTGCACCATTTAATAATAAAGATTCTTCTATCAATTACTATTTTTTTTAAAAAAATTTTATTCAAGAGCCGCTAATCACTTTATAATAACTAACATAACATATTGTTTATATGATTAGCTTCAAAAACTATATTTTTGTGGGTAATATCTAGTAGCTAGAAGCTTTGAAGGAGACAAGATTAGTAATTTTTTCAATAGCCAGTTTGTTTGACAATTGACATATATGGGTTTAGACCCGAGAGACAAAATGATTTGGCTCAACACGATTAAACTCTTAACTGCCTAGATACCATTGACTCGTATGCCGAGTCTAGGTCTTCGTCTAAATTTGAGTGTCTTGAACGTGTCTATATATATATATATATGGATCAGGATCATGTGAGAACTTTTTGGAAATTGAGAACTATGAGAACCATTTTGGACCACAAAAACACCCAAAAATAAAAAAAAAATCATAAAACAAAAAAAACACAAAAATAAAAAAAGTAAAAACCAAAGTTTTTATTTATCATCCCGGTTTCTAAAAAAAAACGTAAAAAAAAAATTCTCGGTCTAGCTAAATTATACATATACATATATGTATAATATGTACACACATGTTTTTTTCCTATACACATATGTATAATTTAAGGTAAATGATAATGTACATATGTGTACATTACATAACTAGAGATTAAATGAAAGTATACATATGTGTATAGGTATAATACGAATTAAAAAGAAAAAAAATCGGTTTTTTTTATTATACATATATGTATAATATGTATACACATGTTTTTTCCTATACACATATGTATAATTTAAGGTAAATGATAATGTACATATGTGTATATTACGTAACTAGAAATTAAATGAAAGTATACATATGTGTATAGGTATAATACGAATTAAAAAGAAAAAAAAAATTCGATTTTTTTAATGAAACCGGAATGAAATATAAGAATTTTGGTTTTTTTTACTTTTTTAAAATTTTCGGTTTTGTTTGTTTTATAATTTTTTAATATTTTTTTAGAGGGTTTTTTAGTGGTCTAAAATGGTTCTCAAAGTTCTCAATTTGCCAATGTTTCTCTTAGGATTCTATATATATATATATATATATATATATATACACACACACACACACACACACACTAGATTTTATATTTGGATTTTAATTTTATATATTATAAGAAAGTTAATAATTAATATACTTGAGATTTGATGATGAAATGGTTTCACAAATAAATGAGATGTTATAATTCGGCTTAAAAGTTATCTGGGTTTGGTGATACCCATTATCCGTTTATTTTCTTTATTATAAAATTGTTTCTTAATTTTAAATAATATCTTTTTTTAAAATAAAATAGAATATTAATTTTTAGTATATCCCTATTTTAGATGATTGTCATATCAAATATTTGATGAGGTTAATTTTTAATATAATGAGATGTTATAACCCGTTTAAGAGCTATCTTGGTTTAGCGAGACCTTTACCCGTGAATTCGGGTCAAATGCCCGAGAAGCCTTCATTTACAAATAAAGCAATCTGATGGCTTGAGAGAATGGTTGTTTTACATTTTTCATTTTTTAATATTTATTTTTTGGATTTTAATTTTCTTTATTGTAAGAAAATTAATAATATACTTAGGGTTAGATGATGAAAGGGTTTCATAAATAACAACATGTTATAACCCGTTTATGTAAGACCCCGAATCCCGGGAATCCTACAGTTGGTATTCATACAAGAAACTTACAAGATACTTAAACTCAAACAATTCATTTCATTTCAAAAACCATTTCAGAGTATAAATCAGCGGAAAATCAAAATTATTTAAAACAAGTTCCCAAAACCTGGGAATTATGCCCAAAATCAAATTTCAATGTATTTAGTAAAAATTTAAAAGAACAATGTTCATTAATAAAACTTCTGACTAAACATGCCCTTCACCGTCCAAGTATCCTCGTGCACGTCCAAGCGGTAAGGCATCCTCCTTCTAACCTGAAACTCACACTAACATGCACACAAAGTCAGCTTGAGCTGAGTGAGTTCAAGTTTTAATAATTGACATCTATAATAATAATCATCATTCCAAGAATTTTAAAATAAAACGGGATACAAACAGTTAGGCTATCACCAACAATAAGTAGTCATACTTATATGTATACATCTATATAATTATATCCCTATAATTATCATCCAAGTAATAACATCAGGGTCGAGCACACGTACAACCCAAACACGTAACACCTCATCCAACGTATGCAAACACAAAGTAGGCATACATAAACATCCTTAGTCGATAACGACTAATAAACATCGCCAATTATTGGTCATACAATAATACATGTATAAACATACATACAACATACAATAATATTATCCCAATGCCTACCCTACATAAGTAAGCCTATGCAAAATAATTTAAACGGTTCATCAAGCAAAATCACTTAGGTGTGCATGCTAGCCCAAAAAATTAAAAAGAGTAAAAAGGGGCATCATGAACTCACCTGACACAAGGCATGAATTCACCGCGAGCTAGAGAACCCCTAAGTATCCCCACAACTCAAAAGCCTGTCGGTTTATACAAACATTACTAACGACACCGAAAGGACTCGTGTATCCTACGGCGTTCTAGCATGGTTCGAGTTACCTAAAGCCTAGACCTCATCAAACTCATTCATAACAGCCCTCGGGTCCTTAAGTTTACCAACACGACCCTTAGATACTCCCGGGAATAAAGAATTCCCAAATTACCCTCCGGAAGCACTAGGTGATACTAACACGCGTGTTTAAGAGTCGTTTAGGCAATTAACATCCAACTCAGCCCTGTGTGGACCCAATATGATAAGTTCACAACCAACAAGTCCACATGACGCTACACGAGTCAAATGGGTCGGTAACTCGTAAGCACAACGCACCAACTATTCAATAAACGCGAATGCGCGTTATACCGACCCGTTTGAGTAACTGACAACCAATTCAGCCCCAATACTTATAAAAATCATTTTCCAACAGCCCGTACATTAAACCGAAGCTATCCGAACTGAATTGGTCATCACTTACTTTATCCCTCGCGTTAAACGCAACAAATCACTATTCTAGATAATTGAAAACTAGTTTTCAATCTACCACTAGTTGACAAATCAAACTAACACCAATGGACATGATTTTAAAGTATGTTATAGTAGACATACCTAGGAAGATTTTGGCGCAAAAACCTTAACCAAAACAGCCCCGAAAATGTTAAAATTGATAGCCACCCGGTAAGCCTACAACACGCGATTTAACGGTCAATAAACGAGTTATTATGACCAATTAAGGTGTAAAAGACTTGGGGGAACATAGAACTAACCTTCAATTGAAGTTTTAGACTGAAATTGGCTGCACAAAAAGAAAAAGAGGCGTGTGGCTGCTGTTCCTTTGTCCGATCGCAGGTGAAGAGGGAAAGGGGTTAGGGTTTTTGCATTATAACATAAAATGTTACACCCTAGCCCTTCAAGTTTAAAGAATATGGCACCTTGAATGAAAAGTTAATTATTTTAACGTACCGGGACGACGAGAAGGTTTCCGAGAAATGCCAGATAAACCCCGAGAGATGTACATACTTTACAAGCTTTAAATCATTAAACCGAAAGTGTCGGGCGTTACAATTTAAAAGCTATCTGGATTTGGTAACCCATGACCCACTTATGTTTTTTTACTATAAAATTGTTTATTAATTATAGATAATATCTTTTTTTTAAAATTGGATATTAAATTTTAGTATATCCCTATTTTATAGGATTTTTATATTAAATAATTGGCAAGATTAATATTTAATTTAATGAGATGTTATAATACGTTTAAGAGCCATCTGGTTTTTGTAAGACCCATACCTATGAATTTGGGTTAAATCAATGAGAGGCCTCCATTAAAAATCAAGCAATTTGGTGGCTTCCATAAAAGGGGGGAGCGACCACATCACGACACGTAGGATTTTAGCGTTTTCGTTTATTTTATATATATATATATATATGTATGTATGTATATGGATATGCAAAGTATAAAATGAAAACCCACTTGAGTTGTGAAAACCCTATATGACATCGTTTTTTTTGTTGTTACATGTAATATATGTTGTTACATTTAATACAAAACATCGAAAACATAAAAAAAATGTTTTGCTATTTTTTTACATTTTTTTACTAATTTTTATTTATGTTTTCATGAGAGAAAAAGTGTAAATTAACTTTAACATTTTTTATTAACTTTAATTGTGGACCACAAGATTTAATCTTTAATTAAAAACATGTGGTTGAGAATGGGTTTCTAGAGTTTTTATATGTTGTTACATTTAATACAAAACATCGAAAACATAAAAAAAAAATTTTGCTATTTTTTTACATTTTTTTACTAATTTTTATTTATGTTTTCATGAGAGAGAAAGTGTAAATTAACTTTAACATTTTTTATTAACTTTAATTGTGGATCACAAGATTTAATCTTTAATTAAAAACATGTGGTTGAGAATGAGTTTCTAGAGTTTTCACAACTCAAGTGAGTTTTTACTCTAACCTAACCCTATATATATATATTGTAGATTCCAAATGAGAACCACTTTTAGTTTTAAGAACTCGAAAAAACTCAACGAAACAATTTTTTTTTACACATACGTATTATATTTAGGTTACATATACGTAAAAAATTACAGAATTTTTTACGCACCGAGTCGACTTATTACATATATGTAACGGATGTTTAAATTTGTGTAATCACTGTACATCTTTATTCTCTTTCGTATTATTTAATCACATTTAATCTCAACCACATAATCTAATCTATTTAATTAACTGCATGGTCAAGAATTAAGTTCTTAAACTCAACAAGGTTCTCAAAATATCCCTTCCATATATATATATATATATATATATATATATAGAGAGAGAGAGAGAGAGAGAGAGAGGATCAGGATCATGTGAGAACTTTTTGAGCGGATGTTCAAATCAGTCCAAATTCAAAAGTTCGTTTATCGAGATTTAGTTTCCATGTAAAACGAATGTTCGCTAGGGTAGTCGTGACAACACCGTATGATACCTCTATTTATCATTGTTTACTAGAAATGTTTGATATTTCACTCAATTATCATGGGCGAGCAACATTCGGCACCATCGGAAACAAAACTTACTAGGTACTCTGTTAAGATTATTCCTCGACTTTCGGGTTTCGGTAACCAAGCCAATGTAAAAAAAAAACCCCCTATTCGTGACGTATTATTACACTGTGAGGTAATAGTAAATAATTTTTCTCTCATAACCTATGCCTACATTACTTTTATTTGTGCTCCTTGTTAAGACACAAGTCAATTGTTGACTTCACTACCTCACTCCATCCAATGTTTATCAAAGGTTTCTAGTAATCTTATTATTAATGGGTTAACCATACTTCTATATGGTCAACACGCTGTATTACTCAATAGAACAAAAATTTTCCTCATTCCTTTTGTAATTGGAGTCATAACCTTTGGAGCAAAACTCTTTGCTTACGTTACATAGTAATTTGCAATGATTGAAACTATTCACGCCCCCGCGCAAACATTTCAAATGTCTGCAACATGACCTTTTATACTGCTTAATGATTCAAACCTACTTTACATGTGTTCGAATTTACACAACGTTAAACCATATTAATACATTCTTGTTGCTTTCCTTGGCCTACACTTTATATTTTTGTCAATCCTCTCAACTTTATCCTGACAACTGTCATTTGCATCATACTCATACTCCTTGTGTTAATCTTCATTACTCCAACGATCTATAATCATCGAATTAAAAAGTGCACGTCGCTTATACAACCCTACAATTTAAAGTCATAGACCAATTGTTTTGTAATGGTTGAACCCACCCTATATCGTTCTAAGGATTGCTTCATATCCCTTCCCTAGTTCAGACTAGAAATGATTGCGCCTTATGATGCATATCAAGCACGCAAAGATCAATTTCTTATGTGTTACCCTATGATGATCATGGAGTATTAGTAGTTCTCAAAATCTAACCTTATTTAGTTTTAAGTTGATCCTCATGTGGAAGTCGAAATTTTCAATCACCTAGACAACTTTCTAGACATGCTAAAAGTTACCAATTAGAACGAATTAAGGAACTCTCTAAACGAAATCTCATCACTCGAATGTGTGATCTTATGCTAAAAAATTCATATTCCGAAACTCAGATCATTTAAACAATAAAGTCCACAAATTTTAAATAAAGTACACATGGTTTCACAAATTAAAAAGGTGTTAATCATTCCTTGAACACTCAGATCGGTCACCGACAACAAATTATTTTATTAACATGACGATGGGGCTCTTCATCTATGACTATAAACTTCGTTGAGGTGTCTTTCTATAAATGAAATTTAATACTAATCAAACTCTTACATATCAAGCTCATCAATTCTGACATTTGAGTAAAAATATATCTAAAAATTCGTACTACTTGTTCTTACATGGTTGTAAGACACCATTTAGTTATACTCACCCGCACAACTTATTTCTCTTGTTTAAGACTTGAATTGAAATCCTCTAAGGATTGGCATTCACGCCACACTTAAATCTGATAACATTCTTTTATAAAGATCCATATCCTACCTGCTTTTCAGCCTACTTTATCGGGATTATCATTTTACAAAAATATGTTGATTTTAAACACATGAAAAAAAAACACTAAAAGTTGTTACATATCATACAAAAAGTTGCACAAAACCTTTGGGTAAAAATATATTAGCTTTTCGTAACAATTTTGATATCTAAACGTCGCTGATATTAGATAATATTAGCAAAATATAAAATTTCAAAATGTAATTTTCAGAATTATAAATTACATAGTTATTTTGAAAACAGTTGTGTACTATTTGAATAGTCCTATAAATGGATAAATTACTAAATTATTTGAATATCCTTTTGACACCTAGTTCCTCCACAAACCTACTAATCCTTGTTCTACCATTACGATCATGTGAGTAAAAAAAAAGTATCCCATGACAATTATTTGGTTATTTGCAACTTTTTATAAACCTTGGAGTACGCCAAGCTCTCGTATAACGGTCCCTGAAACGATTGAACTTCACTTCGCCAAATTCTAATGATCATTTAAATCCCATCTTGACCTTATAGTTATCTCATCGTTGACACACTTTCTACTCGATGGTGGTTAAGAAAATATAAATTTACCTTCTAAACCAACATCCTATGTTACTATTGCAACTCAATTCCAACACAACAGCATATTCCCAACCACCGATTCCCAATTAGTTGGGTCTAGAATAATCGACATTTGTAACAACGAACCAAATCCAATAAACAAACTTTGGCACTAGAGGGTTGAAATGATTGTTAGCACCAATAATCTCAGAACGACATAAGACTTCCTAAACCAAGATATGACTTATAAATCATGATAATTTCATCCTAGAGTCTTGTCATCCATTTTAATCATTATAAGCCCGGTTCCCACCATTGTTCATAAAGCGCTTCCTTTAAGACTAAAAAAAAAAGAACTTCGAAGTCTACAACCATACTCAGTCACTTCCCATGCGAATTCTTATGTTTTGTGTTTATAAAGCAAATAGAGAGATTATTCCTTTATGCAAACATGAATTTTACGCACCTATATCTCTATGTTGCTTGCACAAATCTTAATCGCTGGAAGTAGATGTTGCTTCTCGTGGCATGACTATTAACCTCTATGTTAAGGATACAAACGACAAATGTTATCCTTCTCTATAAATCACATCAAAGTAGGGTTAATAGGTTACCCTTTTCATTGCAAAGTTAGCATTTTGGAGCTAACAAATTCATATACTTCTGGTGATAAACTATATGATTCACCTCCCTAATTTTGTGTTCGCAATGAGCCTCTCAACTAATTTTGTTGATAATTTGAATTTACCTTCTACATAATTTTAAAAGAAATACACTCCATGGGAATGCTTGATCTCTATAAAATTATCACTAGGTGGACGTATTACTTCTAATAAGGTCCCTAACCATAATTATGTCATGGTTTTCTTTGACATTGATAATTAACACGCCGATGTACAAAAACACTAAAATCCTTTATGACGTGATATATTTCCTATATGCCTAAAACTTCTTAATAAATCCTTGTCATTGTGCCTTCACTCTATCGACCCTAAATTTCTCTATCAAGCACTAAATTTAGTCGTGACCATTAATTCGTGGATACGTGGCATATTACATACAAATTTAGAGTATTCCTTTATACCGACAAGATACACTATGTAGGTCCTCTAGATGGATCTCAAAACTTGACTCGGATCAATCCGTGTTATTGGTTAGAGGAAATCACCAACGAAACTCGGATCTCGGATCTTAGTTTGTTTGGTTTATTTGCTTGAAAGAAAGAAGAAGAAGATAGAGAGAGAAAACTTTATTTCCAAAATGTGTTTCTCTTGAGTTGTGGAGAAATGGGTTAAGTGGCCTTTATATAGGGTCCCCATTTCTCCAAAGTTTACATAATAAACCTACAAAATAAACGTACCGAGTACGTAATACACCGACTAAAAGCAAACTATAACGACATATACAATCCTAAAAACAATATATAATATTGGCCCTACAATCTCCCTCTAGGATTGAGTATGTCGAGGAACCTTCGTCAAGTTTTTTGCTTCGTCTTTATTTCTTAAACTTATTACTTGTCTTGATCCAGTAGCTTGAACGAGATTGGATCTTGGACAAATCTTTGTTTTCCGGTCTTGTAGACTTGAATTTCCATCTTATATTTGGGAAGGATCAGCAATTGCAAATTTTAGAAACATTAGATGCGGGAGGCTCGACATCTAATTTTCTTTTGTTGACTTTCTTGAGCCGACTGGTTTCTTTCCTTGTCTTTGAATGCAGTCAGTTCATTTTTAGCTTCAACTTAGAAACATTAGATGCGGGAGGCTCGACATCTAATTTTCTTTTGTTGACTTTCTTGAGCCGACTGGTTTCTTTCCTTGTCTTTGAATGCAGTCAGTTCATTTTTAGCTTCAACCACCAGCTTTCACGTTCTCATTTTCTTTTTGCTTCAGCGTCTGTAACTCCAAGCAGATTTGATCTTGATAACCTGTCCATGTATAGCTACACAAAACTTAAAACGATAAGATTCGTTCACAGACCCTCTCGAGGGTCAAGAAGAAATCGTTCATAGGCCCTCCCAATTTCAGTCCCTCAACTTGTAAATGATTTGTTTAAGTCCCAGATTTCCAACGAACTTTGCATGAACGACCTTGACAACAAAACACATGACTTTGAATGAAACAAAGTTTAACAAAATATGTACGAACATAATAAAAATTTAAAATCTTTTTGGCATTTTCATATATTTTAAAAATAATGAAAATATATACATAACATTTTGAAGTTGAAACTAAAATAAAACAAAATCAAAATAAACAATAAAATATAGGAGTAAAGATGAAACTAATATTATATATCAATAATATTTACAAAATTTTCTAAATGATTTTAATATTTTTGTGAAAAGATCACAACATGGAATCATATTAATTTGTAAAGCCCTAGATCGCGTTTCCATTTTGATATTATTATGTCACAATTTCATCACCGACTGTAGATATTGTCCGTTTGTTTAACTTGACAAGTGTTTTGATGCCAAAGTGATACGTTTAAAGTACAATTAGGCACGGTGCTTATGTGGTCCCCACTTAATCAGACATGTTACTTATTCCATCATATCTCGGGCTTACTTTGTGTTAACATATCACCTCAATTTGACTTAAACCTTTCTTATTTGATCACAGTATACTTATTAACATACTTGACACTTTATTCTTTATTTTTGCACACTTGACTCGATCTAGAAAGATTCAAATAAAGCAGAAGATTCAGGGCCTTAACAATCAGATATTGTATGACTACAAACAGAGAAAGTTTAAGGCTTGAATCAAAATAAATGAAGAAATAAAGCAGAATTAAAATCCCTAAGATTGACTTTTTTCGACTCTTTTTCTTTTTCTTTTCTGACTTTTTGTTTTTCTTTTCTTTGTTTTCTTGACACTTTACTTGACTAAATAGAAATTAAAAATTGACACTTATTTCATAAGACAACTGTGATCAGGTAAAGAGAGGCTTGGGTATGACATGTATAATTACATTTCTGCCTTCATGAATATGACTTCACGGAATCATGCAATCGCTTCATAATCGTATATCCACTAGTACCGGCAGGAATTTAGATTTATATCACCCGACACTTACTTGTTTGTCAAGCCTATCTACACATCTGTGAGTGATTTTGTAGACTTTTGATATACTCTTTTCATGCGCTAGGATCATTGTATATCAATGTACTATCATTTTCCAATGGTCGGATCAATTTCTCAAAATTTGAAAATTTTAATTATCCGACTCCCTCTAAGCAGAAGCTCCCTCTGAACAGGACAATTTCTTTTAGATTTTCTTAAAAGTAATATAAAATCTTTTTGGTAAATCAAATGATTTGTTTTTGCTTTTCTTAAGATGAATTGAAAATATTTTTGGTGAGTTAAACTTAACTCACTTTCTCCCTCTAAAATTGTGATATATTTGAAAAATATTTACAATTTTATATACAAAAAGATAGATAGGTTGTTTTAATCAAGATTGATCATGCCGAACGATTCGACCATAAATTCAAAACGAGCATGATCGATGGTTTAAGTGAAAAGGTCAGCAAAGTTGTTGTCAGATGGACTATCTTAAGCATGCATTATCACATTGTATAACAAAGTTGAAGAGATTCAAACCGAGACCCAACAGCTGATGCTGGATCCATCACTTGAGAGATGCAGTTGGACGAGGTTAGTTTGAGAAACGCTCGAAAAGTTGTTGTTGAACCATTTAAACAAGGCTTCCCTTCCTTGAACTTTGTCCTCCCATGTCGCTTATGAAAGACTCGAATCCGCCATCGAATGGTTTAGCATCAAATAGCAAGGGTTCGTCTCCCATCATATTCCGGGTGCAATCACTATCTAAGTACCTAATACTATTGATAGTCCTCCTTGATTGACCCTGCATGCACTAAGCGTTCAAATAGACATGGGTTCCCGGTATATTTTTATCCTGGGAAGGTTGACCGTAAACTGACCAAACTTGATTTTATTTCCTGAAAACCATTTATTTCTTGGTGGAGCCTCACTTGATAAAGAACAGTCCTTAGGAATTCAAGCAAAAACTTGTTCCTTGGTTTTGTCAGTTTTGGACTTTTCTTTTCTTGATTTTGAAACTATTTTTGGTGAATCCTCAGACTTTACAGTCTTAGGATCCTTTTTGATTTTATCCTTCTTGGTTTTCCAAAAAGATTTCTTTTTGTGTTTTACTTTATTTACTTTGGATCTCACATCCGTCTAACTGAGTTCACTATCAGCTTGATCAGTCCTTGAATCAGGGCTACTAAAAGCTCCTTTTGGGGACTGACTAAGCTGCCTATCAAGCTGTTGCTTGAACCAGTGTTTGCAATGTCTTGCAAGGTGAGAAGAGTGACCACACACAAAACAACACTTTCTCCTAGGAGTGCCATAGAACTCATCTGAACTATAATGTGGTTGGTGCGATGGGAAAGGAGATCCTTGGAAAGGAACATGATTATAAAACACATTTGTGTAATATGGATCAACAAAATTTTGTTGATAATGACCATAGTAGTTGTTGTCACAGAAGTTGAATAGCTGAGGATTTCTAAATTTGATTGGTTGTGTGAGAAAATGATCGTCTATTTGGTGGAATATATTTACACGAAGTACTTTCTTTTTCATTTTCAAAAACTTTACTTTCATTTGAATTATCCTCAGTCTCATAACTTGATATGTTCACCTCAACAGGCCTACTTTCATTGACACATTTTTCAACAAAAGTTTCTCCACAAACGGTTTCATAATCACAACTCGTGTCCATTTCCACCGACCCACTTTCTTCTACACAACCAGCTTCAAAAGATACATTGATGTTAGATTTATCAGATGATGGGATTGGAGCAACAGTTTGAGAAACTGGAGGGACAAATTTCACAGGTTTTGGTATTCTACCAACCCCATATGACATTTCTTCCTCGGGAGCAGTATTATAGCTAAAGTGGGGTAAGCAGGTAATTATCATTTAAAGGTGGAGGTACAGCAGTATAATCATAACCTAGCCCCGCTTTCAGCTTAGTACTTCTCTGGGCTCCAATGATATCATCCAACTTCTCAGATGATGTTTCAAATCTTTCGACTATCTTTTCGTGTTTCTTTTTCTCAGAAGCATCAAGTTTCAATTTTTCAATTTCATCTTTTAATTCATTCACTATGTTTTTATAATATATAACATCATGCTCCTTTTGAAAAATTTTAAGTTTAAGATTTGGCACACCATTACGATGAGTATCAATCTTCTCAACGTAAATCTTGTCAGCCTTTACATATTCAGCATTTAGTTGTCAAAGTTTTGCATTTTCTTTCAAAACTTCGTTTTCATGATATCTATAATATGTAACCTTATCAATGCAAGCCTGCGTGCATAAGTTGTGGTTTACCTCATCGCAAGGTGATGTGTCGAGAATGATAGGACATGCATGACTGCTTTCACCTGTAGCACTTGTCCCAACTTTATTACTTGTCCCAACTTTATTTTCTTTGGACTGATTGTTCATTTGGAGCTTATCTTCCATTATTTCAAGACTTGATGGTAGAAGCCAACTCTGAGAGTGTCATGGTATACAGGTCTGTGGTTCTTTTAATGGTAACCACATTGATGTTCCATGTGTAAGGTAGTGAATTCAACAACTTCATGTTGATCTCAAACAAACCATAGATGATACCGGCACTACTTATTTTGGTGACGAGTGACTCTAATCTGTTGATAAGAGAGGCAACCGATTCTCCTTTAATATGTGTAAACATGTCGAATTCTCCTTTTAACATTTTCTTTCGGCTTTCTCCCATATCCAGATTTCCTTCAAGCTCAGGTTCGTAAGACATTTTTTTTAACTCGGTTAGATTTTTTTTTAAAAGAAAAAAATTTAAGCTTTTTTTTTTTTGCTACAGTACCGAGTTGCTACAGTGTTTCGCATGAGTCGCTACAGTGTTTCGCATGAGTTGCTACAGTACCCGATGCGAAGCGAAACGATTGCTACAGTACCCCCCGTGCGAAGCGAAATGATTTGTTACAGTACCCGTGCGAAGCGATTGCTACAGTACCTCGGCGATGCGATTGCTATAGTACCCATGCGAAGCGAAACGATTGCTACAGTACCCCCCGTGCGAAGCGAAACGATTTGCTACGGTACCCGTGCGAAGCGATTGCTACAGTACCTCGGCGATACCATTGCTATAGTACCCCCCCCCCCCCCACCGATTGCTACAGTACCTCGGAAGCGACTGCTACAGTACCCGATGCGAATTTTTTTTTTTTTTTTTTTTTGAGAATATAACACCCAAACTTCCAAAAAGTCAAAAAGACTTTAGTCTAAATATCAATAATTCGGCCTAGATCTGAGTTTTTAAGCCGAATCTGAGCTCGGACACTAAAACTTAAAACACTAAAAACATAGAGTTGGTGATTATCGTGTATTTCCAAGGTGTAAGGGACTCCAAAAGAGGTGAGTAACACGAAATCAACCTCAAATCCAACAAAAACTAAGATCAAAACCCAAAAAGTTTGACCCGAAAACCATAAAAAGTCGAGCCGAAAGCTCTGATACCACTTGTAGATCCTCTAGATGGATCTCAAGACTTTACTCGGATCAATCCGTGTTATTGGTTAGCGGAAATCACCAACGACACTCGAATCTCGGATCTTAGTTTGTTTGGTTTATTTGCTTGAAAGAAAGAAGAAGAAGATAGAGAGAGAAAACTTTATTTCCAAAATGTGTTTCTCTTGAGTTGTGAAAGAGTTGTGGAGAAATGGGTTAAGTGGCTTTTATATAGGGTCCCCATTTCTCCAAAATTTACATAATAAACCTACAAAATAAACATACCGAGTAGGTAATACACCGATTAAAAGCAAACTAGAACAACATATATAATCCAAAAAACAATATATAATATTGGCCCTACACACTAAGATTGTGGAAAAATCCATATGGAATCTTCATTAGTTCCTAATGACTGAGTTCACTCTCTACATAACTTACCAAAGATGGATAAATCTCATGTACATGCCGCTTGGCTAATAATATATTCTATTGAAAGTTGTCGGTTTCGTTGGTTGTGGTTCCCACTCTCGTTCAGATCGTCCAAATTATTGAGAGTAACTATTGATCGCAATAATTGAATTTAATTCAAACTATTTTTCCCAAAAATGCATGTATTGTATATCCGTACGCAAATTCGTTCGTGTGTGCATCGCAAAACCAAACAATATGCTACCAATGTCCTTTTAAATTTATCATTCTGTATGAGATAGAGGCTCGAAAGTGGTGGCACACTTTTTCAGTCGATGACTTAGTTTTCCACTATTGGCGCCCAACCATTCCAAATTCTGGCAGTATTGTCTACTAACTTCTTAGTCAAGATAATAGTTTAAATAATTTATTCTTTGTGCGAGACCACCATTGGATGTATTCATAAAGACTTCGGAACACCATGGGACTTTGTGTCAAACAATTAAACATCCAGTTTGGTGATTCATTTTTTTGGTAGGCATATAAATCTACCCATCAACTTCGAACAGCGCATTCCTCGAAAGGTCGTCCTTAATACCCGTTGAGGACTTAGCCCGTAAACTGAATTTTAGGACGAAATTCTAATAGCATGGGGAGAATGTGACACTCCGTAATTAAGCCGCTTTACATACAAATACTAAGCATGATTTCTTTACGTTAATTCCCTCTAGATTAAATTTTAATAAATTTAATCATAAGATCTAGCATAAGCCCCCATATGCACGATGCATTGCATTTATATAATTTGTTTCTATTTTAATTACTTGAACTTTTGGATATATCTGACGGGTTGATACGAGCGTTGGTGATATTGTTTAGATAAACCAAATATATATTTAATATATATTTGAACGAACCCGGATGCTTGAATTCTATGTTATTCGACTATATTTTATAATTATCATTATAAAATATTTGAACATCGAACATTAAGAACTCTTAGGGTGTTTATTATTTATTTTGTGAAATATTGTCGAATAAAAGCGTATAAATACTTAAACATATATTAGGCTAAAATGCATATACAGCATATATATATATATATATATATATATATATATATATATATATGTTTGGAGACATTTACGTTGCATTCTTGAGTCTTTTATTTAAAGGGTTGGAAAAGAAAAGATAAGAAAATTTTTCTTGTTTTATTCTTGAGTTTTTTTATTAAAAGAAAAGAAAAAGAATGAAAAGAAAAGTTAGGCCTTTTTTTCTTTAAAACTTTCCTGCCAAATATGGCCGGATTATGAAGGAAAGGTTTATATATTACTAATTTACCTATCTTTTCCTTCCTATCTAACTCAAGAATGAGGGCATAATTGTAAAGTTACAATTTTTTTCCTATCTTTTCCTTTATATCTAACTCAAGAATATAATTAACACTTTCTTTTCTTTTTTTTTTAACTCGAGAATGTCTTTTAAATATATAATTCTTTTCCTTTCTTCCCTTATCCAATCTTATCATTTCTTTTCTTTGTATTTTAAATCCGAGAATACATTGTTAGGATAGGTTTAATACCAAATCAGGATAGATTATGAATATATGTTAACATTTAAAAACAATAATAAATGAATTTAATCATCAATCACTACCAGAAAAAAGGACTTCAATGACACGCATGTCATTGATGGGTACAGATGACACGCAAATGTGTGTCAAGGAAGCCCATGCCATAAACGAAATATGACATGCACCTGCGTGTCATATTATATGACACGCTTTAATGACATTCATTTGTGACACGCGTTTATGACATACAGGTATGACACGCTTTCGTTGCTCACATTTATGACACAGTTTATGACAAGCATTATGCATATCATCGTATACTTTTTTTTAAAAAAAAATATTATATAATATATATTGCATGATTACTAATTTTCACATTAATTTACACAAATATAGCATCAAAATTATATATATATTAGACAACGTAAGTAAAAAAAATACATAAAAAAATATTATATAATATATATGCCAAACCTTATCTTTTAAAAACTAAGAAAATATGTTAGTTAGCAGACACGAAATATAACAGCAAAATCATATTATTATGATGATGATCAGATCGTAGTTGAAAATCCGCAGCAAACGTGATTTGATCTTCTAGTGGTCAAAATGTACAGATTTCAATGCATCATGTACACACCAGTTTTAACAGAACTATCACTTCACCCATATTTTTCAACTTTATACATCATCAAATCTTTTACATGGACTGGTGGTATGGGTGAGTCAAAGATACTTGATTTTTTGCCAAATATCTAAAATACCCTCAACAATAATACCTACTAAACCCATATAATCAATTTACAATCTTCAAAGGGTAAAATGTTACAACTTTAAACTGTGACAAAGGGACACCAATATATGGAAGGTTACATGTCTTCATCATCACCATCTACCTTCATGTGATTTAAGCCTCCAACTAACTAACTGCTTTGTTTTCATTAATAGAAAAACCAACCTCCATTTGACTTTCGAATAAATAAATGTGTACGATAGCAACGTATAAGCGATGTTTTCAATTTTATTCATTTCAATAACTGTCAATCCAAAGGTAAAATGTATACACAATACAACACCATATAGCAAATCATAAACAAATCATATATTTCTACAAGCAAGCATAAACACTCATAGTACAACACTAATACCCAACTATCCCTACTTAACTATAAGAACATTTACATTTTACACGCTCAACATCTAATATTTGTTATTATTAAGCATAATTAGCAAGCAAACCCTAACAAAGATCAGCAATTAACATTAATAGTAGACCTAAGTAATTAACAATTCAGTAATTATAAATCAAAGGTACACATCTTCAATTATAGTTTAAAATTAGTATAACTAATTAAGCAATTAACAATTCACACATCATTAAGTAAAGTAATTATTTAACAAATTAACATTAGGATTTTAAACTACCAGATTTCAAACAACACTAAACCCTAACCTAACAGTAAAGTAATTATATCAGAATGTTTGCTTCGATTTCAACCTAACAAAAGTAAAATTGAGGACCAATGGAGAACCTACCTGCAGACGGCGGTGGTTGTGGCGGTCGCGGTGGTTGTACAATCGCGGTGGTTGTGGTAGCTACTGAGTTTAGGGATGTCGCCGAGATTTTTCGGGCATCCATTGTGGAGAGAGACCGGCCAGGGACTATTACGATATCTAAGAATTTAGAGATGAAGGGGGAAGTTAATGATATCCGAGAATTTGAGAGAAGGGAAGTTAGAGGCGGGGTGTATTTTAATTTTGGGATTTCAATATGACACTCAAATATGACACGCATTGGTTAATTTTTAGAATTATGACACTGATTTAATGACATGCGAAAATAAATGTCATAAATTCTCTAGTTTTTAAAAAATATGACGTTTTTATGATGACACACACAATTGTCTGTCATAAATCGACACATGTCATTGTAAGCATGTCATTAAAGGCCTTTTTTCTAGTAGTGCATTAAATTCCCAATCGATGTCTACGAAACTACACCCCCACCCAAATAGATTATGTTTGTTTGAGATAAACATGCAACACACATCATATAAATGTTTCTTTAGCCATGCAAAAGTTGGCATGCAAATCAAGTGTTAGTTCCACATCCTTGTTAAATTAATTTAAAATGTTATGAATTATTGTAAAAGAAAGGGATGTGATCCTTCTACACCACCCCCATATGTTTATACGGCTCGTATAGGCCTACACGGTCGTATATGCTACGCATTACCGACAGGGGGACAAACAAAAACAGCTTTTTTCAACCTATACGACCGTATAGGTATTAAATGGCTTGTATAGGGCTATCTGACACACCAGAACACCTATACGGCCGTATAGGGCTATACGACCGTATAGAAAAACAGCTTTTTTCAACCTATACGACCGTATAGACCTATACGAGCCGTATAGGGCTATCTAACACACCATAACACCTATACGGTCGTATAGGGCTATATGACCGTATAGAAAACTTTTGCAGAAAAAGTCAGCCTGCCTTTGACCACTGTTAACCACTGCCGTATAGGATTTTGGCCAAAAGATACTGATAAACATCTAGTTCACATACATAATAATAAAAGTGCACCCCAAAATACATCATGCTCCAAACACATGGTCTACATGCATAAAATTAAAGAGTTCACCCCAAAATACATCAAGGTTTTAACAAGTGGTTCACATACATAAAGTTTATAATAGTGCATATACTGAAAATAAAATAAGAACTACTGTGGTGGTGGCCCCTGTGCCTGTGGCTTCGGTGCCGGTGGTGAACCAGGTATATCCGGCACCATGGGAACTGGAATGCACTCCTCCGTCGCCTTGTGAATCATCCAATCCATCATCCACGTGACCCTAGCTTCTATCCGTCGAGTCCTATTCGGCCGTATAACCCTATACGCCCTATAGGTCTATACTGGCATATTAACGTATTAATATTTAAAATTTTCAAAAAAATTGTCTATACGACCGTATAGCTCTATACGTCCCGTATAGGTCTATACGACTGTATAGGGCTATACGAGGCACTACAAACAATGAACGACAATCTCTGACACAATCTGACATTATTCAGGTGCTATACGACCGTATAGTCCAATACGAGCCGTATAGGAAAAAATGTGGTGTATTAAGATCCAAGGTGGTGTGGGAGGATCGGCTGCCAAAAGAAAATATTCAACACCTACTGATGACCGTTGTTTGAGTCATGCAAAAACCTAATTAACCTAAGTAGCTATGGTAAGTCAGGTATCGTATCCACCAGGAGTATGTGGTCAGTGTGAAGTGAAATCAATTCCTAAACTTATGAAGTAATTCAATTAAAGTGTTGATCACACTAGTAAACGGTTTATATGTTATAACAAGCAACCAAGTAATCACGTATTCAATCAATTAACAAAGACAAATCACACCCGGGAATCCAAGTAATTAACCTAACAGTAAACTCATGCAACTTAACAGATTAACAATCGCTGATCAATACCGATAGACTAACTAGATAAACCTTAGGCATCAACGCTTACTAATACACGGCATTGGTTATCAAACAGTCCCTGCCAGTGTGACTCAACTAAGGGAAAGCGTATGCTTCATCCCATTCAACTAGTCAAAACAATCCTATAAGCAATTATCATAGCAACTGGCACAATAATCGTTCTGATCGAAATAAACCTAAACTGACTGAGTGCACAATAATACTAGACATCAATACTCATAGATTAATCAAAGATCATTACAATCAATTCGTTCTAACTACATGAGAAAAACTGAAAGATACAATACTCTACATCCCGGGTATGACTCGAAGAAACAACTCGCGCATCGGCATCTCTCGGGCCTCGGTTATGATCTGGTAGGCCATGTAGGACACTTAGAGATGATTGGGGATGATCGGGACTTTCTCTTCTGCTCTGGAAATCGCCTGGCAGGTGAAGAATTACGTCTCGGGTCGTCAAAACGTAATATAAAACAAAACCCTAACTTTCATGATTCTGGGGACCATCGCGTAGCGCGTTGGCCTCCTCTCCTCTCACACCCATCGCGCTACGCGATGGGTCTCCTTTCTCAGCAACTTCACATGATTGCCTCGGTAAGCGTGCTGGACATCCCGGGTCTTCATTCCATGCTCGTACAGGTCCAAATTAAACGCGTTAAGTACCTCTGACCTGAAACACAACAAACACGTATGAAGTACCAAAGTTCCTAAACTAAACACATAAAACAAGTACGTTAACACAATTAAATATGTACAAATAAACCGAACATCACATCCCCACACTTATCTTTTGCTTGCCCTCAAGCAAAACTCTAAAGTAAACATTAACCGCTATCATAGGTCAACCAATTATCACCATTAATACTAGCAAGGTTTAAGGTCATACCCGGTTTCCTAGACTGACACTTTCTAGATTGACAACCCACAAATAAAGTTAATGCTACCATAAAACTATAGAATCGTCCCGACAAGTGTACTTTGTTTCCGGTTAGAGCATACAGGTTCATACCCCTCACACTATCAACACTCCTCTCGGTTTAATATCTGAACTGACAAAAAAATGTGCCAGTATATGTCTCTGCCCTCAATATACCTAGTATGAGTTACAACTTAATATGCTTGCAGGTCAGTCTTATCTCCACCCATTAACCACCGGTTGCATAAAGACTCGGACTAGGGTTTTGTTGAGGCTTAGGTTTGGGTGTGGATTAGGCTTATTTAGTGACTTAGGTGGATGAAACCCAGTTAAACAAACCAACATACAGATTCACAAATACAAACGAACTAATTACATAATCAACTGCTATTTACAAACTCAACTGCTAAAAACACCTGCAATACTAACTGATAACTTCTTTTTGTATTTTTGCTGATTTTTTTTTACTAATAACTGAAATGACTGAAAATTACAACTCAGAACTCGACAACTTTACAACTCGTCTGACTAAGTACAACTCGATATATATATAACTCGATAACGAATTGGATTTCATCACACGGGTAAAAATAACATAAAGGCCAAGGCTGAAATGGTGTGTAATGTTCAGTTTAACAAACGGAAAGGAATAAGGTCCAAACGGGCTCCTAGGGGATAATGTCGGGTAAGGAATTTATTTAGTGAGGAAAATATGTACGGAATGGGTTTTCTAAAGTCCTAATCTCCATACAGGTGGTGGTATTAAGATCTCGAAAAGCATGTGACAAGCAAGTTCTAATTCTGTAAAACATACCGGTTTCCCTCAATAAATGGTAAGACATGTTTTATATCTATTATATAATATGTGTATTAAGTATAGGGACCAATCTCACAATGTGTCTGGAAATATGGGCTGCTGATATGAAACGTGTATACCCATCCCATTGACTCGTTATCCCAGTCTAAACGATTCCATTTTCCAATTTCTCATTTTAAAAACATTTGTCGGGAAAACTATCGAGAAGCAGAAAAACCAACCATGACCAAAAACCTCTAACTTGGCATTAATAGCAATAAGTGACAGTTAACAACTTAAGTTTCTGAATACTATTCGAGGTACTATCGGGTTAAAAATTTTCAATTTTCCCCCATCCCCACACTTGAGGTTGACATTGTCCTCAATGTTAAGATAATAAAACAAATAATAATCATTTGGGGGACGGGGTTGAACTGACAGTTTGACCACTTAAAAACTCGGGGAACAAATGTGATGAACTAAAGTAAAATATACAATTACATTTCCACCAACAAAACTAAAAAAATAAAAAATACAACTACAAAATAGTTTATGAAACCGAAATCACCTGATAATAATCACAATGCAATGCGAAACTCGGCCCACAACTCTCAACACACTCGTGACACATGTCTCCATCACTGACCAATTCTGTCTAACCAAATCTGCACAACTCTCGAGACATGTATAAGCAACCACTCACAAGTATAAGACTTAGGTCTTACGAGAGTTAAAATTATTATTATATTATAAAATCATTACCTAGCCAAGTTAGTCAATTTCATAAAAAAAATTTGTTAATTATTTAAAAATAATAAAAGACCTAACTCACTTTCGTAGGAATCACGATTGCATTTAGCGTATGCAACAAGCCCTTTAAACCCCCCGGTAGCCCGGGTGGACGAGTGAGGTCTCGTGAGGGTTTATAGTGAACACACCCACAAAGTTCCAAAGCAACACAGACAAACATACAAAGATATACAAATACACAATTCACATACAGCAGACAAACATCACAAGATATATACAAATGTTACCCAACCGGTTACCCATACATGTTTCCCAAATATAATATAATAAAACATACAGACCATAAACATGGAAAACAATCAAAAATGGCAACCGGCGTCTGCTGCCAACTAATCTCCTCCCGCGGGGTCAGGCTGATCAGCTGCCTGACCCGACCCCGACGCCTCCGCCTGATCTCCAGCCTGCTGATGTGTCTCTAAAGATGCTGGGATCGGTACCTGGAGATGAGTGAATAGTATGTGGAAATACTCGTCCTGGCGGGCCATGTGGGCCCGCATCTCCATATGCTGCTGATGTATACTCTCTAGTGTGACTGGCGGCTGTGGTGGCTGCGGTGGCTGGCGTAGAGAGTGCTGCTGCTGAGATCTCATGATGTGGGGGACATGGACGGGTTGTCGGTGAGTCGGAATACCCATCTGAAGCGCGACAGCCGCGTCTGTCCTCGGAGGTGGTGGTGCCTGAGGACCCTGTCGGACCGGTACAAGCGTAGGTGGATCATGAAGCTTACAGTACCCGACCTTCCGGGCGTCCTCCAAATCATATGGGGCCGTAGCAGGCCCTCGGGTAAAATAATAAATCGGATAACGGTCAAATACCCTAAGGCGCTCTGCTAAGCGTGTGATATACGGCCCCATGGATAGCTGGGTAGACCGACCCTGCCAGCTACGGCTCCGGGAGAACGACGCGAGAAGCAGCGTCGCTATATTGGCCTCCCGGCCCGTGATCATTGATAGCAGTGTGACCAAATCAATGTTGCTGCACTTATCGTGGCCCGAATGATGGCCCACGATAGAGCAAGCAACTATGCGGTGAAGGTAGCGGTGGACGGGGTCCCGAATGGATGACTCGACCACGGTGCTCGAGTGGGCCCCGTCCGCTATCGTGGCCCAAAACTGGCCTAACTAGGCCTCTGTCAGCCAAAACTCCCGGTCAGTCTGCGACCGAAGAGTATAACCCCGGACGCTCATAAGAAACGTCGGGGTCAGCACCTCCTCTGTGGTGTAGTAGCCAGTGGCGACGGTAAACTGAGGAACCGACATCTCAAATGTCTGCCATCCCAAGGCAAATGATACCGCATGTGACTCGGAGAAATCGGAGGGTACGTGTCTAAAAGTAGAAAAGAACTCACGTGTGAGCTCGACGTACTGTGCCGAGTCACAAGTGAGGACCTGGACCCACCGATCACTCAACATGGCCCGGACGGCCTCCTCACGGCCCACTGCAGCGAGCAGGGGCCAATCGACCGTCCGGTGTCGGAAGAGCTGCATCGCCGTGAAGTGACGATACGCGGTCTGCTCCTCCGACAACGGAGCGAATCGCAGAATGATGTGAGGGAAAAGGCGGCCGTCCCCCACGATCGCCTCCCAATTCGTATCGGGAGTGATCGGGATCTCGTCCCCATCGTACCTGATGACCCGTGGTAGGCGCACCACGGGCTGTGGGGGCTCTGGTGTACCTCTCGGTCGGGCTACGGGACCACGTCATCCCGCGCCGGCTGGTCTCTGGCGCTTGCGCCCGGCGGCGCCCGAAGAAGATCTAGGAACGTCTGACATACTGCACGACAGAGATAGAATATCAATAAAAGACACGAAAATGAGAAAAATTCGGGATACCCTGTATACAGAAAAACTAAACCAGGTATCTCCTCCCGAATGGAGATTGAGTACGGGCGGATAACCTAAACACAATCAACGCACCAAATCCCGAACACAACGTAATACACACTCGACTCGAACAAACTGACACGAAAACAGACACACTGACTAATGTCACGAAAAACGTGCAACACGACAAACACAATCAGGATTCACAAAATCGGGCGGATCGGGTCTCGAGATTCACTTACATTATTATATTAAATTATTATGTTATATTAAAATATTATTAAATTCATAAATTAATTAATATTATATTAAATTATTATAAAATTAAGTTAATTAATTTAAGATTTTATTAGTAGTATTATTAATAATAAGTAAAATTTTAAAATATTATTATCTTAGATTATATATTATTATAATATTAAATTATATAATATATTAGAAAATATTGTTAAATAATAATATATTAGAAAATATTGTTAATATTATTATTATTAGTAGTAATGGTTCAATTTTTAAAATATTATTAAAATATTAAAATTAAATTTTTATAATGATTATTATTATATTATCATTATTATTAATTAAATTAATTTTATGTGATATTATATATATTAAAGTTTTAAACTTAAATTTTTATACTTTGATATATTCAAATAATATAAAAAAAATTTTAAAATTTTATTATTACTTAGTTATTTTAATTCTATTATTAGTATTATTATTACTATTTAAAAATAAAAAACGAAACCCTACCCGGCACCTGGACATTTAAACATAACCCTACACAAACTAATCTCTGCCAAACTCCAACCCGCCAAAACCCGGTAACCAAACACAATCAAACTCAAACAACAGTTACTAATAATCTTAAACTTAGGCCGACGAAACCCGACACCAAAATTATCGCCTAACACCTTGAAAAATCAAACACTAATTACTCGATTAATTCAGTTTTTTTTGGTACCTCAAAAAATGAGAAATACACGATGAATGAAAGAGATATAGGACGGAGGTGTAGTGGTCGGAGACAAGGATGGTGATGACGGTGGTTGTGACTGGTGGCGACTGGTGGCAGTGGAGCAACAGTGGTGAAGGCAATGGATGACAGTGGTGATGGAGATAGTGGGTGGTGGTATGACAGTGGTGAGATGATGATGGTGGATTAGGTGGTGGGTGGTGGGAGAGGTGAGTGGTGGTGATGATGAATAGGTGAGTGGCGGTGGCAGAGAGACAAGGAGAGAGAGAGAGATGAGAGAGAGATGGCGTGTGATGTATATAAATATATATATAATATATTATTATTATTATTATTATTATTATTATTATTATTATTTTTCGGATTATCCATGGCCCATCGCGTAGCGCGATGGGTCTTGGACAATTGGATCGCGCTACGCGACCCAATTCTGATCAGATTAGGGTTTAGGGGCCATCGCGTAGCGCCATGGTCTCTGATCTGGCGTCATCGCGCTACGTGATGACGTCAAATGTCTGGGATGCCAAGGTAACTTATTATTTATTTTATTTATGTATTTTTTTTAAATTTCGGAGGTCCGAGGACCCATCGCGTAACGCGATGGGTCAGGTAAGCCAAGGTCGCGCCACGCGACCCAATTGATATGGAATTAAGGTTCAGACACCATCGCGTAGCGCGATGGTGTCTGGTCTGGCGTCATCGCGCTACGCGATGACGTCAAACGTCTGGGATGTCTCAGCCACCATCGCGTAGCGCGATGGTGAACTGTCCAGGGCCATCGCGTAGCGCGATGGTCCCTAGTGAACAGAAAGTTTTTGCCGAGTTGGGGTCGGGCATTTTCGGACCTGGTCACTTTTCGACATCCCGACATTACCCTGAACACATTTCCGAAGTCGGAATTTGCAATGCGTACCTGGATTGACGTGAAATTAACCAAATGCTTACCGAACCTCATGATACACACCTCACCAACAGCCTCCCCACACTTGAGAAATGCTGCATAGAACTCGAGACCAAAGTCAAACAACGACACAACGAAAAGAAAATAAAATGGAACACACTTACAAACCCCGGGTTGCCTCCCGGTCAGCGCTGAATTACGTGTCTACAGCTCGACAATGCCTCGAATGCTTCAAGTAGCCTCATAAACCGGTGAGGTCACCATAGAACTCACTGATTTCTTTCCTCTCCTTCCTTTCCTTGCTGTCGGTTTCTCTCCATCTTTCATTTCAACACCTCTCTCATTCCAACCTTTCTTCTCACTGCTACCCTTCAGGTCGTTCCTGTCAGTTACAAAACATCCATCTCTTGTATGATTTGTGCACGATGGTACGCACTTGTCAACAAGAGGGTTAGTAGCATTTTCAAACAATAATAACCGCTTAACACGGTTCCCACACTTAATGCCCAAAAATCCCTCAGCACAATCAATTACCGCATGTGCTGTGGCAAGGAACGGCCTGCCTAGTATGACTTTAGATTGTTTAATATTACCCTTAGCATAATCAAGTACCAGGAAGTCAACTGGGTAGCTAAAATCGTCCACTTGAACCATTACATTAGTGACCATCCCTGGGGGTGTGTATGAGTTTGATTCGCCAACACCATGGTGGTGTTTACACTCTCTAACGGGCCAAACTCATACTGATCATATAAACTGCCGGGCATGACACTAACACATGCTCCAAGATCTAGAAGTGCCCGATCAGTTTTGAAATTTCCAATTTGAATTGATAAAAGTGGCACACCCGGGTCTTGGAGTTTACTTGAGGTGGTATTATCCTTCACCTCCTCATCATCCATGTTGGTCAATTTGGCATTTAAACACTTTTCATAAATGCAATTTTCACAAAAAGTTGATTCATTAGAGTTCGATTTCAATTCATTTTGAGAAATTGTTTCCTTTGGACCAACACATTCATTCTCATCATTAACATCATTCACCACCGCCTCAACAAACTGCGGTGGTGACTCAACTTCAACACAGGTAATTTCAAAATGAGGTAAAAGACTTACCGCGTTGATGTGCACACTGTTACTCTTCTTCGAGCTTGAGCTGGCATGTTGCGGGTTTACTGTGGTATCGCTTGGTAGTTGACCCGCGTTCTTCTGAAATCTCACCACGTCTGCTACGAGCTGACCAATCTACTTTGACATCGCTTTTGTTGACTTGTCTCTCAACTCGAACTGTCTCTGCGTTTCCTTCTGATTATCAGTCACGAGCTTCAACAACACATCGAGTTTCGAATGAACTGACTCGTCTGAATTTCCTGAACTACCATTATGATGGTCCTGCAACTGATTACCCGACGAACTGCTACCCCTGTAACCATATCTGTTATACCCCCGATTGTTATACTGACTGTTCAAACCACCCTAACGGTAGCTGCTCTTCTGTCGGTTCTGACTGGACCCCTGAAACTTCGGGTTCGACTGGTTCGACGCGTTCCTGTATTTGAAATTCGGGTGATTCCTTAGGCCCGGGTGACAAGTGTTGGAATTGAACCCTTGGCCCTTGGACTCCCCGTACGCGTAACTGACTTCCTCCTCATCGGTATACTAGTCATCATCGAACCCGGGGCAATCTTCAACCTTATGCCCCAATCCACCACTATCTGAACAAACTGGGAATTTCACCCCTACCTTACCAACCTCCTTTTTCTCTTTCCGATAACCCGCGAGTTCCCGTTCCAACTCTGTAATTCTGACTGACTCGCTCGAGGTTGATTTAACTGTTCGGGTGACCCTGACTTTTCGTCTTCGATCTGCAGCTGCCTCTGACTTGGAATCTTCACACATAAACTCCAAAAAATCCCAATCATCTTCATCGGGTTGATTCAACAACTGACTATTACAAGAGGCTTTCAAATGTTTTCTGTCTTCATATGTCAACCCGTCAACGAAACACTTAACCAATTCCCATAACTCGATCCGATGGTCTGGGCACTTCCTAATCATTTCCTTATAACGAGTAAAGGCCTCGTAAAACAACTCACCCGGTAACTGTGAAAAATGTCGAATTTCCATTCGGACCTCGATGGTCTTTGACTGTGAATAATACTCGTTAAGGAAAACCTGCTGCATCTCACCCCAGTTCTCAATACTGTGCATCGGTAGCGAGTTAAACCAGTGTTTTACTTTGTCTTTTATTGAAAACTGGAACAACCGCAACCGAACCTCATCCTGATCGTATGTACCATCACCGATAGACCCGCAAATAGCTGAAAAAGCTGACAAGTGTGAATACGGGTCTTCAGATCCCAATCCGCGAAAGTGGGGAACTATGTTAATATAGGACGGGCGGGATTTGAATGTCGGTTGTCCCTGTATTTGAACCTGTGGGAAAATCGGTGAGGCACCATCTAAAATAGCCGGTCTGAACCGACTGTTAACACCCTGAACCGGAGGCCGATAATTCCTTCGTCTGGCCCTCGGTTCCTCAAAACCTGCCCGTTTAACCTGAATTGGATGTCTTCGTACCTCCCGATATCTTCCAACACCATCTCTGTCTCAGTTTCTGTTCCTCCACCTGTCACCTCTCACCATAACTGGTTCCTCAACCTCCTCATCTGCGTTTCTCGGCTCAAACCCGTTATTCCGTCTAACCCTCCAATCATCCCCATTACTACCATCATTCCTTGATTCTCGTTCCTCCTCATCTACATCTTCTTCGTCTTCAGTATGAATGCTGACATGATCAAAATCCCTTATAATCGGCTGTCGGTGACGAGGGGTATTGTTCGGGGCTGATGGCCCGGGTCTGTCAAGGTTTCGGTTTCGATTTCTGGATTGTCGGGCGGAATTTTGTGGTTGTGGAATGGTGTTTATCGGTGGTAACTGGTCATTGTTTGGTGGATTTTGGTTATTTGGTGGATTCTGTTCGGGTTGGAAAACATTGTTCTCAGGTGGTGGGTTTTGGTTTTGATTCTGGTTCTGGTTCTGACTTTCCATGACTGGCTGTCTGATCTGAGCTCGGTTCTGCCGAGCTATACGTTCGATTTCTGGCTCGTAAATCAGTGGAGAACCTCTTCCTGAATGGTGGGTGTGCATAAACCTGTTACCTGCACAAACAACACACCCTGCGTAAAATGAGAAAATAAAACTAAACTAAAATTAAAAACAAAAACTAAATTAAACTAAACTAAACAAAGAAATCAATTAATCACAAAAACACTAAGCGTACTAACTCCCCGGAAACGGCGCCATTTTGATGACCGTCGTTTGAGTCATGCAAAAACCTAATTAACCTAAGCAGCTAGGTTAAGTCAGGTATCGTATCCACCAGGAGTATGTGGTCAGTGTGAAGTGAAATCAATTCCTAAACTTATGAAGTAATTCAATTAAAGTGCTGATCACACTAGCAAACGGTTTATATGTTATAACAAGCAACCAAGTAATCGCGTATTCAATCAATTAACAAAGACAAATCACACCCGGGAATCCAAGTAATTAACCTAACAGTAAACTCATGCAACTTAACAGATTAACAATCGCTGATCAATACCGATTGACTAACTAGATAAACCTTAGGCATCAACGCTTACTAATACACGGCACTGGTTATCAAACAGTCCCTGCCAGTGTGACTCAACTAAGGGAAAGCGTATGCTTCATCCCATTCAACTAGTCAAAACAATCCTATAAGCAATTATCATAGCAACTGGCACAATAATCGTTCTGATTGAAATAAACCTAAACTGACTGAGTGCACAATAATACTAGACATCAATACTCATAGATTAATCAAAGATCATTACAATCAATTCGTTCTAAATACATGAGAAAAACTGAAAGATACAATACTCTACATCCCGGGTATGTCTCGAAGAAACTACTCGCGCATCGGCATCTCTCGGGCCTCGGTTATGATCTGGTAGGCCATGTAGGACACTTAGAGATGATTGGGGATGATCGGGACTTGTTCTTCTGCTCTTTATGCTAGTCATTTTCATTCATGCATGCCTTACATATCTTCTGGTCATGGATATACGTATATGTACATATTCATTCGTATAAACATTCCATAATAACATTCAATACTTAGTCATACATATGACATATTCATTCGTATAAACATTCCATAATAACATTCAATACTTAGTCATACATATGACATACACATATCATACACTACCACTTAAGTTAAGTGTATTAACAACTATCACAAAGGAGTATGCACATAGCCCCAAAAACATAACAGATAAAAGGGCTAGAAACTCACCTGAAGTCGGTTTCTCTCGCCGTTAATAGTAATGCCCTTCTTTAGTTGTGCACGGCTAACTGTATAATGCATTACAAGTATCAAATATCCATTACTACTACTTCTTATATCTAAGTCAATGACACCCTCCACTAACGGGGGTTCGGGGGCAGCGCCCCTGGTAGCGGGGTCTAGGGGCGGCAGCCCCTAGCAGGATCTAAGGGGCAGCGCCCCTGGCTGGGAAAAATTTTATTTTCATTAACAATCCTTTAACAAAAATGCATCAGAAAATGAATTTTATAAAATTTTCGCATGGAAGAATTTCGCTTCGCATGGGATTGTTTCGCTTCGCATGGAAGCGTTTCGCTTCGCATGGACGCGTTTCGCTTCGCATGAAACTGTTTTGCTTCGCATGGACGCGTTTCGCTTCGCATGAAACTTTTTCGCTTCGCATGGACGCGTTTCACTTCGCATGGCTAAGCGAAGCGAAATGCCTGTTTCGCTTCTCATGGCTGAGCGAAGCGAAATGCCTGCCTTTCTTTGCTTATACCATTTTTAAGCCATTTTACTTCGTGGCTCTTCCTCAGGACCTGATTTTTACTCTTTCCCAACTTTTAACACATTCTGACCCCATGCACCTAATCCTGAACCCATCTCTCAAAGTCCAAACACCACCTTTTTATCACAAAGTGCACCCGAGAGGTTATAACTTACCAAGTTTATATTTTTCTTACATTTCACAACTCGATCTATCATTATAACTGTTTGCATGCCGATTCTAATCACAAAACTTAACCATTTTAAACTAAAACCCACCTTTTGCTTGCGGGTTAGAGTTCAGATCTTGACAACTCGAGGATCTGGACGTGATTCCTGTTGCTTGACGATGTTAAACACGAGATTCCACCCTTCTTTGTCTTGGATTTTAAATCCGAGTGCTAGAGAGAGTGTATGTGTGTGTTTCTTGAGTGTGTGTGTTTGTGTGTTTGGATGAGAAAAAGAAAGGAAAAGAAGTGGTTGGGCTTATATAGAGGGGGTTTCACGGGTCCCACCACCCATTCCCAAATCCTACTCCCAAACACTTAACACAAGACTAACTTAACGACACACAGTTAAATAACAAAACTTTCCGTCATTCATTATTTAACAAAAAGTTGGACGTTACAACTTTTATGCGTGAGTTGTTTGTTAGCTAGTGGGGCTAATCACATGTCGTATGAGAAGTGTACTAGGGATAGTCTTGCTCATAAGTTTAGTATGCGTGCCATGTAGGCCATGTAGGACACTTAGAGATGATTGTGTATGATATGTGTATGTCATATGTATGACTAAGTATTGAATGTTATTATGGAATGTTTATACGAATGAATATTTCATATGTATGACTAAGTATTGAATGTTATTATGGAATGTTTATACGAATGAATATGTACATATACGTATATCCATGACCAGAAGATATGTAAGGTATGCATGAATGAAAATGAAACAACTAGTTGGGTGAAAGTGACTAGCATAAACTGACTTGCGAATCGATAACGGTAACTAACTGACCTTACGCTTTTAGGATGTGTGAAGGCAGCGGACCCCAAGTCTAAACTGATATTACTAGCGAACCAAACACTGAACTCATGAGGTGAGTTTCACAACCCCCTTTTACTGTTTTATTGTTTTATAAATTCGGGGGTGGAAAACATACACAACTACTTTTATATACGTTAATTAGAAACAAAAACACCTAATCCTTATGCGAACATGAGTTGAACTATATAGTGCTATAAGTCCCTTGCTTGCATACTATAACCATTAGCTAACAGAGTTAGCCACAGGAATATAAGAATAGTACTATTGACGTTGACATTTCCCCCTATTTTAGGTTAGTCGCTCTAACCTCCGATATTGCATCAAAATAGGGTGCGTATATTCCATCTGTGAGATTTGAACCGGGCAAAAGGATATAAGTCGTGGTTTGGTTATAGGCTCAAGGTTCGTCATATTAATTCGTAGATTTAGCTAGTCTACGGAGGATCATCGTATTTGCTTCAATATATTATCGTATACTTATTTGTGAACTGATTCAATGCTTTATGAATAACGTGATTTCATATGGAGTCTCAAAACCTGTGAACAACCATTGTGTTGATTGTTTAAAACATATGTTTTTCAGGGAATTAACAAGCACTTAAGGAATCATGAAGACGGGACCTCAAGGCATAACTATGATACCTATTGATATTTAGGGTCATATATAAGAAATCTCAGTTTTGTCTTAAAATAATTCATTTAAAAGCATGTTATGGTTTGTAAACGCTTTTTAAACAATTGGTATCCTAATGCTACTATGTTGGCGATAATCATATGCTTAAGGTATACATGATGTCACGCGCCCGCACTTTTGTTTTGGCGGGGTGTGACATGTGTATTGGTATAATACGAATTAAAATTTTTTTGTGTGTTTTTTTTTATGAAACTGGAATGAAATATAAGAATTTTGGATTTTTTTACTTTTTTAAAATTTTCGTCTTTTTTGTTTTATAATTTTCTAAATATATTTTTAGAGGTTTTTTTAATGGTTCAAAATGGTTCTCAAAGTTCTCAATTTGCCAAGGGTTCTCTTAGGATCCTTATATAGGATCAGGATCATATGAGAACGTTTTGGGAATTGAGAATTATGATAACCATTTTGGATCACAAAAAATCCAAAAATAAAAAAATCATAAAAAAACACAAAAATAAAAAAAGTAAAAAAACCAAAACTCTTATTTATCATCCTGGTTTTTAAAAATACGAAAAAAATAAAATTCTCGGTTTAGCTAAATTATACATATATGTACACATATGTATAATTTAAGGTAAATGATAATGTACATCTGTGTACATTACGTAAACTATAGATCAAATGAAAGTATACATATGTGTATAGGTATAATACGAATTAAAAAAGAACTTTTTTCGGTTTAGCTAAATTATACATATATGTATAATATGTACATATATGTACACATATGTTTTTTTCTATATACATATGTATAATTTAAGGTATATGATAATGCATATATGTGCACATTACGTAACTAGAGATTAAATGAAAGTATACATATGTGTATAGGTATAATATGAATTAAAAAAAATCGGTTTTTTTTAACAAAACCAGAGTGAAATATAAGAATTTTAGTTTTTTTACTTTTTAAACTTTTTGTTTTTTTTGGTTTTATAATTTTTAAAATATTTTTATAGAGATTTTTTTAGTGGTCCAAAATAGTTCTCAAAGTTCTCAATTTGCCAAGGGTTCTTTTAGAATCCTTACCTTATATATATATATATATATATATATATATATATATATATATATATATATATATATATATATATATATTTATGGGAGAGGATCAAGAGAGAACTCCTTTTTAAAGAGAGAACTGGAGAACTAATAAAAAAATATTTTTAAATTTCCATTTTTTGCCATTATTCTTATATTATGTTACCGTTTACTCGAAGAAAAAAAACTCGTTGTAGTGCACATATGCAATACATCGACTTTTTTTTATTGCATATTTGCACTAGTGTGTATTTTGATATGTGCAATAATGTTGAATAACATATATGCAATTTTTTGTATTGTATTAGTGCAATAGTGTTATATTATATACAAAAATACCAAAAAAACAATATAGTGTATATGTGCATTAGTGTTGTATTACGTATATGCGATAGTTTGTTTCGAGTACAATTATTAGTGTTTGTATTTGCATATATTCAATAGTGTGTATTGTATAATGCAATTGTGTTGTATTATATGCAATAAAACACTATCGTATAAATGCAATACACATTATTGCACATATGCATTACATCGCCGGTTTTTTTTTAGGAACAATATCATCTTATTAGAAGGAGGAAAGAAAAAAAAATCGTAAAATATTTTTTTTAAAAAAGTTAAAAATAGTTTTTATTAGTTCTCTAGTTCTCTCTTTAAAAGGAGTTTCTCTAGATCCCACCCCTATATATATATATTGAAATGGGAACAAAATGCAAATCAATGATCTTTTGCTAAATCTAGGATGAAATGGGCCATTATGGTGACGAAAACTCTTTCTTTTTTTTTTCATTTGTGTTATCAACCAACCATCGAGAAAGGGAGTATTTGCAGCTTAATGGTTAATGGAAGTTGGATCAATAGTCCTAGAGATATATAATTGAAGGACTTTGGCATCTTTAAAAAGAAGTTTGATTGCAATCATAGGGTTCATCCAAAACTTAAAGCTAACCAGTTCAAGAGACTGTTGTATTCTGACTCATCTTTTGTGGTCATTCCATTGACTAAAAACGAAATTAAACTCGTAGTGCGGGATTGTGGTAGCGAGAAGGCAATGAGGGGTGGCACCATTTTAGCCATTCATACTTTTGTTTTCTTAGCATCTATTTAAACCATAACACGCTTGTTAAAGGGTGAGTTAACTAAAGCCTACTATCTACGCGACAATGACGTGGCATTGATGTGATGTTTTAGATAGCCATGCTAGTCTAACCATACCTATAACGTTATTATTAATTGTAAGGCCCCGAATCCGGTAGCCTTATATTCGGTATTGGATTTACTCATAAACGTAGTTTTGCTACAGCGAAGTCTATACAAATCGCAGCGGAAATCTAAAACATTTATAAAACAATTTCTTTCTTTATCTAATCTTCAATATGGATAGCCCCGTACGCGTCTTGAGCTTGCCATGTCATCACAATACCTGCATGCATACTAAAAATCAACTATATGCTGAGTGAGTTCTAACGTTTCTTTACGTTTCATAACATGCTATTTGTAAATACATCACATCTTTTATACATAACATCCGAATGACTTTTGAGCCTCCCGTGTGAGGAATTGAAGCTGAATAGATTACCCTCAACCTGATATAATGTTCTTCTCCATCTACCCTCAACCAAATAGTTTCTCCCTTCTTCTCCAGTCCCGAATCGTGACCCATCTTCTTCGGTCCTACCCATGAATCGACCAACCCTTTGAAGCGACAAGCCCATCTGCTGCCCAGGTAATTTTTTTCTTCAATAGCAGGTTGCGATTCCCGAAATTGATGTTAGAGATTAGGGCTTCAATTTTTAATTTCCAAAATCTGTGTCTTTATAGTTTGTAAGATGGATTCATAATTGTTAAGAGATTAGGGTTTCAATCAAAATGGTGAAATAAAATGGGATTGGCCATGTATATTGTGTTTGTGTTTAAAATAAGGTGTAAGGGTGCAAACGAGCTGAGCCAAGCCCGAGCTCGACTCGTTTAACTTACATAGAGCCCGAGCTCCTCTCGTTTAACTTACATAGAGCCCGAGCTCCTCTCGTTTCAAACTCTATTTTTAGTATTAATTACTTGGAACGGGATAAAATCAGATTGGGTTAAAGTTTAGGAGGTTTGGGTTAAACTGGTTTTTTTTTTTTTTTTTTTTTTTTTTTTCCTGTATAACTTGATATTGGCTTAAGGTTAAAGTTTCGGAGGTTAAAACTGGTCATTTTTATAGTTAAATTATAAACGGTGTAAATTCCACAACCAGATTGGGATAAATTTTAGTTGGTTTGGGTTAACACAAGTCCGTTTTCAGTATGAATTGAACTATTGAAGCAACGTAAAACAAGGCCGCGTTAAAATTTAGGACATTTTGGTTAAACACGTTTTTTTGTATAACTTGAAACGCGTTAAAACCGTTTGGGCAAATTTTATAATTTATATATATGATAAAATTTTGTGGTCTATAGGAAGATAGGAGCAATACTGTCTTGTGCATTGTTTGTTCCTGATCTGGCCTCATAATATGACTATTTGGCCACATTTTCCAAAGGTTTAAATCCAGTTAATTAAGAATATTTTGATCTTAGCCTATATGTTCGGTTCATACTGTCGTAATATTGAAAAGTTAAATAGTTTCCAAACTATAATAGTTGTTTCAAAAGACTTGGTAGTGCCATCCAATGTCCAAATAAGCTTGACATACACATACAATTCCTTTTCTTTGCACTCTTTTAATACTTATTGTTTGACTCTTCACTTTTTCCAACTTGTCATTACTTTCTTGTTTGAACTATACAAATCTTTCATTTCTGTATAAGTTAAATACTTGTTTAGTCTTGTCAAAATCAACAATATTTTATATACTAACCACATCTATAATTTATATATATGATAAAATAATTACTATAATAAGAATCCCAATACGACTAACTTGTAATTGTCGCAGTAAGCTATTTCTTCTTTTTTTCTTTCTTTGAAAGATACTATAAAATATTATTTTGAAGGATTTACTATTGACAAATGCAGGAGATGAAAGTGCTGGTTATATATTACCAAACAAAGTTCTAACTGAAATTGGTAATATGGTTATTCTTCATCTTTTTTTTTATTAAAGTTCAATATTAACTCGCTTATTAGTCTGTCAATTTTATAAAGCAAAGCAAATGCCAGTGACACCTGCAAAACTATGCCACCCATTGAAGTCGAGGCTCTCATACATTGAACGAAACCTTGGTGTGGTTGTTAGTATTATCAAGCATTCGATGTAGAACGTGGTTGCACTTGAACCCGTTGCCAAGAAGCTGAAGGAAGAACACATTGAAATGGTTAGGTTTCTTGAGTTATAGTTTAGTTTCAAAGTTTCAATCTTTAAAGAAAGAAGCAAAATCTGAGATAAAGATGTTTACTTTATTTGAAAAATTATTGAATTGTGCATATGGCTGCAACAAATGCTAAACTTGCCAATGGTGAAGAAGTTGCAGGTGAAAGTAATAGTAATGTTGGTGAAGACGACTCGTTTGAAAAGGAAGTTGGAAACTTTATCATTGGAGCGAATCAATGCCATAAATTAGATGGATCGTCTGTATGCTATTAGCTTGTGTTCTTTCTATTTATACAAAACTAAAGATTCTTTCAAGTAAAATGATATTATTTTCATATGTAGGGTTCGAGAGTAAGCATGGAGGTCCAAAAGAAACCGAGTTGTGCCTTTGGAGCCATGTTTGGAAACACAGCAGGAAAGAGAAAGTTCAATCTTGAATCAAAGGTTGGAAATTTGTTTTTGCTTGAAGGGTATTTTAGTCATTTTGCTAAGTTTACGTTTGTTAACAGGCAACCAAGGAGATTAAGGTTAAACAGATCAAACTTTTGTCGGGTCTTTCATCAAGCTCCCAGAAGCGTGCAGAAAAAAGTGCGGTTTGGGGACGACGGGTCCGATGGGGAAGATGGTGATGGTAGTTATAATAATGGGAACGGGGAAAAGAAGAAGGGTGGTGGAGGTCGAAAGGAATCGGCTGGTGGTGAAAGGAGTGGTGATTTTCAGTTGGGTAGGCGACGGCAAGCTTTTCCTGTGACGGGCAACCGAAGTTCAACTTTCCGGTGAAGGCTTGGTGTCATGTTGTTTGGTTAATGTGAAGGAAGTTTAGGAACTACCGAAGAAAACTTGAAATTTCAGGGGAAAAAACATTAAAAAAACATCAAAATTGTTTGAATCAAGTTTCAATGGAATTTTATCTTAAATCACGCACCATCAGTTTCCATGGTTTTTAACTTTTTATGTTATGGTCTTTCATTTTAGTTTCTTGATTTATGGTCTAATGTTGCTTGATATTCTTTCTTTTATTTGTTAAAAAGCGCGTTTGCAACTGTTTTGACGCTTACAAATGGTCGTTTTTGTAGTAGTGGGGACTTATTTTAGACTCTACATAAACATATTCTGGGCACAACAGTCACAATGAAACTCAACCATTGAGAAGCCTTGTTTAATGTTTAGGGCTCGTTATAATGAAAGTTTGTTTTAAGATGTATTTTGGTTGGTTATAATAAAAGTTTGTGTCATTTATTACAGTTATTAAGAGCTCTGAATAAACAGATATCTTTCATTTAGCATTAAATAGTTCAGAGGGGTAAAATAGTCATTCAATGTCCAACCAAACGACACTTACTGGTTCAGCACTTACTGGGTCAGAGTTTCTTAATCATTCAGACGTCTTAATGGTTCAGCAATTGCCAAATAGCCCCTTGCTCATAACCGAGCCTCCTATCCTTGCTCATAACTAGGCCTTCCTTGCTCATAACCGAGCCATATAAAGTTAGAGGGATTTGTCATCCTAGCTTATTGTGTATGCATGAGGCCCGAAGGCTCTACCCATGAACGTATACACATTCTTCTATACACAACATTCATACTCGTTTATATTCCTATAACATTCTACGCAATCATTAGTAGGGTTTGTTCCCTAACTCTTTCTATTCTATCAGCTATCAATCAAACATTCAAATATATATTAATAAATTAATATATAGACACGTTCTTACAAGATATATGTCATTAACTAAAATTGCATATATCTCTTCTTTCACATACGAGTATACATACAACCCGAAAAACATTTAAAGGAAAAGGAGGCTAGAACTCACCTGTAGTCGATTCCTTTCCGAATTAATAGTAATTCCCTTCTTCAAGTGAGCTCGACTAACTTTTAATAACGAACATATATTAATCCTCTATATTTTTTTGCTATTTAGTTTCTTAAGTTAACCGGGTTAACTTTTAAGTTAACTGAACCGGCATGTATTCTTCTTTAACCGTTCGTATTAATTTAATATACTTTAATCCTCATTTATTAGTATCATATATTTATATTATATTCGCTTCTTTATTATTAATTCATGTCCTTAATGCGTTTATGAGATAACGTCCTTAAGTGGGTTCATACGTTTAGGCTTCTCTAACGAGCTTCCTAGGTTGACGGATTCTAAACGTGTAGGGTCTCGAGTTCGGGTTTCGTTCAAGTCCTCACATCCAATATACACTTTTTATTATTATTACGCAATATTATTATTATTATTATTATCTAATTACCTTTTATTTATTTATTATTATTATTATTTTACTTTTATAAACTTCCCAAACTACCTCTAACCCTAACGCTATGTTCCCGAGTCTCACTTGAGGAAAAGGGAGAGGAGAGAAGGAAAAGGTGAAAAACTTTATAGATTCCTAAATTACCCCCACGATGTCTCACGATCTACAGCAGTTTTCTTTGGCGCTAACCTACATCTTTTTGGCGCAAATATACATCTGCAGAGCAATTGAACATCTCATCATCTTCCTAGAATCAAACTTCATCCTGAATCAGGTTAGCTTTCTTCCTAATCTAGTTTTCCATGTTTTGCCCTAGTTACAAACATCTGATGATATATATTCAAGTTATCGAATTAATATAATTTTATCTAATTGACATAGAATGCAGCATCAAGTTTTTAAATCTTTCATGGTATATGTTTGTTGTTGGTGAATCTTTATTCGTATGTCAAAATAATAAAAAACAATGTATTAGATGTGAACAGAAGAGATGGATAATAAAGTGTTCCAAAGCTCATTTATGTATTAAATTGACATAGAATGCTATGCATTAAATTGGCATTTATATATTAAACCATGTGAACATAAGGGATGGATAATAGCATTCTGTGTATTACATTGACATAGAATGCTTCCAAGATCTATGAACAGAAGCTCAGTTGTTCCAAAAGTGAATGAAGCATGAATGTATTAGAAATAAGGAGTGAAACGAGCCAAGCTCGAGCTCTATGTAAGTTAAACGAGCCGAGCTCGAGCTCTATGTAAGTTAAACGAGTCGAGCTCGGTGTCGGTTCGGATTTTGCATCCCTAGTCATATTGGCAACAGCTTGGTATAAAATGTGCAGATGCAGCTTGTGGTTTAGAATGTGCAGCATCTTAAAATGTATTTTAGGTTCTAAAAGTTATGAAATATATATATATATATATATATATATATATATATATATATATATATATATTGTGTTATATATAAAATTACAACTGCAAAATAAAATATATAAATAGTTATAAATATGAAAATTAAATAATAAACAGTAAACGGGCTGAGCCCGAGCCGAGCTCGAGCTTAAACAACTCCTCACGAGCCAAGCTCGGGCTTTAGAAATAAAGATCGAAACGAGCCATGCTCGAGCTCTATATAAGTTAAACGAGTCGAGCTCGAGCTCTATGTAAGTTAAACGAGTCGAGCTCGGTGTCAGTTAGGATTTTGTATCCCTATTAATATTGACAGCAGCTTTGGTATAAAATGTGCATACACAGCTAAACCAACAGAACATATCCGACTCATTTAATAGTTTTAAATATTTACGACCCGTTTAACCGTATAAATCTTTAACCTTTAACTCTAAACTAAAAGAATACATCTTTGGTGCTTTTATGGTTATCCATGTGTGGTGGGATGGCTTTTTTTTGTTCAGATAACTCTTCAAAAAGCTTCCTGTGCAGGTTTTTATTTTCTTCGCTGACTACCAATATATGAGAATATTTTTTTCGTGGGACTTGAAGTTAATGTGAAATACTTGATTGAGGAAAAATTATGAAGTTGCCAGACTTGAGTTATGCTCAAAAGTGAGATCCTGTAATTTGATCAAAGTGTCATTTGATTGACCAAATTTTGTTAACGAGAAGAGCCAACGAATGTTATCCCATGTTGTTTCTATTTTAGTTTTATTTAAAGGGTATAATAGTAAAATTATAACTTTCTTTTCTTTTCCTCTCAACTCGGGAACACATAAAATATTTAAATTCCTTGGTTTTTCTTTCCATCCCATTAAACTCGGGAACACAAAATAAAACCTTTCATTTCATTTTTTTTCTCTCATACTTTCTTTTCCTTTCCCTCCCCTTATTAAATTAGACTCGGGAACACAGTAAGTATATATAAGTATATCTAACCAACTCCACCCTCACCCACTTCTCTATCTTCTTCTTCTTTTCATACATCACGGCAGCACCACCGCCGCCACTCCGGCTTCCGGCACCATCATGACGAAGGAGGGAGGCTGGCTAGGGTCTCACACAATTCTAATTGCATAGGGGAGAACAACCGCACCCACATGAGTTGCATAAAGGAATTCGCACAACAATGATTCGCATACAAAAGGATTCGCACGCCCCAAAAGAATTCGCATGGCATGCGAATCAAACCCTGAAAACCATTCGCATCACTCTTATTCGCATCAAACGATTCGCATCCAAAACTATTCGCATGTCGCGCGAATGGTTAAATCGATTCGCACGGAGTGTGAATGGAATTGGGAAACCAAGTCGCACGGGCTTGTGGGAATGGTTCCGGTCAGGTCGCGGAGGCTCAGCTGGGTCTGGATCTGGTTTAGTTAGCTGACTCCGCCGGTGCTCGAGCCATTCGCGATCAACATGAAGGATTCGAGACCCATTAAGTCATTCCGGATTCGAGACCCATTAAGTCATTCCGGTTCCTTCGTCGCTCAGATCTGGGCTTGAACGCGTGCACCCCGGACCTGTTTGGGTTCTGCTTTTGCGTTTTCTGGTTCGAGCCCCTTTAACCTGGGCCGAACAGCTTGGAACTCGGGTCTCGTTGAACCCGTTTACATCGATTACTATTGTTATTTGTATTCTGTTAAATCTCAATATATTATTATTATGAGATTTGTTTGAAGCTTGTTTATCCCAGTTCGTTTTATGTCGTTTTGGCTGGGTTTACGTGTTAATAATCTTAACGAGAAAGGAATTGAAATAAATATAAGGTTTACCTTTTAGTATGATTAACTAGATCTTGAATGAATGGAAAGACGGATCGTGTGCACAGGAGATTTTTTTGTATGTGTGGGTGTGTCTTGTTGATTGGAGAATGATGAGGATAAGGTTGAGATTAGGGTTTTAGGTGAGGATAAGGTTGAGATTAGGGTTTTAGAGTTTTAAATAGGCAAGCTGAAAGGCTTTTAGGCCCATAATTATCTTAAGTCCAATATACATCTCCTAACCTTATCCATTCTCTACATATTATTTAATTAAACTAAATAACGTTACACGACACTTATTTAAATAAAACCTATATTATTTCATTTAACATTTCTCAAAAGTGTGCACGTTACATTAATGAGCCACAAACTACATATATTGCTAACAGGTGTTGGATTTAATTGGATCGAGCAACACAAACAACACTGGTAAGAGCGAAAACCACACAAAATACAATAACCATAAACCATCTATTTATACTAAATCTATAACTTGCTCAACAAGACTCCTAACTAGACTCAAACTAGGTAATCAAATTGTAACACCCCGACCCGGTTAGGGCTGACGTGTCACTCGATACGCTAATTATAGACATAAAAAAATGTTTTCTTTAAAGTCTTAATCCTAGTTTAAAACCGCACAACGATCCAAAAACATTCAAATTAAAAGTTCTCAACAAAACGACAAAAATAAAGTTGTTTAACTCAAAAGAAATTTTATTAAGTTCCTCGATTTCCCACTTCTAGCCTTTTTCTTTTACTCTCTTATCACACATTCCCCTGATTCCTATGAGTACCTGTAACAAATAAAAGAAAACACAAAAACAAAGAAACACGGCTGAGTCCAAAATTGCCCAGTAACGGAGGAAACAATAGCAATAACAATAGACGATGAAGAATAATACGATACAATGAACGATCTAATGAGAAACCATAAAGTACGCAAGCCAGTAACAATACGCTGAACGATCAGTTATGAGCCAGTATAATAATAATCTATCAATGGAAATACCCATGTGAGCCAGTAACAGTAACAGTATGCACATTAATTGCAGACTAATGTACCAATAATTAAGTGAGATAGGAATGTGGGCAAACACACCTAACCATCTCATTCCAGTAACAGTTTACCTAGGATCGATCCATACGCCTCTCAGTAATAAGTAAATCAATAAGTGCTCTCGTCACACAATAATATAGAGACGCTGTGGACTAATCGCTCCGCCACAGATAGAGCACGTCAAAGGTGCCTCGATTGACGCCTTATGTCCCCATAGGTGGATAAATGCTCGGGTATTGAGGTCAAATAAAAGACACTAACAATGGACAATATCAATATAATATGTCTCAATAACAATAAGTCAATGTACAATGGTCTATTTGGAACATGCAATAATGATCGCAATAAAATATTTTCTATTGCATGCATTTCAGTTATCAATTAAACAATACAATCTAACAATTTCCAATATATAAAGAAACGACTTAATAAGGATGACAGTGACACGATAATATGAAATGGATCAAAAACTATGATATGACTAACAACTCAAGAAAACGATATATTACGAAAACAAGGACATAATATGACGCTACCAGTGTAAGGCCACAAAACCCGTACACTATGATATCGATGAAAACAATATTTACGCTATAATTTAAATACCACAGAATCCGTACGCTACGAGAACGATTAAAACAATATTAAGCTAAGACAAAAGGATCAAGGAATCCGTACCTTATAAATGTAGATTCATATTTGCGAAACTAACGTAATTCTTGAATATTTCGGTATCCTAAAGATATGTTAGTCAAAGTTAGTATATTGAATTTACCAGGAGGTCATGTAAGTTTTCTTGTGACGCTCGCTTAATTTCTTTTCAACTATTTAGTCAAGGTTCATTGTCTACACATAATATACGTAAATCATTGTATTATAAAATAGCACCCTTTTAAACCATCATATATAACTTATTAGAATTAGCTGCTGACTTGTTGTGGTGACAGGTTTGCAACACAAATTAATGAAACAAAAACATAACTTCAAATATTATACAACTCAGTTTGGAAATTTCGATTTACCTATCTTATAATAATAAAACTGTGCCTTATAATAATTATATCTTGGATTTATAAAACTTCAATTACTGATGTTCTTAAAACAAGATCGGTAGCGTATACAAAATGGCTTTAAATAAGCGCGTGGTAAACAAAGGTTAAGCATTCTTTACTTTGTGTCGGGAAGATTTAAAATCATCTTGATGTTAACACGAACCGGTGAATACTAAATTTGTTTACATGAATTGGCCAACAGGTGGATATCGTACCTTGAGCGAATAACGAGGCATGATTGCCAGCAGTAGCAGTGGCGGTGTTCATGCAGCGGCTTCTCTTCAAACAAACAACAGCGTAGGTGGTGGCGAATACGACATGAAAGATTTAGGGTTTTATAATCCCAAGGGTGTCGTCTATATTTAAAACAGAGTACCGATTCTCCCAATCTCGCTTCAATATTTAGTAATTTAATCATTTGATTTTACGTAATCTCCGCCGGAAATATGGCAGCTTAACGTCCAAGGAGAATTTCCAAAAAAAATCAACTTTCAAGGATTGGCATAAAACACCCTCCAACTTTATTTCTTATTCATTTTAGTGACTTACAATTTGCACCTTCTAGTTAACTATTTATACTGGTTAATCCCAACTTATAAAGACTTGACTGACTGTTCTATTATTATTATTATTATTATTCTTTTGCTATATATATTTAAGATCGATGTTCGATTATTCATCAATACGCGCTATGGTTTTTTTACGAGGTATTAACTCTTATGAAAATCAACATAGTAAATCGACATTTATAGTTTTATTTATTTATTTATTTATTTTTATTGTGCTCGGCTAGACAACCTTATTATTCGACGGTAAAACAAATCATCAATTCACTAATATTCAAAATATTAATTCGCTATTTAATATTTTAGGTTTTTGAATATCGTATATTACACAAATAAACTAATTAAAATAAATTTATCTCTAACTCTAATAATTATCTCTTCTCATTCTTGACTATCTTTGATCACCAACTTCTAAAGAGTCTGCAGATCATTCGTTATCAAAAGAACAAATCGCTATGCTTCTGGGTCTAAACGTGAATGAGGTTGAGGAGTTGGGAAAAGGTTGATGTGGAGGTTGAGTTCGAACCTAACGTAAATATGGGTATTCCACGTGGGAATAAGCCATTTAATTATGACGAGATTGAAGTAGAAGACGTGACTGTAGAGGAATATCCAGATATGTACTCGACGAATGACTGGTTAACTTATCCGAGTTCGAAAACGATGCATTATATCATAATCATATTCGGTGGACTGAGACTAGAGATTATGAGCTTGCAATGCAGTTTCAGCGGGTTGTACGAGTCTTTTATGCATTCAAGATTCACAGCTGCACTGACTGGAAGACCTGAAGATTTTTCGGTTAAAGTATTTTGAAGATTACAAAGAGCTCGAGACGAGGGGCGTTTGTTGATACATAGTTTTATGTCTCGATCTTTGTAAAATATTATTATATTAGTTTTAATGTATAGGGGTACTTTGGTAAAAGTATAAAACCCATTTACATCATAAGTAAATGCTTCACCTTATAAACAACTCTATATTTTGTTCCCACATTGATATGGGACAAGTATTTATCACTTTCACATTTAAAACTTTCATTCACACCTATACCCAAAACTTCCAACACTATTTAAATAAAAAAGGTTGGACAATAATAAGGAAATATAAAACATAATGGAATGTGCAATTACAAGATTACAGGCCCAATGTTTCATTCCTTTACCGGCAATTATTGTTAATATCTTTTATATGAAGAAATGATGTGAAACTATCCCTTGAAATATTCAGAAAGTTATTTTTATTATTTTTAACATTTCATCCAAAATATTAATCTTTTATTTATATTAAAATGATTTAAAGTTATATTTTTTTAAGTGGTTAATTATAAACAGTCTAAATTTCCTTGAAACATGGCAAGCCTGATATTTCAATGAATCATAACGTTCAAATTTTAGCCATTGATAAATATTCCATCCAAAACCATATAAGCATTCTACATTTCCCACTACATTTTGTAAGAGCTAGATCAAAATTAGCAGGCATGATCAACCATTTAAGCACCAAGACTTTGTTCATCCTTGTTTTAAACTTCAGTTTATGCATTTTGTTGGTTCCGGTTCAGGTTTCAGCCAGGCTGCAACGGTTACATCACCAGATAAACAATGGCTCGCTTAGCTTTTTGGCCATCGGAGATTGGGGTCGAAAAGGGTGGTACAATCAATCTCAAGTTGCTGTTCAGGTTTCCATTTTCCTCCATCTTGGTCGTGTGTAGTTGTTACTTTTGTGGGATTAATTATTTGGTGTGATCGTTGCAGATGGGAATCATTGCAGACAAACTAGATATAGATTTTGTAGTTTCCACCGGAGATAATTTCTATGATGACGGGTTAACCAGTGTGGATGATCCAGCCTTTGACGAGTCGTTTAAATACGTATATGCGGCCCCCAGCCTTCTAAAACAGTGGTACACTGGTTGGTATATTCGCATATCATGACTACTGTTTATTTACAAACTGAACTTTTAATAATCTAAACTATTATCTATTATCTAGTAGCTGATAATAAATTATTATTACTAAGTTTTAAATTGCATCCTAATTTTCAGTATTTTTGTCAACAACAATCTCACAAAACAAGCCCATTATGTTAAATCTTAACGAATAACAAGTAACTATACCCACGCGTTGTGGCGGAGCGGATTTAATGCAATATATTTTGAAAGCTACCGTGAGTTGTGGTGGGTGCACGATCAGTATCGGTTTGCTTTGTTACGATAAAAATTTTTATGCCAAAAGTTTCATTAACAAAGTTGACGGCTAAAAAATAAAGATTTTATGAGAAGGCAAAAGTTTTATAACCAAAGTTGATGGATAAAAAGTAAATATGTTAAAGTACAGTTGAGTGAGAAAACTTATATATATCACATTATTGTGGCAAAGGTGTAGTGAAAGTAAGTTTACGAGTTATTTTATAATCATCACATATATAATTAGTGACTTTTTTTTTATGAATATAGTAATTATTTTGAAACAACCACAAATAAAATTCATGAGCAGATAAAGTAACTTTAATTTTAGAATAGCATTGTCCTAGTTACAAAAAATGAAAAATATGTGCGTCAGTGATCATATACCGGTGCGTATTAATATCAGCCGATGGATATTAATTTGAATTATACAAATTTAATTCGCTTTCATACTCGTACTGAGTTAGACCATCGTTTATCCCGTCGCTGATTTTGTGTAGTATTGGGGAATCACGATTACCGTGGGGATGTCGAGGCACAATTGGCCCCAATGCTTCGAGAAAGAGATAGCAGATGGCGTTGTCTAAGATCTTTCATCGTAAATACAGGTACTTGGCATTCTATAGGTCATTCAGCTCCTATATATAGTTTGATCATGTTCGTTATGTAGATATTGCTGAATTGTTCTTCGTGGACACAACTCCTTTCATGAATATGTACTTTGATGACCCAAAAGATCACCAGTATGATTGGAGAGGCATACTTCCTCGAGAAGTTTACGTTACCAATCTATTAAAGGTACACATTCCATTAAAATCAAGTAATTACCTATATGGATATTTGATTAAAGTACGTTTAAGGATGATGTTTGATTGAAATTTAAGGATTTGAGATCTGCGTTGAGCGAGTCGAAAGCCAAATGGAAGATTGTGGTCGGGCATCATGGTATAAGAACCACAGGTCACCATTGTGATACTCCTGAACTTGTCACACATCTTCTACCACTTCTAGAGGTATGTTCACAATCTCATTACGTGAAACTTCCAAGAAATATATCAACTCATCTTATTTGCATGGAAAAAACAAATAATACAAAAACCTAACTAATTCAGAAAACGGATTTTCAACAATAAAGTATTTTCGATATACAATATCAGTGACGGAACCCCAAAAAAGTCAAAAACAGAAAGACAAAATCTTGTGGCCTAATCATGGAAAAGAGACATTTACCAATAGATATCACCGACGACAGATATACGTAGTTACTGATGGATCATCGTGGAAACACCAACACATGGTTACGATTTCAGATCATATTTGATCAATCTTTAGTGTCGTGTTTTGTTTAAAAAAGTTGCAATGGAAAGTGCATAGCTGATCTGTCGGTAAATTTGCGATAAGATTGCTTAGGGGGATTTTCTTGATTGTTGGCGGGGATACGCTTCTGACTGATTAGGCAAACTGTCACTGAAACTAAAGATAACATCCCCACTTGACTTTTCAGACCACCTAAAATTTCAATCAGATTAGATCCCAATGGTGAAAGCTCTTGGTAAACGTCAGTAAACTTTGGCCGTGTTTTTATCAAAGAATCGTTGATAGAACATTGTAACACTAAAAGCCCTTTATTTTGTAGTAGAATTACATGTGCCTAAGAGATTATCATTGTTCTGTTTTAGTTCCTGACCCTGTTTGTAAAGATTTTCATGGCATTTGCAGCATGCTATGCATCTCCCTTATTCATAGTTAGACATCTAGTGACAACATTAGCAACTAGACTTGGCATAATATCTAATTTTAGAGAATTCGCATTATATTATGCATATCAACCCAACCTTATATTAAAGACCAATACATTTTTTTAGTAGGGGTGAAATTTAGAGATACTTCTTTCATTCTACATATATAAGGATTATTAACTATTTATTCTCCATCAATTGTATAAATTATGTGAGAATACAAAAAACGAAAAAACAAATAAAAACTGTACTATTGATAGTTATAGATATGAGAAATAAGATTCAGATAGCTTATTAAAGCATTCATTGTGCAACATGAATGCATGTTTAACTTCACAAACACATTTGCAGGAATATGAAGTTGATTTTTACATAAACGGACATGATCATTGTCTAGAGCATGTCGCGTGCCAAGATAGGTGCGTAAAATAATTAAGCAATTATTTTTAATCCGAGTTACAAATGTGAAAGTGACAACCTTAAACAAAGGTTGTTACCTTTATATTTCCTTTGTAACTAGAGGTTAGAAAAATACTTATAATAACCCACAACTGCAGCAAAATACGTTTCTTAACAAGTGGGGCCGGATCAAAGGCTTGGTTAGAGGAGAATAAGCCGCATGAAAGTTGTGGTGTTAAGTTCTTCCATCATGGGCAAGGATTCATGTCGATGAAATTAACGAAAAATACAGCTAGATTCGTGTTTTATGATGTTTTTGGTAAATCGTTGCATCGATGGAAGACCACGTTAAAGAAGCAGCTTCATACGTCGATTTAAATTTGCAAATTACATCATGAGCAAACTACAAAGATATAGATAACAATGTATATACTATTTGATGTTTTGTTTGTAAATTCATATAATCTAACCCTATAAATGTTGGGGTCGTTTTCCTAGCTACTTCTTTTCAATGTATTATATTGTTTTAAGCATTTTTGTTAAGATCATAAACGAATGATGGATGGGTTGGTAGCAAATAATAATAGAAAAGTTAGTCGTAATTGTGTGACAATCCATGTGAAGTAATTCCAACACTTCATCAATTGAGTTCACTTGTTTTGTCTTGTGAGATGATTTGTGTTGCTTTCCTTTGATGCATGAGGAACATTTGTCATCCAGCTTGAACTCCTTGGTTGGTAAACCAATTACATGTTCTCCTTTCACCAGCTTTTTTATGTTCTTTAAGTTAACATGACACAATTCCCTATACCACAACTTTTTCTCATTTTCTGTTGCCTTGGACACAAAGCATGATCCACCCCTTGAAACTGCATTCTTCATTCTAAGCTCATACAAATTTCTATTTCTAGGTGCTATCATCATGATCATGTCCGGAGGTATTACGAATTCAAGTTTCAGGATGAAGCAATGTGCATCATCAAATCCAACCTTATAACCATTGTCACGGACTTGTGATATGCTCAAGAGGTTATATTGTAGACCTACATGCAACACATTATCAAAAGACATTTGGCCATTTGTAAGAATGCCTTTGCCAACGATTTTCCCTCCATTCTCATCACTTCCAAATGCAACTGGCCCTTTAAACTTTTCTTCATAATTGACAAGTGATCTCCTATCGCAAGTCATATGCCTGGAACATCCACTATCCATATACCATACATCATTGATCTCTGTGGAATGTTCCTGTTAACTTGATACTTCTCCATATTCATTTATCTTAGCCTTGTATGCAACATTTGCCTTCTCAATCTATGCAGCATGGTTGCTCTAATCAAAGGCACCATCTTGAGGTTCTAAGGCGACTACTGCATTCCCCTGATCGTTGTTGGCACCAGCCTGTCCCCTGTTCTGATTTGTTTGCAATTGAAGTTGGTTGTTTCTTTGTTGCTGCTGGTAGTTGTTCTGTTGGAATTAATTTTATTATTGTCTCTATTGGGATATGGATTTTGATTATGAGGTTGGTTTCTTTGCTGGAAGTGCTATCGATTTTGGTTATGTGCTTGATAGAATTGATTCTGATTCATGTCAAGACCGGAGCCTCGGTGGGGAAGCGTGAATAATTGGTATTAACGGTAAAGCTCGGATCTAGAAGGGATCGAATCGCACTCGTATTCACTCTTGAAAGGTGTTTTGGACGGATGAGTGGTGTTTTGGGATAACCTGATTCGATTAAGAATAATCAATAAATTGAATGAACACATATATGCAATCGAAACACAAACATAAAGATGTGGCAGTATGATTTCATTGGTCAAAAGATTGTCACAAAAAGCAATCATATATACACACATACATACACAAGAAAGATCATCCACCCCGGAAGAGCTCATCCCGGAGGCTGAGACTCTCTTAAGGATAAAACCTTAATTCTCACGTAAAATTTTAATATACGCCCTCTCTCATGCTAGACAAATAAACAAATAGATCTATTTATACTACCCTAGCATGTCTTGGTCTTCAAGCAATCCATTCTTGGTTGAGACCAAAAATATTAATATATATTTCACCCATAATAATAATAATAATAATTCGATGCGTTGGTCTAAAATATAAGTCTCAACTATCTCCCTCATAGACCAATGCCATCGAATTATGTAGATTTTTGGCAGATGTTATAGTAAGAGGGTAGAGAGAGAAAGTAGTCAAAGTGTCATATCTTGTATCTTTGAAGTTATCAATGAAATACATGCTTAACGTTTACTTGTTTTGTTCATTCTCGATGAATTCCGCACATTGAGTTTCAAGCTGTAACATCTAGAGATCCTGAGTGTCATATGCATCATCTTTCAAGGTCATTTCAAGTGGTATCAGAGCATTATGGCTCGTTACTAGCTTGAACACTTCATGTTTTCATGGTTTTTCTCTATATCTACCAATTCAACCGTCAAAAGTTCACCAAACTCTCACACTTTGTTTCTTACCTATCCGTAACAAACCCTACCAAAATTCATCTATTTCCTACATCATTTGAACCTTCAAATCATCAAAATACCTAAACCATGTTGTTTACCATATATGTCATGGCACTGTGTATGTTGATCACGTATAACATATACGGCGTATAAGTTAAACGCCGCATATGTTATAAGGTAAACACATACGTTGACCAGCCACTTATACGTTGAACATACACATATACGTTGACCATTTTCATATACGTTGACCATTCACATATACGTTGACCATCCACTTATACACTTATACGTTGACCATATTACCCATATCCGTTGACTTTCAAGATGGAAAACCTAAGTGCTTTTGTGTCACAGCCGCCTACTCTACTTCAGAACATTAACTTGGAAAATGAAATGGGAACGTCCAACAAGCCTCCTAATCTTCTTAGAATGGAAGACTATCCGTCATGGGCCGATAAGTTCGAGACATATGTTCAAGCTTTGAACTACGAAACATGGACAGCAGTTAAGGAAGAGTACATAATTCCCAAGGATGAAACTGGGGAAAACTATCCACTGTCTCAAATTGTTGATGCAGATAAACCTCTATTTCTCAAAGAGAAGAAAATGTTGAATATCTTTCAACAAGTCATCAAAGCTGAGATCTTTCAACTATTGCAGCACAATAGATCTTGTTACTCAACGTGGCATGCATTGTTAAACAAATATCGTGGAAACCCTGATATGAGAAAGAGTAAAATAGCACTGCTCAAGAAAGAATTTTATATATTTACTCAAGTTAAGGGTGAATCTTTCACACAGTTGATTGAGAGATACTGCTACCTGGTGAATGAAATGAAGAGGCTAAAGATTGACAAGCCTGAGTATGAATACATTGATAAACTTGCTGACGCATTACTTGAAGAATGGGGGACATTTATCATGATTCAACATTCAAACCCTATTGCTTATACCCGTCTAAATATTGCAAGTTTTATCGAGAAGCTTGAAGCTCATGATCTGGAGCTCAGAAAGAAGCAAAAGATGAAATCAACCGCAGTATCACAAGATGTGGGATTATACTACAAGGGTTCATAATCAAGTTCTTCAAATCCCAAGATTCCTACTGCATTCTGTGCTGAACAAACCAGTCAAGCCCTTGCAACTAGTGTACCTGTTATTTCTGCTACTCCTAAGTACAGTAGTAGTTATTCAGGAACAATCCCAGTTTCTCAAGCTTCAAGTATACAAGAATCTGATGATATACAGTGCAATATAGCTGTGAATCTAAAGAATACGGGAAACATGACCACTGACACTATCAATGAACACATGGCATTTCTGGGATCTGTTCTAGAATCATACGAGTGTTTGGTTGCGGGTTGCATTGGAAATTACAATATGATAAAAGAATATTATGATCAGATCGACCCAGAGGAAATGGAAATGATTGACATAAGGTGGTGCATGGCAAGTGTAATAAGAAGAGCACAAAGATTCAAAGAAATCACCGGCGGGAATGTGCTTGATGGTACAACATCAAAGTTAGGATTTGACAAGTCTAAAGTTAGATGTTTTCGTTGCAAAGAGAAAGAACATTTCAAGAGGGAATGTACTAGCAAAAGTGTGGAGAATAATGCTGCAAATCCTTTTGGATGGGATTACCACAAGCAAGCAATATATCACCGTCTAGAGGGAGAATCATCAAAGGGGAAGAAAACTACTGAAGCATCAACTTCACAGTAAAAGGCTTCTATAGCTCCAGTCGATGAAGGATTCAATTGGAACTCTGTGTTCCAAGAAAATGTGGCTCAAGTGGTTGATTAAGACAAACAAGAGGTTATGGATAAGGATGACAATGAGATTGAGACTGTGGTTAAAGAGTCTGATGAGAAAATGGATGTTTTTGTTGAAAATGAAGTGGTTAATGATGTGAGCTTGGACAAGGTGTTCAAGGATGAAAATGAAGAAAGTAACAAGGGTGTGCAAAAAGTTGATCATGATACTTCCGATGACGAACTTCCTCGATCATTCGATAAGATTCATGAGGTTCCTTCTGACTATCTTATTTCATTATTTCCTGCTGATATTATAAAGAGTTTTGCAGGATGGTTTAATGGTGAGGAAGTGCCACAAGGTAAGATAGATTTTGGAGAGGAAGACATTGATGAATCAAATGTCAAGGAATCAAGCAAAGGTGAAGATTCAAAAGATAATGTGGTTGATGAAATTGTTGAAGTTGTGACTGATGAAGATTCAGAAATTTCAAGTGATGAACCAACCGATCAAGCATTCATGGCAAATGAGGTAACTTTAAACTCAAACTTATGCGAAAAATATGAATTGCCTTGTGTTGAATGTGACCTTAAACTCTTGAAATTAAATAGTTGAAAAGACACTATGGCAAATCATTGTTTGATTTGAATGTTGTTAATGAGGCATATTTGAAACCTCAATCGTGTGAAAAGAATTTATGGGAAAGGATTTTACAAGATCAGAAAACTATTTCAATGTTAAAACACACGATTGAAGACAAACAAATTTCCATCAACAGACACATAGACGAGAATGCAGCACTCAAACTTTGCTTCAAACACTCAAGATTCAGACTGAAATAGTTAATTTGAAGTTAGTAAGCTATGCCGCATCGTCGTATGTTCTTGATCACATTATTCCAAAGCAATAAACAAAACATAAGAATAATGAGACTGAGAACATCAAAGAGGATTATCATGTTGTGCCTCCACCTATGTGGAATGCTTATATTCCAATGAAACCAAAAGGTTTTAAAAAGGCACTAAATGTGGAACTCAACACTCCACATCATGATATCTCCAAGTATGATGAAGGTGATTGTGAGAAGAATGAGTGTTCTGGTTGTGATGCATCTACTGGAATAAAAATGGCAGAATCGGTGCTGACCGAAGAAACTGGTAAAACTCATGGGTTGGGTAAAAAAAAAGGAAGTTGAGAATTCGACAGGATTGGCTAAAACAAGTTTTTATAACAAGCAATCTCATCGAATTAAATAACTTTAAGAGAAAAAGATTATGTTTGTGCATGGAAAAACATCTGAATCTGAAAAAGAAACTGAATTTAGAAATCAATCAAATGATGAATTTTATCGTTTGAAGGCAGAACGTGATCAGGTAGAAACTACATCTCAAATCAATAAGTTCATTGATAAGAGACGTTGTTTTTGTTGCAATGAAGTTGGACACGTGTTTTACGCTTGTCCCAATCGATATAAACATGATCACATTTCGCTTCAACAGACTGTTAGCAAAAAACCTGGCCTAGGTTATATGTGTGAAAAGAATCCAATGAGCGTTCCTATAAAGGTTAAAATCTTAATAAGAGATGAGTCAATTAAAATTGATGTTGAAAAGCTTGTAACAACTGATGTTCCAAAACCAAAAGTTTCAAAATTAATTCAAACATCATTTTATAACAAAAGACAAGCCGCATGTCAATACTGGGTGGTAAAAAATGTTGTTAAACCACCAGAGGTTGTTGAGAAAGAAACAACTGAATGTGAGTCACAAGTAACTAGTGAAGATTCAATAACTGGTGGTTCAAATTATGATGATGTTAGGTTGTTATACAAAAACTTCAAACAACCCAAGACCAAGAAGGCTTGGGTTTCCTTGTTTCACTAAGCTGTTAATTGTATGTGTAGGGGCTTTCAAGATCCCACGATTCTCATTGGATAATGGATAGTGGAGCCTCTAGGCACATGACATGTACTCTCTACTTGCTGAATGATGTCAAATCAATAAGAGGAGGGTATGTCAGTTTTTCTAGAAACCAAGGAGGACAAATTGTTGGTGAAGGCACCTTAACAAATGGAAAAGTAACATTCGAGAACGTTAACTACATTTCAGAATTGGAGAATAATTTGCTCAGCATATCACAGATTTGTGATAAACACTTCTCCACACATTTCACGGACCGAGAATGTTTGATTTTGAAACCGGGTTTCAAAATTCCAGAAGAGTGGATTCTTATGTGTGCTCCACGATAAAATGATCTTTACGTCATGAATATAAGCACTACATCAACCTCTTCGGGATCTGCTCAATGTTTCATCTCAAGAGCATCTGAACGGGAATTAGTTTTATAGCATCGGAGGATGGGACCTATAAGTTTGAGGAAAATGAACCATCTGGTTCATAAGAATCTGGTAGAGGGAGTTAATTTAAGGAATTTTCAATTGAGTGAAGATTGTTTGGACTGTAAAAAGGGAAACCAGACAAAGAGACCACATCCGAAGAAAATTATCAACTCCAACAACTTATTATTTGAACGTCTCCATATGGATCTATTTGGTCTAGTGAATGTCAAAAGTATCACATGAGAGCTTTATTGTCTTGTGGTTACTAACGATTACTCGAGATTTTCGTGGGTAATGTTTTTGGAATCAAAGGATGAGACATATGATTATGATTTTGTTCAAGAAATTGAAGACACTATATAATCTACCGATCCGTCGTATACGAAGTGATAATGGAACATAATTCAAGAACAACAAGATGCTTGAGTACTGTAATGACCGGGGGATTCTTCATGAATTTAGTGCACTGTACACACCACAACAAAATGGGGTCGCTGAACGGAAGAATAGGACTTTGATTGAAACAGCTAGAACTATGCTTTCAGATTCAAAATTACCAGTTCATTTTTGGTTAGAAGCAGTAGCAGCAGCTTGTTCTACTCTTAATCGGGTACTTACGGTCAAGAAATTCGGCAAGACGTGTTTTGAGCTACTAAATCGTCGAAAACCTAATCTGAAGTGGCTTGAACCGTTTGGATCAATGTGTACTGTTCTTGAACCAAATGGAAAATTTGGTCCCAAATCCATCGAAGGTTTCTTTGTGGGGTATGTTAGTCCACTTAGACATGTCTACATTCCTAGCCTCCACAAGATCATTCAAGTCCAAAATTTGGATTGTCAAAAATACACTCCTACCATCCAATGACCAGGGGATTCTAGGCTATTTGATTATGAGAGTCTTTGGGAGAGTTTCAAACTCCCTGAGGAAGATTAATCTGAAGAAACTTTGAGGATGATTTAAAATCAACAATTGTCGGAAAATCAAGTGACTATGCCTAAAGAACCTGTGTCTGCTCCTCAAGATGTACCTGACCATGTTCAATCTGATGACTTTCCAGAGACTAATATTGTTTTTGATGATGATGGTCAATTAGATTAGGATATTATTGAAGCTATTTCTCCATCCATTGTTGCTACTGAAGTGTGTGAGAACAATCTCCAACCTGAAGTGTCTGTACCTACCGAGGTGGTGCCAAGAACTTTAAACTACCATCCCAAGGATAACATAACAGGAGATTTGAATGCTGGGGTGCAAACAAGACGTCAAATTGCTCAGAATCTCCCGTGTTTCTATTCTAAGGTTTCTCCTTTACAAAATCAATTCTCATTTAAATGTTTTATTTCTCAGGTTGAGCCAAAAACGTATAAAGAGGCCCTAACAGAAGAAAGCTGGGTTAATGCCATGCAAGAGGAGCTTATGAAGTTTGAGAAGCTTGGGGTCTGGAAATTGGTTGACTTACCTGAAGACAAGAAACAGATTAACACCATGTGGGCGTTCAAATGCAAAAGGGATGAGAATGGAATCATTGTTAGAAACAAGGCAAGACTTGTTGTATTGGGATTTAACCAGATAGAAGGTATCGACTACAATGAGGTTTATGAACCATTTACAAGGCTAGATGCTATTCGGATATTTCTAGCATTTGCTTCTTGGAAAGGTTTCAATGTTTATCATTTGGATGTGAAGTCATCATTCTTTAACGAGAAGATTAGTGAAGAAGTCTATGTGGGACAACCACCGGAGTTTGTCGATCCGATCCACAAAGACAAAGTGTATCTCCTTGATAAAGCCCTTTACAGTCTCCATCAAGCCCCGAGAGCTTGGTATGAGATGTTGTCCCAACATCTCTGGGACAACGGGTTTATCAGAGGAACCGTTGATTGTACATTTTTCACCAAATCTGATGATGGGCATCTACTGATTGTGCAGATATATGTCGATGATATAATTTTTGGATCGATAAACGATGTTCTTTGCTTGAAGAAGTCATGAAAAAGAAGTTTGAGATGAGTGCAATGGGAGAGATGAAATTCTTTCTTGGACTTCAAGTAGAGCAGATGTCGGATGGTATTTTTATCCATCAGACAAAGTATGTTAATGATGTATTGACGAAGTTCAACATGTCTGATGCAACGGCAATCAGTACTCCTCTACCATTGAATCATTGTATCGGTCCTAATCCCAACGGGGAGAAGGTTGACCAAACTTTATACCGATCCATGATAGGCTCATTGATGTATTTGACTGCTTCTCGGCCAGACATCATGTATGCTACCTGTTTGTGCGCCCGATATCAGTCAAATCCGAAGGTTTCACATCTCATGATCGTCAGAAGAATTATACCCTATCTTAAGGGATGTCCGGGGGTCGGTCTTTGGGATCCAAAAGACGATGAGTTTGTGATAAGGGCTTATTATGATTCTAATTATGGAAGCTATAAGCTGAATGTAAAATCTACTACGGCAGGGTGTCCGTTCTTGGGCAAACGACTTGTCACCTGGCAATGCAAGAAACAAACCACGGTTTCGTTGTCTACATGTGAAGCTGAGTATGTAGCTGCCTCTAGTTGCTGTTCTCAGGTTCTTTGGATACAACAACTGGTGTGCGTCGGATGATATGTCTAAAACAATGAATGACCCTCACAACTATGCTTTAAATTTAAAACGAATATCCTAACCACACACAACCGGCAAGTGTACCGGTCGTAAGTAGTATATACCTAAGACGTCCGAGTATCGAACACGAGGACACGTATAAACGCTAATGATCACTAACCCTAAACAAGACCTACCCAAGAATAATATTTAACTTATTTTTGATTTTAGTTTTTCTTTTTTAAAATAATTTAACTGGACTAACTGGACTGATGGACAAAAGTTACCAAAAATAGAAAACTTAACGAAAACCGTCTTGACTTTGGATGGAGAAAAACATCTAACTAGGTTTGAATCAAATTGTAGGTCTAACAAGAAAATGGATTGAATGATATTAAGACACCGGTTCCAAAAAATGACACAACTAAGGATAGCTCGGGCTAAATGGATCACCTCTCGGTCTCACATAACAAACCCTAACCACTTTTAAAAGGCTAAAACAACCAAACCGGAAAACAATTGTTAATGTGTTCTAATGTTGACTCACCTCTCGGTCTCACCAACAATCGACCCTAATGGTAATGAATACTAAACAACCAAGGATAGAGGAACAATTTAATTTAAACCAAATAGATCAACTAGTCGCTTAAAACACCTAAACCGAACAAGAAACGAACTCGCTCTCGCGCAATTCTAATTCTAGCATGCAAAGGTAATGAGACAACCCTAACTTCTTATCACCTCTCGGTCTCCAAGGCGTCTAACCGCTGTACTTTAACCAATAAATGATGCAACAAAACACTACGGTTGTACCTACTGCAAACAAACCCTAAACACAAAGTCTAGAATCAAACAAGCACCGATCAATCAATACGGAACTAATTAACCAACGCAAGGTGTTTAAGCAATAAATTATCAAAATTTCCAACCATCAAACACAACCTATTTCATGTCTAAATCGAACTTTACAATAACAATTCAAGTCTATCAATCAAACAATCCATAAAACTCATCAAACACTAACAATAATCATCATTCCTAGGTAGAACCGACAAGTTTAGCCTAACATCAATTTTGGACAGCCATGATTACTCAATAAAAACATTATATAACTCATTCCAATCATCTTAACAATCATTCAACAATAAATACTAATCATAAACAAGTCAATCTTTCAAGCAATTGCAAAACTATGCAACAATTGATCAAGAAAAATAAAGTGATTCAACAATGTTAATAAAGAAAGGATATGTAATGTTTCTTGGCTGCACTCGGATGTGAAAACTGATGGAAAATTGTTCCTGAACACTTGTTCTTCACTCCTTCTTCCTTACCCTCCACACTCAAGAACCCTAGCTTTCTTCTTTTCTTTTTGGCTGCTCCTACTTCGATCGCAATCTACTAGGGGCTTTTGGGTTTAATTTTTTTTATATTTTTATTAGTGTAAGACTTGGGCTTCTCCATGATGTATATGGGCCGGGCTTTGAGCTTTGTCTTGAAATCGTATGTGTTCAATGCCTTTAAGCTCATCACGAAGTACAGTTTTTCTTCCTTTAACCCATAGCCTACAAGATAAATAAAACTACATAAAACCTAGATAAAATACGTTAAAATACATTAAATATAATATAACAACTTAGATAAAAGGTGCGGAAAAGATGTGTGTTTTACAACACATCAACAACAGATGTGGGACTACGGTTTGAATTTTCTTACTACCCCTATCTTCGTAGATAATAATGCATATCAATAACTAAGAATCCGGTAAACTACTCTAAAACTAAACATATTGAGATACGGTATCACTTCATTCGTGATTGCTACGAAAAGAAGTTGATTACCGTAGACAAAATTCACACCGATTAACAAAAGACATATCTTTTCACCAAAGCTTTTGATAAGTCACAATTTCAATTTTTATTAAAACTTAATGGTTTAAAAGTTTTGGGCGGTGTTGAAAAGGGGGTTACCGAGATTACAGGTCTGTGGGATACCTTGTGATCCTGAACATCAGAGTCAAATTTTCTTTTATAAATAGTTTTTCATGCAGTTTTTGATTTTAGTGTGAGAAATTTCAAAGAAAAACCAAAAACATAAAAATTTGAAAAAGCCAAAAACATGATAAAATTCAAAAATGTCAAAAATATTAAAAAATGTTGCTTCTCAGAAAATGAGTTTTGATAGCAAAAAGGGAAGATGATAGTACATTGATCGTCTGGTCCCAAATCCAGTAAAAATGTAGGCATAAAAGGCTGTGTGCTTAACTATATTAGTGCATTGGTAGGCCTTTAAAACAAACAAGTAAGGGAAAGTAAGTGATATAAACTTAAAAGTTGCCAAATTGATGGGGTGTTAGTTTCTAACAAAAGTCTTGATAATGATGGCAGAAATGTAGTAGCTGGTCATACTCAAGCCTTTTAATTAGAATGATTGTTTAAATTTGTTAAAACATAGCTATCAATAAGTGGTTAACGCTTCAAAGATGTATGGTTTTATGGCCTTAAATCCTATATTGATGGGATGCTTTAAGGTTCCTCGATCCATCGGGTCTTTATGCGGTTTATCATCTGGGTATTCATTTCGATGAATATTTAAACAAGCTTTAAAAGGCAAACCCGCAGATTAAGCTGCTTTATAAGTCATTAAACTTGATCTCACAAGTACTTATGTACGAAAATCATTACTGACTTGATCAAAATCCGCTGTTAGACACACGTTGTCCCTTTGCTCGCATCTTATTACCATTAACAAACGGACCGCAAGGGACAAAATGTTTGCAAGCCGACAGATGAAATCGTGCATACTCATCCATGGTAAAGGACCTTAGGTTATTGCTTGATAACGGGGGTATGTATTGTAGTGGGGATTATTTGCTGATTTTCTTAAACTAAAAGTCGTTTTATCTTTTGATTCTAAGGTTTAAGTCAAGTTGGGGTGACTAAGTAAAAATCAAATTACACCTGAATCAAGACTAGAACTAAATATTCCTGATATTTTGTGCCTAATTGAACCAATTAAATATATCACATAAATTCCTGAATCATTTGTTCAAAAGGTTTAGGTTGATAACAATACCAATGACTGACTTAACACCAGTCATAATAAACACTAAAGATAAAGCTATGATGGATGGGAAATTTGGTCAATATGATTCCCTGCTCAAACTTAGAAAAATATATGATTTCTGTATTGATTTCAGGTTTCTATTGTTAAGATTCATTTGATATTTGTGTCTATTGAAAAGACAAAAAGATTTTCTTTCTGATTGAGTTTTCGACTCTGGATGTATGAGTGAACTATCTCTCTGGGTGTTTCATTGGATAAACAAATCTTGTCATGTTTTTATCAAATCAAAATTAAAAGATCAAAACGTTTATCTGTTTTATTCAAGGTCGTTAAATTAAACTTGGTAAAATAGTGATTTTTCAAACTGAGCTTATTTAAGTTATTCTTGTAATGTACAAGGACATTAATGTTGGGTCGGATTTTTGATAAGAAATATTGGAATCGTATCAAACTACTCAGGAAACGCTAAGTATGGACTTCGAGCAAGCCTAGACTATCGAGCATGATTTTACTACTTCGAGCAAGGTCTTCTGAACCATTTATGGTTGATTTCTCTAAGTGTTAAGGCTTCGAGCAAGCTACACTTCAACAAGCAATAGTATTCTTTTATCGAGCATGGATAGTCAATCGAGCAAACAGCTTGATCATTCAAGTTTTAACCAAGTGTTATGAGCACATGATGTCCGTGCACAGAGTGACGAGCATGGTTGCAATAAGAAGATGTCATGTGCTCCAAGCATAGACTACGAGCATGCTTCAATCTCAAGAAAGATTTACATCCGAGCATGCTAAAGATTGCTGAATAAGTCTTATGACAAGATTGAAGACATCAAGAAGAATAAGCTTGCTCGATGGATTAGTTCGAGCAAAGCAAGGACTGGTAAAGAGGAATGAAGACTGCTAGAGGAGAATATTTTCATTGGAAAATATTCTAAGTAAAGTATGCTCGAAGACACTCATCGAGCATACCCTACATACTGAGTCTGCTCGAGCAAGAGATAAACCTTGCTCGAAGACTCTTACACTTGTATTTATTTTTTCTTTCATTATGTAATAATTAGAGATTCTAGAAGGAATGTCAAGGTCTATAAATACGGTCCTAGGTTCCCATTTTAGGGCAGACGTGACACGGAATACGAGAAACATCCTTAGCGAATATTTTATTTGTTTCCTCGTACAGCCACCGCCGTCATTAACAAAACCCTAGACATTCCTCTCACTGTTCTATTTAATGATATATTAAATACAGTGAATCTTTGTCTTTGATTGTGTTCTTATTGATTATCTGTTATTGTTTCATGTCTACAACATCAAACATTCGTTCCCATTCGTTGGGTATCCTGATTCTGCAGGGTTATTCAATAAGCCTTTGGGTAACTGTGTTAGTGTGTTCTTGTCAACATTTCTAAGGTTTGCACCTGACTCCCGATCTTGACAAGTGGTATAAAAGCTTTGGAAGCTCGCTGAAGTCCACGAGACTGAAGGTTTGTGATAAAACTTGAAGCTTTACTCTGTTTCTCTGCTGCAAAAGTCAGATCTGCTGAAATGGAAGACCAAGAAGTTTCTACCAACAAAATTCCTAGACTGCTTGGACAAGAAAACTTTATTACATGGAAGGTACTTTTTGAAGCTGCTGTAAACTACAATCACCCGGAACTCTGGACATCTATTACAGAGGGAAACTATGTTGCTTCCACTGCTGCAAACAATAGTTCCACTATAGAGCTAAAAATGAAGCAAAGAGATGACAAAGCACTATCTATGCTGAAGCTAGGTCTGTCTTGGGAAATACTGACAACTGTCAATCATCACAAAACTACTAAAGATATGTATGATGCTGTTATTGAAATGTTTGAGGGCAATACAAAACTGAGAGACATTAAGAAGGATTGACTGAAGCAACAGCTGGATAGATTCAAGTTTAAAGATGGAGAAAGATTAAAATCAGTCCTACAAAGGTTCATGGTGATTGTGAATGATATAAGAACAACTAACCTGCAGATCTCAGATTTTAAGCTAAACAAGAAGCTTCTGTCATCTTTGTCTAGTGAGTGGTATACGGCCAACAAATTCATCAAGGAAAAGGCCAATTTCCCCAACTTTAAGTTGGATGATGTAATAGCATTCCTCAAGACTGCAGAACATGACATGAACGAAAACCACATGATTAGAGAAGATAAGCCCATTTTTCAAGTGAACAATACTCTTGTAGCTCCAATGGGAAATCTCTCAATCAAGAATCAGCAGCCAATCATTGAAGAGCCAAATGAGACAAGTTCAACATGTGGTGGACAGCCAAGATTTAATGTTCAATTGATAGAAGATGATGTAGCCTCAACAGCAAGTGGACAGTCCACATTTGTGCAGAACAATACAACTCTAGGAACTGATTACCAAGCATTTTTCTCTATGTTTACTGAGTCATATCATGCATTTGTGGCCAAGAACCTGATCAACACAAGCATTGTGCAGGAAGACCTTGAGCAAATTGATGCTGATGACTTGGAAGATATGGACATCAAATGGCAGGCTGCCATGTTAGCTGTGAGAAACAAGAGGTTATACAACTTAACAGGAAGATCAAGCTTCAATGGACCAAATGAGAGAATAGGTTGACAAATCAAAAGCCATCTGCTACAACTGTCAACAACCTGGACATTTCGCAAGAGAATGCAACATGCCAAAGCAAGTGGGAAACCAAGTAAATCAAAATCAGTTTTACCAGAATCAGAACCAAAACTTCCAGCATCAGAGAAATCAAATCACCAATCAAAACCCCTATCAAAATCAAAATAGAACCCAGCAACAACCCTTTCAGCCTCAAAGGAACAACCAACTGCAGATTCAAAACAATCAGAATAGAGTCAATCAAAATGTTGGGAATCAAGTTAGAGACCAAGGGAATGTTGCAGTCACAAGGGTACCTCAAAATGGGGAGTTTGACTGGAGTAACCACCAACTGAGATTGAAAAAGCAAACGTTGCTTTCATAGCCAAAGTGCAGGATAAACCAGAATCTTCTAATGCACAGGTACATTTTGATATTTCAATTTCTGATCTTCTTATTACAATTGATGAACTCAATCAGGAAGTTGGAAAATGGAAGACTGAATGTGGTAGAAAGGAAGCATTTCTGAATGTGTATGAAATTAGTGAAGAAACCTATGAGAATCAAATTAAGGGACTGGAAGAAGATTGTATGCAAGCATACAGAACTCAATCAAGAATGACAGTTGAGATTGAGGGACTGAAAAAGTTGTATGCTGAAGAGAAGCTTAAGAAAGCTGAATTGTTAATTCAAATGGAATTCTTGAAAAACCTTGTGTCTACTGGAAATATAGTGGGATTTGTGGATAAAATGACAGATGAAGAAAAATACAAGAAGGTGCCACCAACATTCTGTAACAGTTATCCACTAAGAGTAGACAAGGAAAGTAGAAATGAGTATTTAAAACTATTTAAGAATGTGTTTGAAGACAAATCTGAATTTGTAAAACAATATGAAGATGTGGTTGTTGATGAAAATGGAGAGTTTGCTAAGAAGCAGAATAAGAAGAAAGAGGAAAAGAAGGATGGTGAGAAGAAGAAATGGAGTGAATACTCCAGTGAGGAGAGTACTTGCAGCTGTGGCAGTACCAAATCATCTAAAGGTAAGAAGAAAAAGAAGGGATCAAATAAGAAGAAAGATGAAAAGATTCCAGTATTGCTAAAGATGACTCCCAAGATGAAGAAACATTATGAACAGATTAGAAAAGAACATGTGGTATTTGACATTTGTGCAAGACCACAACCAGAAATCAAGAAAAGAAATGATGTGCCAAAGAAATCTTTGTATGATTAGTCCCATCCTCCAATCTATCTAGTTTTCTCTAATCATGAACTGTTTGATATTGGAGATGTGGAGTATGTACCCATAAGAAGATTTGCTGCTGAAGAAGAAGGAAGCTGTTCAAAATTACCATCTAAGTTGAAGCCAATTGTGTTTGTCAAGGAGAAATATCATTTGGTGCCTGATGTGAACAAGCCAATCAAAATGGACTTCAGCAACTCTTTATGTCCAAAGATATCCCTAGGCTTTGACTTCCCCAAACCAAGTGACAGAATTAAAGACAAGCAATTGCTTGAAGATATGGGGAGCTATGCCAAGGTATGGTGCAAGAAGTGTGATGCTTATGGTCATCACACTGATTCTTGCGGGTTTGAAGAAGAAGAGTTTGTGGTCCCTGATGTGGTTTGTGGTTTTGACATGAAAGGATACAAGCAGATGTATAAAAGATATTTGAATGAAGAGAAGAATAGCTCAAGTGATGAAGAGAAAATATCAGTTTTGGAAAAGAGACTGAAACAAGTTTTGAAAATCAAGAATGATACAAAAGGATCAAGCAAACCTGTAAAGAACAAAAGGTCAAATGGCAAAGGAAAGTTCAAAATGATACCTGGTGTTCTTAATGGGGATGAAAAAGTTCTTGATGAAGCAAGGTTATGAACCACGAGGGTTTCAATGGAAGACAAAGAAGGAGTTAAATGAACAGAGAGACTATGTGATTGAACAAAATGAAAACCTCATCATGTCACAAGTTGTGAAAGTTGGGTCAGACTCAGAAGAAGAAGAAGAATGTGAAGTTATCTATGAAGATCCACTTCCACTTCCAGTTCCAACTCCTGATGAATCTTCACTTGAATCTAAATTGCAAACTGATGCAGTTTGTGACTCAGAATCCAACTGATTCTCTTTTGTGTATATGTGCAGGAACAGTCCTTGAACAGTAATGACTTATGGTATATGGATAGTGGATGTTCTAAGCACATGACCTGTGACAAGGGAGCTCTTATCAATTATGAAAGAAAGTATGATGGTCCAGTTGCCTTTAGGAGTGATGAAAATGGAGGGAGGATTGTTGGAAGAGGAACACTCACCAATGGCAAGGTATCCTTTGAGAATGTGCTGCATGTTGAAGGACTATAATATAATCTACTTAGCATTTCTCAAGTTTGTGACAAAGGGTACAAAGTGGCTTTCAATGATGAACACTGCCTAATCCTAAATCCTGAATTTGTGATTCCAACTGAGATGATCATGATGATGGCTCCAAGAAATGGCAACCTCTATGAACTGAGAATGAATAATGCTACATCTAGAGGTGGTTCATGCTTTGTTTCCAAAGCCACTGAAAATGAGACTAAACTGTGGCATAGGAAGATGTGTCATGTCAACTTGAAGAATATGAACAAGCTAGTGAAAGGGGAACACGTTGTTGGCCTTCCCACAAGAGACTTTAAGGTTGAAGAAAAATGCGCATCTTGCCTCAAAGGGAAACAACATAAATCCTCACATTAGAGCAAATTGATAAATACCATTGATGAGGTCTTGGAACTACTACACATGGATCTGTTTGTTCTAGTGAGTGTTCCAAGTATTGGAAAGAAGAGATATTGTCTAGTGATCACAGATGATTACTCAAGATTTACTTGGGTATACTTTATGGGCAGCAAGGATGAGACCCTAGAGTTGATCAGAACCTATGTGCTGAAAATGGAAAATCAACTTGAAAGGAAAGTGAAAGTCATTAGAAGTGACAATGGGATAGAATTCAAGAATGAAATAATGGAAGAATTCTGCACTTCTAAGGGGATCTTTCAACAATATAGTGCACCTAGAACTCCTGAGCAAAATGGTGTTGCAGAAAGAAGAAATAGAACACTAATTGAAGCTGCAAGGACCATGATTGCTGATGCAAATCTGCTAGTCACTTTCTGGGCAGAAGCAATCAACACTGCATGCTATGTGCAGAACAGGGTTCTACTAAACAAGGCTCAAAATAAGACCCCATTTGAGGTTATCTTCAAAAGAAAACCTTATGTGAAGTTCTTAAAGCCTTTTGGATGCAGATGCTCACTGTTGAATACAAAGGACTATCTAAACAAATTCCAGTCAAAATCTCTGGAATGTTTCTTTGTGGGATACTCATCTCATTCAAAGGCTTACAGAGTCTATGTGAAGGAGCACATGGTAGTCATTGAGTCTTCAGACATAATATTCATTGAAAACCACTTCAATAATGTTGAAGGTCCCAAATGGCTATTTGACTTGGAGAACATAATCAAGTTATTCAAGATTTATAATGAAGACATGGATGACAACATGTACAGAACAAGCTTTGAAGATAAAGGAAAACAAAAACAAGTTGATCTGGACAAGCTATGGTCATCTGTTGCTCCTAAGCCAAATGTATTTACCTTTGAAAGATGCAATCAAGGTGCAGCTGAAGTTGAGATGAATGGACAAGAAGCTGCAGTTGAAGTTTCTAATGAAGGTCCAAGTGATATGGAGAGTGAACCCATACAAAGTCAGCAACCTATTCAGCCTGAAGTGACAAATCAATTTGAAGACCGGTTTCAGTCTTTGTTTGACTCTCTACAAATTGGATCAAATGAAGCATCATCATCTAAGATTAATTACACTCAAGAAGTTGTTGAAACTCAAGAAAGAATTGAAAGTGAAATTGCTGAGATCAATATGACCAACCTAGAGACAGAAGTGTCAGCACAACAAATTGTGCAGACTACTTCTGTTGAAAGAAATCATCCGACAGAGAACATCATAGGAGACTTGCATGAGAGAGTGACAATAAGTTCATCTGAAAAGGCAAACATATGTCTGTATGCTTGCTTTCTATCCCAAGTTGAACCAAAAAATATCAATCAAACTTTAAAGGACAACAGCTGGGTAGAAGCTATGCAGGAAGAGTTAGCTCAATTCAGAGACTTACATGTATGTGACTTGGTTGATAAGCCCAGAGGCAAGTATGCTATTGGAACCAAATGGGTGTTCAGAAACAAGAGAGATGAGAGAGGAATTGTCTTTAAAAACAATGCAAGACTGGTGGCTCTAGGGTGCTTACAAGAAGAAGGAGTGGACCTTGAAGAAGTATTTGCTCCAGTTGCAAGACTAGAAGTCATCAGAATCTTTCTAGCATATGCAGCATCTATTAACATAAAAGTTTATCAATTAGATGTGAAATCTGTGTTTTTAAATGGAAAGATAGATGAGGAGGTGTATGTGACTCAACCTCCAGGATTTGAAGATCCAGTCCACCCTAACAAGGTGTACAAGCTCAACAAATCATGGTATGGACTACATCAAGCTCTTAGAGCATGGTATGATGAGCTATCAAACCACTTATTAGACAATGGTTTCTACAGAGGAGCCATTGACAAAACCCTGTTCTACAAAAGATGGAACAAGGATCTGCTGCTATTGCAAGTCTATGTAGATGGCATCATTTTTGGCTCCACCAATGAACAAATGTGCAAAGAATTTGAGCAAGTAATGAAGTCTAAATACAAGATGAGTTCAATGGGAGAATGAACTTCTTCCTTGGACTTCAAGTGCAGCAAAAGGCAGATGGGATTTTTATCAATCAATCAAAGTATGTCCAAAAGATACTTAACAAGTTCAAGTGCCAGGACTACAAGACAGTGTCTACACCAATGGACACACATGAGAAGATGATACCTGATGAGAAGGGGGGGTGAACAAGCATGAATATAGGGCCAAGATAGGATCACTGATGTATCTTACAGCATCTAGGCCAGATATTATGTTTGCTGTGTGTGTCTGTGCAAGATTCCAAGCTAACCCCAAGGTCTCACATATGCTAGCAGTAAAGAGGATTTTCAGATACCTCAAAGGAAAACCAAATTTGGGGATTTGGTTTCCAAAGAACCCTTCCTTTGACTTGATAGCCTATACAGATAGTGACTATGATGGTTGCAACATGAGTAGAAAATTAACTTCAGGAGGACGTCAATTTTTAGGGAACAGGTTGGTGTCATGGCAATGCAAGAAGCAGACTACAGTGTCCATTTCAACTGCTGAAGCTGAATACATTGCTGCATCCGCTTGCTGTGCACATGTTCAATGGATTCAGAATCAACTGTTGGATTATGGTCTGAATTTCTTACTTACTCCAATTTTAATTGATAACACTGCTGCTAGTTCATTGTTAAGAATCCAGTTCAACATTCTAAGACTAAGCACATTAAGATTAGACATCATTTCATTAGGGACTGTCAGGAAAAAGGCTTAATAGAAATGAAAAGGGTAGATACATCTGATAATCTAGTTGATTTATTCACCAAACCTTTAGATAAAACCATGTTTCACTTTCTGTTAAAATGCCTAAGAATGATAAATGCTGATGAAGTTTGATTGAGGATGTGTGCTTAAGTGAGGTGCTTACTGATTATCTATGTTTCTCACTTTGAATGTTTGCATGATGATTTGCTATGCTTAACTGATCATTCTGATTGCATGAATCATGTATGTAACTGTCTTTGTGTGAAAAATGTTATATCAATGATAATTATAGCTTTCAGTACTTTGATCTGTGCTTGCATGATGTATTTCTGTGGTTTAAGTACTTCGAGCCTGAATCTGTGCTTGATATTGTGCTTGTTGATCCTCGAGCTCAAGCAGGAGTACTTGGAAGACTTTTCTAAGTCTTCCGAGCACAGATGTCATAGCTCAGTTTCTCGAGCATAGATTCTTGCCTTGAAAAATTTTTTAGGTATTTCGAGCATGACTCTTTGTTTGATGGTGTGTTTGATGTTCTTCGAGCACAAACAAACCATACTTGAGATCTCTCAAGTAATTCGAGCACGAATGATATGTTATTACTGGTCGAGCATGGACATGTGTTCTGGAAAACTTTCTAAGTATTCCAAGAATAAGTCTATTGCTCAAGCACACAGTTTAAGTCTTTCAAGCACAAGCAATGAAATGATAGATCTTAAGGTTGCTCGATAGACTTCCGAGTATGCTCGATGAATTTCTGAGCATGCTCAACAGACTTATGTGTTTATCTGAATGATTCATGCTGTCTGAATGAATGTGCTTGATATTGTTGAAGTGTGTGCTTGTTAAATGTGCTTAAATGACAACACTGTTTTCAGAATCAATGTTTTAAATGAACTTTCAAAAGAAATGATTTCGAAACTGTTAAATGTTTTTTACTAAGCAACACTGTTTTGGGTGATCTCACATAAGAGATATGAGAAGATTATTCAGTTATAAGCTTTATAGAAGCTTAAGGGTTTTTGGATAGAAATTGTATCCAACCTTATGGGAAATGATAGTATATTGTTTAAAATTCCTAACCCATGGAATATAGGCTTAAAGGATCTATGTTCAGTAAATTGACATTTTGCTTTGAGTATCTTTCCATGAGTGTAGTGACATACGTGATACAAATATAATGAAAATGCTAAGTCTGATGTGGTGACTCATTTGAAGATCAAGGTATGTTTCCTTGCACATCTCTCCGAATGATAGGCAGAAAGGCAATTATTCAATCATACACGAGCCTGTTGGTTTTTTGGTCACATAAAAATATATTTACAAAGTATCTGAGCAGATATAAAAGTATAACTATACAAAAGCTTATCAAAAAGAAAAAGAAAGAGGAAAAATATAGAAAAAAAAAATTTCTTCAAAGAAGTATATCAAACAATAATATATCATGACTTAAGGGGCACTAAGGGAACTACAGGAGTGAGGCATCCAACTAAGTCCTAAACACTCTGAATGTAAGGCATGTAAGTCCGGATGGCCTGTAAGTCCAACGTTCAACCTTACAGTCTGATATCTATATATTATTTTCAAACAAACTACTCATAAAAACAAATTATTGACCAAGGCATCAGGGGGTTGAAGTCAGATTGGGGTGATTGGAGAAAGCTAAATAAGCTTTGAGAAGAGATAAGGAACAACCTTAAGTCCAAAATGCAACCATTCTTCACTTAAGCTTTAATTGAACTTTCAGTATATCACAAATGTCATGATAATCATGCTAATTGCTATTACATAATGTTAACCTGACTTAGATCCTAATAAGGCTTACTATGCTATGTTGTGAAAGTTTTTAAACAATCTGATCCCATGTTGAGATCATTCTATGAAAATGTTTTCAAAAGAATATTCAACTGAAATTTGATCTCTTATTTCACCTTAAACAAATTGCTTAGGTCAGCTCACTGTTCTGAAATGATTATCTTTTATGCAAAATTGCAATTTGAGCAAAGGATGTGTGTGAAAATGTCCAGACGGATTGGCATAGGATGTGATGATTTCACAATCTGAACTGAAAAACATTTAACTGTTTCGAGCAAAGAAACTTTGTCTGTTTGTGTGATTACATTGCTTCAAGTATGTTAAATGAACTGTTAGTTGCATCTGAGTATTTCAAGCGTGAATCGCATCTTCGAGCATATGTTATAAACTAAACATTTTTTGTGTTTCGAACATGTATCTTACTTTCGAGCACCTGCTATGACATGATTATTATTGTTATGTGTTTCGAGCATGGCTGCATAATTGATTGTTTCGATCTAAGTATTCGAGCACAAGGGATTGAAAGATAAAATGCAAATTGATTCGAGCATAGCTGTGTGCTAGACACTTAGGTATGAGAATTCGAGCTGAGGAACTTGATGGATGAATTTGTTAAGTAGTTCAAGAAAACTTGTATGCTAGACTCTTAGGTTGAATGTTCGAGTACGAGCATAGGAAGGATAGTGAAGAAACGTGGATCTACTCACTGGTAGCAGATCTACTTTCCTCGGGATATGATTGTACTATTTCACCGATGGTTCTTCTGGATCTGTGTTCTTCCACCTACAAAATGAACAACGCCGTTAACTTACCCCTCAGAAAGGGACAGAGGGGTCCTCTTTGGGGTAACCCTCCGGCGTGAGAATAAGTATATGTAGGAGAAGATAATAATGTGAGAGTAAGGGAATCTGGAGAGTATTGCTTAATAGCTGAATACTGTATGATTGTGTGACTGTGTTTTTGTCTCTCTTTCCTTGTGGAGTTGATGCTGTATTTATAGTGCTAGGGTTTCCACTGATTGAGCTGGGACCAAATTAGGGTTTTGTTGGCCTCCTCCAATCGATTTGCGCCACGTGTCCTTGGAGACACCTGGTGCTTTTTCATTGGTTATAATCACGTGGTAACCCATGAGTCATGCTGAGCTGTCCGCCTTTCATTTAGCAGCTGTCAACAACAGCATATCCTTATTCCTTAAAAAGATGCCTTCTGGAAGGTTGTCTGACGTGCACAATCAAGGTTGCCCTAATCCTGATTTGGATAAGGACGAGGTTGATTATGTGCATGTGTGATATGCGCCCATCCTGAGGATGCGCGAGGTCTTCTCTTTATTCTCACGCGCAGATATTTCATGCGCAGATGTGATACGCACAAGCATGTAATACACGTCACGCGCGGATGCCCCACGCGCAGCTGCGCCATGCGCAACTGTGATATGGGTGGGCATGTATGATGCGCGAGTATGTAATATGCGCCGCGCGCGGATGCGCCACGCACGATGTGATATGCATAAGCACATATGATGCGTGAGCATGTGATACGCGCGAGCATATGTGATGCATGAGCATATGTGATGCGTGAGCATATGTGATGCTTGAGCATATGTGATATGTGCAAGCATGTGATGCTTGAGCATATGCGATATGCGCTGTGCGCATAAGTTTTGGCTTTGTGCCTTGATAATATCTTTGATTTCTAATGTCTTGTATATATCTTGTGGGTTGACCCGCCCCGCTCGATGTTGAGGCGGGTACATACCTCTTCAGATAGAATCTGCTAAGGATTTCGAGCATGACTGTACTTCGAGCACAAAGGTAGATGTAATCTAAGTCTTTCGAGCAAAGGTTACAATAATACTAAGAGGAGTTGCATATCGAGCATAAGTTGTGTCTTGATAGATCTTAAGTGATGCCGAGCATGACTCCTAGTCGAGTAGAGTCAGGTTACAGGTGTGACTCAGGTATACATAACTAGATAAATTTTTGCTAAGTACCTTTGAGCACAATGCCTTTTGGGTATAACCCAATACTCGAGCAAGTAAACTAATATCAATTAAAATTTGGCTAAGGCATCGAGCACAAGTATGTTTGAGCAAACTATCTCAAGTATACTAGTGCTCGAGCATTATAATCATACAAGTACATCGAGCAAGGATTGTACTATGTACTCAAGTACAGTGGGAGCCAGCTGTTATTTTGGTTGTATGCTCGAGCAAGGGAGGTATATTAAATTTTAAATTAAATGACAACTGTCGTGCACTAGAAGACAAACGGAGGTACTGTACTAATCATGGTATAAAAGGGGAACTTAGAAACTTTTTCACATATTTCTTCTCCCTCTCTTAAACCTAATTGCAAACCTCTTGCTTGTGCATCCCCTTCTTACTCGAATACTCAATTTCTGCTCTAATATACTTCGACATTAGCCATTAGCTCTGTTTCGACTTCGGTAAGATATCGTTATTCGACAATCATCTCGCCGATTTTGAAATTAGGGTTTCTAATTGGATTTCGGACTAATTGTTTACTTGTTTTTGCAGGTACGCATATTACTACGGAACATGATACTGAAGACGCTAATCTTCTCTAACTACCTTCGCGTATTGTTTCTGCAACTTTGTGTACTGACTATTGTCTTATTTTTGCAGAACTGATGGCCCTAAAATTTGAAAAGAGGCACAATATGTGTGCTCAGTTGGAGCTAGACAATGATAACAGAGAGTTGTAACTAATGCTAACTTTTCCGAGAAATTCCAACCTGAGAGTCGCCCTCACTGAGAGCCCTACGATTTACAAGAACCACATAGCAAACTTTTGGGGCTCAGCTACTTATGTCAATGACATTAACGGGAAGAGGATCAAGGCCTCTGTCCTAAATCATGATATTGAAGTTACAGAGGCTACAATTCGAGCAGCACTAAGCCTTAATAATAATTTTGAAGAACAACCATCCTACTCGGCCCTAAGATTATTGAGAGTCTTTCAAGAAACAATGGGTTACCAAGGAGATATGAAAGAGGGTCAATTTCAAAAGGGTAGCTTCCCTCAGATGTTGGGTCGGATTTTTGATAAGGAAGATTGGAATCTTCTCAACCTCTTCAGGAAATGGCTAAGTATGGACTTCGAGCAAGCCTAGACGATCGAGCATGGTTAACTACCTCAAGAAAGGTCTTCAGAACCTTTAGTGGTTGATTCTTCTAAGTGTTAAGGCTTCGAGCAAGCTACACTTCAACAAGCAAGAGTGTTCTTCTATCGAGCATGGATTGCCAATCGAGAAAATAGCTTGATCATACAAGTTTTAACCAAGTGTTACGAGCACAGGATGGTCGAGCACATGGGGACAAGCATGGATGCAAAAAGAAGATTTCATGTGATCAAAGCAAGGACTTCGAGCACAGTTCAGTTCCCCGAGCAAGATTTGCATCCGAGCATGCTAAAGATTGTTCAATAAGTCCAAGGAAAAGACTGAAGACATCAAGAAGAATGAGCTTGCTCGATGGACTAGTTCATGCAAAGCAAGGATTGGTCAAGAGGAATGAAGTTTGCAGGAGGAGAATATCTTCACCGAAGATATTCTAAATAAAGTATGCTCGAAGACACTCATCGAGCATACCCTTCATAGTGAGTCTGCTTGAGCAAGATTATTACCTTGCTCGAGGACTCTTACACTTGTATTTATTTTGTCTTTCATTATGTAATGATTAGGAACTTCTAGAAGGAATGTCAGGGTCTATAAATAGGGTCCTAGGTTTCCATTTAGGGCACGGATAACGACGCACGCAATAAGAGAAACATTCCAAAGAATATTCTATTTGTTTCCTCATACCGCCGCCGCCGTCACGAAACCCTAGACATTCCTTTCACTGTTGTATTAAATTATTTATTAAATGCAGTGAATCTTTGTCTTTGACAGTGTTCTTATTGATTATCCATTATTGTTTCGTGTTTGCTATATCACACCTTCGTTCCCACTTGTTGGATATCCTGACTCCGCCGGGATATTCAATAGGCCTTTGGGTAACTGAGTCAGTTTATTCTTGTCAACTTTTCCAAGGTTTGCACCTGACTCCCGGTCCTAACATCTGATATACAGATTTTTAATCCATCATGTCATCCAGTCCTTATCTCCAAGGAGAGGGACTTGGACACTACTGAGCAGGGAGCTTGGCACTCTCACTGTAGCCATTTTATACCAACAGCCATTCAATGTATCAAGATTAATTTTCAATGGTTTGGTGTCAAATGCTGAGAAGGATGTGAATCAGCAATTCCTTATGTATCCAAGGTTCCTGCAGATATTGATAAACAGATCATTACCGGATCTTCCACATACAGGGGAGGTGTTGAGACTACAAGATCCTAATATATGTCAGCGAATGAAGGATGCAAAAAGCAACATTAAAGAGAATAATGATTAGGATGTTCTCCTATGGCTGCTTGTGCCAATCTTAGGTGCCATTGATGTGCCTAGAACCTCAGGAAACAGTGATGATGAAGATGATGATAGTGAAGATGGAAATGATGATCAGAATGATGGAGGAGACAATGGTCTAGATGGTGATAATGATATTGGTGAGGATAATGTTAATCATGATGGTGGTAATCAAGATGTGGTTGCCGGTAATGAGCCTATGATTGGACAAATTGCTCAAGAAGGAGATGATGCAGAGATAGTGGGTAGAGATTCTGAAGTGAATGAACCTGTGTTTAATCATATTGGACAAGTGATGAGGGTATTCACTGGGGATGAATCTATTTCTAACTTGGAGAATCAAGAGGGTAATAAAAGACCAGAGTTGGAAGTTAATGATCAACCTGATGAGCCGGTTGAGGGTCCTAGCAACAGAGCTGCCGAGCATATAGATGATGATGAGTTCGTAGCCACTGTCATAACGAATGTTGCTGATTCCTTACAGAAAATTACTCCATCGGATTCACCACCTCCTGAAAAATATCATGATGAAACTGACTCCGTTGAAATTGATGATGCTGATGACAATATTTCTTCCTCACCTGCTACTACTGAACCAGCATTATCTGACAATGAACCACTTCATGACACACATGTTCCTTTACCACCAACATCCCCATTACATGACCCAATTAATTCCTCACCACCTGTTTCCCAACCAGCCCACCCTGTTCAAGATACCCATATTCCAACACCACCATCCTACCCAATACAAGACCAATCTCCTACTACTATTGCTAAACCTACCCAATCCATTCCCACAGAACCTGAGCCATACAAGTTGCCCTCCCCAGAAACCACTGAATCCGAACCTTTCTCTGAACCTGAACCTAAACCAACTCAAGAAACCCCACCTTCCAGCCCAAATATCTATGACATAGTTGTTGATAATGCAAAGCTTGAGTTTAAAAATATCATGTTGAAAGAAAAGAATGCGGTACTAGAAACAAGGCATTGGAGGCTGCATTGCAGGAGGCATTATTGAAAATTCGAACCCTAGAGGGGCATTCTGAGGTTGAGAAGACCTCAGATGCACCAAAACCGGGGGAGATAACTGAAGAAGCCGGTGGATTAAAACTAATCGAAAATATATACACCAGTTCTTATGAAGAAGTTGTAGAAGCTGGAACCTCAAATGCACTAAAAATGATAAATCAAGAATATGAGGAAGATGCTGCTGATGAGGGGGAGTATGATAAGGAAGATGAAATAGAAGAAGATTAGTTGAAGAGAAAGCAAAAAGGGAAGGGATTGCGTACACAGATGATGATTTACATCCCAAGTCCCTACACAAGGTGCAATCTGGTGATGACATACTTCTGAAAGACAATGTAATTAATCCTGATGTGGCTGAAGTAGAATCTGTCAAAACAACCATAAGATTAATGAATGAAGATTTAGATACTATAAACCAAGAGGATCAAGAAAATGAGGAGGAAATTCCTCAAGAAGTGCTTGAAGCACTGATTAAAATGAAGGAGAAAGAAGCAGAAGATGATAAAATGAGGAAGGAGGCAGATGATGCTATTAAGGCTACATTGGAAGCTCTAAAAACAAAACAAAATGATGATGAACAAAAGCTTGTACAAACTGACCTAGTGGTAACTGAGCCTGTGCAAACTGAACATGATCCCACACCATCTGAGCCAGTCATATTTGAGCCTGAAAATGAAGAACCTGAACCAGAAACACCTAAGGGACAAGAGCTCAGCTTGGGTCCAGTAAATCAAGAACAGGATTAGCCAATTGAAGTATCCGTAAGCACCAGAAGGGCATCATCCTGCGATTGTGTCAGCTGCCAAAAAGGCCCAAAAAGACTTTATCAAATTAAGCAGTGAAATGCAAAAAGAACCAGTGGTTGAAGAACCAATGGAGACCACTGAACCTGTCATTAACGAAGTCACTGAAGAGAATGATGACATTTCTGTAAAAGAACTTGTGGTTGAAGAGATCTTTGATGAAGAACCTGCAACTCACACAGATAAACCTATAATCACAGAGACTGATGGCGATGAAGTGAAGAAGACTGTAAATGAAGAACCAATCGTCAATGAGCCAACAGAACCCAAAACTGAAGCTGGGGGGGGAGTAAAGAGGAAGGAGACATCTAAAGTGGAAACTCCTAAGGCTAAAAGACAAAAATCTGTTTACAAAAGAAGACCGAAAACCAAGTCTGTGTTTAAGACTCCTGAACCTGAGAATGAAGAACCAATGATAGGAGCTCTTCAAAACTTAGATGAGATTGTTGAAAGTGATGAAGAAGAAGAAAGATCAAAGACAAATGATGACATGGAGGATGAGGATAAAGCCTAATTGATGAGTCTCGAATATGATGAAAGATACATTGAGAGAATGACAAAAGAAAGTATTCAACATGAGGCTGAAGGCTAGAGACAAAGGAAATCAAAAAGGGAATTTTTGATGAAAGCAGGACACAAGCCTGCCTTTCTGAACCTACAACCCTTTGACACTATTGACAGACTGTACAAAAATGCCCTTGTAGACGACATAGCAAATTTTGTTGAAAAGGTAACCAAGAAGAAGAGGGTAAATGATGATGCAGAATATGAGTATGTCAAAGCTAAACATAAAGAAATCAAGTTTTTGCAAGTACATGGCTTTGAATATAATTCATTGATCAAGCTTTCTTTGGAAGAATTGACAAGAAAGGTACAAGGTGTTAAAGACTCTCATAAAAGTCAAAAGAAAGTAGCTGAAAGTGAAAGAGAAAAGAAAATGAAGATGCAGGAGGAAAAGGAAAAAGAGGAGGCTACAAAGAAAGAAGAAGAAGTCAGAAGGTTTGAGGACCTCAAAGGGTGGAGACTTTGAAGAAAATTATGATGGACAAGGGCATGTCTGAAGAAGAATTTGACAAAAATGCCTCAAGCCCAACTCCTGGACATATACCACAGAGAACAAAGATTATACATGGAGACTGAGAGAAAATTGCAGGAAGACAAGAGAAAAATGGAAGAGTTAGTAAGGGCTGAGATGATGAGCGCCTTACAAAAAAAGGGGGGCCAAAATGTCAAGATTGATAGTACAAAATGATGATACAATTAGACAATGGTATGAAGAGGCTGGGCTACATCAGATAAAGACAAATACTCAAGGAAGCTCGAGTCGAACCCCAAGGTTAGAGATTGTAAGGCCAAATCCACCAAGAAACTTAAATTTGCCTACAAATTTTTACTATGAAAAAAGATTCAAAACCTTGAGGGTAATTACTGAGGATGGGGAAGAGACTCTAATCATCTTCAGAGACGATTTGAGAAATTTTTCTTAAGAACAGTTACAGAAAATGGCTACACTGGAATTATACAACAATCAAGACAGAAGCCAAATGGCTGGGAAACAAAGGAATGACCTCTCCAAGTTCATTAAGGAACAATCTGAAAGAGGGTTTCCATTCCTGAATCAAAAGAAGAGAGAAATTCAGAGCCAAGCAGAAAGAGACAAAAGAAGAAAAAGAATAAATGAAGTTCATACTTCAGAACTCATTTTCCCAGACTCTAAGAGGAGAAAAACTAATCAGGCAAGCAGCTCAGGTGCAAAACGAAGAACATTAAAGGAGTGCTTAGCGTTGAGAAGGAAGATGCTTGAACCAAATTCAGTTGTGCAGCATAATGGAAAGATCACTTATATCACTTACAACCAACACAATGACTCAGTATCCTTGAGTAATGAATCGGGAATAACAATTGTTGTGATCCTGTATGATGAGGATCTTCAATTCATACATCCTCTAGATATCCAAGATATAGTAGACGCAGAGTTTCCCATCAACTCCTCTGATGCTATGGAATTAGACATGATTAAGCAAAAAGCCGCCCTTGTCAAACTGAAAAAGGAAAAATCTGACACATGGAGCAGGAGGAGAAGATAGCAGAATGGAGATTTAATGATGATTAATTTTATTTCTATTTATCTTTGTAATTTTATTTAATTTGTATTTTGATGTGAAACAATTTGATTTGTAATGCCCAAGAGGCAGAATTCTTATATGTAATGAAATGACATGTTCTTAACTGATCTATACTTAATATTTGATACATGTGTAACTCTATACAGGTGTGTTTTGGTGCATCTGAGTTTGTTCCAATCTAGGGAGAGATTGTTGGGTCGGATTTTTGATAAGAAAGATTGGAATCTTCTCAACCTCCTCAGGAAATGGCTAAGTATGGACTTCGAGCAAGCCTAGACTATCGAGCATGATTTTACTACTTCGAGGAAGGTCTTCAGAACCATTTATTATTGATTTCTCTAAGTGTTAAGGCTTCGAGCAAGCTACACTTCAACAAGCAATAGTATTCTTTTATCGAGCATGGATTGCCAATCGAGCAAACAGCTTGATCATTCAAGTTTTAACCAAGTGTTATGAGCACATGATGTCCGAGCACAGGGTGACGAGCATGGATGCAATAAAAAGATGTCATGTGCTCCAAGCATAGACTACGAGCATGATTCAATCTCAAGCAAGATTTACATCCGAGCATGCTAAAGATTGCTGAATAAGTCATATGATAAGATTGAAGACATAAAGAAGAATAAGCTTGCTCGATGGATTAGTTCGAGCAAAGCAAGGACTGGTCAAGAGGAATGAAGACTCCTAGAGGAGAATATTTTCATTGGAAAATATTCTAAGTAAAGTATGCTCGAAGACACTCATCGAGCATACCTTGCGTACTGAGTCTGCTCGAGCAAGAGACAAACCTTACTCGAAGACTCTTACACTTGTATTTATTTTGTCTTTCATTATGTAATAATTAGGGATTCTAGAAGGAATGTCTGGGTCTATAAATAGGGTCCTAGGTTTCCATTTTAGGGCAGACGTGACACGGAATACGAGAAACATTCTTAGCAAATATTTTATTTGTTTCCTCGTACAGCCACCGTCGTCAATTCACGAAACCCTAGACATTCCTCTCACTGTTCTATTTAATGATATATTAAATACAGTGAATCTTTGTCTTTGATTGTGTTCTTATTGATTATTTGTTATTGTTTCATGTCTACAACATCACACCTTCGTTCCCATTCGTTGGATATCCTGATTTCGCCGGGATATTCAATAGGCCTTTGGGTAACTGAGTTAGTGTGTTCTTGCCAGCCTTTCTAAGGTTTGCACTTGACACCCGGTCCTAACAATTAATTTGTACTTGGAACAATACATTGGTGTGAACAGGACATGAAATCTGAGTTGTCAAGGAAATACTTATGCAACGTATAAGTATTGAGACTTATACGCTGCATAAGTTATGTGCCGTATAAGTCTCACACTTATACGCCGCATATGTTGAAGAGTATATATAAGAGATATACGGCGTATAAGTCAGTACTTATGCACCTGATCTTTGAATTTCTCTCTATCCTAAATCTTTTCCAAAAAGTGTTTGAGATTGTTATTTTGAGTGTGATTGATTGCTTTGGTGATTCACACACCAATTCAGATCATAAAGGTGATTTGTTAATCTAGATCTGATATTAAACAGTAACTCAGACCACGTATATGTTCAAATTGACATGAATAATCCAATTGTTGATGCAAACCATACTTGATTAAGCTTTGGATTGATATTACGAGTGTTTTGATAGCACTTAATTGAATTATCAGGGGTTTAATGGGTTAGATCTGAAATGAAAACTTATCCATTCATAGTTAATGAATTTTCACCAATTAAAAATGCTTAATTCATGAAATTGATCTCATATGTATAATAATCAGCCAGAAACGATAATTGTAGAATATATTTTGATTCATAACATTGTGTAAATTTGAAGATTTTTATTTTTGGTCAAAACAAGACATATACACCGTATATGTTCATACATATATGGAGTATATGTTGTGCGTTGACCAAAGTCAAAAGTTCCCAATCATATAAGTTGATGAACTTATACGCCGTATATGTTACTTACTTATACGGAGTTTAAGTTATATGTTATATTGGACTTATACGTTGTGTTAGACTTATACGTTGAATATACTTATACGCTAAAACATTCATAGTTGATCTATACATATACGCTAGTTCCTGACTTATACATAGTGACCAACTTATACGCTAACAGGACTATACGTAGAATTGGACATATATGCTGAAACAAACATATACGCTAAAACAAACATATACGCTGTATGAATCCAATATTAACATGATTATGTGTTTGTGTTTGTAGATGGTTAAGAAAGCTAAGATTACTGATCCAAAGCACAACATCTGTGCTTATTTGAATGAAAAGGATCCCAAAGCTGCAAAGTTTAAAGTAATCATGCCATTCTTGAAGAGATGCAGAATTTACAAGGCGATTACACATTCAGTAGATCCTTATGAGAGTATTGTGACAGAGTTCTGGAGTACTGCCAAAGTTTTTGGGACAGATATTCATTCCATTGTTCAAGGTTAGAGGATAGTAGTGAATGAAGCCCCGATAAGGAAGGTCTTGGAGTTCGGAGATGAAGCGTCAGATCCTGTTGAGTTAGATGAAAGAATGGTGAAAGGGTGTACGCTTGGAATGGGTTACAGAGAAAAATTGAACAGATTAGCGTTGAGGAAGACTGCAATGTCAAGGCCGTTTAAGTATCTTGTTCATATTATGGTACATTGCCTTGGACATCGGAAAGGTGGTTACGAGGAAATCTTGGATTATCAGATAAGTATGATGGCTGCTTTGTGTTTGAACCTAAAGTACAATTTCTCACGTATGATTTTGGACAATATGAAGATGAATTTTGGAGATGAACAATGGTTGCAATATCCAAGAATTGTTCAGATGTTTGTTGAAGAAGTATTTCCAAAAGTCAAAAAGGAGGAACCAAAGATATTTTTGGATCAGGTCACAGGCAATAATCTGTCAAAACTTGCTTCGTACAAAAATGTTAAAGAAGCTGACATTCCTAAATTCAGAGGATTATTCGGATATTTGAAGAATCCTGATTATGTGGCTCCTACTGATAGCAAATGGAGGAATGATGGAAGTGACTCTGAAAGAGCTGAAGAAGAAAGATTAATCTTAGAGTTTAAACCAGTAGGTAAGAGGTTTATCAAGATTGATTCAGACTCTGAACGAGAATCTGTTACTCCTAAGAAGAAAAAGAGAAAAGTTATGAAGAAGGAAGTTATAATGCCAGTAACTGAGGATGAAGTATACTCAGCTACATCTAAAAAAGATCCGAAGGAAACTGAATCTGATTCGGAAGGTCGGATAATGATATTAGCCAATCCCAGGGCTATGTTTGAAAAGCGGGTTGAGAGTTTGAAGAAACGTAAGTCTACCGATTAACAAGATGAGACATTCCAAAAGTTGTTGAAAAGCCAGTGAAGTCAAAGGTTGTTCGTATTAAAAAGAAATCTAAACGGACTACATCTCCACAGTTGAAGCTTATAGATGAGCCGGATAGTGAAGAACAAGAGGTTATCGTGACTCCTATTAATCCAAAGTCTGTTATGGAAGAACCAGCTGTTGATTTGAGCAAAGATGACAATGTGTTGAAAACTCCTATGGTGGAACCATCTCCACAAGCTCAAGTTCCACATGTTTCACCAAAACCAACTGAAAAAAATCCTGATTTTAGCTTACCGTCTCTTGATGCAAGTTGTTTTGGAGATTTTCCCGCATTTAGAGATCATGATTCTTTAAAGGCTACTGTTACTAAACAAGGGATTAAGATTGATATTCTGGTGATTGAAAATGATAGACTAAGGAAGGAGAATGCTGAACAAAGAAAAATGATTGAGGATGGTGAATTAAGGCGGAAACAACAAGCTGATCTGTTAAATCTTCATATGAAATGTTTTGCTGTGTCGGAAGCAAAATTGGGTATAGATTTAAGAGGTGAGGTTGAAAAGTCGGATGATACTGTGCTTACGAAGGTATATAGTGGTGAAGCGTTGATGGATGAGATCGAATTCAAAATGCAATACGATCAAGATTGAGTAGATTCAAAGGGCAAAGGGAAAATTGATGAGCCAACGATACATGTTGATATATCTAATGTTGGAGGATCATCTTCTGTATTTACACATGAACCGGAACAAATTGTTGAGCCTGTGTTGGAGCAAATCACAGTTGAGTCAGTTATTGAGCCGAGGGTGGAGCAAGTCATAGAACAGATTATACCAGCTGTTGCTGAGTCTATAGATCCTGAGGATGAGGAAGAAGATGAAGAATTATTGGATTATGGAGATTCTCCATCTCATGATGATAATTGATGTGTTGTAAAACACACGTATTTTCCGCACGTTTTATCTACATATTATATTATATTTTATATGTTTTAACTTGTTTTAGATAGGTTTTACGTAAGTTTATTCATATTGTAGGTTATGGGTTACAAGGAAGAAGAAACCGAGCTTTTGGAGGGGTTTACAAGCCTTTTACGCATACGTTTTCAAGTAAAAATTCAAGGTCCGGCCCGTATGCATCATGAGGCCCAAATCTTACATTATAATATAATATATAAAAAAAATGAAAAACCCTAGGAAGGCAGCTAAGCTGCGATCGGACCAGGAGCAGAAGGGAGGAAGAGAGAAAAAGTTTTTTCGGCTTAGGTTTTGATCGTGTAGCGGCTAGGGAAGGAAGAAGACACAAGAACCAAGCCTCGGGATCATTCACCACTGTTTTTTACAGCCGAGAGCAGCCCCAGAACATCTCATATCCTTACCTCTTTTTCATTGTTCATACAATTTTAGTTTCTTGCTTAATTGTTGAATTGTTTTGCAAGTGCTTAAGAGATTGAATTGTTTAAGAGTAGAATTGATTGTTGGACGATTATTATGATGAATGGTATGAGTTATATGATGTTTTTATTGAATGTTAGCCGCTGTCCAAACATGATCATAGGCTAATCTTGTAAGTTCTACCTAGGAATGATGTTAATTGTTAGGTTTTGATGAGTTTTATGGATTGTTTGAATGATAGACTTGAATTGTTGTTGCAAAGTTTGATTTAGACTTGAAATAGGTTGTGTTTAGTGGCTGGAAATTTTGGTGAATTATTGCATAAACCCCGTGTGTCGGTTGATTAGTTTTGTATTGATTGATCGATGCATTGTTTGATTCTAGACTTTGTGTTTAGGGTTTGTTTGCGGTAGGTACCACCGTAAGGTTTTGTTGCGTGATTATTTGGATTAAGTACAGTGGTTAGACACCTTCTTTGAGACCGAGAGGTGATAAGAAGTTAGGGTTGTCTCATTGCCTTAGCATGCTAGAATAAGGATTGCGCGAGAGCGAGTTCGTTTCTTGTCAGGTTTAGGTGTTTGAGCGACTAGTTGATCAATTTTGGTTTAAGTTGAATTGTTCCTCTATCCTTGGTTGTGTAGTATTCATTGCCATTAGGGTCGAGTGTTGGTGAGACCGAGAGGTGATCTAGCATTAGAACACGTTAGCAATTGTTTCCCGGTTTGGTCGTTTTAGGCGATTTTGAGTAGTTTAGGCTTGTTGAGTGAGATCGAGAGGTGATCCAGTGAGCCCGAGCGATCCTTAGTCATGTCATCTTTAGGGAACGGTGTCTTGAAGTCATTCAATCCATTAGCTTGTTAGGCCTACAATTTGATTCAGACCTAGGTAGACGTTTTTCTCTATCCGAAGTCAACTCAGTTAGTTTTTCGTTAATTTTCCTATTTTAGGTAAGTTTTGTTAGTTAATCCAGTTAGTTCAGTTAAGTTAATTAAAAACCAAAAATCAATCAATTATTATTCTTAGGTAGGTCTTGTCTAGGGTTAGTAATCGTTAGCGTCTTACGTGTCCACGTGTTTGATACTCGGACTTCCTAGGTCTATACTACTTGCGATCGGTACACTTGCCGGTTGTGTGTGATTTTAGGATTTTCGTTTTAATATTAAAGCTTAGTTGTGAGGGTCATTATTATAGGGTTATTAGACACACATCAATAATGATGATGATGATGATGATGATGATGATGATGATGATGATGATGATGATGATCAGGATGATCCAAGTGCCGGTGGTGGTTTAGGTGTGTTGGTTGGTTCTGGTACAAGTGGTGAAGCTGAATCTATTATTGAATCAGTGGTTGAAGTAGAACCTAATCAAGAACAAAGTCAAGCTGGTGGTGATATGAGGAGGGAGTATAAAGAAAAGGTTTTTGGAATAAAAGACTGAAACGTGAAGATCGAAGACCTAGCAACATCCAAGGGGAGTTTTTTAGAGCATAATGTCTATTGCTAGGGTCTTAGATGTATTAGATATGATTGTATAGGGTTAAAAGTGTCAAATGTATAAATTTTATGTTGAATAGCGCATAAGTCATATGGAACGCATATGTTATGCGGTGCATAACATATGCGCCATATATCATATACGTCCATATTGTCTTTCATGTTGAGTCCTAGAAATACTTGTGTTATTATGTAGATTTTTGGCAGATGTTAGATTAAGAGGGTAGAGAGAGAAAGTAGTCAAAGTGTCATATTTTGTATCTTTGAAGTTATCGATGAAATACATGCTTAATGTTTACTTGTTTTGTTCATTCTCGATGGATTCCGCACATTGAGTTTCAAGCTGTAACATCTAGAGATCCTAAGTGTCATATGCATCATCTTTCAAGGTCATTTCAAATCTGGGAATCTTATTAGTGGACACTTCTTGATCATCCATTTGTTCTTTTCAAAAATTATATAAAGAGCCTTAATAAAATATTTTGATGAAAAGTTTGAAAAACTTTGCAGATTCAAGAGATCTTGGATCTGCATAGAAAAAATAGTCTTGATCAAAATCTAAACACAAAAAGACTCAAAAACAAATTAAAAGCAAGGACAAGAACACTTTTAGACCTCAAATAACCCAAATCTAATGCAAAGCTTCACAATCACAATATATTTCAACAAAATGGTCTTCCCAGATCGTACACAGCTCTGATACCACTTGTCAGGACCGAGATTTCGTTCTAACAAAATAGTCGACAATAATAAACACGAAATCAGTTTGCAAAGATCCACTGAAAATATCGAATGAAATAAGATATAATCAGGATATTGGTGATGTAGTATGATTATAAGTAGTACACGCACGCGATTCACTTAAAAGATTTCCAATATATATAAATATTCAATCAAGTACACTGAAAGCTTTTAGGGAACGCCTGGTGCAGATCCCTCGAAAACTAAAAAATATTCTCTTAGGTCACTCTTTGTTTTCATAATGGCGGCAGACGTATTTTTATGTACTAGGTTTGCATGGGTTGAAGTCTTAGTCTTTCACGTATCATGCATACCCAATGATGTAACCTAGTATTCTTTATATAGGCCCACAGACGTTCCTTCTAGAAACCCTAATGATACAATAAGATAAACATAAGTGTAAACTTAGGTCTTTGTGTATGATTTATCCTTGTCGAGCAGACATTGCAACCTTGAGTGTGCTCGAAGCATTTCTTCGAGAAGATTTTACTTAGAATATTTTCCTTAGAAAATATTCTACTCTAGTAGACTTCATTCATTCTGATTAATCCCAACTTTACTCGGACCAATCCCACGAGCAAACATATTCTTCCTTGATCTCTTCAACCACCACTAAGGATTATTATGAACAAGTCCTGTATGCTCAAGTACTGAACCTTGCTCAATATTGAGCCATGCTCGGAGCTTTACTTATAATATTTTCTTAACTCCTCACAAGAATGCTTGAGATCATCCTTTATTATATCCCCGATCAACCCACAAAAATGCTTGTTTGTCTTGATTTAAGCTTGGATAGATAAAGTGTTTGCATAAATACAAACCGTGCTTGATGAAAAACATCCTTGCTTGACGAAGTTTAGCTTGCTCGAAGCTTTAAACACTTAGAAGATATTCCAGAAGATAACCTTACACGAGTAAGATATCATGCTCGAGCTAGTAAAAGTCGTGCTCGAAGATCTAAGCTTGCTCGAGTTTCATACTTAGCCATTTCTAAGGAGGTTGAGAAGATTCCAATTTTCCTTGTCAATTTATGACCCAACACAGACAAAGATACTCGGTTTACATCAAGGTTTCGAAAGGAAAAAATTTTGGTTATAGTGAAGGCAGACACGGATGAAAATGAATCCCTTACGTAGAAGTTCAGTGAAGATGAGTTCATGGTATGTGACGACTGTGGAAAGACAGGATACTTTGCCTATGCGGATGGAAACAACCGCAAGTGTTACGAAGGTGGAACCGTATCAACACAACAAGAGGTTGGAAGAAACAAAGGACAGAAGATGGAAAGACATGCAAGGAAGGCATAGAGATGGTTTAGACTTATGTTTATCTGAACTGAGTCTTAAAACGAATGATTAGTGCTATGACTGATAATCATGTGATCATGAGCGGGAGGCCATCTAGAATGGTAAGATAGAATAGTATTATAAATGTCCGTATAAAGGTCAGTACATGCCTGGAAAGGAAGTTAGTTAAGATAAGTATTTATGATATATCAGGAAACCTGATATGCAGTGATAGACAACAATGGAATCATAGGACAAGACGAGACTTGATTAGTCAAGAAAAGGAAAATGCATCAACATGGACTTCATTATCAAGCTACCTTAGACAGCTACAACATGAAACCTATGTGTTAGTGAAGAGCTAAAAAATGGAAGAAGGATTAAATGGTGATTTGAGGAGTTCTCCATCAAGTTATGTCACGATTGTGCTCAAGAATTGTAAGAGGTGTTCTATTTTAAGGAATAGGCAAAGAGATTTCAAGAATTAACCCTTAAGGAGAATCCGGAAAGGCTTCCTTTTATGGAATTAATATGTTTTGAACGTATTGAAAATTAGTATGTTTGTTAAAGGTTGTAATTGGACAGGAGATTCATTCAGTGCTAAGTGTGATAGTATGTGCAATGTTTCTATTTGAATGACAAGAAAGAAAAGCATGCTTAAGAAAATTATGGGAATTTTCTAAGTCTGGATAAGGAAGCATATCATCGAGGACTTCATGAACAAGCTACCTAAGACAGATAAAACTCATGAACATCACTCGATTATTGTAAGACAAAGGATAAATCGGTAAGCTAGGATGCCAAGACGGTTCAGGAAAGCACATGAATACAGTAAGTATTCCTTTTACAAGGACTAAGCAGGTTTAGAGGACGAAACCTCTTATAAGGTGGGTAGACTTTTAACTTCCCAAGTTTCGTTCAGTATTTAAATGAATCGGGTTTAATTGAATTATAGAAGATAAATGCAATTGTCTAAACTATGGGGGTTAAGTGTCATTAGATGAAAAGTTAATACCCCTATCTTAGCCACCAACTCATTTTATAATAATCTTCACCTCTAACCTCCGTCTTTATCAAAATCTTGTTTGTGTGAGAGCAATCCGCAAAGATCTGACGATTCCTAGAGATCTAACCATCGGATCGTTCTCAAATTTTAACTGAGTGTTCATGACATATTAATGAAAAACGTAACTAATATATCTTCGATCAGAGGTTGGGAAGTCCAGTTTTTATCAAGGAAACCGTAACGGTGAAAACTGGAGTTTTCTGGCGACTGTTGGCTTTCCCGGAGACTGTAGTGGCGGTTTCCAGTGTGAAGAGCTAATATGTTCGTATATCGTGGAAAACGGTTCCGTGGCTGCTTGAATCACCTAAATAGGAGTTCGATTGATCTAGTTTTGGACTATTCGAGTTATTTCAAACATAAACCTCTTAGGTATGTTTTTATTAAAAATGCTTACTTTTCATGAACGTGTTGGAATGAAACTTGGTAGGATGATAGATCGGATCATAATTATTGAGAAAGTAATGAACTTGTGAGTAAATGGGTTAGTTGGTTCTGTTCAGGTAAAACAAGTAGCGTTCGGTTCATGAAAAGGTAAAGTATTTGAGGTCGGATTACTATAGAGTATAGGAACACATAAACTTGATTATTAATGAGTTGTTTGAAATGATTCGGGATGAATGGGTGGCATTCAGACCATCTGTGGAGCAAATGGGTGCGGTTGTAGGACCCATAACTCATTAAAAAGGATAAAATGAGCCTTGGGTAGTTGAAAGAAAACGTTTATAATGAAAGAGTAAGAAAACCCGATCTGAATCGCATTTTTAAGAATTTGATTCGATTGACAGAGTCGATTCCGCGCATTTTTAATAAAATGAGCCTTGTGGGGATATTTGATGTGTTGAAAAACACACGTATTTTCCGCGCCTTTTATCTACGTATTATATTATATTTTATATGTTTTAACTTGTTTTATATAGGTTTTACATATTTTTATTTATCTTGTAGGCAAAGGGTGGAAAGGAAGAAAAACCGAGCTTCTCGAGCAGTTTACGGGTCTTTTACGCATATAATTTCAAGACAAAGCTCAAAGCCCGGCCCGATTACATGTTGGACAAGCCCATTCCTACCTTTTATATTATAACATAAAAAACTAAAAACCCTAGGCTGCCCAAGGATTTCCGGTCGGAACTTTCAGCAAGGAAAAAAAGAGAAAAAGCTTAGGAGTGGCTAGGGTTGGGAGGTGTTGGCGGCTAGGGAAGGAAGAAGACACAAGAACCAAGCCTCGGGGATGTTTCTCATCAGTTTTACAGTAGCAAAGAGCAACCATAATCATCCTATATCCTTCCTCTTTAACCATTGTTCATCAAACTTTATGTTCTTGATCTTTTGTTGAATTGTTTTGCAATTGATTGAAAAATTGGAGTGTTTACGAGTAGGATTGATTGTTGAATGATTTTTGAGATGATTGGAATGGTTTATAAGATGTTTTTATTGAGTGTTTGCTGCTGTCCAAAACTTATACTAGGCTAAACTTGTTAGTTCTACCTAGGAATGATGATAATTGTTAATGTTTGATGAGCTTGTTGGATTGTTTGATTCATAGACGTATATTGTTATTGTAAAGTTTGATTTATACTTGAAATAGGTTGTGTTTAGTGGCTGGAAATTATATCAATTTTATTGCTTAAACCCCTTGTGTTGGTTGATTAGTTTTGTGTTGATTGATCGATGCATTGTTTGATTCTAGACTTTGTGTTTAGGGTTTGTTTGCGGTAGGTACTACCGTAGGGTTTTGTTGCGTGATTATTTGGTTAAAGTACAGCGGTTAGGCACCTTCTTAGAGACCGAGAGGTGATAAGAGGTTAGTGTTGTCTCATTTCCTTTGCATGCTAGAATAAGGATTAATTGAGAGCGAGTTCGTTTCTTGTCAGGTTTAGGTGTTTTGAGCGATTAGTTGATCTATTTTGGTTTAAGTTGAATTGTTCCTCTATCCTTGGTTGTGTAGTATTCATTTCTATTAGGGTCGAGTGTTGGTGAGACCGAGAGGTGAGTCAACATTAGAACACGTTAGCAATTGTTTCCCGGTTTGGTCGTTTTAGTCGATTTTGAGTCGTTTAGGCTTGTTGAGTGAGACCGAGAGGTAATCCAGTGAGCCCAAGCGATCCTTAGTCGTGTCATCTTTAGGGACCGGTGTCTTGAAGTCATTCAATCCATTAGCTTGTTAGGCATACAGTTTGATTCAGACCTAGGTAGACATTTTTCTCCATCCAAAGTTAACACAGTTTGTTCCCCGTTAAGTTTTCTATTTTTGGTAAGTTTTGTCAGTCAGTCTAGTTAGTCTAGTTAAGTTATAAAAAAAATCAAAAAATCAATTAAATATTATTCTAAGGTAGGTCTTGTCTAGAGTTAGTGATCGTTAGCGTCCTTACGTGTCCAAGTGTTCGATACTCGGACTTCCTAGGTCTATACTACTTGCCATCGGTACACTTTCCGGTTGTGTGCGGTTTAGGATTTTCGTTTTATATTTAAAGCTTAGTTGTGAGGGTCATTGTTATAGGGTTATCCGACGCACATCAGATTCGTTTGGGTATTCTATTCAATTCGTTTGGCCTATTCAATTCGATTCATTTGCAATTCGATTCATTTGGCTATTGGATTCGATTGTTTGGCCTATTCGATTCGATTCGTTTGGCCTTAAAGTAGATTCGCTTAACGACTTGAGTAGTAAGACTTGGATAGAAAATAGTTAATTAACACCTATATCTGTTACAGTTAGCCGTGCTCAGCTAAAGAGATGTGTTACAATCAATTCAAAAAAAAAGGGACCCATGTAAGTTTCTAGCCCCTTTTCTCTATTACATTTTCGGGGCTGTGTGCACACTCCTATGTGATTAGTTAATACACTTATCTTAAGTGGTAAGTGTATGTTATGTGAATAATTTATGGATGATATATGAATGATATAGAAATGTTGAATGAATGTAAGAATGGTTAGGAGTATGAGAGTGTGTGTGTGTGTGTGTGGGAAAGTTAACGTACAAATAAAACTAGCGTGCTAATTGTGAGAATCAAGTAGAGTAATTAAATATACAAGTAGAGTAATTACGTAATTACATCATAGAGTAATTATGCAATTACTCTATGATGTAATTACGTAATTACTCTACTTGTATATATAATTACTCGATTTGATTCTCACAATTAGCATGTTAATTTCCTTTGTATTTGATCCGAACCCTATATATATACATGTAAAGGTATGTATGTAGTATGGAAAAAAGGGGCCAGAACCTTATAATATCTAGACCAGACCTTTATAATATCTGAGATGTTAGGGACCAGTAATGGCGGATGTAGCCTAGAATCAGGGGTACTCAACTTTTGTCGGTAGTGTAATTTTTTTTCTTTTTAGGTCAGTTTTCGTATTTCGCTACTCCTGAAAAAAATATTATGTTACCCCTATGTTTAAAGCTCAACCAATTTAAAAGTTCAAATAGAATAAAGCCCAAACAAAGTTTATAGCATAAAGCAAATGAAAACAATTAACTTATTTTTCCTTTGTTTGAACGAGAAACATCAAATGACAACAGTCTCAAATGCAAACAAGCTCAACAGAATCATCATTTTTTAAAAGTTCAAATCAAATAAAGCCTAAACAAAGTTTATAAATCAAAGAAAATAGATTCCATTAACCTTTTTTCTTTTGTTTGAACTACAAAGATCAAACATAAACATGATCAACAAAATCATCATTTTGAGGTTGAAGTTTTTAATACAGTTTGGGATATGCAAACTCAAGAATTTGGAAATAGATTTGGTGAGGTCTCAACTAGTTTGATAGAAAATATGTATGGTTTAAATCTATGAGATTTGTTTTTCAAGTTTGAAATATCTAAGATATTGGCATTTCGGAGATGTATCCGAATGATTTTAGTAATGAAGAAAGATGGTGCATTTCGGGTGATCGTACGACATTTTATCACACTTTAAAGGAAGATAATAAATTTGAAAAATTGGGTGGAAAGTGTGACATTGCTAGTCTAATAATGGAAACTGGAAAAAACACCACTTTTTTCCATCGGTTTATCGAATATTGAAGCTAGCGTTGGTTTTTAACAATTGCAACCGCAACCGTTGAAATATGTTATTATAAAATGAAGCTTATCAATACGGGTTTGCACAAGCGAATGGGTGATGAGTATTTGAACAATGCTTTACTTTATGCGTTCGAAAGAGAAATGTTTGATAAAGTAAAAAAAGAGTGTTTAATAGTTCAATTTCAAGCCTTCAAAAATCGAAGAGGAGAAAACTACACCCCATGCGTTTAAATATGTCTATTATCGTGATCCTATTTTGTTTCGTTTACATTTTATGGAATACGATAAAAAAAATTGAACGTTACCCCCGAGATTTTTGTCTAGATCCACCACTGGGACCAGACCCTTATAATATCTAAGATGATAGGGACCAAACCTTTATAATAGCTTAGATGATAGGGACCAGACCTTTATAATAGCTGAGATGATAGGGACCAAACCCTTATAATATCTAAGATGCTAGGGACCAGACCCTTATAATATCTGAGATGATAGGGACCAGACCCTTATAATATCTGTGATGATAGGGACCAGACTCTTATAATATATGAGAGGGTAGGGACAAGACCCTTATAATATCTAAGAGGTCATAGGGTGAAAGGCTCTTTAAAACGTAGAAATAGCTAAGCATGTAATAAGTAAGTTCAAACAAGAAAGTATAAAAGTATGTATGTATGTATGTATGTGTGTGTGTGTGTGTTTGTATGTATGTATGTATGTACGTACTTACGTATGTATGTATGTATGTATGTATGTATGGATGTATGTATGTGTGTGTGTATGTGTGTATGTATGTATGTATGTATGTATGTATGTATGTATGTATGTATGTATGAAAGAAAAGTAAATAGGTTAAGTATGTAATATGTATCTTCGGATACGTATATGTAAGTATGTGAATGTAATGTATGTTGCATGATTAACTAGAACTCACTCAGCATAACTGACTTTTAGTATACACGCAGGCAAATAGAATGACGGAGCTGGCTTGAGAAGCACACATGGTAGAAGAATAAATAAGCTGGCATCTGAAGATTGGAAGTTATGATGTTTTGTGATGTTTTAAGACATGTTTAATGTATGTTTAATTTAAGATTGTGTAATGATGGTTGAAGTTTTAATTATTCTGTAAAAGTTTTAATTAACTCTGATATGTAGAACTGCGTTTATGAGTAAATCCAACATCCAATGTAGGGCACAAGGGTCCGGGGACTTACAAATTCTGACTTTTTCATCCTTCACATGTCACACAAGGATCTTCTTCCTTTCTTTGCGACACGCGATGATGTTAGGGTTTCTACCCAATCCAGGTGGGTCACGATACGCGAAGCCTTATGCCCATGGTCTTCGCAACAAGTGATGTCAAGAACATGCGACACTTGTTTGGGTGGCGCATCGCAACACCCAAAAGCTTAGCCTTTCGCGATACGCTACGCAAGCCTAGTATCGCAAAAACTGATCCTCCAAAGCATCTCCAAATTCGTTATTTAACTTGTAGAGAACGTAGACATGATTCCATGTCACAGTTCTTTTTTCTTTCTCTCTAAGATTATTAATGCATAATCAATTTCTTTAATTTCCTTTATTTTTGGGATTCTTTTAGTTGTCAAATTAGAATGATTTCTTTTTGTTCAAGCCCTCGTATAGACTATATAAACCCTACTCATCTGCCTAGATTCGTGCACCAACCTCCCTTCTCATCGTTTGTCTTTCAAAAGTCAAACTCATTTTCTACTACTTCTTTCAAGCTTTCATTCGGATAATTATTGTTTTGTTCATGTTAGTTTACATACATGGATCAAAACCCCTCTCTCAATTCCATTTGATTGAGTTGTTTCAACGTCCAATTTCACATCTTGTTTTTTTAGGGTTTATGTTCAAGTTTTGGGGTTTTTCATCAATTAACAAACGAACTCGATTAATGTTTCGAAGTTTTATGTTTTTACTATTGTTTTGATATTATGGTTGTGTGGGAACCGAATTTAATTTAATATCCATATTTGGACCGCCCAAAACTGAACACTCATTTAAAGTCATTTTCTTGCATAACTTTGATTCAGTTTGCTTATTTTGAATCAAACCAAACTCATTAAATAACATGATTAATTATTATTTAGTAAGTTTTAATGTGTAAAATAGAAACCTAATAACTTTACATCAAACATTAAATATTGTTTATTTTAATATATATTTTTCCAACTTTCGAGTTAAAACCCCAAATCTTAACCAAACTCTCGACATGTTCACTCGTGCTAATTGTTTAATCAAATATTTATTAAACCTAAAACCCTCTTTGTCTTATGATCATCCGTTGAACCAAACCCTTTTGGTTCACTTGGTTAATCTATTTTTCCACCTTCTCGTACGCGAATTCTTCAAGGTGAGTACTCCTTTTTCTATTTTACATATTTTGGGGGTAGCATTTATACCATTAACAAAATTACTCATGTTTTGCCTCATATTCAATTACAATTCAACTACATGTATATGTGTGATTATTCGCATGCTTTATGTCTATGCCTCATAATTATCTGTTTATGTGTTTGATTTTGGTGCTTTCTCATCAATTCTCATCTAGTATGATCATACATTTTACCAAAGTAATTTGGTCTTGTACCAAAGAGAACACGTCCATATCTATTTAGTTTGCTATTGTTACATATTCGTTAGTTGACGCTCCCTATTGTTATACATGTTACAGGTACAATTTTAAGATGCTTGTCAAGAATGAAGACAATCTAGTATACCTCTAGGTTATCAATCCAAAGAATTAGTTTGTATAATTGTTAAAGTTGTTGTTTAGTTTGATTATGAACACGTGTATTATGTGATGCTTTTCACGAAATAAATACTTATTGACACTTATAATAGTGTCATCGAGCTTATGAGCAATCAACGTTACGCCCTGGCAGGCGGGGCGTGACAGCCAAGGAAGCACAGTTTGCTTGCATAATATCTTCAGCATTACTACTCCAATTAAAATTTCCATCATGAGCAATCTTTCCCTTCCCTGCACTGTTACCTTGCTGTGAAACATTACTTTGAACATTGTTAGATTGACTGTTGTTTGAATTTCTAGAATTTGGATTGTAATTTATGTTTTGATTATGAAAATTTGTAGTTTGTTTTCTAAAATTTGTTGTTGTAAGACCCCGAAACTTGGGAGTCAAATAGTTGGTTATCATACCATAAGATTCGTATGTAAAGGTCAAAAACAGTTTCAATTTATTAAAAACGAGTCTAGAGTTACATGCAGCGGAAAAACATTCAAGTATAAAACCCCAAAACCGAAAACATGTCCAAAAAATCAAATTCATAAATAAGTACTTGAAATAAGAAAATGTTCGTTTTATTAACTTTCTTCGACTAATATGCCTTCAACCGTCCGGGTAATCTCGAGCACGTCCAAGCGGTAATTCCAACTTCTCAACCTGGAAATCAAACTAACATACATACAAAGTTAGCTTAGCTGAGTGAGTTCATGTTTTTATAACAACAGTTATAAATCAGTTTAAATTAGCGAATATAAAATTTTAGAGAAAATACTAAGTAATAAATAAATAATTTTCCTCAGTCAAAAACGCAATCACGAGCCTCCCCATCACAAGTCTTCCTTGAGTAATATATTTGACTCGGTTGCTGTTCAACAAAATGGCTGGCCTCTTCACCCCAAGTCACAAAACACGAAATCAAGGACTCAATTAATATATTTAACCCGCCTTAACATAAACATGCAACGCGGGCTTCCTCACCATGAGTCTTCCTCGAGTAATATATTTGACCCGGTCACAGTTTATCAAAAACATACACATCAATAGACACACCTACGTACATCTTAGCCAATCAATCAACCAATAACATCATTACGCGTAAACTTTAAATAATATATAGTTTAAGAATTAATACAAGGTCTAATAGTCCTCAAGCTCATAGGCTATAAGTAATATATAATTTCATAAATATATAATTATAAGTAAGTCCATGCAATATCATCCAAATAGTTTAAACGAGTAAAATCATAGTAAGGTGTGTATGCTAGCCCAAAACGTAAAAAGATTAAAAAGGGAATCATGAAACTCACCTGACACAAGTCACACAAGTATCAACAAGCTAGAGAACCTCTAAGTAACTACACAAATCAAGAGTCTGTCGGGTTACACACCACAATTACTAACTAAACCGTACCGACTCGCTTATTCTACGAGACATTCTAACATGATTTAATTGATCCGAATCCTCACCCATAATAATTTCAATTGCATTAGCCCCCGAGGCCTTTAATTTACCAAAACCATCCTTAAATAAAACCGGGGACAAAAAGGGTTTCCGAACTACACCCGGTTTACGTTAATTGTGTCGAATTCGCGCATTAATGAGCTGTTTAAGTAATTACCAACCAAACCAGGCCCGTTGAGATAAAATTTGCTGTTATTACAGCCATAAGTCCACACGACACTACACAAGATGAATGGGTCGGCAATTCTCTTGTACAACGCACGAATTGCCAATTAAGCGAGAATTCGCGTTCTACCGAACTATTTGAGCAATCACCAACCAATTCAGTCCTGTTTTATTAAAAATTAATATTTTCACAGCCCGTTTATCATATTAATAATACACAATCTGAATTGGTTGTTAATTCCCTCAAACAACACGCGAAACGCAACTACTAACAATTTAAACGACTGAAATCCTAGTTTTCGAACTAATGACAATTGACCAACCTAACAAATTCCAATGACCATGATAATTTAGATATGATACTAACTACATACCTTAGAATCCAATAGAAGCAAAATCCCTAATCTCAAACTTCACAAGGTTCCCAATCCGCACAACCAACGCGCTCACTTGCGTAAAAATAACCTATAAATAATGTTACTAAAAAACGTACTCAAACCTAATTCCCGAAAAAATTATCATATCCCATAATCATACCAAACAATACATAAAAGATTCACCAAGTTATACCTTCGAGTATAAGTTATTTGAACCCTTATGCACAACATCCTAAACTGCCGGCGCGAATAAAAGAAACTGAAACGTTCATAACTTGACCATACGAACTCTGATTCGCGTGAATCACATGTCCAAGAACCCGTCTCAACATGCCGGACCTTAGAAAATTACTTTCATAGGCCACACCTACCCCCACAGCTGTCAGAAGTTAAAACAAACTCCAGGTTCGTTCGGTTTTACGCGTTAACAGTCGAGTAACTCAAAACACTATCAAACGAACTCCGTTTTTGGTGAATAACATATCCACGCGTTCACCTCAATGAGCACTACGACCCTGTACCATCTCCATCTCCGAAAGCCACCGGAAAACCAAACAGCCGCCGGAAACCTGAACTGTTATCCAGAATGCGAACCCTTTCTTGTTTTGCTTATAACTTGGTCATACTAACTCGAAATCAAGAAAATAATATATCCACGCGACCGCGTCGCTGAGCACTATGACCCTGTACCATCGCTGCCACCAGCCACCAATAGAGCATTTTCCGGAAAGCCAAACAGCCGCCAGATTTTAACCGAAAAGAAGAATTGATCAATAAACGCATATAAGAAGCGGATTAATGGTGAAAAAGATGTTCCTAGCCCTAGAACCGACCTGCAATTAAGTGATTATACCTAGATAATGGCTGGTATGAAGAAAAATCGGTGGGTTAAGTGGGTTTGGGGCTACCAATCGCAAGGAGGGGGGGGCTATATTATTTTAGGCTTAGAGATTTTACAAGTCAGGCCCCTCCACTTGTAAATTGTGATAACATGAACCAAAAGGTAAATAAATGGACTTTTAAGAAGGACCATGAAGCCCCTCAACTTGGAAAATTTAATCCCGTTTAATATGCAAACTTCTGTAGACACATAAGCCAATTAACGAAAATTCATGGGTGTACAGTTGCTTTGATTAAAACTGCTTCCTCTTTGAACATTAGAACATTATGGTTGTTATTTTGAAATTTTGAATTTCCTGACCATAGTTGTTATGAAAACTATTTTGGTTATAAAAATTTGAATTACCTTTACCTTGGTTATTCTTTAAGTTGTTTTAATTATGAAAATTGTTTTGGTTATTCTGAAATGGTGTGTTATATGAACCTTGATTTTGAAACTTTTTCATGTTGTTGTGTAGTTTTGAGAAAATGATCTTGGTGCAATACACGCTTTAAGAAAATTATCTGGTAGATTACAATTATAACAAGTCACCTTTGACTTGTCAAATACAAATTTATCATTTGGACCTGCAAAGTTTAATTTTCTAGTTATGTCATAAAACCTTTTTGGCCTCATTACTAACATAGCCATTTTACATTTGATATTTATATCCTCAAGATCATTTGGATGAATTTTTTCAAAATCATCCTGCACAACAAATGTGTGTGTAAATTTTTTTTGCAAAAACAAAAAAAAATGTATTATAAGAATCAATGAAAGCAAATAATAATAATAATAATAATAATAATAATAATAATAATAATAAGCAAGAAACTCTGTATTATGTGCAGATAGGGATGGCAACGGGGCGGTTTCGGGGCGGGGAATGCCAATCCCATACCCGCCCCGGTTTATAAAACTCATTACCAAAACCGTCTAAAAACCCGCGGGGACTAAACGGGGAATCCCCATCGGGGATTCGGGGAAAACCGCGGGTATTCGGGGAACCCGTCTAGCATAAATGGTTTTTAAACGGGCTAAATTCCCCGTGGGGATCCCCATTTAACCGTCGGGTTCACCGTTTAAAACCCGATTGTAAGAAAATGATACAAAATTACAATACAATATTAATACACAAAAAGTTCAATATCCAAACACATTACACATACAAAAGACATTATTAATACATAAAAATGTTTATTTCTCCCATCACAACGGAAATTAACTTCATGATTGATCCTTCTTACACGTCCATACCGCACCCATTCAACCATTCAAACACTTGTCACGCCGGATTGCTATGATAATCAAACATTAACATATTAATTGGAAACTATATAAGAATCAATGTTAAACCATATTAAAATGTAAACGATAAACCATATATATATGTATTACCTCAATACCATCGTCACAATCATATTCAATAGTTTGGCAATATGCCTCGGATTCTTCTGAACAAGTTGCTATATTCATATCACAAAAGTCAAAAGTTTATATAGTAGCTAAGTTAAAAATAAAAAATAAAATGTTTGTTTACCTTTGATTTCATTCAACAACCAACTTTGGGCGCACATTAACGCTTCCAATGTTTTTGGATGAAGACGGCTACGATGTGGACTTACCAATCTACCACTTGTACTAAAAGCGGACTCGGAAGCAACGGTAGATATTGGAATCGCCAATATATCTCGAGCAATCTTTTGCAACCTTGGGTACTTGACACCATTTGTTTTCCACCAAGCTAAAAGGTCAATCTCAGTTTCTTTTATCCAAACTTTCTCTTGTAGATACAAATCAAGCTCCGTTGTGACACCTAATATATAAATAAAGTTAATACAATTAATGAATAAAGTTAAATTAATGTAAATAATAAGTCATATCCGAATATAAAAATTATATTTAATAAATAATATATTATATATAAATATAAAAATTATATTTAATTAAACGGGTTTTAAACGGGTATACGGGGCGGGTATACGGGGCGGGTACAGGCTATACCATACCCGCCCCGAACCCGATTAACTTAAACGGGGAAAACCCGAACCCGGACCCGTCCCCGATTAAGTGTCCCCGAACCCGCCCCGTTCGGGGCGGGTTTCGGTTTTCCCCATCGGGTTTGGGTTTTTTTGCCATCCCTATGTGCAGATGCATTGTTTCACTCTAGTTCATTAACCACTTGACATGAAATTTTGGCTAACTTGATCCTGCTTGACTTGTTCCGGCATTAGCAACCACATAGAACTGGTTTGGCATCTCGATGGTTTCACAAGGCTCTACAACAATAGGAATCTCTTTTGACATTTTACTTGGCATTCTAGTTAGAGCTATAATTGCACTAGCCATAGGAAAACGGTTTTCCTTCACTTAGAATCTCATTCTCAATCATCTCAATCTCACTAGACTATAACAATGCAATCATCTAATCTAACTTCATATCTCTAAAGTTACTTATCTCTCACAAACTTAGCACCAGTATATCATGCCTTAGGAAAATAACTTAACAGCTTCTTATTGTAAGAATATCATTTCAAAATCAGTGTATGGCAAATCAGTTAATCTGATCTCATTCACAATACTCACATGACGCCCTGCTTGCGATGCGCGCATATAAAGTATATATGTGTGAACCCTCGGGTGGGCAAAAGTAAAATTGCACTAATTTTGACGTTATTTTACCAATCTCGTGAAAATAACGTTAAAGGTGGCGGAAGGTTAATCAGGCATCATGTGGTGGCGTTGATAGCCGAAAGACAAGGGCACATGCACCAATCAGCCGGTGTCCCTGATGATTGAGTGCTATGTGCCTTATGTCCAAGGCTTGATGCAAAACTACTATCGAGCCGGGGGTCTCACCGGAAGCAGCCTCTCTATCCCTATGGGATAGAGGTAAGGCTGTCTACATCTTACCCTACTCAGACCTTACCATAGCATTGTTATTGGTGGGATATACTGAGTACGATGATGATGATGATGATTCACAATACTCACATGTCTCTTAAGTATGTCCTCTAATCTCTCACCAGGTTTGTACTTAAACCTTGCAAACATACCTTTCAACCTATCCTTCTTAACATCCTTCAGCTCATTAATTCCCTCAAACATCATCTAAGAAGCATCCCATATTGCTTGGCATCAATATATTACCTCACACTATTCGATACTTCCCATGACAAAGCTAATTTCAGTGTAGAAATTTATTTCTTCTCTCTCCTCATTATAACACTACCAGCACCTGTGATTAGACCTGTACTATTCTCTAGTCTAACATAAGGTCCTTCAGTGATCGACTCCCAAACATCAATATCATTGAAACACACAACAAATTCGAACATTTCCTTCCAATGTGCATACTCAACTGCGTTTTTCAACTTAGGAAGTTTATTAATAGTCGTTCCTATTTAGAATCCATGTTTCTTTTGAAATAATTTTTAATTGTGTTTTTTTTAGTTTTTAATGAAACGTTAAATTTAAAATTTAACAACTAATTACTCAATAAAACTTTGAAAATCTAATGAAACAGCAACAAATTTAATGAAACAGTAACAAATCTGAAATCAAACAAACTAAACTTTCAACAAATCATGATTTAAAATGAAAAATCTGAGCAAGTTTATATGAATTATCAATGAATTTGAAATGAGATTAGGTTACAAATACTTTTAAACCTCAAATTGATGTAACGGTGAACTCCGAATCAATCACACAGTAAAATCAACATGAGGTCAGCTCAAATTATCTTAAATTCTCCTTTTTTCTTCAAATCTGCAATCGAATTGATGAATCGAACACTCGCTTGTGATCTTCAACCTCAATTACCAGAAATTAAATCCTAATTGAGCTCCATAGCTCTGATACGACTTATCAAGATCGGTTTTAACTAGAATACAAACACACAATTGAAGATCTAACTACTAATGGATGCGGAATCCACACTAGTAGTTGAATTAAGCAAGCATAATCAATCAATCATCGAATACGTCCATTGAATAGTAAAATGGTTACACGGAGAAAATACAATGAAATACTTACAAATAGTTACTAATAAACTCTTTAACAAACCTATTTATGCTATTACAAAAGGCTTTCATCATAAACATTAAGCTCAATTACAAACAAGTAGAAAATACACGTTCTTCAGCCTTCGAACACATAATAACCACCTTTGAACACATAATTTTGTCCTTGAACAGATAATCTTCTTCTACATGTGACTTAGAATCTTTTAACTTCGAACACATCTTTATTCATGGGCACTTATTTTCTTCACACGTAGTTATAGTTAACCATAAACATCAATTTCGAACACATGGGCTATGTACTCGTGAACAAAATATTCATGAGTAGTTACACATAATCTCTCTTCTGATCTCCATAAGTACTCAAGACTATAATAAGTACTCGGATTAAAGACTTAGGGTTTTCTACAACTCCCTACAAGTACTTGTGTGTAATTTAACTACTCGAAGCATATACTTATATAAATCTTCATTTATTTGTAAGTGTTTGGCCCAGAATAACTACTCAAGATCTATACTTTGTGAAGTCTTTAGTTTAGCTTAGAGAATCTTCAATCAATATAATCTTTAAAACCCAACAAATACTTGTTCATAAAACATGCTTGAATTTTACTCTCTTAAATATGGATCGACACCAAGCGTGCGACAATCAAAGGGTTTTAGAGCAAGCTTCTCATCTACTAACCCAAACAAAAGTTTATTTAGTGGTATAAGAAACAACAAAATTATAAAACTCGTGCTAGCGCCCCAAATAGTGGGCAAAGACGGTATAGTGCAACTGATTTTATGTTCACGGCACATGATTTTGCAAACTTTGATATTTTGGGTTGGTGGAACCAAATGGAACCCCAATTCCCCGTGCTTGCCGCCATGGCCCGTGATTTACTAACTGGCCAAGCTTCTACGATAGCTTCGGAAAGTGTTTTTTCTTTGAGTGGTAGGTTTTTATCGATATAAGGGACGAGGCTAACACCGGAATCACTAGAATTGCGCATTTGCTTAAAAGAACACTTGGATGCGGAGGACCGTATCCAACATATCTCAAGTCATGAAGAAGAGCTCAACGTTGAAGAAAAACTACACGAAGAATAAGTGGCAATGGGTGTTGTACAATCACTAACCGAGGGTGAACAATTGTACAATGATTTGGTACTATCAAGTAGTTCCGAACCGGAATGTGAAAACCCGTAAAAAATAAAGATGGGATGGAGAACGAATAAGAAACATTAAACGATGAAGCCAACGCCAGAACGGAAAAATAAGCAATAAACGATGAGAATTAATCAACGAAATCCACGTCAAGATGATTACAAATGTTTATTTTTCAAGCTATCTATGTATTATTTTGAAACACTTATTATGAAAACGTTGAAAATATGTAAAAGTTCACTGAAAAAATAAGTGTTTTAGATTTGTTTTTTTTCCTGATTTTCCAAGTTTTTTTCCCAATTTTTCCCATGTTTTTCCATAAAAACAAGTTATTCTTCGGTTAATACCCTAAACCGGTTATACTGGTTAGGGTTTTCATGACTGTACTCTGGTGGCACCCGACTTGATAAACGGTTTGTGCATGTCTACTGTATCCTTATCTTTATAATTATACTAAAAATTATTACATATTCACTCTTATTTTTAATTAAATTATATTTTATATACATTTATCTTTACTTTTTTTATCATCTTCACTCACAACTATTTTCAACAAAGATTAAAAAGATATAGATAGTAGGTACTGGTTTTCCAAATTTACTTATAAACCAAAACATATTCTTCCTCATTCACTCACACTCATAACTACTTTACAACCACAATTTAAAAAATAAAATGCACATTCACATATTTTGAAGAACCTATTGCAATCGCTCTTACTTATAGAAAAGAATTTCGAGCTTGACTATAAAATGCAAATTGAATACAGTTAGGAAGGCTATATGTGTTACTTGAATAATAATAATAATAATAATAATAATAATAATAATAATAATAATCTACCTATTCTAATAAAGTAAAATAAATGTGGACACTTGTTATGTTTTGGTTAATTCTCACAATTTTTTCCCTACAAAACTAATTTATGTAACAAATAAATAATTATTCACTTTCTTTTTACACTATATTTATATAATATCTATATATTTTTATAAATATAAATATTAACATATTATTTTACTACATATTTCAAAAAGCGAGCACATGTAGACAAGGATACATGCACCGATCAGCCGGTGTCCCGATGATTGAGTGCTATGTGCCTTATGTCCAAGGCTTGATGCAAAACTACTATCGAGCCGGGGGTCTCACCGAAAGCAGCCTCTCTATCCTTATAGGGTAGAGGTAAGGCTGTCTACATCTTACCCTCCTCAGACCCTACCATAGCTTTGCTATTGGTGGGATATACTGAGTACGATGATGATGATGATGATGATGATGATGATATTTCAAAATACTTGGTGAATTTAAAAAATTAACAACAAATTATGTTTCTCAAATGAAAATTGTTTCGGGTTTTTTTTTGGAACTTAAATTTGATATTATGGGTCAAAAGTTGGTAAATAGATTATTTGGTACAAATTAACTACATTTAGGACAAAATTTGTTACGGTCAAAATTGAAAATTTTGAGTATTTTTAAAAGTTTGAGAATGCAAAATAGATTTATCGTTAAATTTGTTATGGGTTCAAAGTGTTGACTTTGAAATGTCAAAAGTATGAAAGTTAGAATTTTAAACATGATTCAGGTTTCAAATTTATTTTTAACGGCATTTTTTAAATAATCAAAAGGTTCGGGATTTGGCAAACTGACTATTTCCCCTCCACTATTAAAATATAAGAAAAGACTGCGAACTCTTTCGACATACCACCCCCATGCCTATCAATGCTTCTAATTTTTATCAATTTTGAAATACTTATGTTAACATTAATTTTTGAAATATTTATGTTACCTTTAGTGAGTGAGGCTATGCTCAAATGAAACAAAATATTCACAAAATTGAATGGATTAACATGTTATTTTTTATGTTGTCATTATGACAAAGTCGAGAAGCCATCTGAAACTTATCAAAATCTTTTTTATGGTGTAGCTCAGAAAAACATAGCTTTTGAAGAACATACATTGTTACAATTTAATGTTCTACTTTCCTTTAACGAGTGGTAAATTGATAAATATATCAATAAAGGTAACGCTCATTTTGTATTTAGACTGAGTGGTTAGAACTACTATCGTACAAGAAGCTTTATTTCCGAAATTGGTTCATAACCAAAAGTCTTTCAGTTATACATATATGGCACTGAGAATGAATTTTTCAATAGGAAGAAATATTCTCGGGTACGTTTTTACACGAGCATTTTTTTATTAAGGTCATTTAAAAACATAATTTTGCGATATAAATAAAATCAATTTATATACACATTGTATAGATATAAACATAGATGTAATACATTTTTTTTTCATATACGCTATTTAATTATTTATTTTATTTCTAATTTTATAATTTGAGCTACACACGATCACTAAAACTAGTAATAATATTCTCTTCTCCGCGTTGAGCTACCAAATGTATTTTGACATTCTCATTTCACACACTTAACACCACACTCATGACGGGTTGAACGATTCAAAAAGCGAGCACATGCCAAACAAGATTTCAACAGCTCTTCAAATCCTCAATTCGAGTTGACTTGTGCTTTGTTATTCGTCATAGATAACCTTTCAATTTCACCATGCTAAAAGATATCCAAAATTACTCAACGGATAACACCCAGTCCACTGATAAAATGGAGTTGTTTTCCGACGTCGTTTCCCAGTCCAAATTAGGGGTTTCTCAGGAGTTGACTTTGAGCTATCTTTGTGATAATAATAGTTCTAAATTAGGCCAAATCCCATCTGATAACGCTACACTTTTACTCAATTCATTTGATAATAAGCTCAAAGGAAAACTTGAGGATGGTGACAATAGATTCATTGAGAGAGATTTTTTGCAATTGTCTGAGAATTCGTCGAAACGAGAGGTTCAAGATAATAATGATGATCAAACTTCTAAGAAGCCGAAATTAGAAACCCTAAACCTGTCTCTAGCTCTACCCGATGCTTCCATGTCTTTAGCTGCGTTAAATCGGGTTCAAGAAGGGGATCCGTCAGTCAGTTTGAAGCCGACTCAGAGCGTGCAATTGTTAGGAAGGTCAAACAGTAACAATATTCCGACATTCTCCGATGATTTCACAACGGGTTCGATGTCGTGTACCTTTTCACATCAGTTTTCGCATAACCCCAGCTGCTCCATGACTCGAAACTCGACTGAGAATTATGAGTGTTCAATGGGCAGTCATACGCGAGACCAGATTTGGAACGGTGGCGAGGGGACTAACGGCTCGGTTCATAGCCGGTTCAGACCGGTTAACAGAACCAGCTCTGATAATAATATGTCGTTTTTCCCGTCTGAACTACCGGCTAGGATGAAAATGGACACTTGGTCTGGTGATTCGAGAGGGAAAGGTTCGGAAAGTTTGGATTTCATGAGGTCTCGTAAGGTTTCGAGACCCGAGAGGATTCTTAGAGAGATTGTATCCGAGTCGGTTCAGACGATGGCTCAGATTATTCAAGAACTTTCTGATGAAACGTTCGAATCCACAAAGGAATACCTGAAGAAACTGATAATAGTTCCTGAAAAGCGAGATGAATTGGTGGGATTACAGCTGAAGCTGTTAAGAAGATCTGATCTTACAAGTGAAACGCTTTCTAAAGCGCATAAAAACCAAGTTTTACTCTTGGTTTCTATAAAAACAGGTCTTGAGAGCTTCTTATCGGTGCAAACCCGTCTTCCAACAAATGAGCTAATCGAGATTTTCTTACTTGAGCGATGTAAGAACGTGAATTGCAAACGATCATTGCCTGTTGAAAACTGTGACTGCAAGATTTGCTCAACAAACAAAGGATTCTGTAGCGAGTGTATGTGTCCCGTTTGTTTAAACTTCGACTGTGCGAGCAATACATGCAGTTGGGTCGGGTGTGATGTGTGTTCTCATTGGTGTCATGCGGCTTGTAGCATTCAAAAGAATCTTATAAAGCCCGGTCCAAGTTTGAAGGGGCCCACGGGTACAACAGAGATGCAGTTCAACTGTCTTTGCTGTGGTCATGCCTCTGAAATGTTTGGGTTCATTAAGGATGTTTTTAGGTTGTGTGCAGAACAATGGGGTTTGGAGACGTTAGTCAAAGAGCTTGATTGTGTTAGGAAAATATTCAGAGGGAGTGCAGATTTTAAGGGGCAAAAGCTTCATTTGATGGCGGGTGACTTAATATCAAAACTTCAGAGCAAAGTAACGTCTTCTTCAGATGTTTGCATCACCATCCTTCAGTTTTTTAATTGTAAGTTTCATATGCATTCTTGTTATTATTGATTTTCATTCATGTGTCAGATCGTTTTTTTTTTATTCAAATGACTTTAGTGAATAGATATATCTCATTGGTTTTTAGTGTTATGCTAGTGAAGAAAGAGTATAGCTTATTGCTTTGATTTCTCGGTATTAGAAAGGCTATGTTAGTTGTTTGGTTGATAATTCAACAGTTCTATCTATATGCTTGTAAGCGGACCGAAGGAACACGAACAAGGCATGTTCGTTCCGATCATTAACATTAGCCAAAGAAACAATTGATCACGAACATAGTTTTCTTGTTCGTGCTCATTTGTTAAGAAGATGAGTGAAGTTGTTTTCTTGTTAGTGTTCGTTTGTTACCAATTGTAAACGACTGAACTGAAAAACAAACATGAAGTACCGAACGTAAATGAACGTAAACAAACAAACAAAAACAAGCATAAATGAATGAACTTAAACAAACGTTAACTAACAAACATAAATGAACGTATGCAAACGAGCATGAACAAACATAAATGAGCAAACGTAAGCGAACAAGATATGTTCATGTTTGTTCATTTAACTGAATGAACAAAAAAATTGTTGATGTTTGTTCATTTATTAAATAAACGAACTTTCTGCCAAACGGTTTACTGAACGTTGGGTTCGTTTACAGGCCTAGTTCCATCCAGCCGTTTACATGATCATTTCATTATTACTAATAATTCCTTTTTACAGCCATAGATGCAGGTGTGATACCCGAGTTCCCAAATCCACCATCAAAACCGTACCAAACCTCGTCATACAACACAGGTTCATCAAGTGGCAGACCAGAGGAAAACAGTCTCAAACCTCTAAACACCCAGAACATGATAATCGAGGACGAATGGTCTGTAAAATCCACGAAAAAAGATGCATTCGACAGTGTGGAGAGTCTAGTGAGAATAAAGGAAGCGGAAGCTCGAATGTTCCAGAACAAAGCCGATGAAGCAAGAAGAGAAGCAGAGGGGTATAAAAGGATGATTAGAACACAGATTGAGAAATTGGATGAAGAGTATGGAGCAAAGATAGAAAAATTGAACTTGTGTGAAAGTGAAGAACAAAGGAAGAAGAAAGCGGAAGAGGTGAAGGTTTCAGAGAATGATCATTGCGAGCATTATAAGATGAAGATGAGAATGCAAGCTGAGATTGCTGGGCTGTTGGAGAGAATGGAGAAGACAAAACAGCAATGGGTGGTGTGATTTGATTTTTAATGTTGATGATTGTGTGTTGTTTGACTAATGAAGGCTTGGATGTTGGTGATTTGTAATCTTGCATGATTTTAGCTAGTTTTTAATTTTGACTGACTTTTATAAATTCTTTTATTTTTGGATTTTGATGGGTTTAGTTCGCGGTTTTAAGTTGTGATTCTTTTTTCACTGGTGAAAGTTGGTTACTTTCCAATCTGAAATTATGTATTTTGATAGTAACTGCTAGAAATTATGCATTTGATGGTAGCTACTTTGATTAAATCAAATGTACCTGTGTATGAAATCTGTCTTCAAAACAATGGGACATTTTGGTAATCTATATTGTGTTAATGGAATCTCCTTAAAAGATAAACTGAAAATTTTACTGCGGTAGGCCGACCCAAAGGAACAAATTGGTTCCTAGAAAAATAAAAATTAGACAGAATTACAGAAATTGTTCTTTATCTTTCACTCAAATTTCACTCGTGGTCTCTTATCTTTAAAATTGATCTTTTTTGTCCTTTACATTTCAGAATCCTTCAGCGTTTGTCCTTTCCGCCTAACCCAGTTAATTTTCATTGTTATATTGGGTCATGTGCCTGACATATGAGGGGAAATCGATAACTTTACCCATTTATTTTAAAAAAGTATTTATTTTACAAAAAAAATAAATAAACATAAATTGTTAGAACCGAGAATCTGGTGCAAACCTTAATAAGGTTGACAAGAACACACAGACTCAATAACCCAAAGGCCTATGAATATCCCGGCGGAATCAGGTATCCAACGGATGGGAAAGAAGGTGTGATATAATAAACAAAATAACGAAACAACAATAATAATCATTTGGCTAGATTCAAAGACAAAGATTCGCTGTATTTAATATATCATTAATGGAACAGTGAAAGGAATGTCTAGGGTTTCGTGAAGGGCGGCGGCAGCGGTACGAGGAAACAAATAGAATATTCGTTTAGAATGTTTCTCGTTTTCCGTGCCTGCGTGCGTCTTCCTCTTAAAATGGAAACCTAATACCCTATTTATAGACCCTAACATTCCTTCTAGAATCCCTAATCATTACATAATGAAAGATAAAAACAAATACAATTATAAGAGTCTTCGAGCAAGATTTGTCTCTTGCTCGAGCAGACTCAGTATGCAAGGTATGCTCGATGAGTGTCTTCAAGCATACTTTACTTAGAATATTTTACAGTGAAAATATTCTCCTCTAGCAAGCTTCATTCCTCTTGACCAATCCTTGCTTTGCTCGAACTAGTCCATTGAGCAAGCCCATTCTTCTTGATGTCTTTAATCCTATCTTGAGACTTATTTAGCAATCTTTAGCATGCTCGGATGTAAATCTTGCTCGGGAGATTGAATCATGCTTGTAGTCCATGCTTGGAGCATGACATCTTCTTATTGCATCCATGCTCGTCACCATGTGCTCGGACATCCTGTGCTCGTATCACTTGGTTAAAACTTGAATGACCAAGTTGTTTGCTCGATTGGCAATCCATACTCGATAGTAGAACACCCTTGCTCGTTGAAGTGTAGCTTGCTCGAAGCTTTAACACTTAGAATAATTAACCATAAATGGTTCTGAAGACCTTGCTCGAAGTAGTAAACCATGCTCAATAGTCTAAGCTTGCTCGAATTCCATACTTAGCCGTTTCCCAGAGGAGGTTGAGAAGATTCCAGTCTTCCTTATCAATTATCCTTCCCAACAATCTCCCCCTAGATTGGAACAAGCTCAGATGCACCAAAACACACCTGCACAGAGTTACACATGTATCAAATATCTAAGATAATCATTTTAAGAACATGTCATTTCATTACATAAAAGGAATTCTGCCTCTTGGGCATTACAAATCAAATTTTTTTCATATCAAAATACAAACACAAATACAAAGATAAACAGAAATAAAAAGATCATCCTTTAGCTCCATTCGGTTATCTCCTCCTTTGGCTCCTTGCTATTGATTTTTCTTTCTTTAGCTTGACAAAGGCAGCCTTTTGCTTGAACATATCAAGCTCAACTCCATCTTCTGAATCTATTGGGAACTCAGCCTTAATTATGTCTTGAAGGTCTTGGACAGTATGAAATGTAGATCTTCATCATACATGACCACGGCTATAGTTCCTCCTAAAGCGTTTCTTAGTGATACCGATTCATTTTCTCTGTTGTAGGTAAGGTGAGCTATTCTTCCGTTCTGCTGCACCTGGGAGTTTGGCTCAAGCATCTCCCTCCTCATAGCTAAGCACTCCTTTAATGTCTTCCTCTTTCCACTTGAGCTTCTTCCCTCTCCTTCTCCATTCTCAACTTCAACTCATGTTCTCTTAGGCAATCTTCAGTGGACCTTTTGTCTTTATAGGAGTCTTTCACCATTTGAACTTTTCTCTCCAGGTCTTCAAAGGATAGGCTCATCAGTTGGTCATATTTATAGCCATGAAATTGAAGAAATTTGATATCTTTGTGCTTGGCCCTTATTACTTCATATTCAGTCTCTGCTATGGCCTCTTCTTCTTGTCTCTTCTTGAGCTTCTCTGCCTCTGCCTTTTCTTTTTCCTTCTTCTTGCTCATTTTGTCAACGTAATTGGCCACATCATCAACTAAGGCATTTTTATACATTTGATCAAAAGTTCCAAAAGACTGCAGGTTCAAGAATGTTGATCTATGGCCATCCTTCAACATGAATTCTCTTTGAGTTTCCTGGCTCCTCCATCATTATGCTTCTTGTTTAATGCTTTCTTTTGTCATTCTTTCAATGTACTTCTGATCATATCCGAGGCTTGGCAGGTAGGCTTTGTCTACATTCTCCCTATCATCATTCTTCAATCCTCCTTCTTCTTCATCATCAATTTCAATTTTTTCATCAAGATTGAGAAGTGCTCCAATCATTTGTTCTTCAACATTGATAGTTTGAGCCCCTTCAACTTCTGCAGATTTAGCCTCCCTTCTCTTGTACACTTTCACCTTCACAGACTTTTGTCTTTTTAGCTTGGGTGTCACTAGTTCAGCTGTTTCTTTTCTTTTCAGGGACTCTCTCACTTCAGCTTCTATTTCTGTTGGTTCAGTAATAATCGGTTCTTCATTCATAGCCCTTTGTTCTTTGATGTGCTAAAAGTAGTCTAATAAAAACACGCTAATCTAGACACTAAGTAATAAATTCTAGACTCTTTAACTTAACTAAAACCACTAACCGGCAAGTGAACCGGCCAACTCTAGTACAGCTAAGTAAGTCCGGATATCGAACCCACAAGACTCTTTAAATTACGTAAACTAGCTAATTAGACTCAACTGATACTGACACGACTATTTGTTTATTAAAAAGGGGGTTTTGTTTAAAATACTAAATTAAAACTAATTAAGGAAAACAAGTAAAATAAACGAAAACACAAGTTTGAGTAAATAAGTTGATGATGAGAAAACTACCTAGGCTAGAATCCCCTAAATTTCAGTTGTTAATTAATCAAAAAAATATTTAGTTATGGACTAGGATCGTAAAATAGACACCTAAGAGAAAACCTGAACAGGACCGCTGACCCTTCTCAAGAGACACCTAAGGGTTTCTAATAAGTTTTAACGCACACCAGTATTTAAAATCAAGTTTCCTTACGGTCACCTAATTATTTATGACTTAGTTCCTTTATACGAAATCCTATCTTACAACTCAGAAATCAAAGGCAGTTTAATATATTTAATTGATTCGATAGACAAAGTTAACCAATCAAACTTAGACGGACTCCTTACGAAGAACTAAATCTAGCAATCCTGATCAACAAAGACCTATCAATAACCTAGCACTTTACAGATTTAGGTCAGCAGCACACTTAGGCTTATTTAATTAATTAATAATTATTATTCCTATGATTTAATCGCGAATCAATCATAAAATAGTCAAAAACACAAAGTAGATGATCTAATAGCAACCTGTCATAATGACAAACAATAATCAAGATAACTATGGAATAATAGCAATTAATCAAACAATCCTAAATATCCATACGCATCGATTTAATATAATTAAACCTTTTACTAAATCATAAAACCATAACGATAAATAGATCCCAAGTCAAAATCAAACGTCAACAAAGGTTCATAATAAGCCTAGGCAGTCTATAAAGTTTAGCCTAGCATGGTAAAATCAAACAAAACAATAATAAAGGAATTCATGGTGAAAAATAAGAGAAACGAAAGATTAAAGGCGATAAAATCCGTGGTCTTCGTTCTTGATCGATTGGCACTTTACCGGCTGATTCCTTGCTTTCAAACCCGCAAAATATTGCAATCCTAAGCTCCAAGAAACTCCAAATTCGGCTCCGGTTCGCATGGTATGCTCAGGATTAAGTTTATGGGTGTTTATATAGGTTTCGTGGGCACAAAACTGATAAAACACGAAGAAAATTCGAGAATCTGGGTCTCCGAAGCGCCGCGCAGCGGTGTTTTGCCAACCGGTCGCGCGGCGCCGCGGGCTAGGATTGGCTGAACGGTTCGGTTCGTTTCCTGATGCGGTTCAATTTTGATACGGTCCAGTTCAATTCTGATGTGGTCCGGTTCAATTCTGATACGGTCCAGTTCAATTCTGTTGTGGTCCGGTTCAATTCTGATGCTCCGGTTCACCGGTTTGGCTTGTTTTAGCTCTTTTTTTGCCCTTTTAAACCATAAACAAGTCCCGAAACCTACATTGTTCAAATATATTAGTAGTATACAAATTCTAATAAAAACTAATAAAATATTAATTAAAATATACAAGGGATTTATATATATTTGGCCTTATATCAAATATCCCCACACTTATCTCTTTTTCGTCCCTGAAAAAGTCTCATTGCAATGGGATCAGAATCGGAGAAATGCAATCTTACAAACATATAAGGTTATCTTAAGGCTCAAATAAACGTACAAAAAGCGAATGCCGATATTGTTGTCCACTTAAACCTAGCCACCAGCCTATCAAGCCCCCACGCACATTAAGCATTTAAGCTCATGTGATATCAAAAACCTATAGGTCTCACACCTTTAGAGTTAAGATCCACCTACCCCATTGCAAGCATAGTAAAGACAATTAAAAATAATCGAGTTGAAGCAAACTGGTTCAACATATCACCGTAAGATAACAACCCCTTAATGGTAAGAAGAAAATACACTTAGATGGAATTATGGATGATAGGTCAATAAGGTCGTACGAGCATGCCCTAAATATTATTGGACTTTGTCCTATATATGCCCTAAGAAAATATTTATTGACTAGAAACTTTCGAGTCCCAATAGTGTATCCTCAGAGTCGCCATCCCCTTGGAAACACGTAAACTCTCAGTCTCGTCTAGTATGTGCACTTTGGCCTCTTTTTCTATTTTTTTAGAATGCTTCTTTGGCATTTTTCTTTACATAACTTTTCTCACTTTTTATTTTCTTTATTTTTATTTATTTATTTTATTTATTTTTTATTGTGCACTTAGGCATCTTTTACCTAAAAATATATAACTAAAGACTAAAGCTCGTATAAAATTGGACATTTGCGGGGCGCCACCACTCTTTATTTAAAATGGAGTGGCGTGCTAAATTTAAAGTGCATTCAATTCTCACTACCTTAGGGTAATCGGCTTATGGTAATACTCCCTATACCTTATCGAATTTCAGCTTCACTACCCCCCTTAGGATGAGAACCCACAAAATCTAAGATTAATTAGGTTTATTAAGAATATGCAATGGAAAACCTTTCAAGACTAGTTGAGCCTACCGACACATCCCAAGCTTAGTACGCTTTCTTTGATATTATCTCATATTATTGTAGTTTGAAAAACTGATTCCCGATAAGTATCTTCATATCCCATTTATGTGCAAAAAGAGACAAAATCAAGGAACATTTTTCAAAACATTTTTTTAATATGATTATGACTCAAATGTCTTATCCCCACACTTAAATTTTGCATTGTTCTCAATGCAAGGATAAGGACGAAAAATAAAAATAAAATCGAAATACAAAAAACTAAAACCTAAAAAAACAAAAAAATAAAAATAAACAAACAAGATAATAATGGAAAAGACTTAGCTGGTAATATGCGCATGAAAATTGATGCCAAAGTCTTCACCCATAGCTGCCCTCCAACTCCGAGCGTACTCAGCAAACGGTATCTCCTTCTCTCACTCACGAACGGAAGCGGCAAACACAACAAACAATATCTAAATATATCTTATCAATTTGATAGATGTTAAGCACTTAAGTATATTACCAGAACAACCAACCCACACTATATATAAAACATGAATAAATAGCAATAAATAATAAAAACTATACAGTTCGGCTGCTCCATCCCCACACTTGAATTTTACATTATACTTCCATTGGGGTCATTTTTCTAGCTCAAAAACCTGCAAAACTTAAAAACAAAAACAAAAACAAAGAAGAACTACAAAAATCTACGTTAGTGACGCGACAAGACTCAAAAATAACGATAGGACAACTATACAAACTCTACACTTGAGTTTTCACTCAAGACACTTTACTATGTGATCTAATCAGCTGCCCAAGCGGATCTTCCTCCACCTCGGTCAAACTCCATGGTCCGCCAAGAAACTACATCACAATATGACCATTCATCTTCAATCTTATTCCTCTTATCTCCAAATTTTCCAAACTCCACAAACTTTTTCAGACCACCACCTCTTTCTCTATCAAACTCCATTGCCTCTCGGGAACTCGCGACCTCTCTCTCCTCCTCTAAAGAAACTCTGACGGAACGGGGGTGCTCAAGACGTGGATCCATGCCGGGAATAAAAGAATCAATTGCATAAATGAGATGATATGGATCAATGAGACCGTCTTGACCACTCGGGTGTCTCATGGATTTAGCAACATAAGTGATACTATCGTCGCTTGCTCTAAGAGTGATCTTACCATCAAAAACATTTATAAGTGCCCTAGCAGTATGTAAGAATGGACGACCTAAAATAATAGGAACTCTCTTATCGGCCTCCATATCTAAAACCACAAAATCTACGGGGAAAACTAAATTATCGACTTTCACGAGCAAGTTTTCTACTATCCCCCTAGGGTACTTCACCGAACGGTCAGCTAAAGACAAGATCATACGGGTGGGTGTGAGCTCTCCTAGTCCTAGCTTCTTAAACAACGAATATGGCATTAAGTTTATACTAGCTCCTAGATCCGCCAACGCTTGACACGAGGTATCCCTACCAAACAAACATGGAACAGTGAAAACACCGGGATCGGGTAACTTCTCGGGTACCTTATTGAGAACTATTACCGAACACTCTCCGTTCAGTGGAACGGTCGAATCCTCCAGACTTTCCTTTCGCTTAAGAATATCTTTCAAGAGCTTGGCATATTTCGGCATATGCTGGAGGACCTCGATAAATGGAAGATTAATCCTAAGCTGCCTAAACATATCTAGAAAGTTCCCGTACTATCTTCTGAATTTCTGATTCTTAACATGGGTTGGATACGGCATACAAGAATGATTTATAAGCGGTGACGGCCTAACATCTCTTGGTTTCTTTTCCTCACTTTCTCTAACTATGGACTCACCGGTAGGTTCGGTACTTGCTGGGTCTAACCGAGGTTGCACCCTTCCAGGAGTCTCCAACACTATCTCCTCATCCACTAACTCATCACTCTTCTCTACCTCAATCTCTCTCTCTCTCTGGACCTAAAACCCTACCACTACGAGTAGAAATGGCATTTATTTGAGCGGCCGGATTCTGTTGAGTAGAACCTGAAAACTGACCTAGGGGTCTCTCATCTAAACTTTGGGCTATATCACCAATGGTCCTTTGCATGTCGAGCATAGCTGATTGTTGATTCTTAAGATGTAGATCATGCTCAGCAAGAGTCTTTTGAGTAACTTGATCTCTAGTAATGATTTGCTGTATCATGTCATCCAACTTCTTACACAGATCTGGCCCATTACTCCCACCTTGACTGCTTTGATCCCCACTAAACGATTAATCCTGCCCCCGGTTAAGATTTGAACTTGGTTGGAAATTAGGGGGTGTACAGGAAGAACGCCAATTAGAATTATAGTTATTATTTTTATAGTTGTTCCAGTTTGAATTATTATTACCATTAAATGCATTAGGAACCATATTCTGCCCTCCTATGAACTCTACCTGCTCTTGACTCATCAACGGACAATCTGAAGTCCCATGCCCTCCTCTACACAACTCGCACTTATCTTTCTTAGCCTTAAGGTTTTTAATCTCACTGGTTAGACTCTAAGGAATTTTAATATTTGAGGTTTTTAAATTTCTCTATACAAACTAAAAACACCATATTTTTTGGATTTTATATTTGCTCCCCCTAAACACAATAAAAATCGAAATAAAGCAAGAAATAAAATGATTTAACCAGGCTTTTGAATATCTTTTAAGGTTTTTAAACCATTTATACCCAGCAGATATTGAAAACGTGTTTTGTCAAACGCTTTGGTATAAAGGTCAGCCTTTTGAAAATCTGTGTGAAGTTTATCATTTGATATTAATTTATTTTCAAAACAATCACGTATGAAGTGATAACGGATTTCAACGTGTTTGGTTTTTGAATGGTGAACCGGATTTTTGGTGATTGAAATTGCAGTAGAATTATCAATATAAATGGGAGTAGTAAGAAACTTCAAACCGTAATCCCGCAAGTGTTGCTGGATCTAGAGAACCTATGAGCAGCAACTCGAGGCCGCCACATACTCCGCTTCGGCTGTTGAAGTTAAGACCGTTGTCTGCTTCTTACACTGCCAGGAAACAAGCCGGTTTCCTAAGAATTGACATCCCGCTGTTGTAGACTTGAAGTTGATTTTGCATCCTCTGTAGTCCGAATCAATGAAATCGTTGAGATCGAACTTATCGTCTTTGGGGTACCATAACCCGATGTCTGGATTTCCCCTCAGATAATGTAAGATGCGCTTTACTGCCGCCAGGTAAGTCACTCGGGGACTCGATTGGTACCTAGCACACAAACAAACAGCAAACATAATATCAGGTCACGATGAAGTCAAATACATGATAGATCCGATCATAGCCCGATACAGGGTTGGATCTACGGTATCATCCAATTCATCCGGTGATAAATTGTGACCCACGGGAAGAGGTGTCGAAGGAATTTTGCCGTCGGATATCTTGAATCGGCTCAAGACGTCGTTCACGTATTTGGTCTGATGGATAAAGATCCCGGAATCAGACTGGTGAACTTGCAATCCTAAGAAAAAGTTCATCTCCCCCATCGGGCTTATCTTGAATTTGGTTTGCATCGTCTTTTCAAAATCTTTACACAAGTTGTCGTTCGTCGAACCAAAAATTATGTCGTCCACATAGATTAGGGGGAGAAAATATAAAATCCAAAAATTATTGTGTTTTCAGTTTGTACAGAGAAATTTAAAAACTCCAAAAACATTCAAATATTAAAAGTTTCAAAAACATTGAAAAATGCTCCTCAAAATGAGTTTTGAAGCAAAAAGGGAAAATGATAGTACATTGACGGGATTGATCTAGTACATGTATAAACTAGATTAAAAATTACCGTAAGGCCAGCAATATGATATGCAAAGATAGGCTTGACAAACTATATAGGAACTGATAAGATATAAAGATAATGAATGCCGAACCTAGTGGAATTACATCTTGAAAGATTGATACTATACCTGATTTAAGAAAAGTCAAAAGTCAAAATGATTACTGTGTGTGAATGCTTTCATTTTGAAGAAAATTCTGCTTTGTTTTTTTTTTATTTTATTTTGCAAAGAAATTCAACTTTATTTTTTCTTTATTTTTATTCAAATATTGGATCATCTCCTGCGCGATAAGATTATCCGACCTGAGGATTAATATTTGAGTATTCTGCTTTATTTTCTTGGTGTTTCGTATAAAATCTTGGACTTTCTCCGCGCGATAATACGAGATTATCCGAATTGAGAGTTAAGATTTTATGCAACTTCAACTTATTTTTATCTTTTTATTTTGTTGAAATAGAACCTTATCTGCGTGTAGTAATACCCCAATCTTAAGGGAAAATTTTGACGTTCTACTTTATTTTCCTTTTATTATTTTTGCATGAGTCACAGTTAATCAAAATTTGGAAAATCAAATAAAAACGTACATGTGAAATTCACCGTATAAGAGATAGAAATATTATATCTGATTGATGGGGTCCACATAAGGTTTCGTGCCTAATTGAAACAAATTAAAGCATATCGTAAAGTTTTCGATAAGTCTGTGGAAAGTTTAAGAGGACAATTATATCTGCAATCATCGTTGGGTTACGTGTATAATAATCATCGAAATTGAAGTGTTACTTAGTGACATTTTCGTCAATATGATTCCCTACTCAACTCACAAAAATATGTACTGCTTTAATAGTTTCGTTGTTTACTGTTGTTAGTTAGTTGTTAATTGAAAATTTTCGAAAATCCAAAAAGATTTTTCTTTCTTTTTCAATTCGGCTTTAGTTTTGATTTACCAAGCTAGTGAATATATCAAAAGAAAAAGAAGAATTTGATCCCCAAAAAGTTTTAACTTAATCGTGTTTAATGTATTTACAACTGGTATCAGTTGTGTTGTAAGTTAAATCCGTTTAAATTAAATATTACCGATCCGTAGATGATCGGGTATTTTAATGTATGCAATTAAAACCTAAAGTGGATTTAATTGAATATTTAATTCATTGTATAAAACCCTAATTGATTTTAATGAATATTTAATTCCTTAATGAGATTGATTCTCATTCGCTAAGGAAGTTGGTGATTTATTAAAAGGTTTAACGAATGTAAAGCCATTCGTTATTTAAACATAACGAATAAGTTTCTTATTCGTCATATCTTCATTCGCTTCCGTTGTGCATAACGAATGGAAGACATTCGTGTGACCATTAACGAGTGGAATGAATTTAATGTGTCATTCGTTAAGAGTTTAACGAATGACACTCTTATTTGTTAGAAAAGTTAACGAATAACGTATATTCGTTCAAGTTTAACGAATAAATCCTTATTCGTCTTAAAAGATTGACGAATCAGGTTCTTAAGTTAACGAATGAGGCCATTCGTTAGTTCAAAATTTGAACGAATGACCTCGGGTTGTGTGAAATCTGAGAGTTTATAATCCCAAGGTCTGACGAATGGGATCTCATTCATCTGTTCATATTCATTCAGTTTTCTAAGAGAACTCTTGCCAAAATTTTTCAAAATCCGATACTTGCTTGTTAGACTAATCGGTTGATTCCTTTGTTCTAAACAGGTAATGGCGACCTTCATAATATGAAAATTGTGAAATTTTATCGGTTATTTGAGGGTTAACAGCTTGATTGAGATATGCATGTTTATCAAACAGTTGTCAGCAATTCATCAGTATAATCGAATTGATTATCCAGCAAATGATTCATATTATTGCTTGAGAATGACTATCGATTGGTTTAGATAGGATGAATTGATAAACTTCATGTGTTTGTCAAAATTTTAGTAGCTTAGACGATGTTATTCTTTCTTGTTTGACTCGTTTTAAGTCAAAATTAAGTTTATAATTTGACTCTGAATGGTCAACGTCTGATCAGGAAAGATTCGTTATATATTAACGAATGTTTGTTATATTCGTTAAAATTTGTTAACGAATGATCATATGATCTGTTAACGAATGAAGGATAATGAATCAAGATGATTCGTTAAAGATTCAATCTCTGATTCGTATAACAAATGTTAACGAATAAGGTTGATTCGTTAAGAATAATGAATGGAAACGTTTAATGTATAACGAATGTCTTATTCGTTTTAAAAAATCTTAGCGAATGAGATAGCCATTCGTTATGTTGATTTTAATGTTTAAATATTATTCTAATATGTGATATTGTTTGTTTTTAATAGAAATAGCTGACAAAAACATTCAGAATCCTGATCCTGAGCAAGCTCCACTGTTATCGTGGAATGAAAGTCATAACATTTGTGCCTATCTCGAGCCGAAATTTGATGATACACCTAAGTTTGGCGGGATGATCAGCTTCTTGACTCGCTCGAGAATTTACAAGGCCATATCTACTCGCACTGTGGTTTATCAGAAGATTATACGTGCGTTCTGGGATACTGCCCGATTGAATGAAGCCGATAATCAGATAGAGGCTGTTATTCAAGACAAACGAGTGGTAATCGATGTTGGAGTAATTCGAGACTCGTTGGGCTTTATTGATTCTATTGACGATCGATGTGAGTTCTAGAAGGATTTGATTAGAGGGTTATTCAGCCGAGTAAGGTATAATGGCGATTTGGGTAGATCGATAAACAACAAGGCGAACTTGTGTGAACAATACAAGTACTTGTTGCATGTGTTGATGCACTGTCTTGGAGAACGTAAAGGTGGATTCGATGAATGTCGAACGATGCTTCAATCTGCTTTCGTGGCCTTAGTGTTAAATAAACCATTTAATTTCTCTGAAATGGTTTATTATCACTTGAAGGAAAACTTGACGAGACGCCATAAGTTTTTAATGTATCCAAGGTTTCTACAGATGATCATCATTGATCTGCAGTCGGACTTGATTAAAGATCAAAATGATGTTATGAGGCTGAAGCACATGGATGAAGAAACAATGAGACGTTTGAGATCGTACTGAGGTCAGAGTCTTGCAGATCGACCAAAATTCAAACGTTTGATTGGTCATTTGGTGAATATTGATTATATTGCATCACCTAATGATCGTTGGGCTCATGATGACTCTGACTCTGAACGTGAAGGTGGTGATGGTGGAAATGGTGGAGATGATGGTGGTGATGGTGGTCCAGGACCGCAAGCAGAGTTAAGTTATGAGCAGAAACGTAAACGTAAAGGGAAAGAACCGATGGTGGAGAAGGGTGATAAAGTAAAGAAGCAACGGGTTAGACGTGGTTCAGGAATTGAGATTCCTATTCAACCGTTTGTTCGTTCTACTCCTCCTGTATCTATTTCAGATCCTATTCCCACATCTCCTGCACCTCCACAGATCCCAAGGTCACCGACTCTGGTTCATATGCTAGTATCTCCGGTACCTCTTTCTATAATCTTGATTACTACTGCACGACCAGATTCAGTGTTTGGTGATGTTCTTCAGACTGTGTTAGCTCGTATGCCTTCACCGCGGCCTGCTACTCCGATGACTCCTGTTACACCTACACCGTTGCCAAGACCTGAGCATTCATTTATGACTTTCAATCGTCGTCAGGGTCCGATGCAACTACTTCATCCCCATTTTTATGAGTTGTCTCCCAGTGCCCAGTGGTTTAATCTGGTTCATATGCAACAAACCCATATTCAAGCAGATCGTTCATTTCAGAAACAGATTGTGACATTCGTGACAAAACCGGATACACCTTAGTTCTTACAAACTCGAATAAGCGTTTAACCGTTTATTGCATAACAAGCAAACGAATAACCGAACGGGTCTGGTTATGAACCGGATATCCCTAGGGGCCATCTATAAGAGATATACGTTTAGTATAAGCTAAAATATTAGTAATATGGCCTTAGTTATATAGCAAACAAGTTAAACGAAAACATGCTCGTTTAACTACCCGCTATAGGAAAGGATATGGGGCGTCGTTAAAAGCTTTGTCATTAGGGAAATCTCTTTCTACCGGTAATTCAAAAAGTTTTTTTGTACGACAAACAAATAAGTCCTAAAATATAAGTCCTAAAATATCGGAATAATTTGAATGGATTTTACTAAAAAAAAAAGTCTCAGTAATTTGTTAATATCAAAGTTAATCTAAAATGAACAATTGGCAGTCCCTATTCTAATCAATATGAAATAGACCCTTCATTTTAGAAAAGAATTCTTCTGTTTTCGGAAAAAAGAAGAATCAAGAAAAAAATACAAAATTTTTTCTTTCTTTTTAGTATATTTTCACTCAAATTTTGGTGGTGGGGAGTCTTCTTTTCCCCATCGACCTTTACAATTAAAAGAATGAAAAATTTTTCTGTTTTTCGGGAAGGCCAGATATAAGATTTTTAGTTCAAATTAATGACGTGTTGAAACTAATTCATTCCGTGTTAAAAATTTTTGAATAACTTTCTGACTTCTTAATTTATTTATTACTTAATTTATATTTATTTATTTCTTAATTTATTTATTATATGTTAATTTATTTACGATATGGATATGTAATGAGTTTTCTATATATCGATATCTCCAATTTTCAGTCCAATCAAAAAAAGAACTTAATTTGTGCACTTACATATAGTATGTTTTTATAATTTTACACAAAACTAGCCGAAAAACACTCGTTTTCGCGCTGTTTGTCGCACCCGATAAGTTTTTCGCGCCAAAAACCGAACCCAAACTAAATTTGGACTGGGCTTTTCGTGTTTGAGCTTGTATAACCAGCTCGTTGGGCCAAAACAGCCCAAAATGGGCCCATAAGGAATTCCGATCGTCCAGCCCACCCCACCCCCCATTTTTTTATAATACTTGTTATCTAAGATTGTTTATTCATTTCACTTGATAAAACTGAAGTCCAAGCAGCTGCAAGTCATTTTTTCCAGAAACCTTCCAAAACCCTAAGGTAACAACTTAAATAAGTAACTTTTAAACTTGTTTAACCTTGATTAATACCATAAAAACATAGTTTGATTGCCAAAAATCATTCCTAACCATGTAAAAATCCTAAAAATGGTCCATAAACATGTTTTGATCATACACATGGTAAGGAACCTGTTTTGATAGTTTTTTTTGGCCATAAACACGGATTAAAGGGTTGAAACGGCGTTTTTACGGTTCAAAAGTTCGTTTTTGTGCACTAGCCGAAACCCTAAGTTAAGGGTTGTTATGTTGATGAAAAATTTCTTGGTTTGTGATATAGGACTTGTATCTAGCCTACATAGGAGCACAAGAGCTTGAAAAGTTGATTAGAAAGTCGGAAACGAACCAAACCGCTAAGGTAATGCCGAAACACTCGCTTATGGGCTGTTTAGGTTAAGGTTGTGATGTGCATATTATTAGGCCATGAAATTTTGCAAGAACATCAGGGACCATGTCATTGAGTCTCTGTTCAAATTTGGTAATTTTTCGACCATCCGAGAACATTTGGCGAATTTATTACCAAATTGGGACATTTATTTGGGAAAAATATCTAAAATACTTCAAAAATTATGAAAATTTTCTGGGAACTCATATTTGATGTATTTTGATCACATATGAATTTTGGGATCATTTGGAGAAGTCAAAAGGTGTTTTGTGTATGTGCGTTCGTGTGAATTTTTATAGCCGAATTTAAGCCGAAAAGAATATCGCACGAGCTTTTTACATTCTAGAATTGATATGGTTTTGGGACATGATTTGAGTATTCAGGAATTTTTATGGAATTTTTGGAAATTGTTTGGGATAAACGGACGATTTTCAAGCGAAATATAGCTGATAAAATGAATTTTTATAAATTAATAAATCAGTAAAAAAATTCCAGAAATATTTTTATAAAAATCTACATATTTTAATTGATAAGTGGCTAAAATTTCATAATTTAATGATTAACGGTTAATTAATTATGTTAATTTGAAGATTAAACAAATTCAGTTTTAATAAAAACCGGTAAGTTCGCGATTAACGAACCTGCGGGAATATCAAAACACCAAGAGTGATCAAAAATCATATTTTTGGACTAATTAAGTAAAAACGAACTTTTCTATAAGAAACCTGGACAATCCGGGTGGATTGTGCGCGTTTCTTCTTAAATCAAACTGAATATACGGAAACGGGCCCCGTAGCTAATCCGGTACCCCAGTATGTGATCCTTCTTTATAACTTAATCATTTTATTAACCAATACATTTACCCAAGCTTATTTCCCCATAAATGTTTTCTGAACGCGTAAACGAACAACTTGGCCCAGCTGGGAAAACGGGAATCTGAGCCAAGTTCGATTTTAAGTATTAGACATTGAACAACATCACAACCTAAGCCTATTGCCACTTTCTGGGTGTTCTAGCTATACCTAGATTAGTTATACAGCCCAGTTTAGTATTGAGATTATAATAATATTAAAATATTAATATTATTATAATATTGATTATAGGAACTACTGATAGCGGACCGAACAAACCACGAGCTGATAAAATACTGATTATCTACTAAACCGTGAGTTTCATGACACCACTTCTAAACTATTTTACGAACTTTTGGGGTGAAAAGCATGTTTGATTACATATACATGCCTGAAACATGTATTGATGTGAATTATCTAAGTGCTAACACACGAAAGTCCCCACGATCACAGTGATTAACTTCGAGCTAGTGGCTTGTGAATAGTACTATTGGTTTGACAAACCCAAACGAAATTGGCCTGGTTGCCGTGTCACATAGCGCCGTTTGCACATGACCATATTTATACAAACAGGCTATGTAGTGTTAGACATAGCTACCGGGGCATGTTGTGGGCGGAAGGGGAGCCACAGTGGTTGATTGAGTGTGGGAAATTGATGCACGCAGCACATACAGTCAAGGCTTCACTGTAGCTTAGCATAATTACATAATTTACATACACACGTACTTATATCATGATTACAAGTGTTAACTTGTGAATACTCATTACTGTTTTCTTGAAAATCGTGAAACTCACCGTAGTTGACCCGTTTTAAACTGCTTTTCAGGTGTAGCTGAATCAGAATGATTTGGTGATCTGTTACTTGTTCAAGGTGTGTGGTTGATGCTATGTGAATAAAAGCAAGGGAGTTAGTAGTAAGCTCGTATAGTTAACGAACTAGCTTGGTTTGTATCACCTAGACTGTAAAACGATGACAAAACAAGGAATTGTAATATATTGTAAATTAGTTTGTGATGTTTCTTTATAAACAATGTGTTGATACCAGAGGTGTCTATTGCATTCCCGTTTTTACGCTTCCGCACTGTGCTAGTCGGAGCCACAGTGGTTGATTGAGCGTGGGAAATAGATGCACGCAGCACATACAGTCAAGGCTTCACTGTAGCTTAGTATAATTACATCATTTACATACATACATTCTTATTTCTTGATTACAAGTGTTAACTTGTGAATACTCATTACTGTTTTCTTGAAACTCGTGAAACTCACCAACTCTAGTAGTTGACCCGTTTAAAACTGCTTTTCAGGTGTACCTAAATCGGAATGATTTGGTGATTAGTTACTTGTTCAAGGTGTGTGGTTGATGCTATGTGAATAAAAGCAAGGGAGTTAGTAGTAAGCTCGTATAGTTAATGAACTAGCTTGGTTTGTATCACCTAGACTGTAAAACGATGACAAAACAAGGAATTGTAATATATTGTAAATTAGTTTGTGTTGTTTCTTTATAAACAATGTGTTGATACCAGAGGTGTCTGTTGCATTCCCGTTTTTACGCTTCCGCATTGTGCTAGTTGGGGTGTGACACAGATGCGGGCAGAGCAGCGGAATATGTTTAGACATATTATGTTTATTCAACGAGAAAATAGGGAACTAAAAGCCCTTGTTGCTGCTTATGGGGAGAGATTGGGTAAGCAGGATGAGATCATTCTTCAGTTGATGTGTAAAGCAGATGAGTTAAAGAAGTTAAAGAACAATGAAGATGATCAGGATGGAGTAGGTGGTGGAGTAGATCAGCAACCGGGCGGCAGTTCTGCACCGTCGGCAGGTAATAAGACTGATGCGAATACTGTTGGTGGATCTGGAGATAGTCAGTTGCATATTGTGCCATACAAGGATTACACAAGAGCTAAACCGATTGATGTCATTCCAGCAAACATGATTTTATTTGTGGAAATGAATGGAATAGTGTATAGTGTGGTGAATGCGGACGAGATCGAAGAAGGTGAATTTGTTGATCATTCATTAATAAAAGAACAAATTGCCTTACTTCTAGATCTAAATGAAGAAGAGGTGGATGTGTTGGGAAAGAGTGTGGACGTGGATGTTGAAATAGAGGAAAGTACTAATACAGGCATTCCACAAGGGAATGTGCCTGATTTTGATGAGGTAGAGGTCAAAGACGTTACTGCTGAGGAGTATCCTAAGTTTTACACCGACAACAACAACAACGACTCAGGTATTCCGTTTTTCACTACTGAGCATTATGATGCAGCAGAACGTAGATTACAAAAAGAGAAAGAAAAATGGAAAGCTGCTGAAACAAGTCACGTCTCAGTAACAGAGAAAAAGCGCAAACGTGGTTTGGATGGTACGTTTGAGCAAAATGTAACGAAGATGAATAAGATGATCAAGACCTTTCGTTATCATGAACGGGAGGAAGTCAAAGTGGTAAAGGCTCGAGCATCGGCATACCAGATGAAAAAGTACAAGCCAGTGAAAGATGTGAAGGGTGATTTGATCGCATGGCAGTTTGATTCTGAGCTTAAAGTATACATCATGAAATGGGAACACGGTATTTATTACTTCAAGCGCCCACACGATATTTTATCTATGCCTAGATGGGATGTGAGAATTCTAGCTAACCGACCGTTCGTGAACTGTGGGAACAATAAGTGGGCTGGGTGGTTCTATAAGAAGTTATTACATGAAACCCGTTTCGATTTCAAGTTCTTCAAGCCGCGGGTGCCGACTCATAAGTACATTGATGAGATTGATACACACACAGGCTAGAGAAAGATGATATTGCAAGTGAAGCGGCCAAAGACGATGAAGAGGGTTCCAATGAAGATTTTTCCTCAGAGTCTATTCACCTCGTTTAATTATTGGTACTACGACAATCATACAGGTGAATCAGTTATTGTATTCGGTCATGGTTCAAACACGAAGACGATACGAGTAATTGATCCGATGTGGCTGGTTAATTTATCTGAGTCTGACAATGATGCGTTATTTACAAGTCAGATCAGGTTTCTAACGTATGTGACTACGAGCTTGCTATGCAGTTTCAGAAGGTTGTTAGAGTCTGTTACGCATACAAGATTCATAGTTGTGTTGACTGGAAGACCAAGATGTTCGAGAGATAAAAGATAAAGAGCTCGAGGCGAGGGGGAGTTTGTTGATACATGTTTTGTCCGTCTCGGTCTTTATTGGTATTGATAATGTAATAGTTTAATAGTATAGGGGTTTTTAATATAAATTTGAAAATTTTAATATTTGAATGGTTTTGGAGATTTTAAATTTCTCTGTACAAACTGAAAACACAATATTTTTTGGATTTTATATGTTTTTCAAATTTACATTAAAAACCCCTATACTATTAAACTATTACATTATCAATACCAATAAAGATCGAGACGGACAAAACATGTATCAACAAGGCAGCAGCCACACTAGTATCCAGATTAACCTGGTGCACACCTCGGACGGATGAGGGTGTACTAGTGACGGGATTTGAATTCCTGTTACGTGGCTTTTTAGCAAACTCGGACTGGGCAAAACTCTCAAATAACTCATTACACTTTACTACACTTTTCTTATCCATTAAATTACCTCCAGCAGCAGTGTCGAAACAAGCTTGTGTCTCATATGTCAACCCATTGTAAAACTTCTCAACAAGGGCCCACGGAGTAAGACCATGCTGTGAACAACGAGCCAGTAAACCCTGAAAGCACTCCCAAGCTTGATAGTACGGCTCGTCCGGCTCCATATGGAAAAAGTGAATTTGATCATGGAGACGAGATGCTTTGGCAGGCGGGAAGTATTTCTTCAAGAAAGCGGTACGCAACGCCTCCCAAGTAGTGAATGCTCCAACAGGTTGTGAACTGAGCCAAGTGGAAGCCCGACCCGCAAGTGAAACGGTAACAAATAGAGGAAAATGGCATCTTCATTAGCACCAAGTAGATTGAACGTTCTGAGCACAAGGGTGAGACGGTTGATGTGGGCTGGTGCGTCTTCCTCGTCACAGCCATCGAATAGATTACTCTGGATGAGATTGGTTATGATGTAAGATGGAATCTGCCAGGAATTAGCGTTATCGATTACAGGGGTGATGATGGGCGAGTGATCTCCGGTGAAACCCTCGAAAGCTTGTTCGTAAACGGTTCGGTTGTCAGCCATTTGAATATCGGGAATGGTTCTGGGGCTTCTAGGGCAGTGAACTATGTGGTGATGACTTCGGTGGAGAATCTATGATGATCGGTGATGACGAACTGGCTTCTAACTTTTACGGAGGGGGTCCTTGTGAACGAAGATGTGGCATAAACCTGAAAAACACACAAGACCAAATCAATAGACTCTATGCAAATACGAAAATAAAAACTAAGAATAAATAAAATAAACTAGACTTAAAATAAAACTAAAATTAATTAGAATCCTAGGACTCAAAGACAAAACAAAACAAAACAACTAGCACGTATGTAGCAGACAAATCTAATCAATGCTAATAACGCAATCTCCAAGAGTCCCCGGCAACGGCGCCAAAAACTTGATGTGCTAAAAGTAGTCTAATAAAAACACGCTAATCTAGACACTAAATAATAAATTCTAGACTCTTTAACTTAACTAAAACCACTAACCGGCAAGTGAACCGGTCAAATATAGTACAGCTAAGTAAATCCGGATATCGAACCCACAAGACTCTTTAAATTACGTAAACTAGCTAATTAGACTTAACTAATACTAACACGACTATTTGTTTATTAAAAAGGGGGGTTTTGTTTAAAATACTAAATTAAAACCAATTAAGGAAAACAAGTAAAATAAACAAAAACACAAGTTTGAGTAAATAAGTTGATGATGAGAAAACTACCTAGGCTAGAATCCCCTAAGTTTAAGTTGTTAATTAATCGGGAAAATATTTAGTTATGGACCGGGATCGGTAAAATAGACACCTAAGAGAAAACCCGAACAGGACCCCTGACCCTTCTCAAGAGACACCTATGGGTTTCTAATAAGTTTTAACGCACACCAGTATTTAAAATCAAGTCTCCTTACGATCACCTAATTAATTATGACTTAGTTTCTTTATACGAAATCCTACCTTACAGCGCGAAAATAAAAGGCAGTTTAATATATTTAATTGATTCGATAGACAAAGTTAACCGATCAAACTTAGACGGACTCCTTACGAAGAACTAAATCTAGCAATCCTGATCAACAAAGACCTATCAATAACATAGCACTTTACAGATTTAGGTCAGCAGCACACTTAGGCTTATTTAATTAATAATTATTATTCCTATGATCTAATCGCGAATCAATCATAAAATAGTAAAAAACACAAAGTAGATAACCTAATAGCAACCTGTCATAATGACAAACAATAATCAAGGCAACTATGCAATAATAGCAATTAATCAAACAATCCTAAATATCCACACGCATCAATTTAATATAATTAAACCTTTTACTAAATCGTAAAACCATAACGATAAATAGATCTCAAGTCAAAATCAAACGTCAACAAAGGTTCATAATAAGCCTAGGCAGTCTATAAAGTTTAGCCTAGCATGGTAAAATAAAAAAAACAATAATAAAGGAATTCATGGTGAAAAATAAAAGAAACGAAAGATTAAAGGCGATAAAACTCGTGGTCTTCATTCTTGATCGATTGGCACTTCACCGGCTGATTCCTTGCCTTCAAACCCGCAAAATATTGCAATCCTAAGCTCCAAGAAACTCCAAATTCGGCTCTGGTTCGCAGGGTATGCTCAGGATTAAGTTTAGGGGTGTTTATATAGGTTTCGTGGGCCCAATACTGATAAAATTCGAGAATGTGGGTCCCCGGAGCGCCACACGGTGGCTTTTTACCTCCCGGTCTCGCGGCGCCGTGGGCTAGGATTGGCTGACCGGTCCGGTTCGTTTCCTGATGCGGTCCGGTTCAATTCTAATGTGGTCTGGGTCAATTCTGATGCTTCGGTTCACCGGTTTGGTTTGTTTTAGCTTTTTTTTCGCCCTTTTTAACCACAAACAAGTCCCGAAACCTACATTATTCAAATATATTAGTAGTATCCAAATTCTAATAAAAACCAAACAAAAACTAATAAAATATTAATTAAAATATAAAAGAGATTTATATATATTTGGCCTTATATCATTCTTCATCAACAATTTCTGTAATTATTGGCTGAGTTGTTTGAGTTGCTGGCTCTTCATCAACAATTTCTTCAACAATCGGTTCCTTGACATGAGTATCTTCATCCTCTTCAGTAACTTCATGAATGATATGTTCAGCTGTTTCAACCGCCTCTTCTACTCTTGGTTTAGATTGCACACCACTGCTTAGATTAATAAAATCTTTTTGAGCCTTTTTGGCAGCTGATACAATTTCAGGATGATGTCCTTCTGGTTTATTCAGGACATCTGTGAGAGTTCTCATTATTACCAGCTTCACCATTGAGCTACAGATATTTCAATTGTTTCATCCTCATTTTTTGCTTGATTTAATGGACCTAAACCAAGCTCTTGTTCTTTTGATGGTTCATTTTCAGGCTTTTCAAGCTCATGTGCAGATTTGTAAGGGCTCAGATTCATCATTAGATTGTGCAATTGGAGTTTGTTGATCAGTATGTGTTGCTTCTAATGACTCCAATGCTGCCCTAATAGCATCATCTGCTTCCTTTCTCAATCTCTCTTCTTCTGCTTCCTTCTTTCTCATCTCCATTAGTGCTTCAAGCACTTCTTGATCTATTTCTTCTTCTTCCTCAACAAACACTCTCTGTCTTTCTTGATTTATCATTTGTATCACTGTATTGACTGGCTCCACTTCTGCAATATCAGGATCTTCTATATTATCCTTCGCCAAGATCTCATCACCGGATGTTTCTTTATGAGTTGCCTTTGGATGAAGATCTTCATCAGTCAGAGCCACCCCTTTGCCTTTTAATTTTCTTTGGGCAATTTGTTCAGGGGTCTCTTCTTCAGCTTCATTCTCCTTTTCACCTGACTCCCCCTCAACCCTATCATCTCCTTCAACAAATTCTTGATTTATAATTTCAGGAGCTTTTTCAGATGTTCCACCAACTTCAGCTTCATCACCTGAGCTAGCATATAAGTCTTCTATTAATCTCAAGCCACCTGCCTCTTCAGGATTCTCCCCCCCTGTTTTGGTGCATCTGAGGTCTTCTCAACCTCAGAGTGCCCCAGGGTTTGAATTTTCAATAGAGCTTCATGCAGGGCAGTCTCAAGTGCCTTGTTCTTGACCTCCAAAACTGCATTCTTCTCCTTCAACAAGGTATTCTCAAGCTCCAGGTCTGCATTTTCTTTGATAAGGTCATATATGTTTGGGCTGGATGGTGGTGTTTCTTGAGTTGGTTTAATGGCTGGTTCTGATAGTGGTTCAGATGAAGAGGTTTCTGGTGAGGGTAATTTGTATGGTTCAGGTTCTGTATGTATTGGTTGGGAAATTTAAGCTATGTCAGTAGGCATTGGTCCTTGTATAAATGAGGTTGGTGGTGTGGGAATATGTGTATCTTGAATAGTTTTGGCTGGTGGTGACACAGGTGGAGATGAAATGATTGGTTCTTGGATAGGTGATGTAGGTGGGGAAGGAATGTGTGTCTCTTGAAATTGTTCAGGTTCGGACATTCCAGGTTCTGTTGTGGCAGGGGAGGAAGGGATATGGTCATGAGCGGTTTTAGACTCAAAAGAGTCACCATCATCATTGTGTTCTGCAGGGGTTGGTGAATCTGGTGGAGTGATTTTCTGAATGGTGCCAGCAACATTTGAAATCACAAAGGCTATAAAGTCATCATCATCTATCTGCTCAGTTGCCGTGTTGCTAGGACCCACAACTGGTTCATCAACCTAGTCAGTTACTTCAACTTCTGGTCCTTTATCACCTTCTTGATTCTCCATGTAACATCAGACTCAGCACTCGTAAATATAGTCATCTCATTGCCAATAGTATCATTAACAGAAGTAGTCACCTCAGCATTTCCACCCACAATCTCCACATCTTCTTCCTCATGAGCAATTTGTTCATTAACAGGCTCATTACCGGCATCATCACCTTGATTATCATCACCATCTTCAGGATTATCATCATCATCCAGACCATCATTACCTCCTTCATTCAGATCATCCTCACTTTCATCATCATCTTCATCATCACTATTGCCTAGAGTGCGAGGTACATTAATGGCACCTAAGGCAGGAACAAGCAGCCATGGAAGAACATCCCAATCAGAATTGTCAATGAATTTGTTTTTGGCGTCCTTCATCCTTTGACAAATGTTCGGGTCTTGTAACCTCAGTACCTCTCCTGTCTGTCGTAGGTTCTGTAAAGACCTATTAATGGGGAGCTGTAAAAATATCTGATACATCAGGAATCGTTGGTTTATAGCCTTCTCAGCATTGGAAACTAAACCATTGAAGATTAGTCTTGAAACATTAAATGGTTGCTGGTACAAAATGGCTACAGTTAGAGTGGCAAGTTCCCTGCTCAGTAAAGTCCAAGTCCCTCTCCTTGGAGAAAGGGACTGAATGACATGATGAATGAGGAATCTGTAAATCAAAGTAAAGCTTCCTTTTTGAAATTGTCCTTCTTTAACTTCCCCCTGGTAACCCATGGTTTCTTGAAATACTCTCAACAGTCTTGGGGTAGAGTATGATGGTTGTTCTTCATGATTATCATTCAAGTTCAGTGCTGCTCTAATTGAAGCTTCAGTAACTTCAATATCATGATTTAGTACAGAGGCCTCAATCCTCTTCCCATTAACATCATCCACATATGTAGCTGAGCCCCAAAAGTCTATAATATGATTCTTGTAAATTGTTGGACTTTCTGTCAAAGCTACCCTCAGGTTGGAATTTAGGAAATTATCATGAGCTCCAATTCCCTGTTGTCATTATCTACCTCCAACTGGGCACACATGTTATGCTTCTTTTCGAATTTCATCGCCATCAGTTCTGCAAGAGAAAAGAATAGTCAGTATACATAGATGCATAAACAATAATCGATGATAGTTAGAGAAGAGTAGCGTCTTCAGTAACCTGTTCCGTAGTAATATGCGTACCTGTACAAACAAGTAAACAATTAGTAAGAGTAATCAATTAAGAACCCTAATTCCAAAATCAGCGATATGATAAATTAGTATCGATATCTTCCAAAGTCGAAACAGAGCTAATGGCTAAGTTCGTAGTATAATCAAGCAATAATTGAAGATTCGAGTAAACAGGGGATACACGAGCAAGAGGTTTTTGCAATTAGGTTTGACAGAGGGAAATGAAATGTGTGAAAAAGTTTCTAAGTCCCCATTTTATACTTAACGTTTGGGTAGTACAGTACTGTTTTTGTCGTCTAGTGCAGACAGTTGTCATTTAATTCAAATTTACTTTACCTTCCATGCTCGAGCATACAGTCAAAAGAATAGTTGTATCCCATTGTACTCGAAGACAGTACAATCCATGCTCGACGTACTTGTTTATAATGCCCAAGCACTAGTATACTCGAGATAGTTTGCTCGAATAAACTTGTGCTCGATACCTTTGCCAATTGTTACACATCTCATGCTCGAGTATTGGGTCATACCCGACAGTGTAGGGATTCAATGAGTATAATTGCGTGCTCGTGACCTGCATTGTGCTCGAAGGCACTTAACAAAATTTACTCAGTCATGTATACTCGAGACACACTTATTTCTTAACCTTACTCGACTAAGCATCATGCTCGACATCACTTAGAAACCTATCATGACAAAACATATGCTCGTGATGCAACTCCTCTTAGCAGTGTTGTAACCTATGCTCGAATGACTTAGATTACTACAACCTGTTGTGCTCGAAGTACAATCACGCAAAAGCCTTAGCAGATTCTATCATTCCTATGTTTATACTCGAACACACAAAATTAAGAGTCTAGCACACAAGTATGCTCGAACTACTTTCCCTTCAACTTTCCCAGGAATAACCTCGACCGGGAATTATACAATAAGACCGAATCCCCACACTTAAACTGCTTATTACCCTTCAACTTAAGATCCTGCAGTTCCTTCGCCCGCTGCTTATAACGATATGAATGCGCGTAAGTATGGTCCCGTAACTCCTCCAACTCATACAACTGACGAAAACGATGATCTCCGGTAGATAACTCAGAATCAAGGGAGGACGACTCAGTGTCAACGTCAAATGGTTGTTCAGTCGAGGTGACCATCTCAACCTCTGGAGTCCCCCTATCTAAAATCTGTGTGCCTGAGGCGGAGCCTCCACAAGGGTCACTAGAAAACTCCCCCACATGAGTCACGATCGTATCAATGAAGTATAGGGAGTCATCAGCCGATTTGGGATGCTTAGGTAACTGTCGAATGTCAAACGTGACGTTCTCATTCCTGACTCGAAGAATCAGTTTGCCCTCGCGAACGTCGATCAACGCATGCGCAGTGGCTAGAAAAGGTTTGCCCAGAATGAGTGGAACATTATCATCTTCGTTCATATCAAGAATAACGAAGTCCACCGGAAAGATGAACTTACTAATGCGAACGAGCATGTTCTCCACAATCCCACGCGGATACTTCACAGAACGATCAGCAAGCTAGATACTCATCCTGTTAGGCCTCGATTCACCTAAGCCCAGCTTGCTGTACACGGAATACGGCATAAGATTAATATTGGCCCCAAGGTCGGCCAGCACATGAATCACCGTATCATCACTCAAGATGCAGGGAATTGTGAAACTCCCTGGATCGGCCATCTTCTCTGGTAACTTCCTTTGTAAGACAGCAGAACAACTAGCACTCAAGGGATAGAAGCGACCTCAGCTAACTTCTACTTATTCGAGAGAATATCCTTAAGGAACTTCGCATGTTTAGGCATCTGAGTCAGTGCCTCAAAGAATGGAATATTAAGGTAAAGCTGCTTCAAAAGATCAAGGAATTACAAATAAGCAAAACAGACAAAAATAATTACAAGTAGCACACAAGGTAAGCCCTAACTCAAGTCGCTCTCAAAACGCCTAAAACCGTGTCCCCGGCAACGACGCCAAAAACTTGATGTGTGTTGGATAACCCTATAACAATAACCCTCACAATTAAGCTTTAAATTTAAAACGAAAATCCTAAAACCACACACAACCGGCAAGTGTACCGATCGCAGGTAGTATAGACCTAGGAAGTCCGAGTATCGAACACGTGGACACGTAAGACGCTAACGGTCACTAACCCTAGACAAAACCTACCTAAGAATAATATTTAATTGATTTTTGAATTCTTTTAACATAACTGAACTAACTAGACTGACTGACAAAAGTTACCTAAAATATAAAACTTAACGGGGAACTAACTGTGTTAACTTTGGATGGAGAAAAACGTCTACCTAGGTCTGAATCAAACTGTAGGCCTAACAAGCTAATATATTGAATGACTTCAAGACACCGGTCCCTAAAGATGACACGACTAAGGATCGCTCGGGCTCACTGGATTACCTCTCGGTCTCACTCAACAAGCCTAAACTACTCAAAATCGACTAAAACGACCAAACCAGGAAACAATTGCTAACGTGTTCTAATGTTGACTCACCTCTCGGTCTCACCAACACTCGAACCTAATGGCAATGAATACTAAACAACCAAGGTTAGAGGAAAAATTCAAATTAAACCAAAATAGATCAACTAGTCGCTCAAAACACCTAAACCTGACAAGAAACGAACTCGCTCTCGCGCGATTCTTATTCTAGCATGCAAAGGAAATGAGACAACCCTAACTTCTTATCACCTCTCGGTCTCTAAGAAGGTGCCTAACCGCTGTACTTTGACCTCAAATTCATGCAACAAAACCCTACAGTTGTACCTACCGCAAACAAACCTTAAACACAAAGTCTAGAATCAAACAATGCATCGATCAATCAACACAAAACTAATTAACCGACACACGGGGTTTATGCAATGAATCACCAAAATTTCCAGCCCTTAAACACAACCTATTGAATGTCTAAGTCAAACTGTACAATAACATTATACGTCTATCAATCAAACAATCCAACAAACTCATCAAACATTAACAATTATCATCATTCCTAGGAAGAACTAACAAGTTTAGCCGAGAATCATAATTGGACAGCAGCTAGCATTCAATAAAAACATTATATAACTCATACCAATCATCATAATAATCATCCAACAATCAATTCTACTCATAAACAATTCAATCTCTTAAGCAATTGCAAAACAATTCAACAATTGATCAAAAACAATAAAAGTGATGAACAAAGTTTAACAAGAAAGGATATAAGATGATTATGGGCTGCTCCTTGGCTGTAAAAACCGGTGATAAACATCCCCGAGGCTTGTTCTTGTGTTCTTCTTCCTTCCTAGCCATCAAAAACTCCAACCCTAGCCGAACAACACTTGCTTCTCTTCTCTCCTTCTGCCTACTGTTGCGATCGGCAGGTTGTCACTTAGTTGTTTTTTTATTTTTTTTATGTTATAATATTATGCAGAGAATGGGCTTGTCCATGATGCATATGGGCCGGGCTTTGAGTTTTACTTGAAAACGTATGCGTAAAAAGCTCGTAAACTGCTCGAAAAGTCCGGTTTCTTTCTTTCTTTCACCCAAAACCTACAAGATGAATAAGATTATGTAAAACCTATATAAAACAAGTTAAAATACATAATATGTAATACAATATGTAGATAAAAGGTATGGAAAACAAGTGTGTTTTACAACACATCACAAGCATAGCAATAAATCATGCAAACAGTCATAGTGAGAAACATAGATAATCAGTAAGCACCTCACATCATCAATCAGATTTCATCAGCATTTATCATACCTAGGCATTTTAACAGAAAGTGAAACCTGGTTTTATCTAAAGGTTTGGTTAATAAATCAGCCAGATTATCAGATGTATCTACCATTTTCATTTCTATTAGGCCTTTTTCACTACAGTCTCCAATAAAGTGATGTCTAATCTCAATGTGCTTAGTCTTAGAATGTTGGACTGGATTCTTAACAATAAACATGGCAGTAGTATTGTCAATTAAAATTGGAGTAAGTAAGAAATTCATACTATAATCCAGCAGTTGATTCTGAATCCATAGAACATGTGCACAGCAAGCAGATGCAACAATGTATTTAGCCTCAGCAGTTGAGATGGACAATGTAGTCTGCTTCTTGCATTGCCAAGACACCAGCCTGTAACCTAGAAACTGGCAGCCTCCTGAAGTTGATTTCCTGCTCATGTTGCAACCATCATAGTCACTGTGTGTGTAGGCTATCAAGTGAAAAGAAGAGTTGTTTGGATACCAAATCCCCAAATCTGGTTTCACTTTGAGATATCTGAAAATTCTTTTTACTGCTAGCATGTGTGAGACCTTGGGGTTAGCTTCGAATCTTGCACAGACACACACAGCAAACATAATGTCTGGCCTAGATGCCGTCAGATGCATCAGTGATCCTATCTTGGCCCTATATTCATGCTGGTCCACTAGCTCCCCCTTCTCATCAGGTACTATCTATTCATGTGTGTCCATTGGTGTAGACAATGTCTTGTAGTCCTGGCACTTGAACTTGTTAAGAATCTCTTGGACATATTTTGATTGATTGATAAAGATCCCATCAGTCTTCTGTTGCACTTGAAGTCCAAGCAAGAAATTCATTTCTCCCATTGAACTCATCTTGTATTTAGACTTCATTACTTGCTCAAACCCTTGGCACATTTGTTCATTAGTAGAGCCAAATATGATGTCATCTACATAGACTTGTACAAGCAACAGATCCTTGTTCCATCTTTTATAGAATAGGGTCTTGTCAATAGCTCCTCTGTAGAAACCATTGTCTAACAGGTGCTTTGACAGCTCATCATACCAAGCTCTATGAGCTTGATGTAGTCCATACAAAGCCTTGCTGAGCTTGTACATCTTGTTAGGATGGATTGGATCTTCAAATCCAGGAGGTTGAGTCACATACACCTACTCATCAATATTTCCATTCAAGATGGTGGTGGGTTGGTGCAGGTCTCATAATCAGACCTTTTGCCCCGTTATCCTTAACCGCTGGTGGAGAAGGCGGTGGCAATGGTGGCTGCCGGAAAGCTTGGTGGCTATGGAGGAAGAAGAAGAAGGGGGGGATATAAATATATATTAAGTTTTTTTATTGTTTTTTTATTTATTAAAATAATTTTTAATGTAACAAGTAAAGTCACCAAATTGCCCTCATGTGCAAGGCACATGATCTGACTTAACAAGAAAAATTAACCGAGTTAGACGAAATGAACAAACGCTAAATGATTTTGAAACGTAAATGACAAAAAAATCAATTTTGAAAATAAGAGACTACGAGTGAAATTTGGATGAAACATAAAAAGACAATTTATGTAATTTCGTCTAAAAATTATGTTTTGGAGACTACTTTCATATTAGGGAGAACCTTTCCAACAAAGTTTTGGTTTGGATGTTCCATTTATTGTGTATGTGTCCTCTTTTTTTTCTTAACTATGTATCAAGTTGGTAAATCATAATCACATGGACTAACTCTTAGATGTAGGGGTGTTCAAGAAATCCAAATAAAAAAAAACCGAAATCCGAACCAAAACCGAAACCCAAATAATCCGATCCGAATAACTAATTCGGATTCGGATCGAATTTGGATATGGATTTCAAAAAATTCCGGATATTCCGGATTATTCGGATATCCGAATAATCCGAATATATAACATGTTATTAGTATGTATAGCCAAGTCCATTAACATTTACAATAACTTTATAACCATAACTTCATTATTCTTTCAATCAACCTAACACACCATAGACAAAAACGTTATAACACTTCGTCGTTATACTCTCTAACTATTTAACTTCCTTGTTCTTGCAGTGTTTTATTTTTATTTTTCAATTTTATATGTTTATTTAATAAAACTTAAGTTTGTATATTTGATATACGGATTATTAGGATAATTTCGGATTATCCGAATCCGATCCGAATCCATCCAAATTCAATTCAGATCGAATAGGAATGTCCCTAATTCGGATCGGATCGGATTTCGGATAGAGTTCCAAAATTTTTAAATCTGAACAATCCAAACCGAATAAATCGAATGACCCGTTATCCGATCCGATAAGCACCCCTAGTTAGATGGATTATGATTTATGATATGACGATATCCTAATAAAACTTAATTGAAAAATTATCATAATTCCTAATCTATAAACTTAATGGGTTAAAAACAAATGTCTTATAGATAAATATAATGTGAAACACATGTCAGCTTCGTAAACCACCTATTAAATATTGGATGTGTGTGCACGAACTATAAAAAATAATGGTTTTATTTAATTTGGAATAAGTCACATTTTTTATTTTATTTTTTTCTAAAAAGTCGTTGTGAAGTTTCTGGTATATTGTTTAACATATATACTTTCTAAAAACATTTATATTTCTAGCCTAATTTAGATGATTTATTTTTCTAGCCTAGTTTAGATGATAAAAATAAAGTCAGGGTAGGTTTCCATTACAAGATTATTTATTCATGTTATGCCATTATCAATTTATCACATTGGTGTGTATTTTAGTTGGATGATAAGATAGTTAAAGTGTAAAATAAAAAGTTATGAGCTCATTAATTTCTAATTCTTGTAAAGTGAAAAAAAATTTAGTTGTTAAAAAAAATAACCCTTGTAAAGTGTAAAATTTAGTAGTTAAAAAAATTCATGTTATGGTTGAATGTGGCACGGTATTTACGAAAATGAGATTCATTATAAAATAATATTTCAGAACCGTTTTAAAAGTTAATGACCACTCAGCTACTTAAATTTAAAGAAGTATAGTAAGGTATCAAAGTCATGAAGCTAGGAATTTTTTTCATATGGGTTAGGTTAGTCGATGGTTGTTTATTAGACTATGCTTAGTGGTTTAAAAAGCTTGTTAGGGGTACATATGAGCCGAGCCATTCACGAGCTAATCGAGCTCCGATCGATAAAAAGTTCGAAGTGAGCCCAAGCTTTAAACAAAGCTCATTTAGTTATCAGGCCCGAGCTTTGTATTTATTAACTTTATCTCTTTTGAACTTCTAAATACTAATTTCACACTACATGGTCGAGCTTGAGCCGAGTATAAGTTTTTATAAGGTTTTCAAGAAAATATATGAAACATAAAATTAATTAAAAAACATAAATAAGTTAATTCGTAAATAATAAACGAGTGAAATCAAACTCTAAAAAACAACTTACTGGCAACGAGCTTTTAGGGGTTTCAAGCTTCAAGCTTTTAAGAAAAAGCTCATACTCAATAAAAACCTTGTTTGGTTGGAAGGAGCTTGAAGCTTTTAGTTTATGAGAAAAAGCTTCTTTTTTAAACGCTACTACTACTAGCGTTTGTGAACAAACTACAAGCTTTTACATTTGAATTTACAAGTTTGGTACTTGAACTTTCATCAACTTTTGTAAATTTATATAATAGTTACATATTTTACCCTTATTCAAAACTAACTATCCTCATGACTTTTTAAAAGTCCATAACTTTTTCACATGTTAATATTTTTAAAAAAATTACATCATTAAAAAGAACATTTTATTCTCTTTAATTTGAGTATGATATTGCTATAATTTTTTACCGGTTATAGTTGGCAACAAGTCGAGTCAGACGAGCTCGGGTCATGTGTAAGACCAAATTAGGGTCGGAACGAGTCGATAAAAAAGGGTTAATTTAGCCCGGTTCGTGTCGGTACGGTTTTGAGTTGAAAGGGGCCGGGTCAGAACATGTTTCAGATTAAACGGTGTCGGGTCGGAAAGAGTTTCAGATCAAAAGATGTTGGTTTAAAAAATTATCTATTTGAAATTACTATATATTTTAGCTTTGTTTCTTGATTTTCGCCATCGATTACACTCTTACCGTCTTTGCACGAAGTACACGTCTGCATTCAGGTTATGCGTGCACTAATATCAAGTGAATCACGTTCCGACACTGATTATGCGGTTGATGTCAGGTTGCACGGCGCTCCGCCGCACCGCGCTGGCATTAGTTTTCTTAAAAGCTTCAGCTACTCTACAAAATACCTAAATATATCTAAAAAACTCCAGCTACTCTGCCAAACAGCTAAATATATCTAAAAAGCTACAGCTAATAACTATATTACCAGCTAACAGTTACTAACTAGTTTTGCCAAACATACCCGTTTGTGACAGCATTAAAATGCATGCTATAAAACAAGAATTTGATAGGTTTTTAATTGGAGTTGCAATATCTTCTTCCATCAGCACAGTAGTTTTGAGCATCCATCGCGGTACCTCTCTCTCTCTCTCTCTCTCTCTCTCTCTCACTGTCGAAGCACGAAATGAATCTGACCTGATCCATGACGATGTTTCCACGGATTTTCGAGATGAACGAACCACGTCTTGATCTTCTTCTCCGGTTGCTTGAGACCTGCAATGGTTTTTCGGGGGTGTGGAGGTGACTGCTAAGAAATCTCAAAGATCTCTTGTTTACAGACACAAAAAAGTGGTGGTGGCTCTTATTGAGCATCCCCCTTTAATAAGGAGGTGGAGATCTCCTTATATAGAGAGCCTCATGGCCACCATCATGGTACCCTAATGGGCCTAGCCCAGTTAGGGTTACCTCCACAAAACCCCCTCAGCCCAATAACATTGTATTAGTCCATATAATAAAATAAGCCAAACATAATAAATTTAGGGTCGTAAAACCGGGTTTAGTACCATACCCCTACACACACAATTGTTGATTTGAAATCGTGAATATGTTAGAAATATCCCCATAATTTGCTGATTCATTGGATTTTGTAATCATGACTAGATATTTGAAATCACTTTCCTGCCACTTTGAGTCTTTGACCGGCTTGTTTTCAATTTTAGCCATCACTCCATCTAAATGACGTTTCTTACTTAGCCGCCGATGGTTTAACCCGTGTATTGATAAAATTTCGCTGGCTGTCATCGTGTTTTGTCTGGTCTGACGGAACTGTTAATTGAACCCACGGAAGGTTACACATTCGGACCGATGAGGCTGCTTTCGTCGGGTCCGACGGTTGGATGGAGCTTTAATTTCACTCTATGAACTCAAAATCAAAAACCCTGTGAATTGAAAATGTTTTCTTATGCATATTTCTCGACAAATGTGATTATGGGAAAACAAACGCTATGGCTGTGTTCTTATCGAAAAAATTAAATGATTTACACTATGGATTTGCTTGATTTTGTGTAGAAATAAGAAAGATGGAGATGGAGGTTGGTTATGAAGGTTAGTGTTTGAGAGGTAGGAGATGAAGAGTTTCGTCGGATGGAAGAACAATTTCGTCGGCTGGCAGAAGAGTTTCATCGGTTGGCAAATGTATGTACAGATTGCCTGATCTTACTAGTCCACAAGTTTTGTCGGATGGCGAAAGCGTCAGCGACTAAGGAAGAAATGTCGGCAGCAACGGTTTAGGTGGCCACTTTAAGGATTTTGTGAAAGTGATGGCTATTCTTGGAAAACACTTGGTCAAAGTGGCTATTTTGGTCATTTTCTCATTTGCTTATTTTATGTATACTTCATTAGTCATCTATGTTTGGAATAAGCCTATAGATGTATTGTTGTATTGTATGACAGGATTGCTACTACATGTGATGGCAGCTTCTAGTCAACTAAAACCATTATTTTTCCCTAAAAAAAGACCACATCTCAACAATAAGTTGATTACAAGAACGCGCCTTCCCGTCTTTGTGAAAGCATCCTCAACCTCATCAGTGAAAAATAACAGCAATTCTTTAATCGTTATCGACAACTATGATAGCTTCACTTATAACCTTTGTCAGGTTCTTCCCTCTTTTTGTCAAATGACAGCACAAATTTATTCATAGATTTTTAATTGTTACCCGTTTTAAATCTCAAGTACATTGGAGAAATGGGATGCAACTTTGAGGTTTACAGGAATGACGAGATTACGGTTGATGAATTGAGAAGGTATATTAACAAGTTTATGTTAATGGGTTGTGCTCGGGCTGATTTGTTTGTTTAACTAAGAAGGTTGACCTCTGAACCAGTTTACATTAGAATAAAATATGCATATTTTGTAATTCCTACCTGGCAACCCGCTTACCATTTACAACATTTAACTCGTTTACAACTTCATTACTATTCTTTTTAATCTTTATTTAAATTTTAAATCATTTACTTATAGAAAGAACCCAAGAGGAATTGTTATATCTCCTGGACCAGGTAAGATTATAGTTTTACTTATTTTTCTATCATATGAAACTTTCATCTCTCATTTGACTTTGTTTAACTTTTCTCATTTTTCGGTTTTACACCTCAAGATAAAGGAATATCAGTACAAACTATACTGAAACTTGGACCAACCGTACCTTTATTTGGTGTGTGCCTTGGATTACAATGCATCGGCGAGGCTTTTGGAGGTAAATCTAGAAAATATATGTTCTTATTACAATTTAAAAGTTTTATTTTCACTGGTTCTAGAAGAAAAAGATTATTATTTTTACAGGGAAAATCACACGGTCCCCGTCTGGTGCGGTACTTGGAAAGAGTTCTCTTGTTTATTATAGTGAGGATGGGGAAGAATGTTTGTTTGCAGGTTTACCAAAGTATGCTTAATTTGAGTTATTTGTGTTTAAATATTTTTACATGCAATTTAATTTGTTAATAATTATGTTTGTTTGTTGTGTTAATTTTCTCTAGCCCATTTGCTGCTGCTAGATACCATAGATTTGTGATAGACAAAGACAACTTTCCTAGTGATGCCCTTGAGATTACTGCATGGACATGTGACGGGTTAATAATGGCTGCGCGTCACAAAGTATATAAACATTTGCAGGTAAGTTTCTTGGAAAACCTATGTTAAGTAATAAGGTGGATAAAATGCAAGAATGCAAATCCCTTTGAAATAAAGATACTAAAACGGTTTTTTTTATCGAGTGTTCGGGTTGTCGGTTCGGGTCTTGATAATTGGTCAAACCCAAAGTCAACTTTCCAAAATATTGAATGTTATGAGATAACTCAATAAAATTTAATAAGACTTAACCAAGTATGTAGTTCCATTGTTTTAGAACTAACAACGCACGTTAAGCGAGTGTTCGGTTTTGTCGGTCCAAACTTTGTTATGAGATCAAGTTGGATCCAACATTTCCAAGTACTTAAGAAAATATTTAAAAATTAATTTGTAACTATTTTTAAAGAAATATACAAGTCTTGATGGCTAAAAAAAAACACACTTGTGTGTCTTAAGCGAGTAAGAATCGGTTTGGTTTCCACATGTCCAACCACTAAAGAACTTGCATAATAATGTACAAATAAAAAAAATACTTTAAGTTTTACAACCAAAACTTAACAATAAAGTCTTTAAACAAAAGTTCAGTTTTTGGTTCGGATCGTGTTTCGGGTTAAGACCGAGGTAAGATTCTACAAACCCATAACCATAGAATTTGTAAAAATGATTTTAGAAACTTAGATATAACAATAAGCATGTTTAAACAATTATTTAACAAAACTAGTAACAAAGTTCGGTTTACGGTTTAGAGCTATTTACGATTAAACCGAAGTATAGACTCTTAAAAACCCATAACCATGGAACTTGTAAACATGACCAACAAACTAAAATAAGCAAGATTAATATGTATGAACAAGTTATATAGATGTATATATATCAAGGACACGAAGTCCTCCATGAAGCCTTGCCTTATGAGGTCCGAAACCTCACCGACCGGAATCAGAGAAGTAACTACCAAAGGTAAACAAGGGGTGTATATTATATATATGTTGCATAACCATAAATAAGTATTAATAAGGCTACATAAACTAATTAAGATGAAAGACTAAAAACCTTCAAGAACACTTAAGAAGATAACCTTGAATCTTTGATGTTTGAGAGAGTTTTTTTTTTTTTTTTGAGTTGTAGCAAGGGAAAATGAAGAGAAAAGGTGGTGTATATATAGGGTAATGTTGGTGGTCAAATATGGGTGTGAGACACAAGAGTTTTCATGCAAAATGGATCAAGACAAAAACACAAAAAAAAATAATAATAATAATAAAAAAATAAAAAAAAAAATAAATAAATAAATAAAAATAAAAATAAAGGTAGGATGTTTTCAAGATTCAACAAGTGTGAAATAATATTGTAACATAAATCCATCATTTTGATTATAACATAAGCTTCGGTTTACAAATCGGGTCGGTTTACATAATAAACAAATACAAAAACGAATACAAACAAGACCAGAAATTGACAAATGTCACAACGCATGCACTGTGTTTGTCACTTTCTAACCAAACTTCAACATGCTTATAAATGATTCATCCCTCCTCACAGCTCTAAAAGTCCAGATCTAGATCGAAGGAACACCCCAAGTAAACACGTTCCAGGCAACTTTCCATTACCAGATGGCGTACAGAGTACAAAACCACTCCTTAGACCTCATGGTCCTAGGACAAGATAACGCCGGAGAGGCGTTATCATTGATGTTGATTTCAACGCCATGCCAACCCACATATATGTTCCAAAACAGTTTTCCAGAGAAGAGCTACTAAAACTGTTACCAGAAAAATAGATAACAAATTATGAACAAATCCACCAACCCCTGTTCAGACAACCACGACCTAAGAGTTCGTTAAACATCAAGATGGAATGATTGAAATCAAGTTCTCAAACCAAGAACGAAGAAACATATTCCCGACGATAAACATGACGTAAACCATACCACAATCGACTCCAACTCAACACACATGACACTGTTTTTACGATGTATGCAACTGACCATCTTGCATAGAAGAAGCCTTTAGAGTTAAGTATAAAGAAGATAAACCAAAAAAGAAGGGCTCACAACGCTCTCTAAAGAAAAGGTATAAAGATGGAAATCCCAACTTTGGTTTACTAGGCGAACCATCAGGCAAATTTGACTACTATCTCCTTTATGGTAGCTCAACGCAGAAGCCAAATTAAAAACTAGAACCTTGCAAACCAAAACCTCCACAAAGCATGCCTTCCACCAAACTGGAAATATGTTTTGTAGTCACTCCTTCCACCTCTTATTACCAAATAGAATTCCCACCAATAACCCTAGTTTGAGAAACCTGACCAAAATGCCAAGCACGTATGGAAGATCCAAAACTCTTCCATCATGACACCAAGTGGTCCCTCAAACCCAACCACGGCAGCAAAAGCAACTTTAAACTTGCAAAGCGAAAATGCTATTGCCCATAATAAATTTCTCACAACAAATATTTTTCATGAACTGAGACAAAATATTTAATCAAACACCTAGTACACTTCCTAAACATGAAAAGCAAACATCAATTTTAATTAATAAAAAGAACAAATCTGACCACGCATTTCAGGTAGAAACAATAAACACACACTGTTAGTCTCTTATGAGTTTACCATGAATACACTAAAAATCAAGTAAATAAAAGAAGAAACCCTATATTTAACCTTGAAAGTTACCTGTGACATCAGAAGATGAAGATGGATGAAAGAAAATACCGAGCAAGCAAAAGGTGAGATGAAAAGTGATTTCAATTTCTATGTATTTAAGATTGTTGAAAAAGAAGAGAGGATGTGTCAGATACAGGTGTGTGGACGTAGTTGATTCTGTCTCACAATTGAAATTTAGCTTTTAAATATCATAAAGATAAAGATGTGTGGCAGATATATTTATAACCTTGCTTCATTAGGCTGTACACCATGCTTCACAAAAGATACCATTGATGTTGTAGTAACTTTCGTAAGTGTAACCCATCATCGCTTTTAAATATAAAATAATGAGTGATGGAATGTTTTTGAATTTTAATTCCATCATGTACCTACTAAACACAAGTTTTAAGGAAATTTGCTCAAATTCCAATTCCTACAAATTCTGCAAACTAAACTGACCATAAGTTTTGTTTAGTTTTTGAATTGAGATATGTTATTCGTATACCCTTTGGTTATCTACACACCCTACATACGATCGTATAGGGACTATGCTATTGTATGAACAACCAGACATACACGTACCCGACAAAGTCAATCATGCCCAATAATAATCACACTCTTCCTTCCTTGCTTGCTCAATCTGTTCCACCAATCAATCACTCAAACACACATTCATCATCCAATTCACACTCTCCCCTTCCAAAATGCGAAAACCCTTTCTGGGATTTCATCTGTCCATCGTCTTTTTACTCCTCGCCCACGTTCACTCTCAACCCAATGACGCCGATGTAATGCAAGCCCTGAAGCACAATCTCACCCCACTCGGTTGGTCCGACCCGGATCCATGCAAATGGCAACAAGTCCGATGCTCCAGAGACAACCGGGTCACCCGGATCCAATTGGGTAACCGTAATCTTAAAGGCAGTCTCCCTGAAACCCTAAACCAGTTGACAGAACTCCAAGTTCTAGAATTTCAAAACAATCAACTCACCGGCTCGGTGCCGAGTCTCGCCGGGTTGACCCGGCTTCAGAACCTGCTACTCAGTCGCAACAAATTCACTTCAATTCCTTCCGATATGTTCAATGGTATGTCGTCTTTACAACAAGTGTATTTGGATTATAATAAGTTTGGCTCGTGGTCCATTCCGGATAGTTTGAAATCAGCATCTGGGTTACAAGTATTCTCTGCCACGTCAGCAAATGTTACTGGAAAGATTCCAGATTTCTTTGGGGGTGATACATTTGCAGGACTCACTGCTTTGCATTTATCTTTTAATAACCTTGAAGGCGGATTACCCGCATCCTTTTCGGGTTTTTCGATTCAAAGCCTGTGGCTAAATGGACAGAGCAGTAAGTCTAAGTTATATGGAAGTTTAGATGTGATTGGAAATATGACGCAGTTGACTGAGATTTGGCTTCATGGGAACCAGTTTTCAGGGCCGATACCGGATCTTTCGGGTCTGAACAGGTTGCAGAATTTGAGTTTGAGGGATAATGGGTTAACGGGTCTGGTTCCTGAGTCTTTAACTGGGTTACAATCGTTGAAGGTTGTGAACTTGACTAATAATTTGTTGCAGAGGCCGACACCGAGTTTTGGTAAAACTGTGGCTGTTGATTTAAGTGGGGTTAATAGCTTCTGTTTGCCTGATCCCGGTGTTGAATGTGATGATCGCGTTAATGTTTTGCTTGCAATCGCGAAATCTGTAAATTACCCGCGTGTGTTTGCTGATAATTGGAAGGGGAATGATCTGTGTAATTTATGGTTAGGTATTGCGTGTTCGAAGCATGGGGATATTACTGTTATTAACTTTCAAAAGATGGGTCTTATCGGTAGTATTTCGGGTAATTTTTCAAAGATTAAATCTTTACAAAGGTTGCTGCTTGCAAATAATAATCTTTCGGGTACGATTCCGGACGAGCTTAAAGATTTGCCTAATTTGGTAGAGATTGATGTGTCTAACAATAATCTTTATGGCCAAGTTCCAAAGTTTAAGGAAACCGTTAAGGTTATAAGTGACGGGAATCTTGATATCGGTAAAGATGGTCCAAGTCTGACACCGATTTCACCGTCTGGTGGCGGTCAAAGTCAACCTAATGGTGATCGTGGTGGTGGTGGCAGTGGAGGGAAGAGGTCGAATACCAAGGTGGTGGTGGGGTCAGTTGGCGGTGGTCTATGCGCGGTGCTTTTTGTCGGTTTACTCGGCGTTTGCGTTTACAAAGGTAAACGCAAGCGCTTAATTGGTAAACCATATCAAAACACGATGGTGATCCACCCCCGCCACTCGGCTTCAGACGGTGATGCGGTCAAGATCACGGTTGTTGGTGGACCGAGTGAAACCGCTAGTCAAACGAGTAGCGCGACCGGGACTAACGACATTCACGTGGTTGAATCTGGCAATATGGTAATTTCAATCCAAGTTTTGAAAAGCGTGACTAACAATTTCAGCCCAGATAACATACTCGGGAAAGGAGGGTTCGGGACAGTTTACAAAGGCGAGTTACATGATGGAACCATGATCGCAGTTAAACGTATGGAGTCAGGAACAATGAGTGATAAGGGTCTGGAGGAGTTTAAATCCGAGATTGCGGTTCTAACTAAGGTCAGACACAGGCATTTAGTGGCACTTCTCGGGTATTGTTTGGATGGAAACGAGCGGCTTCTCGTATACGAGTATATGCCTCAGGGGACACTGAGTCGGTTTTTATTCGATTGGCAAGAAGAAGACTTGACGCCACTTGAATGGACTAAAAGATTGATTATTGCCTTGGATGTTGCTAGAGGTGTTGAGTATTTACATGGTTTAGCACAACAAAGTTTTATTCATAGGGATCTTAAACCGTCTAATATTTTACTTGGTGATGATATGCGGGCCAAAGTTGCGGACTTTGGACTTGTTCGGCTCGCCCCCGATGGGAATACTTCACTTGTGACAAGATTAGCCGGGACTTTCGGGTATCTTGCACCCGAATATGCAGGTATTTTTCATGTTATTATTATTATTATTATTTCTATTATTATTATTATTATTATTATTATTTTAAATTTCATAACTGTGGCTGTTATTATGGATAAACTTTTTGAAATTGATTATCTGATAATAAATAGCATGAGTGGCAAAATGGCCGGGTTGGGCTGTTCAACGGGTTAAAACAGGTTAGGGTCAAAATGAGCTACTTTCAATGTTTGTCAAATTCTTATTATTATGGATTTGCTTTTTGAAATTGATTATCTGAGAATAATTATCATGGGTGACATAACGGGTGGGTGAACTGTGCAGAGTGTCAATTAGGGGTGTGAATGTTTTACACATTACGGACCGAATACGGCATTTGTGGGTTTGGGTTTAGTATAAACTGGTTTGGGTAAAACCCTCAAGCCCATTTTTAGCTAGACGGATCGTGTTTGTGTTAACTCAACGGGTTCACAGGTTGACCCGTTCGACCCATTATTTTTATTTTTTTACAATGTGTCTGAGGTCATAAACTTAAATTGGTTTGGTATCTTATGTCCAGACTTAAAACTTAAAAGAGAAATTGACAGAGAGTTTATGATTAAAATGTCATTACTTTGTATACATTTTTATATTTTGTTGTAAAAATGTAAAGTTAAAAAAAGAAATAATTCGCAAAAAGATAAAAAGTAAAAGATTCAGGTTTAAACGGGCGCCGTTCGTGTCAACCCAGCTGGTTCGTTGGTTGACTGGTTTAACCCATTAATTTTTTACTTTATTTTTTAAAAATATGTGTGGTGTCATATATTAAATTGGTTGGGCATCTTATGCCAAAACTTACATTAGAAGAGAAATTGACATAGATTTTATACTTCAAATCTAATTATTTTATATGCATTTTTATTTTTACTGTAAAAGGTTAATTTGAAATACTGATTTGCGAAAAAGTAAAAGAATATCGGATCAAACGGGTCACATTCTTGTCGATTCGTGAATATTCGTGTCGTGTTAGGGGTCACAAATTTCCAGGTTTGTGTCGGGTTGCACCTATCAACCCCCGAACCCAACCTCTTAACACAAATGTAAATTTGAAAAGGTCAATTTGCAACAAAAAAAATAAAAATAAAAATAAAAATCGTGTTAAATGGGTCAGTTAGTGTCAATTCGCGAATATTGGTTTCATGCTCGGGTTCGTATTTCTGACACGATTTTCGGGTTTGTGTCAGGTTATACCCACGAACACAACCCACTTAACACCCTTTGTCAATTTGGGTTTGGGTCAAACCGGGCCACTTTTAATGTTTGTCAGATTCTGATTATTTAAGGTTAAAACCATAAAACCAACTGATGATTTTACATATTCCACCAGTGATGGGTCGAGTAACAACCAAATCGACGTGTTCAGTTTCGGTGTAATCCTAATGGAACTAATAACGGGCCGAAGAGCACTAGACGAAACCCGTCAAGAGGAAAGTATCCACTTGGTTCAATGGTTCCGGCGCATGCACATAAACAAATCCACCTTCTGGAAGGCCATTGACCCGGCTCTTGACCTTGACGAGGAAGCCCTAGCCAGCGTGAGCACAGTGGCTGAGCTAGCAGGCCACTGCTGCGCCTCTGAACCGCACCAGAGGCCTGACATGAGCCATGCAGTTAATGTCCTCTCGTCACTAGCCGAGCTCTGGAAACCGTCTGAACCCGACCCTGATGATATTTACGGAATTGACCTTGAAATGACTTTGCCTCAAGCGGTGAAGAAGTGGCAGGCGTTGGAGGGTATGAGTGGGTATGAAAACTCATCAGTTATCGGAAGTAATGACAATACGCAAACAAGCATACCCACTCGGCCCTTTGGGTTTGCTGACTCGTTTACTTCGCTCGATGGACGGTGAGGATTTAAACACAACTTCTTGTTGGTGTTCTACGGATTGGTTTGTTCATTCTTTCTTTCTTATGCTTGTTTATTTATCGGACGGTTCTTTGTTCTGTTTCTGCTTCTGGATAGCAATGTTTTCAACTTGGAAAATGCTAAAAACTTGTGAAATATTTGCAATGTTGGTAATGGTACTGTCTTTCATATTGCTGATAGTTCTAAGTTCTGTGCTTTTTTTTTAATTGTCATTTGGGTTTGTTTATTTCCCATAAAATGTCATAAATCCGGTGAGGCCATCAAAACGATGTCAACTTTTAACTTGTGTGTCATTATAGTCGTAAACGAACGTTCCGCGAACACTTCATTAGCCGTTCGTTGTTCGTTTGTGTTCGTTTGTTTAATAAGCAAACGAACATAAACAAGAAATTTTGTTCGATTTATGAACGTTTGATAATGTTTTCTTGTTCATGTTTAGTTGTATATGTTCATGAAAGTATAATTTTTGTAGATTAATGTGTTCTAAACATTTTATATTCTTTCATTCATTACCCTCAATATGAGATAGGGAACCACATTCTTGTATTCATTTTTCCGCTGTTTCTATTTCCCGATTATTCATATTGATTAGTACATCGACCTTCATCTATAAGTTTTGCCGTTTTTATTTTTGTTTGATTGGTACATCGACCTTCATCTATAAGTTACACCGTGCTTGCGGTGCGCGCATATAATGTATATATGTGTGTACCCTCGGGTGGGCAAAAGTGAAATTGCACTAATTTTGACGTTACTTTACTCATCTTATGAAAATAACGTTAAAAGTGGCTGAAGGTTAATGTGGCATCATGTGGTGGCGTTGATAGCCGAAAGACAAGGGTACATGCACTAATTGACCGGTGTGCTGATGGTTGAGTGTTACGTGCCTTATGTCCAAGGCTTGATGCAAAACTATTATTGAGCCGGGGGTTTCACCGGAAGCAGCCTCTCTATTTCTACGGGGTAGAGGTAAGGTTGTTTACATCTTACCCTTCTTAGACCCTACCATAGCTTTGCTATTGGTGGGATATACTGAGTACGATGATGATGATGTGTTCGTGAACCGTTTATGAAAACATTCATTTCCTTAATGAACGAAAACGGATATAAAATCCCGTTTGACAAGTGCTCGTGAACCGTCTCTGAAGACAATAACTTTTTAACGAACAAACATAAACAAAGCTTTGTTAGTGTTCGTTCGAGTCGTTTACATCAACAAACACACAAGTGAATGGGACTTAAAACATATGTTATTTTCCTTTTAATTAAATGACTCTTTTCTCTAATATTAAACAACAATTTTTTGTTGTGCTGTATATATATATATATATATATATATATATATATATATATATAAAATTCATTAGAAGTTCCACCTTGCAGCTGTTACTAGATTCCGTCACTTTTAGCATGTTCTATTTAGTTAAAATTAAAATATTAATCAGTCAACTCTATTAATTCCAACTGTAATATACGTGACCAGCATATCTTCCATTTGTACTCCTGTGCTGTTATGAAATTGGGGATTGTGTTTTATTATTTTTAGCGTTTTCAATTTTACCAGTATGAATCGTGCTGGAGTGGCGGGTTATAGCATTCAACCAAACACATCATATATATTTATCTGCAGGCCAATTTAAAATTTTGTCATCTCCGACTCGTGCTTCGGGTCAACCCGTTTAGTTTATTCGAATATAAGTGATACCCAATGACTTCCTAATATTGAAGATGTGATAAAGATTTCCTGAAGAATAGTTAATTTTAATATTGAAGATTAATAGTTAGAAGAAAAATTAAGTATCAAGTTTTAAACTTAGAACATTTTTCAAAATAATCCCTCCAAAATTAAATAAGAATGCTTTTAGAAAAAAAAAAAAAAGAAAGAAAACTAAACGGGTTAATAGGCTAACTAAGTCATGTCATTTTCTAGTATGTTTAATAATAAGAGTTGATGAGTTCTTAATTTATAAACCGAATATTTAAATCAAAGCATTTCTTGGGTCTGAAGAATGATTGAAATATTCTCAACTTCCCTGAAAGATACTAAGTATGGGTTCCGAGCAAACTGGTTTACTCCGAGCAAGGAATTTACTTCCTCAAGTTAGATATCCACTACCTAGCACGATAAGTCTTCATAATCTTCTAAGTATTTAGTTCGAGCAAACTAATACTTCTTTGAGCAAAGGATGTCCTTGAGCATACAAGTTTGCTACTGAGCAAACTTCTTTAAGAGCAACTGCTTAAACAAGATTCCCGAGCAACTTTGTGGGTTGAGCAACTTAGCTATGAATAAAAGATGATAAGCATGCTGGTAGGGAGTTTAGAAAGTTTTCTAACTGATACTCCCAACAAGGTTCAGTCTCGAGCAAACCAACAGTACCTGAGCGTACTTGGTTGTTTCAGTAAAGACTAAGTTAAAGCTGAAGTGATCCGAGCAAGGATTCTCTTGCTCGTGGTAGCAATGCCGAGCAAAGTTTAGTTTTGCTTGTGAAGATGAAGCTTGCCTGAGAAGAATGTTTGCCCGATGCAAATTATTCTAAGTATTCGCTTGCTCTTAGAAGACCAAGACTTGCTTGAAGATTACAAGGCCAAGGAGCCGTGCTCGATAAAGATAAAGCTTGCTCGAAGACCTTTTACACTTGTTTATTTTACTGTTTTATTAATGATTAGGATTTCTAGAAGAAATGTTATGGCCCATATAAATAGAATGATTGTTAGTATTAATGAGATACCTCTCTTAACCATAGACCTACAACCTGACCCGTTTTGAAGCTGGCATTCATTCAAACCTTAATATTCCATTGTAGTAAGCATTTAATGAGATATATCATCATCATCATCATCATCATCATCGTACTCAGTATATCCCACCAATAGCAAAGCTATGGTAGGGTCTGAGGAGGGTAAGATGTAGGCAGCCTTACCTCTACCCCATAGGGATAGAGAGGCTGCTTCCGGTGAGACCCCCGGCTCGATAGTAGTTTTGCATCAAGCCTTGGACATAAGACACATAGCACTCAATCATCGGGACACCGGCTGATCGGTGCATGTACCCTTATCTTTCAGCTATCAACGCCACTACATGATGCCTGATTAACCGTCCTTCACTTTTAACGTTATTTTCACGAGATTAGTAAAATAACGTCAAAATTAGTGCAATTTCACTTTTGCCCACCCGAGGGTTCACACATATATACATCATATGTGCGCACCGCAAGCAGGGCTATATTTAATGAGATATATGAGAATGAAAATCTTTTGAATTTATTTTGTTGATTTGTGTTTCTATTTTTAGAAAACTAACTAATTGTTGATGCATGGTTTGACGTCTCGGTCTTTATAATCATCAAAATACATTAAGCAATAAAACTCTTAGTCTTCCAGTCTGTGCAACTGTGAAACTTGAACGCATAACAGACACGAACAACTCGCTGAAACTGCATTGCAAGATCGTAGTCTTTAACGTCTGCAAACCGGATCTGATTATTGTATAATGCATTGTTGTCAGTTTCAGATAAATTAACCAGCCACATATGATCGATCACGCGCATAAACTCCGTTTTCATCTATGATCCCAATACGATTACCGCATCACCCGTTCGGTTATCATAGTACCACCGGTTGAACGTATTAAACAGACCTTGTGGAAAGGTTTTAACTGGAACCTTCTTCATAGTCTTTGGCGCTTTTACCTGTAATACCATCTTCCTCCAGCCGGTGCGTGGATCAATTTCATCAATATACTTATGTGTCGGCACCTGTGGCTTGAAGAACATAAACCCACAACGAGCTTCGTACAAGATATGTTGATAGAACCAATTGGCCCATTGGTTGTTTCCACGATTTATGAATGGTCGGTTGGCCAATGTTCTAACATCCCACTGTGGCATGGATAACACGTCAATGATACGTTTAAAGTAATAAATACCGTGTTGCCATCTCACTACACATACTTTAAGCTCCGAGTCGTATAACCAAGAAACGATATTACCTTCCACCGATCTCGGGCTCACGTACTTTTTCATCTGGTATGCCGATGCTTGGAACTTTGCTTGTTTGATTTCTTCGCACTCGTTTTAACGAAGAGTCTCAATCATTTTGTTCATTCTTTCAACGTTATATCCAAACATACCATCCAAAGCATGCTTTTTCTTCTTTTCAACCACCTTCTCAGCACTTTTATTCCATTTATGTCTTTCTTGCCTCAAACGCTCTTCAGCATCTTCAAAATGTTCAGTAGTAAAGAATGGAATACCAGACTCAGAATCGTTCGTCATGTACATGTCTGGATACTCCTCTGCAGTCATGTCTTCTACCTCAACCTCATCATAATTAGATGGCATATTCCCACATGGAATACCCATATTGTTTGTTGATGCATGGTTTGATGTCTCGGTCTTTATAAAGTATTATTATATTAGATTTAATGTAATAGGGGCATTTTGGTAATTTTGTAAAGCCCATTCGTATGTGATGTAAGGCACATTCGTTATACTTAACGAATGTGTCCATTCGTCTAATGTAAATCACATTCGTTAAGAGTCTTAACGAATGTGATAACGAATGAAGGGCCATTCGTCATAGTAATGTAATAGTACGAACGACTTAGTATCATTCGTGTTCATTAATGTATTGCGTAGCGAATGAGGTTATTCGTTAAGGGGATGTTTAACGAATTACCTATCGTCTATATAAGGCTCTGTATCTAATGTTAAAGTAATGAGAATCAGTTATTATTGAAATCACGCTGTCACTCTGCCAGATTCTCTCCAGAAACACACACTCGTTCTCATCTTAATTGTTTTCCATTAACTGTAATAGCTCGAATCAAAGCGCTGTCATCACATGAACTAGATCTATATGGCTCGATTGATTTCTCATTAATTACTGTTGATTTTTTCTTCATTAATTAGTGTTCTTAAATTATTGTTATTCTGTTTGTTCTTGTCAAATGTGGTTTAATATACGATCTAAGCAAGTGGTATTGGAGCCGTGGAGCTCAAAACGAGGATATTGAAGTTGTGTGAGCTAATTTGAAGAACGGTTGGTTGTTGAATCTACAATTTCGACACTAGATCTGAAGATTTTGAGGTGAATTTGAAGAATGACGTCAGTTGAGCACGCTCCATTGATCAGCGACGTCACCATTATTGATTTTGCTGTTTTTCACTTTTTATTCCTGATTTGCAGCAATTGGAGGTTTAAAAGTATTCTATTCCAAGATCTACGGTGTTTTATTGATTATTTACCTTAGATCTTGGTCTCAATCCACCTTTGAAAATCTTCTATTCCGGATCTGACCGAGATTTGTCAGATTTAGAAATTTTCTGCTTAATATTTGATATTATGTTTAAAATGTAATTTAGGGTTAATTTTTGTTTTTATGTCATAATTACAAAAATCCAAAAATATTGTGTTAATTTTGTTTGAAATTTTGAAAATGTAAAATCGCAATGGATATGGACTTATGCGATGTGAGAGTGGTATGAAAAAGTTGTTAGTTTTTTAAAAGGTTTGTTTCACATAATGTCGAGTTTTAAATTATAAAAATGATTATTATCTTAAGTAAACTACATACAAATAGGCAAGTGTACATATCGTATATGTAGTATAGTATAGGTAAGAACCAAGTATCAATCCACGAACATACTTGTTTGATTTTTACTACCAAATCTTTATATTTATTTTAACCGGAAGTAATCATCATAGTAGTTTTGATTTGACAAGCAAGTTTTAAAAGAAATTTAAAAGCACAAATTAAAGACAATATATTTTCTTAGGGGTGTTATTATATTTTTAAAGAGATGATCAAGGATAAAAGTGTATCATCTTGGTTACAACTCCTCTGAACTTGGTTTAACAGTTAATTGGTAAACATGTGATAAAGCTTGTTTTGGTAATTAAATGTGGGAATAACTCCGTATTCCTAAGTCATGTTATTCCATGATAATTAAAGAAAGACATATGAATAACTTCATGACCTCCACTAAAACATCATTTTATGTAAGCACGTGATTTATATTAAGTATTTGTAAGGTAACTTACTTTAAAGATGAGACAATCCCTTAAATTATTAAGTGAACTAACCTTGATATTTTAGCAAAAATAACCTTTGTATTATACTTAAAACACCAATTAAGATTAGTTAAGTTGTAAAGGATCAACCTTGAATGACCAAGCATAACCCACACAACTCTTGGTCAATTATAGAACTCATGTAATAACTATCCAAGAGTTGTTTAAAATAGGTTATTTTCCACACTCACTTGACTAGTAATTAACCGATTTTAGTTGATTAACATCAACAATCCATTTTCACAAAATTGTCAACATTCTCATTTTAAGATGACCAATTACTACTAATACTTCATTTGGTCTATGCTCATGTTAGGATTTATGCTTTTTTTTTTCTTAACCAAGTCTTTACAAGAATGACAGTTTCCTGGCTTATCATCAAGCTTGGTACTTGGTGTCTCTTTTAAAGTTTATTATCCAAGGCCTCGCAAGAATGGTAGTTCCCCAGCTTATCGTCAAGCTCGACACATGGGGAATCTTTTAAGTATATTTTAACATTCCTCATCAAGAGATAATTACAACATAACCTTTACTTTTTATAAACCAATCACATACAACATTATTAAACTTCAATTAAGATTCATTATAAATCAAGATGATACTATAAAAATTTAGCCAATACTAAGTATAACGTTATTCATCAAAGTAATAGATACAAACATGATTAAATTAGAACAATCTAACCAATTTGGATGACTAATCTTTGATGCTATTGATGTAACATTCGTTAAATTTAGAACTTAAAACCCGACCCGTTTAAAATTTTACTTTTCGGTCTATCGATATTAAATCAAGTTTATTATCGATAATTTATTTATTCTCGACGCTCGAATTAGTTTCAGTTATATACACACACACACACACACACTCACACACACACACACACAGAGACACATATTAATGTAACTATCAAGTATATGCCAAAACAACCCCTAAGCTAAACCTTTAACCATTTTTTACTCCCACCTCTAAAGTTCAGGGACCAAGTTGCAATTACTATTCCAAAATTTGATCTTCTTCCTCCTTCCCTCCTCATGCCAGCCGACACCCCTTTTCCCCTACCATGGTATCTCGGATTTTTCGCCATAAATCACGAAATTGAATCTATAAAAATAATTCTCCATTTAAGAACGAATCAATCGACACTCTAATCATGGAATATGATAACCAATTGACAGCTAACGCGTTCATCATTAATTCGCGGCTAACCTCGTCCATAAACACGATAAATATACAACAAAAACTCAATTAAACTCTCTCACACATTCATCTTAGCTTCACGACACAAAACCCTAACACAATTGCAACATACAAATCCGTTCAGACTAGTTTTAATACTAAGTTAGAGCCGCAGGCCATGTTACGCTGTTCACCTTCAATTCGTTAGCATCTACGGTAATTGATTTATGCTTTAAGTGCGTTTCCAACTAATTAATCAAAGCCCTAATCTTATTTTAATTAACAACGAACAATTAAATTTGATTGGAAGCTAGGGTTTATAATTGGGTTAAGGAAGAACAAGAACTGGCTTTGTATACAAATTTTGGCTTCCGCCCTATAACCAGGTTAGACACCTGCCCTAGTGGCAGGTGCATCCCGTATAACTCACTGAACCGGCCTTGAGGCGTGGCTTCGAGTCCCCCCAGGCCCGGTTTTACAAATCTTATTTTTTTTAGCTTTTTAATATCATAACTTATCATTATTATGCACTTATAATATTAATTAAATGTTATTTTAATGAAACCGAACACCGAGACATTATTTTCGGACTTTTTCCTACATCTATATATTATACAAATACATATATACATATATCCTTATACATTGTTATATAGTTGGAATACCAATAGACATATATATTTTCATCGCATATTAAAACGAACCAAACTACCCTAAGAGATTCAAAAATGATTTTCCTTCTAAATACTTTCTTTGTTAAAGTGTGTGTGTGTATATATATATAATACTTTCTTCGTTAAAGTATATATATATATATGTTTTATATAATCAATGATCAATATATATATATATTGATAGATATTATATAACGTTTATAAATACTTTATATTGATTATGTTTTGACAATGATTATTTATTTATAAATACGTATATAGATAGATAAATATTATACACAATGTTTTTTTCATCAAAATATATGTATCAATACATATTATATAATGTTTACTTATTCCATTTATCTCATAATTATAATAATAAACCGAACTAGATTGTAGGTTCAAATTTATCTCGTAATAAACAAATATGCATGTGCATAACATTTTTTTTATCAAACCTATTATATATAAGTTATGGTTAATTAATATTGATTATTTACAATATTTATTTATTTATAGAATATTAATTCAAAACGATAATAATAATAATAATAATAATACAAAATATAAGCAATAAATAATCAATACTATATATAATAATCTCCAAATTATTTAAACTGATTAATAACCTTAATAATTGAACTAGTAATTCGTTAATCTCAATTTTGCTTAAAACCCCATCAAACCTTAATTACATTATAAGTTTTGTTAATATTTCATTTATAAATTGATTTATATTATATTTAACAACTAGGAATTTTTGTCGGCAAATCTCGAGGAGCTTGACCGTTTTCAGTTTATTTATTTATTGTCGTTTCATCTTCAATAATCCACTCGTTAAAAGTAAGTAATTCACGTCCCTTTTTTTACCGTTTTACATTTTGGGGACGTTATGCGTTCACATTTTAAATACTTTATTTCACACTACAATTCCATTATTCGCCTTATATGATATTGCTCAATTAGTTATATGTGCAAATGTGACTATGTGTTTATTTTATGTTTTGGTGGTTGGTATCTTATCCTCATCCTCATATGTAAGGCCCCGAACCCCGGGAGCCCCACAGTTGGTATTCATACAAAATATAGATTAAAGTAATTAAACTTGAAAACGGTTTCTTCCATTAAAACAAACATCTCAGAGTGTAAATTCAGCGGAAAACATAAATAGTGAAGTAAGTTCCCTAAAACCCGGGAATTTTGCCCAAAACCAAATTTAAAACATAATTCATGAAACTATTTAAAATCAAATTGTTCAAAGTACATTCTTCCATCCACGTATGCCCTTCACCGTCCAAGTAGCTTCGTGCACGTCCAAGCGATAAGGCATCCTCTTCCTAACCTGAAACTCGTACTAACATGCACACAAAGTCAGCTTGAGCTGAGTGAGTTCAAGTTTTAAGTAAATAATATCAGTAATAACAAATATGGTAGACATACCAAAAGTTTTTAAAGTAAAAAGAGTGCATCCATTAAGTCATCGTTACCGAAGACTAAACATTCTCATACATACATACATATACAAAAGATATATATATCAACATCCTTTCAAGTACATCCCTATATATATAACCATATATATATAACATCCACGTATAACATCAGGGTTGAGCAAACGTATAACCCAAACACGTAACATCAACGCATGCAAACACAAAGTAGGCATACGTAACATCCGTAGTCGAAACGATTACAACTCCGCCAAATAGAGGCCAAACAATAATGTATATATGTATATATATGTATATATATTTTTTAACATCCCAAGGCCTACCATATACTAGCAAGCCTATATAAAATCGTTTAAAATATTTCATCAAGTAAGAAAAACACTTAGGTGTGCATGCTAGCCCAAAACTTGAAAAGAGTAAAAAGGGCATCATGAACTCACCTGAGATCAACCAAACACTAGCAACGAGCTAGGAAATCTCTAAGTGCACACTCACAAGTAAGGGCCTGTAAATTGTACACAACGCGTTACTAAACTAGACCGTAAGAACACACTTGCCTAACGGGCCGCTCAGGCCCAACAACTTGGCCCGAGGCCCAACCCATACTCTTTTACTTTACCTCAGCCCCTAAAACCTTTCAATTAACCAAATCCACCCTACAATCATGGTCGGGGCTAACCATGATGCACAACTCACCCATCGGTATGCAAATCGAGTCGAATACGCGCGTACTAAATCTTAAAAACCAATTGTCAAACAAATCAGCCCCAAATGGACCAAATTCCCATCTTAACCTTTTCATACATCATAATTATGTCCTCCGAGTTGATAGGGTCGACGGTTCCTTTTTACAACACTCACTTTAATCTTTAAACGACAATTTGCGCACAACCGACTCGATTAACTAATCACCAACCTAATCAGCCCCGGGTACCAAAAAAAATAATTTTCCCACAGCCCTTAAACCCCCCTAGGACTGTACAAACTGATTCGGTTGGTCATTCAATCGATTAATGCATCAAACTCAACAATTGACGATTCTACACCCGATAAACCCTAGTTTTCGAACTAAAATCGATTGACCGACCTAAACACCTCCAATGGCCACGAAATTTTAATATGATGTAAATGCCATACCTGGGAATCTTTCTACACCAGAAACTCTAATTTTTATTCACGGGAAGCGGGTCAATTGTACCTTGGCCGAAATCTGTCCAACGAAAAGAATCGGCAAAATTGAGCATTAAAACGATTAGGGGTGAACGAAAAAAGTGTTGGGGATTGTAGTACATACCTTGAACTACTTCTAAATGCCTTGAAATCACTCAAAAAGTCGAAGCAAGGAAGGGGGGGGGGTGACCTTTGGCCGATCGCAACTGGTAGGGTTAGGGTTATGATTGTTTTGTTTTATAATTATAATAAAAGAAGTTACATCCAAGCCCCTCCAATTTGAAGTATAAGGAATTATGGAAGAAAAGTTAGATGGTTTAACGTACCGGGATGAAGCAAAGGGTTACGAGAAACGTCGGTTAAATCCCCAGAATAATACATACTTTACAAGCTTTAACTCTTGGAACCGAAATTAACGGGCGTTACAAGTCCACCCCCCTTACAACGGGAGTCGTCCCCAAATCCCGACGCGTTAGAAACAACTGCGGATTGAGTTTCATCATCTCGTCCTCGGACTCCCAAGTAGCCGCGGAACCCCTACGGTGCCTCCACTGCACATTCACCTGTCTAACCACCTTATTCCTCAAACGCCTTTCCTAACGGTCAAGTATAGCAGTAGGTTCCTCAACATAGTTCAGCTTACTATCCAGCTCAATATCATCAAGAGGCACATGGGCCTCCTCATCGGCTAAACATTTCCTTAGATGGGAAACGTGGAACGTAGGATGAATCCCCGCGAGCTCATCGGGCAGCTCCAGTCTATACGCTACTTCACCAGCACGGGACAAAATACGGAACGGACCTATGAACCTCGGACTAAGCTTCCCCCTCTTATGAAAACGGATAATACCCTTCCAAGGGGAAACCTTCAACATAACCCGATCCCCAGCCTCAAACACAATAGGCCTTCGCCTTTTATCCGCATAAGACTTTTGACGATCCTGAGCGGCCTTCATAAAAGCCCTTATCTTACCGAGCTTCTGGGTCGTAGCCTCGACCACCTCCAAACTACCCAACTGCTTCTGACCAATGGAACCCCAACAGACTGGAGTCCTACACCTCCTCCCATACAGCATCTCAAACAGTGGCATCCCAATCGTGGCGTGATAACTGTTATTATACGAGAACTCTACCAATGGTAAGTGATGATCCCAACCACCACCAAAATCGATAACGCATGCCCGTAACATATCCTCAAGAGTCTGAATGGTCCTCTCGGACTGACCATCCATCTGCGGGTGATAGGCAGTACTGATTAAGAGTTTGGTTCCCATCTCCTCGTGAAACTTTTTCCAAAACCTGGAGGTAAAACGCGTATCCCTATCCGAAACAATAGATACCGGCACCCCGTGCCTAGAAACGATCTCATGAATAAACACATCCGCCAACCGCTCAGAATTAAAGGTCTCTCGAATCGGCAAGAAATGAGCGCTCTTAGTGAGTCTATCGATGATTACCCAATGGTGTCGTAATTACCCCTAGGAGTACGAGGCAGTTAAGTCACAAAATCCATAGTAAGATGCTTCCATTTCCACTCAGGTATTTCCAACAGCTGAAGTTTCCCAAACGGCTTTTGATGCTCGGCCTTAACTTGTAGACACGTCAAACACTTACTAACATACTGAGCCACCTCAAACTTCATCGCAGGCCACCAATAATTCTTCTTCAGGTCTTGGTACATCTTGGTCACGCCCGGATGAATGGAATAGCGCGACTTGTGCGCTTCATCTAAAATTTTACCCCTGAATCCCCCATACCTCGGTACCCATAAACGCCCATCCTTATACTTAACCCCATCGCCGACGTCTTCCAACAACTTTTCCTGACCCTAAATACGTTCTGACATAATCCATTCCACCTGTAACGCTTCATTCTGGACGTTGGCTATTTGATTCAAAATGTCGGGTTTGAGAATAAGCTGATAGGATTCACACGAATAGGTTTTGGTCTCTCCTTCCGGCTTAACGCGTCGGCTACCACGTTAGCCTTACCCGGATGGTACATAATCTCCATATCGTAGTCCTTAATCAACTCCAACCATCGATGCTGTCGCATATTCAGTTCCTTTTGCTTGAAGAAGTACTTTAAGTTCTTATGATCGGTATAGATAACGCAAGGAACACCGTACAAATAATGCCTCCACAACTTAAGCGCGATCACAACCGCCGCCAGCTCCAAGTCGTGAGTAGGATAATTCGCTTCATGAGGCTTCAACTGCCATGAGGCATAAGCGATGACTCGACCTCGCTGCATCAAAACACACCCGAGAATGACACAAAGGCTTCCGAGAAACTCTTGGAACCGAAATTAACGGGCGTTACATCATATCATTAGTATGACATACGCCGTCGGAGTAGCTCGTTATCTATGTGATTCGAGTGAAAAGACCATTTTTATATTTATTGTTATGCTAGTTGTAGTAGTTCATATTTATCGCAAGGAATTTTCATTTTCAATATTATATGTATTCAAAAAACCGTGATTACTTGCTCAACTTTATGTTGACAAACTATATATTTTCACGCATGACGCAGGTAGCTATATTGGATGAAGCAAGAGATTAAAGAGTAGATTGGACTTTAAGTTGCATGAGTAATAAGGACGTATTTTGTTCTTATTTATTTAAGTTGTAATGTTTATTTATTTTGAGACAATGTTTGTTTTTTTACGTACTTGAATTATATGAAATAAATAATTTAGATATTGACACGTGTATTTACTTTATTGTCTTTTGAGCTATGATACAATTATGTTGCGCCCCGGCATATTCTGTCTGAGGTTGGGGTGTGACAGATTTGTATCAGAGCCGAAGGCTGTAGGTGGTTAGACGTAACTGCCTAGTAGCATGCTTAGGGTCCATATACGTGCACGCTACTTGTTTAAATTTTTGTACACAACTTAATTTATTTTAAATTGTTTATCATATATAATTATACACGAAATCACACACTTATTCTGAGGCTATGCCTCAAAATCTTTTTTTTTTTTCAAAAATTTAGGATGATTTTTAAATTAGGAATTTCCTTAAGAAATCCCACCTTTTACTTCCCATCTCCTTGAGGATGATTCGTGTAACGGATACGTAGTAACTGTAGGGGGGACACACCTGTACACCGATCCCTTGACACCAAGGCTTACGAGTCTAAGGAAGTGTAATGCGCATAAATCTCAATCAGCCGTGAGACCTGGTTGCCTTCCTGGAGGGTGAGGTGTGAGTGTGAAACTTGTTAACCCAAATCGTATCACTCCAAATGTTCACGAATCTACTACACTCATTATATCAATCGTGGTCATGTGACGATCACATCCTTAATTTATAACCGAATTCACGATGATACGTGGCTAAACTCGGTTTTCCCGCATTGAGTTTTAGTTGAATGGGTGGATGAAGTACACAAATACGGGGTGGTTCCCAAAGTACTTCAACCATCTATCTCAACACCCCTCACAACTCAATTTTTCATCAATTTTGTGGAGTTAATACATGAATATTTCAACAACTTTTATTTAGTTTTCGATATTTTCATTTTGTTGGAAGGAACCATGGCGATTCATAAAATCCCAACCAACAAATGAAACCTTATATTTCAATTTTAAATTATTTTATTATTTTAATATATTTCAAAAATTTTTATTTGGTTTTCATTTTGTTGGAAGGAACCATGGTGATTCATGAAATCCTAACCAACAAATGAAACCTTATATTTCAATTTTAATTTATGTTTTTATTTTATTTATTTTCCTCATAATGTTAACAATAATAAAACTTTGTTTCATAAGTGATGCACTTCTCAACCTCAACCCAAATCCCAACCTCAAGTTGTTAAACAAAATTCACAAGTATCAATTTACACAAACCCGCATATTTACAATATTTACCCAATTCTCATAAATTTCACACAATTTTCCCCGCATCATGTCTTCTCGCCTCATCAATCATACCCGCTGCATCGGTAACTCTGGCCGTAGCATGTCGTCTCTAATTACGAAGGGAATTGGGGGAGCCCTCCCAATACTCATCACCCAACTTCAAACCGTGAATGTCGCTAATGTTCCCGTTGAACCCTAATGTTTTCTCTTTTAAACAATTCACCAACGCTAATCCGACCGATTACTTTGGGACTGAGGGTGCTACAACCTTTCTTCAATGATTCGAGCACATGGAAAGCGTGTTCCTCCACTGTGCATGTCCGGATGACAAAAAGACCATTTATGCCTCAAGCGTTTTCAAATTGAGTGCCCTTACTTGGTGGAATAGCAAAAAGAAAGACCTTGGGGCTGAGGTTGCCATGGCCTTGTCATGGGATGACCTCAAGAAGCTTATGCTAGACAAGTTCTACCCGAAATACGAACTCCGGAAGTTAGAAGACGAATTTGAAGCAAGAGGGAGGTGATAATACCACTTACAACGATCGGTTTCACGAATTGAGCCTCATCATCCGCATATGTGTCACACCCCAAAAACCTTAATATAACAGCGAAAGACTTAATCAACTAATTTGGGCGGGGATAGACGCCGTTTACCCATCAGTATTTAAGCACAACATAATCATATACAAGTTGGACTTTTATTCATTATAAAATGTCATAGATCGCACATGTCATAGTACACGTTTCGTTTAAAAAAGAAGTCCAACATTCAAGTATTACACACTTGTTTTTCCCACATCTTCCTCATGAAGTATTCCCTTTTCATTTACCTGAAAACACGTTTAAACTAATTTTGTCAACACAAAGGTTGGTGACTTCTCAATTTAAATACCATGATGTAATAGCTTTCGGCCTTTACATCAATTATTTCTTCATTTTAATCAATGGGAATATCATTATTAACTTTTGTATTTCACTTCACATTTATTTCATTGAAACAAAGGTTTTCTTTGTTTAATTATTCCTATAAATACCACTTCGTCCATACGGAGTGAAGTCATTTGATTACCTTGCCTTTACTAGACCAAGGTCTACTTTCGTTTTACACACGAAAGTTATTCAAATTTTCACATCGGTCCTCGCTTTACCACGAGAGACCATTTGGCTCCCCTTTCGCTATAGAAACGAAAGTGCATAAAATTTAACACACCGGTCCTCGCTTTACCACGAGAGACTATTTGGCCCCCCCTTCGCTATAGAAACGAAAGTGCATAAAATTCAACATTTTATTTAACAAGTGTGATAGTTATAGACGAGCTAGGAATATAACAAATGTATGACTCCCTTAAATCTATAATCAAAAGCGTACAACAATCGAAATATTTATCACTTACCCCACCGGCGCGACCGGTGATGATAGGGCGTCACCCCGATAGATCTATCAATATTTCTATGCCTGTTTAACAGTTAATGATTATAAGGCTGTGGAATTGTTTTCGATTTTTACGCACGACAGCCCGACCATATGGTCAAATTTAAAGTTATTTCAATACCACAGTTGTCAAGAAAAAATGCGTTTTGACCCAAACGTGTTTTGCCCCAAAACATTTATAAAATCATTTAAATGTGTCAAAACAGTGGGGATTTATGAGAAACTCACCTTTGTCTCAGCACAATTAACACATACGAGATAATACACAACCAGTTGATGCAAGATCTTAACAACAGTCATCCAAAGATAACTGGATTTCCTATGTTTAATACAAAATATATTAACACATAACACATACAAAAGTAGGAACGTATCCTAACATAACTCATTTATTCTCACATGTCTTATTTATCATAAATTAATGATTAAATTACGAAGTTCTATCATTTTAGAAAATTGTAACCGACCTGTATGTTTCAAATTATCGTATAATTATAAACTTAGTTCCAAACCATTTTTATATAAGTAATACATTTCTCGAAACTAAAAATGAATGTTATTTAATAAGAAGTATATATATTTATCGTAGAATTATAATACCCTTTTATTAACCGGTTATCTAAATAATTTATTTGGTCCAAATATCGTATACATACATACATACATATATATCATAAATTTACACGAAATTGTCCAAGTCTTGATTATGCCGTTTTTAACACTCGATGTTAGCTAACGGTTTTCTAATTAATTATTAACAATCTTTTCATTGTCCAAGTTGTTTCCGGTAACGATATTTATACTAATCTCTAGTTATATAACCTTTTCAACACTTAAAGATAGTAAATATATACTGTCAGGACCGTAGATCTAGTGCAAACCAAAATAGGTTGACAAGAACACACATATCTGATAACCCAAAGGCCTATTGAATATCCCAGCGGAATCAGGATATTCAACAGATGGGAACGAAGGTATGAGACAAACACAATAACGAAACAAGAATAATAATCAGTAAGCACGGTATAAAGACAAAGATTTACTGTATTAAATATATCATTCAATGGAACAGTAAATGGAATGTCTAGGATTTCGTGAAAGCGGCGGCGGCGGTACGAGGAACAAAAGGAATATTCTTTAGAATGTTTTCTCTCGTATATTGTGCCACACGCGCTCTCTCTCGTGTTCTCTTCTAAAAAGGAAACCTAGGACCCTATTTATAGGCCCTGACATTCCTTCTAGAATCCATAATGATTACAAAATGAATGACAAATAATTAATACAAGTGTCAGAGTCTTCGAGCAAGACATATCTTGCTCGAGCAGACTATATATGCACTGTATGCTCGAAAAGTGTCTTTGAGCATACTTTACTTAGAATATTTCATATAGAAAGTATTCTCCTCTAGCATGCTTCATTCTTCTTGACAAATCCTTGCTTTGCTTGAACTTGTCCTTCGAGCAAGCATATTCTTCTTGATGTCTTCAATTCTGCCTTAGCTTATTTAGCATTCTTCATCATGCTCGGATGTGAATCTTGGTCGGAACTGAACCATGCTCGTAGTCTATACTTGGAACATTGACATCTTTTTATTTCATCCATGCTCGTCAACAATGTGCTCGGATCACTTGGCTAAAACTTGAATGATCGAGACGTTTGCTCGATTGGCAATCCGTACTCGACAGAAGAACACTCTTGCTCGGAGAAGTGTAGCTTGCTTGAAGCCTTCAACACTTAGAAGAATACACCAAAACAGTTCTGGAAGACCATGCTCGAGGTAGTAAACCATGCTCGATGATCTAAGCTTGCTCGAAGTCCATACTTAGCCATTTTCTTGAGGAGGTTGAGAAGATTCCAATCTTTCTTGTAAATATCCGACTCAACAATCTCCCCCTAGATTGGAACAAGCTCAGATGCACCAAAACATACCCGCATATAGTTACAGATGTATCAAATATCTAAGATAATCAATTTAAGCACACGTCATTACATTACATAAATGAATTCTGCCTCTAGGGCATTACACATCAAATTTTTTACATGTCAAAATTACAAAATAATAAAACAGGATACAAAGATAAAACAGAAATAAGATGATTATTAATAGGCTCCATTCTGCTATCTTCTCCTCTGGCTCCTTGCAACAGCTCTTTCTTTCTTGAGTTTAACAAAGGCAGCCTTTTGCTTGAACATCTCAAGCTCCACCCCATCAAGAGAATCAATAGGAAACTCTGCATGCATAATATCTTGAAGGTCTTGGATATGTATGAATTGTAGGTTTTCATCATACATAACCACTGCAATAGTCCCTCTTGACGCATTTCTCAGGGATATTGAATCATTGTGTCTGTTGTAAGTGAGATGAACTATCTTTCCATTTTGTTGTACATGGGAGTTTGGCTCAATCATCTCCCTTCTCATGGCTAAGTACTCTTTTAATGTTTTCCGTTTCCCACTAGAGCTACTTGCCCGATGTGTTTTTCTTTTCTTTGAGTCCCAAATGGAGAGTTCAGCAGTGTGCACTTCACTGATTCTTTTTCTTTTCCTCTTTCTTTCGGCCTCACTGTGAGTTTCTCTTCTTTTCTGTTTGAGAAATGGGAACCCCTTCTCAGATTGTTCTTTTATAAACTTTGAGAGGTCATTTCTCTGTTGGCCTGCAAGTTGGCTTCTTTCTTGATTGTCATAAAGGTCTAGTTGAGCCATTTTCTTCGGTTGTTCATTTGAAAAACTTCTCAAGTCATCTCTGAAAATTATCAAGCTTTCTTCATTGTCTTCAGTTATCACTCTTAAGGTCTTTGATCTTTTATCGAAATAGAGATGTGTGGGCAAGTTCAAGTTTTTTGAAGGTTCAGGCCTCACAATCTCTGACCTTATGGCAATTCTGCTTGTACTAATTGAAGGATTTTTCTTTGCTTCCTCAATCTCAGACTCTCCAAACCATTGTTTGATGGTTTCAACTGTTCGCATCATTACTCTTTCCGGATTTGCACCTCTTTTGCAGAGTATGCTTATCATATACGTCCTTTCTTCTTCTTGCTTTTTCAGCTTTGCTTCCTGTAGTTTTCTTTCTGTTTCCATAGATAATCTTTGCTCTCTATGATAAATTTCAAGTAGTTGGTTATGAGGCATTTTATCAAATTCTTCTTCTGTCATTCCCTTATTCATCACAATGTCCTTCAAAGTTTGTACTCTTTGTGGATCGTTGAACCATTGTGTGACTTCTGCCTTTTTCTTTTCAGCTTCTTCCTTCTCCTTCTCCAATCTCATTCTTAGTTCTTTTTCTCTTAGACAATCTGCAGAGCATTTCCGATCCTTGTGGGAATCTTTCAACATTTGTACTTTCATTTTCAGCTTTTCAAGAGAGAGATTGATCAAGGAGTTGTAGTTGTAGCCATGGAGTTGCAGAAACTTAATGTCTTTGTGTTTGCTTTTGAATATCTCATATTCTTCTACATCTCTGGCTTTCTTTTCTGTTCTCCTTTTGCTACTATCTGATTCTTCCAACACCTTCTCCTCTTTCTCCTTCTTCTTCTTTCTCATATTCTCCATAAAATTTGCAACATCATCAACAAGGGCATTCTTGTACATTCGGTAAAATGTTCCAAACGATTGCAGATTTAGGAATGTAGGCCTGTGTCCAGCTTTTACCAATTCTCTCTGAGTTTCTTTGCTTCTAAACCCTTCAGCCTCTTCAGTAATTTTCTTTTTGGGCATTTTCTGCAGAATCATATTTGAGGCTCAGGAGATGGGCTATATCCTCTTTTTCTTTATCCTTATTCTTCTATGCTCTTTCTTCTTCTTCATCACTTTCATTATGTTCATCCAAGTTGTGAAGGGCTCCTATCATAGGTTCTTCAGTTTGAATTATTTGAGGCCCTTCAATAACCTTGGGTTGTGTTTCCCTTCTCTTGTAAACCTTTACAGATTTTTTTCTTTTTGGTTTGGGGATCACAAACTTAGATGTTTCTTTTCTTTTTCAGTGACCCTTGGACTTCATGTTCTGGTTCTGTTATGATTGGTTCAGTCATTGTAGGTTTTTCATTTACATTGCCTTGTTTATCATAAAAAAATTTCTTCTATTATTGGCTCATTTATCTGGGGTTCTTCATCAGTTACTTCATTTATTCTCGGCTCTGGTTTATCTTTAAGTAGAAGTTGGCTTGCTTTCCAATATTCTTCACGCTCAGCCTCTTGAGCCCTTCTTGCTGCTGCCACTGTTTCTGGTGCATGCTTATCCGGATTTAGTAGAATGTCATAGTGAGTTCTGAGCGTGACCAGTTGGGCAATGAATTTGACATACGTATTCCATGGCATTTTCGGTCCCTTATCTCTTTTGGTTCTTCACTTACTCCCAGACCAAATTGAGTCTCCAGTTCAGGCTCTAGCTCAGGTTCAGACTGTGTAGGCTCGGGCTCTTCCACAGTTTAAGCCATTGGAGTTTGTTCAAATTGGTTTTCTTTTAATGCTTCCACAGCAGCCCCAATTTCCTCATCAACTCCCTTCTTCATCCTTTCTTCTTCCTCTACCTTTTTATTCATCTCAATCAGTGCTTCAAGCACTTCTTGAGGAACTTCCTCCTCTTCTTCAACTATCACCCTCTCTCTCTCTCTCTCTCTTGATTTATCATATTTATCACAGTTTGAACTGATTCAACTTCTGCAATATCTGGATCCACTACATCATCCTTTTGAAGTATTTGTTGGAATCGGTCTGCCCAAGACACATATTATAATTGATGTGGCTAGTATGTCATGATCCAAGTCGGGTCATACCCAGTAACAAGCTAGACAAACACCAATTATATTGGTATATATGATATGATCATAAGTAAATAAATATTGACACTTATGTTATTTAGAAAGGGTTTCTAAATACAATGTACTTGTGAATGAATAAATCATATGGATGATTTATAATTTGAGAGAGAGCATTCCATAGTGTTTTTTAAGATGGTTAAGTAACAATAGGTTAAAAAATATTACCTAGCATGTTACCTATATTGTGTTATATTTATAATACAATGTAAGTTATATAACATAATGTAAGTTATATGATACAATATAAGTTATATAACATAATGTATAAATGGAAAGTTGAAAAATTAATAATAATAAGAAAGGAAGAAAGGGGGCCGCCCCACCTCTCTCCCTCTTTTCCTTATTTTATTATTATTTCAAACATAGTGGGTACATGCAAGAGATTCTATTGGGCATCTTGGGTGGTGCCTTTTATGACTTCCAAACTCACAATCTCTCTCTTGGCAGAATTACACAATACACAAAACACTGTTCCTGTCTTTTCTCTCTTGGAGATTTTCGGCCAAGAACAAGGAACAAGAAGGAGGAGTATTAAGTGTGAAATCCTAGCTACAAGGTGTTAGTTGAAGGCTTGGGGTATACAAGCTTGAGGTCTTCTCTCTTGAAGATTCGTCATTCAACCAACTCCCTTTCACTCTCCACAAGCACTCAAAAGGTTGACATGCATGTGTAGTTTTATGGTTGCATATGTTTTGTAAGAATGTGTTTTGTATTTGTACCCGGGCTTGGGTTTTGGCATGTGTAAAATCGGTTTTATACATATCATATTAACAAGATTCAAAACTTTATTCTGCTACGTTTTATCATAAAAGAGGGTTTTATGGCTTTGATAATCTTGTTAAAACCCAACAATGGCATCAAGAGCAACTTATACGGATGCATGCTTCATTGGGTTTATGGTGGGTTTTACCATTTGGCCAAAAATTTTAGGGGTTTTGGTTACCCCTTGTGTAACATCCGTATTTTGAGAATTAATAAATAACGAAAAGTTTTATTATTATCGGTGTGTTGTTAGTTTGGTTGTGTGCGTGTTTGTATTTGGATAAGATTGGAATGGAGGTGGATGGTGGGGCCCATGGCTCCCTATATAAGGCCATTCCCCATCCTTTCACCATTTCTTTACACAACACACACACTAAAAAAGACACACTTTCTCTTTAGCAATTTGGATTCGGATCCAAGCAAAAGGAAGGAAGAATCTTGGGTGTAAACACCATAAAACAACAAGAAACACCACCAAGCTCCACGGATCTGTCCAGATCCGAACCCGAGACCAACAAAAGGTGAGTTTTGGTTTTAAAGGTTAAGTTTTAAGTCGGATTCGACATGCAAACCGATAGAAGGATAGATCGGGGTATATAATGGAAGAAAAACATGAACTTGATAAGTTATAACCCTACGAGAATGTTATATGGTAAAAATGTGATGTTCGGGCCTTATAAAACGCAAGTATACAAAGTTGGTACAACCCAAAACCCTTAAAAAGGGTAAAATTGGGTCCTAAGGAAGAGTCACGAAGTAAAATGGCCATTAAATGGTAAAAACGAAGAAGAAGAATTTCGCATCGCATAAGCCATGCGAAGCAAAAAGACAATTTCACATCGCACAGTCATGCGAAGCGAAACAGTTCAATGCGAAGCGAAACAGTTTCATGCGAAGCAAAACAACTCAACCCCAGCCAGGGGCGCTGCCCCTTGGACCCTGCTAGGGGCTGCCGCCCCTAGACCCCGCTACCAGGGGTGTCGCCCCCGGACCCCCGTTAGTTGAGGGTTTCATAAATTTAGATGTAGGAAGTATTGGTAATAGATAATTGACACGCGTAATGTATTGTACAGTTAGCCGTGCACAACTAAAGAAGGGAATTACCATTAACGTGAAAGAAACCAACTCCAGGTGAGTTCTACCCCCATTTCTCTTTGAAATGTTTTCGGGGTTGTGTGTATACTCCTATGTGCTAGTTAATACATTTACTTAATTGATAAGTGTATGATACGTATATGACTATGTATTGGATGTTATTACTATGATGATAGTATGAATGAGCATGTATATATATATATATATATACATGAGACAGGTAAAATACGCACGTATGATAAATGTATGGTTATTCGAGGCAGTAGGGACCAGACCCTTATAATATCTGTGATGTTAGGGACCAGACCCTTATAATATCTGTGATGATAGAGACTAGACCCTTACAATATCTGTGATGTTTAATGTAGAATAGCTTATGATATACCATAGGGTTTTATGAAAGAAAGTATGTAAGTACGTATGCATGTATATAAGATATATATGAAAGGAGTAATAGAAAAACTAAGGTATGAATACGTTTTCGGACGCGTATGAGTAAGGGTATGAATGTATTGTATGTTAATTGATTAACTAGAACTAACTCAGCATAGCTGACTTTTAGTATGCACGCAGGCAAATAGGTTGAGGCAGCTGGCTTAAGGGGGGGACACAGGGTATGGACTGAAGAGACTAGCATCCTTGATGAAGTGTTATGAATGTTTTAATTAATTATTTATGAAAAGACAATTTGTATGTTAAGACAAGAATGAATGTTGTTTGAAGTTTTTGATTAATCCGCGAAGTTTTTAATTTACTCTAATTTTAGAACTGTGTTTATGAGAAAATCCAACACCAAAGTAGGGTTGCCGGGAACGGGGCCTTACACCTTGTTTTTTCAAGGTTATACTTTACATGCATGTGGTAATATTGAAAAATTAAGTCATATGGATGGTTGATTGTTTTGTTTGGACAAAACCCAAAACTTTCTGTTTGGTTATGTTATGGCCGAAAGTTTTAGGGTCAAAGGGGAACCATTTTTGGTCATTGTGTTATTGCATATTTGGATGTGTAATAGATGTTCATAACCTAGCCATGGCCTTGTGTTTGGTTGAATGATTATGTTTTGGTTGTTTGTTCATTCAATATGGTTGTAATATAGTTTGGGTTTTGTAATATATTTATTCATTCATTTGGTTTGTAATAATAAGTAGATTAGTTGCATTTTCTTTACTATAGAAAAATGTATTAGGATATATTTTTTGTAAAAGAAGATGCAAGGAAGGAAACCCAAATAAAGCCAAGGAGACCACAACACGGAGTGAACACTTGGAGAATTTGGATGCAGGATCAAGTAGGAGTTCACCGTCACAAGTTTATGTTCTTTTGGATCCCTTAGGAGAGACTTTTTGGCACACTTATTTCGGTCAACAAGTGTAGTCAATATTAGGTGGCTATGGTTATGATTTATGGTTGTGTGATTTTTGCTTGTGTGGTTGATTTACTTTTGTTTGTGTTATTACAATATGGATTGTTAACAACTTAAAATCAACAACTTGCATAAAATTGGTTCATTAGAAATCGTAGGTAATAAAATTCGTTTTATTAAAAGCTAATGATTTCATAATAAAAATGAGTTTTATTAATAGGAACTTTGAAAATGGGGTTTTTCAACTAAGTACCATACATTTGAATGCATGCAAATGCAAGGAAGATAAATAGTTTTCCAATCTAGAGTTTAGAAAATGAAAATCCCTTTTATAAAAGTAAGTCAAACACCATCCTTTTATACAACACTCGAATCACTTGGGAACTTGATGTGTGATAAAGGTCACCTACCCACATTGGAGGAAACTTGTGAGTTTGAGGTGGGTTTACCATATTTGTGGGATAAAGGTCACCTAACCACTTGTATGTGTAAAATCACACGTGTGTGTAAGTAGGACGACTTAAATTGGAAACCATGTGAATAGGGTCACCGAAGCATGGCGCACAATGGTGTTGATGGGATTAAACATGCCAACTAAAAATAAGATGTTTAACCGATCCCATAAAACTAGAAGTTGCAAAGGGTTGCAATCATCAAACGTTGACTACCTTATTAATTTAAATAGTAGGATAAAGGTCACCTAACTACTATTTGAATGTAACGTTGGGTTCTAGATTTTAATCGTTAATTGTCTAGGAGACATAAAGGGTATTAACGATTAAAATTAATTATTGATATCGAAAATACTAAAATTGAGCTTCGTTAAAATTTTTAGATGGCTGCAATCAACAATACATCTAACGCGATTATCCCACCCGTTAATAACCTATCACTAAGAGCTATACAAGATAAGGATCATCTCAATTATAACAACTTTACGGATTGGTATCGAAACTTGAGAATCGTTTTCAAGCAAGAGAATAAATACTACATTTTTGACGATCCTATTCCCGACGAACCTAGCGTTGATGATGCTCAAGCCTATCACGATTGGGGAAAGTACAATGAGGATTCGGTCCAAGTTTCTTGCCTCATGTTGGGAACTATGATTCCCGAGATTCAAAAGGATTTTGAAAATCATGGGGCATACGACATGATCACCCAACTTAAGGAAATGTTCCTTACATAAGCTAGGGTGGAACGCTTTGAAACGATTCGAGCACTTCATGCATGTCGTATGGAAGAAACCCAATCGGTTTCCTCTTATGTGCTTAAGATTAAAAGCCACATTGATCATCTCGAACGCTTAAATTGTCCCGTCTCAAAAGAGTTAGCTACGGATTTGATCCTAAATGGCCTAACCAAGAAGTTTGAGACTTTTGTCATGAATTATAACATGACTGGATGGGACAAAAGCATTGGTGTGCTTCACGCAATGCTCAAGACAGCCGAGACGGGAATGGGTAAAAGAGTTTTGCTCGTTCTCACGATTAATGAAGGAGGAAATAGGAAGAGGCAACACCCAGAACCCAAGGCAAAGGTTTCCAAAGGTAAGGGACAAGTCAAGGGCAAGTTCAAGGGAAAGGCTAAAGCGGTACCACCCAAACCGAAAGAAAAGAAGCCAAAGGTTTATGCGGAGGATCCGTGCTTTGGATGTGGGGAGATTGGGCATTGGATGAGGAATTGTCCAACCCATCTCAAAGAGTTGAAAGCCAAGAGGGATGCGGGGCAAACCTCAGGTACAACTTTCATGATTCATGTTGATCTTAATATTATTTCCTCTAACACATGGGTATTGGATACCGGATTTCAAACTCATATTTGCAATTTGTTGCAGGGGTTCAAAGGAAATGATGGATTTAAGAAAGGAGATATTAGTCTCTTCATGGGCAACGGAATAAAGGTTTTTATCGAAGCCCGAGGGGACTACATTTTGAAGCTTCCAAATGGTTTGGAAGTTTCTTTAAATGATGTTCTGTATGCTCCTAGTTTGACTAGGAATATTATTTCTGTTTCTTTGTTAAGACAATGTGGGTTTGATCTAATGTTTGTAGACAATGGTATTTGTGTTTTCATGAATTATGTCTTTTATTTTAAAGCAATGCCGTCTAATGGCATTTATGAATTAGTTCATGATAACACATCTTATGATAACACGCTGTACCAATCAAGCACCAAGAAACTCAAAGTGGATTTGCGTAAGACTTATCTTTGGCATTGTCGCCTTGGTTACATAAACAAATATCGCACACATACACTTTAAAAGAATGGTATTTTGGGATCAATTGAAGATGATTCATTTGATAAATTTGAGTCTTGTTTACTTGGAAAGATGACCGAGGAACCCTTTTGTGGAACAAATGAAAGGGCAAGAGACTTATTAGGTATCATACATTCGGATGTATGTGGTCCTTTTAAGGCAATGACAAGGAATGGTGAAAGATACTTCATTACCTTTATCGACGATTATAGTCATTATGGGTATGTGTACTTGTTAAGACATAAATATGAAGCTTTTGAAATATTCAAAGTCTTCCAAAATGAAGTACAAAATCAACTCAATAAAACCATCAAAGTACTTCATTCAGATAGAGGAGGTGAATACCTAAGTGATGCTTTCCGAGATCATCTTAGAAGTTGTGGGATCATCACACAACTTACTCCACCCGGAACAACACAACATAATGGTGTGTCCGAGAGGAGGCCCGTATTCTAAATATGGCCCCAACCAATTTGGGGTTGATAGCTAGAAGCACATTGCCTCTATCAATTTGGGGTTTCGCGTTGCTCTTCAAGGCCCGTTTTCTAAATATGGCCCCAACCAAGAAAGTGGACAAGACACCTTTTGAAATATGGAATGGAAAGGCTCCATCGTTATCATATTAAAAGGTATGGGGTTGTGAGGCTTATGTCAAGAACAACACCCAAAACAAACTTGAAAGTCGATCCACAAAGTATATTTTTGTAGGATACCCCAAAGATTCTATGGGATATTACATCTACAACCCAACCGAAAAAAAGGTGTTCGTTGCTCGAAAGGCCGAGTTCTTGGAAACAAAGTTCCTTATGGAAGGTACTAGTAGAACGGTGGAACTCGAGGAGGATCGAGAACCACAAGCCGATTCACGTTTGGTTGACACTAGCAATCAACAAGAGGTTGTTGAGAATGATCAAATGGTTGATCAAGACACACAAAACGTTCTCAAATCGGTAGAATTAGTCATCCACCCGAAGGATATGGATTTTTCATGGATGGATGCTATGTGGTAGATTCAGATGAACCCACCATATACCGTGATGCAATGTCACAATCCGATTGTGACAAATGGCTTTAAGCTATGAACGTTGAGATGCAATCAATGCATGACAACCAAGTACAGGATTTGGTTGTACCACTTCTTAATTCCAAACCGGTTGGAAGTAAGTGGGTTTTCAAGAAGAAAACCGATATGCATGGAAACTTGGATACTTATAAAGCAAGACTTGTAGCAAAAGGTTTCACTCAAACTTAAGGGGTTGATTATGATTAAACCTTCTCTCCCGTAGCAATGCTAAAGTCTATTAGGATATTGTTTGCCATAGCCGCATATTACGACTATGAGATTTGGCAAATGGATGTGAAAACCGCTTTTCTAAGTGGGTATCTTGAGGAAGATGTCAATATGGTTCAACCCAAAGCATTTGTCGATCCACAACATCTTAAAAAAGTATGCAAGTTAAAGAAATCAATCTATGGATTGAAGCAAGCATCTAGAAGTTGGAATCTCCGTTTTGATGAAGAAGTTAAGAAATTTGGATTCATCAAGAACGCCGATGAAGCTTGTGTTTATAAGAAAGCTAGTGGGAGCATCGTCACTTTCTTAGTATTGTATGTCGATGACATACTACTATTTGGAAATGACATTCCAACAATGGAAGGTGTAAAAGCATGGCTTGGAAGTTGCATTTCCATCAAAGATCTTGGTGAAGCCGCCTATATTTTAGGAATAAAGATCTATAGGGATAGATCAAGGCGGTTGATAGGTTTAAACCAAAGTTCATACATTGACAAAATCTTGAAGAGGTTCAAGATGGAGAACTCAAAGAGAGGTTTGGTACCTATTAAAAGAGAAAAGATATTGAGTGCGTCTCAATGTCCAAGCTCAAAGGAAGAGCAAGATATAATGAATGGAATCCCATACGCATCGTCTATTGGATCCATCATATAAGTAATGATATGCACTAAACCGGATGCGTCATGCTTTGAGCATGACAAGTAGATTCTAACATAATCCGGGAAGTAGCCATTGGATGGCGGTTAAGAGTATATTGAAATACCTTAGAAGGACTAAGGACTTGTTTCTAATATACGATTCTTGTGAGGAGGAACTCATTGTAAAGGGTTACACGGATGCGAGCTTCCAAACCGATCGAGATGATTCTCGACCACAATCGGAATATGTTTTTGTTATGAATGGTGGGGCAATCTCTTGGAAGAGCTCCAATCAAGATGTGGTAGCTTTGTCTACTATAGAATCGGAATACATCGCCGCCTCATTGGAAGCACACGAAGCTGCATGGATTAGGAAATTCATTGCCGACCTAGGGTTGGTCCGTACCATTCAGGACCCTCTAAAGATCTTTTGTGACAACGAGGGTGCGATTGCTCAAATCAAGGAACCTCGTGCACATCAAAAGACGAGACACATTGAGCGGAGGTTCAACTACATAAGGGATGAAGCTGAAAAAGGAATGATATGTATTTGCAAAGTTCACACCGATCAAAACATTGCGGATCCACTCACGAAACTCCTTGAAAGGCCAAAGCATGAAGGTCACACTTGTGCCTTAGGACTTCGATATTCTAGTGATTGGATATGATCGAATTTTGTATTTGGATATTGGAACAATTGTTATTTTTAACTCATTCATATGATTATGGTTTATGATTATGACTTTTGAGTTATGTTCCATTTTATCATGTTTAAATCCATGAATAAGTTATTTATTCTAAATGTCCGTAGTCGCTCAGATTTGTGGGAAAAAAATATGAAAGTAAGACTATTATGAACTTGGATTGGTGGATATTCATGAGGTATGAATATAGAGTAAAAGGTTGCTGCCAAGGTTCATAGATATTTATGGGATATAAATATTGGACTGACCCGCTCTCAAATATTATCACATGGAGTCTTTGTGATTGATCATTAGTAAATTTGAGTAAAGGCGAATATCATAGTATCCTCCGACCTGAGATACATATTGGGTCTTGATATTCACCAAATATTATACTTTGACTTAGTTTTTCGCTGCTTGGAAACATGACGGTACATAAGGCTAAGATCAATTACAGTACAAGGTGATTGTGAGAGACGTATTTAGTCAAAAGGGGATTTGTCCCTCTTATTCGTTGAGAGTAAGATGTCTAAGGCCTGGTAAGTTAAATCAACAGAGAATGATCACTCTGTGTCTCTAGATTGACATGACATCTGAGACAAAAGGATAAATGATAGTTTCACCTAAATCATTTCAAGTAAGGGACTTGAAGGGGAAGATGTTATTGAATGGCACTTCGTCATGAGTATTAGGGGTAGTAAACCGTAGTTAGGCGGTATTTGCTACTTGCATCAATCTTCTATGTATCTTGTGCAAGTGGGAGATTGTTGGAATCGGTCTTCCCAAGACACAAATTATAATTGATGTGGCTAGTATGTCATGATCCAAGTCGGGTCACACCCAATAACAATCTAGACAAACACCAATTATATTTGTTTATATATGAAATGATCATAAGTAAATAAATATTGACACTTATGTTACTTAGAAAGGGTTTCTAAATACAATGTACTTGTGAATGAATAAATCATATGGATGATTTATACTTTGAGAGAGAGCATTACATAGTGTTATTTAAGATGGTTAAGTAACAATATGTGAAAAAATATTACCTAGCATGTTACCTATATTGTGTTATATTTATAAGACAATGTAAGTTATATAACATAATGTAAGTTATATGATACAATATAAGTTATATAACATAATGTATAAATGGAAAGTTGAAAAATTAATAATAATAAGAAAGGAAGGAAGGGGGCCGCCCCACCTCTCTCCCTCTTTTCCTTATTTTATTATTATTTCAAACATAGTGGGTACATGCATGAGATTCTATTGGGCATCTTGGGTGGTGCTTTTCATGACTTCCAAACTCACTATCTCTCTCTCTCTCTCTTGGCAGAATTACACAATACACAAAACACTATTCCTCTCTTTTCTCTCTTGGAGATTTTTGGCCAAGAACAAGGAACAAGAAGGAGGAGCTTTAAGTGTGAAATCCTAGCTATAAGGTGTTAGTTGAAGGCTTTGGGTATACAAGCTTGAGGTATTCTCTCTTGAAGATTCGTCATTCAACCATCTCCCTTTCAATCTCCACAAGCACTCAAAAGGCTGACATGCATGTGTAGTTTTATGGTTGTTTATGTTTTGTAAGCATGTGTTTTGTATTTGGATCCGGGATTGGGTTTTGCATGTGTAAAATCGGTTTTATACATATCATGTTAACAAGATTTATAACTTTATTCCGCTGCGTTTTATCATAAAAGAGGGTTTTATGGCTTTGATAATCTTGTTAAAATCCAACAGTTTTTCTTCACCAGATTGCAACATTTGTGTAGACTTGGGATGTAGATCTTCATCAGTCAAAGCAATCCCTTTTCCTTTTTGTTTTCTTTTCTCAATCTGTTATGTGGTTTCTTCTTTCTTATCTGACTCCCCCTCATCCAATGCATCTTCTTCATTGATCATATCAAGGGCATTGGATGCCCCCACCTCAGCTTCATCTTCACTGGCCTCATAGTATAGTTCATTTAAGACTTTTAGAGCATCTGCATCATGCAAAATATTCTCCCCCTATTTTGGTGCATCTGAGGTTTTCTCAACCTCAGCATGCTCCAGGGTTTGAATCCTGATCAAGGCATGCTACAAATCTTGCTCCAGGGCCAATTTCCTTTTCTCCAGAAAAGCATTTCTTTGTTTCAACATCAAATTTTCAAGCTCCAACTCAGAATTTTCATTGATGAGTGTATATACATTTAGGCTTAAGGATGGTGTTTCCTGAGTTGGTGGAAGATCAGATTCAGAAAGTGGTTCTAGTGAGGAGGTTTCTAGTGATGGCATAGATAGAGAGACAGGTGTATCTTTAAAAGGTTCTTGAATAGGAGAGGTTGGTGGTGAAGAGACAGAATAGGTGGTGAAGTGGGTGGTGAGAAAGTAGTTGTTTCATGAATGGGTGAGTTTGGTGGTGTTGGAAAGGATGTTTCAAGTACAGGTTTAGGGCTTGAGTGTGCTTTCTTTTTTGTGACAGGAGGAGAGTAAATAACTGGTTCATCAACTGGTGTAGGCCCTGCAACCTTAGCAACTTCAAGATCACTAGGTTCAATTACTTCATCAATTTGCTCCATAACCTCAATATTCTCAGCCTCAGGTACAATCTGTTCAACAATTTGCTCATTAGCAGCACCATTATTGTTATCTGCCTGTTCATCATCATCATTTCCTTAATCATTCCCACCTATCTCTTTACTATCTTCACCCTCTTCATCATCATCTTCTTCACTATGTCCTGGGGTGTGAGGTACATTAATAACACCTAATGCAGGAACTAGTAACCAAGGGAGAACATCCCGGTCTGTATTATCATTGAATTTGCTCCTTGCATCCTTCATTTTCTGACATATGTTCGGGTCTTGCAGCCTTAATACTTCTCCTGTCAGCTGTAGGTTCTACAAAGACCTATTGATGAGTATTTGTAAAAATCTTGGGTACATCAGAAATCGTTGATTTACCCCCTTTTCAGCATTGGACACCAAACCATTAAAAATGAATCGTGAAAAGTTGAATGGTTGTTGGTATAGGATGGCTACTGTCATTGTTGCTAACTCTCTACTCAACAGAGTCCAAGTCCCTCTCGGGACTGAATCACATGATGTATTAGGAATCGGTAGATTAGGGGAAAACTACCCTTCTGAAATTGTCCTTCATGTACACCCCCTTGATATCCCATAGTTTCTTGAAATATCCTCAGCAATCTTGGAACTGAATACAAATCCATCACTTCATGATTGTCATTCAACTGTAAAGCTTCTCTGATTGATGATTCAGTGATTTCAATGTCTTGATTAAGGACAAAGGCTTCAATTCTCTTCCCATTGATGTCATCAATATAAGCAGCAGAGCACCAAAAATCTGTAATGTGATTCCTGTAAATGGTTGGGCTCTCTGTCAATGCTACTCTTAAGTTGGAGTTATTGAGGAAATTGATTATTAAATCCAATTCCCTGTTATCATCATTTATTTCCAATAGAGCGCACATATTGTGCCGAGATTCAAACTTCATCGCCATCAGATCTGTTCCGTAGTAGTTTGCGAACCTACACAAAACAATCAATTAGTCAGTAAACAGTCATTAGAAACCCTAATTTCGAGACTCGGAGATACGATAAAGATATCGATATCTTACCAAGGTCGAAACAGAGCTAATGGCTACGTTTAAAGTAGTATTGAGCACAAATAGAAAGTCTGAGCAAGCAGGGGTTGCACGAGCAAGAGGATTTGTAATTAGGTCGAGAGAGGGAAATGAAATAGGTGAAAAAGTTTCTAAGTCCCCCTTTTATACCTAAAGTTTGGTCAGTACAGTCCCGATTTGTCGTCTAGTGCAAACAGTTGTCATTTAATTCAAATTAAATGTACCTCCCTTGCTTGAGCATACAGCCAAAAGAACAGCTGTCTCCCACTGTACTCGAAGACATCACAATTTATGCTCGACTTACTTATGTTTATGAGATGCTCGAGAACTAGTATACTCTAGATAGTTTCCTCGAATATACTTGTGCTCAATACCTTATCCAAATGTTATTCTCATCACACACGCTCGAGTATTGGTCCATACTCGACAATGTTCATATTCAATGATCAAACTAGGGTGCTTGTGACATGTGGTGTGCTCGAAGGTCCTTAGCAAAATTCAGTCAGTCATGTATACTCGAAATATAATTAATCATGGACTCTACTTTATTCTTTAGTCACTTATGCTCGAAGAGTATCTTCATGCTCGAATGACTTAGCAGATTCTATCGTTCCTATGTTTGTGCTCGAACAGTTAAGCCTACGAATCTAGCACACAATTATACTCGAACTACTTAACCAAATTTACCCTTCAGTTTCTTAAGATCAAACTCATAACCTTAAGCATCTAGCACATAATCTTGCTCAAAATACTTAACAAAATCTTTCTTTCCAACTCTCAAGCTCGAATCCTTATGCCTAAGCATCTAACATGCAATCATGCTCGAAGTACTTAGCACAAATGTCATTTCACACGCAGTACTCTCAATTCACATTCATACTCGAAACAATAACATCAATTATCATGTCATAGCAAGTGCTCGAAAGTAAGATGCATGCTCGAAACACTTAACACTAATCTCCAGTTCATAACAGGTGCTCGAAAGTAAGATGCATGCTCGAAACACTTAACATTAACTTTCAGTTCATAACAGGTGCTTGAAAGTAAGATGCATGCTCGAAACACCTAACATTAATTTTCAGTTCTTAACAAGTGCTCGTAATTAAGATGCATGCTCGAAACACTTAACACTAATTTCATATCTGATTTTGAGAACTAACAAATCATTTGTCTAGCAGTCTAGAGATTTCACACACAAACTTTGCTCAATTTGCAATAACTAACATATGATCCTTTGGACACTGATCTGACTCAAGCATTTAGTTTAAGGTGAAATAAGAGATCAAATTTTAGTTGATATTTCTTTTAAAATATTTTCATTGAAAGATCTCAACATGGGATTGTACAGTTTAAGAAATTTCGCACCATTTCATGGTCAGTATTATTTTGACTTAAGCCAGGTTATAGCAGGCATACTTAGCATAATTTTCAGTGCTTTATGTGATACTTAGAAATGAACTCTTCAGCTTGTTTACTGGCTCCCCCTTCTCATCAGGTACCATCTTCTCATGTGTGTCCATTGGTGTGGACACTGTCTTGTAATCATGGAACTCGAATTTGTTGAGAATTTCTTGAACATACTTTGATTGATTTATGAAAATACCAACCGCCTTCTGCTGCACTTAAAGTCCAAGGAAGAAGTTCATTTCTCCCATTGAACTCATCTTGTATTTTGACTTCATCACTTGCTCAAACTCTTTGCACATCTATTCTTTTGTAGAGCCAAATATGATGTCATCAACATATACTTGTACAAGCAGTAGATCCTTCTTCCATCTTTTGTAGAAAAGTGTCTTGTTAATAGCCCCACATCAGAAACCATTATCCAGCAGGTGATTTGACAGCTCGTCATACCAAGCTCTAGGAGCTTGATGTAATCCATATAGTGCCTTGCTCAGCTTGTACACCTTGTTTGGATGAAATGGATCTTCAAATCCAGGAGGTTGAGTCACATACACTTCTTCATCTATCTTTCCGTTCAGAAATGCAGACTTGACATCCAATTGATAGACTTTGATGTTCATGGATGTTGCATATGCTAGAAAGATTCTGATGGCTTCTAATCTTGCAACAGGAGCAAATACTTCTTCAAAGTCTACTCCTTTTTCTTGTAAGCACCCTAGAGCCACCAGCCTTGCTTTGTTTTTGATAACAATCCCTCTTTCATCCTTCTTGTTTCTGAAAACCCACTTGGTTCCAATTGCATATTTTCCTCTGGGTTTTTCCACCAAATCCCAGACATGTAAGTCTCTGAACTGAGCCAACTATTCTTGCATGGCTTCCACCCAGCTGTTGTCTTTTAAGGCTTGATTTATGTTCTTTGGCTCAACTTGGGAAAGAAAGCAAGCATAAAGACAGATGTTTGCCTTTTCAGAAGAACTTCTAGTCACTCTTTCATGCAAGTCCCCAATGATGTTTTCTGTAGGATGATTTCTTTCCACTGAGGTAGTCTGAACAACTTGTTGTGCTGAAACTTCTGATTCAATATTGGTCATGTTCATATCAACAGTTTCATTCTCAGGTACTTCCTCAGATTCAGTAGTCATTTTGTTTAGAGAATTTGCAGATGATGATGCTTCATTGGTTCCTATTTGCAAAGAACCAACAATGACTGAAACCTATCCTCAAATCTGTCTGTCTCTTCAGGTTCACCTTGTTGCCGACACTACACTGGTTCACTCTCCATTTCACTTGGTCCATCATTTGATACTTCAATTGTAGCTTCTTGACCATTGATCTCCATTTCATTTGGTCCTTGGATGTTCCTCTCAAAGGTGAATCCTTTTTCTTCAGGTTCAACTGATGACCACAGCTTGTCCAGATCAATTTTCTTCTGATTTCCTGTCTCTTCAATGCTTGTTCTGTACATGCTGTCATCCATGTCTTCATTGTAGATTTTGAATGATTTGATCATCTTTTCTAAGTCAAAAAACCACTTGGGTCCTTCCACATTGTTGAAGTGATTTTCATTGAAGATAATGTCGGAGGACTCAATCACCACCATGTGCTCCATGACATAGACTCTATAGGCCTTTGAATGGGATGAATAGCCCACAAAGAAGCACTCCAAAGATTTTGATTGGAATTTGTTGAGATAATCCTTAGTGTTCAGCAGTGAGCATCTACATCCAAAAGGCTTCAAGAACTTCACATATGGTTTTCTTTTGAAGATTATCTGTGACAATCGTCAATTTCAGGTTAACTCCGTCAATTCAGACTTAAAGATCACTGAATCTATAACGCACACCTCATTACATTTAAACTAGGGTTTAAATGACGCTTGACACTTACTACATGTGTAGTATTTTGGGAATTGCACCGAAACGCAAACGAGTTGACGCAAACAATTGGTGAATAAACGAAAAACGTCAAAACAATAATTATGTGATAATTATGTGTTAGACTTATGTGTTATGTGATAACATGTTATATAACGTTAACTCAATGTGCAAACTAAGTTAATTAAGCTAGAAAAGTAACATTTGGAAGTGGAGGGACCTAGATGTAACTTGATTATTATTAATAATATTATAAAACCCTAAACTCCTCTTCCTTTCTCTCACAAAAACCGACGGCAGCCCCTTGCTCCCCCTCTCCTCATAATCGGCTCACATACACACACATATCACTTGGTTTTGATCTTGGTTTTTCACAATTGAAGCATCCTACATCCGTTTCTAGCCATCTCCTACCTTCCTCTTGCTTGTATTGGTGTTTTGAAGGTATAATTATAAACCCTAGGTCCGATTTTCATATGTATATGTGTTCAAATGTTTTATCTTGATTAGATGATGTATTAATTGTGATTTGATAACTAGAATTGATGTTATCACATGTTAATTGTTTGTGTCTTTGATTTGAGTTCAAACAAAAACCTTAATCATGTATGTAATGTGTAATTTATGTGCATGGATAGTGATTATGGAGCCTAGAGTGTGATATGAATGAATTATGGTTCATAGATAGTTAATATGTTGAGTTTGGATGCAAACAGTTTCTGGACAGATTGTGTTATTGATGTTTAATTGACTGTAACGGGGTGTAAAGGTGAAAATTGGTTGAGATTATTGATACTACAGTAAACTAGGTTGAGTCTAGTTTCTATAGAATATAAATTTGCAATTTTTGGAGGTGTAAAAGTTAACCTTTATGATTTTACAAAAACGTTGTGCAAAGCTGAGTTGTTAGACCTGCTGTTAGGTTGTTTTGTAAATGTTATATCTCATGAACTACGAGACCAATTGGGTTGGTTCCACTTCTGAAAGTTTATTTATTGAGTTAGGAACCTAACCCAAGTAGTCTTGCATTTGTTGGATTTTTCATTTAACGGGAATTTCAAATAACAGTCTGTTGCGCATGAATTTGACTGTTATGAGCTTGCTGTAGTATTTTGATCATTATGAGAAATCTATGTGGAATAAAAATAAAATAAAATATGTTCTGGAAACCTAACACATGCATGCTTTAGTGATAATTTTTGATAAATTAATTGAGATGCTATGATCAGTGGAATAGTACAATCTTTCAAGTAGAATTTCTGTCTCGGTGAAACTAGCTGCTGAATTTTGTGAAAATGCATGAAACATGATAATTGCTAGTTAGTTGTTATGTTTTGACCAAATTGCCCCTGTGGGGAATACGTGCTATATAATTGTTATGTTTTGACCAAAATGCCCTTGCGGAGAATAATTGCTAATTGATTGTCGTATTTTGACTAAATTGCCCTTATGGGGAGTAATTGTTAGTATGTACATTATTAATACATGACACGTAAATAATTGCTCACACACGTATCGTATCACAAATGTACTCGTTAAGTCACACACGATTCACAAACAAACACGAAACGTATCTTGTGATTAGGAATTATGTGCCGGGTCTAGAGACTCGATAATAGTTCCGACACTTAGAAAATCTCTTTGTTGTTTTAGAACGCTAGAGAGAGTTTTCTGTGCCGCGCATCACTTGGTGATTTATTTTTGGGAATTCTTCGCAAACAGTGAGTTTCACTTATCCCTTTAAACTGTTTTAAACGCTTTTCACTTGGGGGAGATAACATAATCCGAAAATGCATTTAAGATTTTGTTAGTAAATTATATATCACTTGTAAAGGCTAAGTTGCAAACAAAACAATTGAAGTCCTACACATTGAACCGGTTAATATTTGGATAATAGCGAGTCACTGTTGAGTAGTACTACTGGGTTTGACAAACCCCATCCAACGCTAAACTCGACTGGAGGTCGAGCGGGTGTAATTTTGATTTAACACATACCATGGTCTGGATGACCTGGTGGCAAGGCACTTGATAAACAGTCAGCTTCGGTGTCGAACACTTAGTAATACTTGTTGTATAGGCTAGCTACCTATCGATATATAATTGATTTAACACTATCTGGTAACGCAAAACGCTGAACGCAAAACGCTGAACGCAAAACGCTAAACGCTTTATTTTATATAAACTTGTGAACTCACCAACCTTGTTTTGACACTTTTAGTATGTTATTTTTAGGTAGCCGAGGCGGGCGCGCGGTATAGGATCATGCATGGTTTTTGAACATTCTGATATGCAAACATGTTTTTAACTATTATTACTTGGGTTTTTAAGTCGTCCTGCGTGACGCAACTTTTGTCTTTGGTTTTTACGCTTCCGCACTTATTTTCATTTAAACGTTTTTATGGTTTGATTATAACTAATGATTCCGATCCTGTTAGTTCACACCCTCTGACGGTAAAACTCCGTTAGTGGATTTTGAGGGTGTGACATTATCTCATATGGAGTCTTGTTTTGAGTCTTGTTTAATAGAACCCTGTTTTGCACATAGCAAGAAGTGTTGATAGCCTCTGCCTAGAAGGTGACTGGCAGGTTTGCATCAGCTATCATGGTCCTTGCAGCTTCAATCAATGTTCTGTTTCTTCTTTCTGCAACACAATTCTGCTCAGGAGTTCTTGGGGTACTATACTGTTGAAATATTCCTTTAGAAGTGTAGAATTATTCCATCAATCCATTATTGAATGTTCCATTATCACTTCTAATAACCTTCACTCTCTTCTCAAGTTGATTCTCCATTTTTAACAAATAAGTCTTGATTAGCTCTGGAGTTTCATCCTTGGTTCCTAGGAAGAAGACCCACCCATGTAAATCTTGAAAAGTTATCAGTGATTACTCGACAAAATCTTTTCTTGCCAATGCTTGGAACACTTACAGGACCAAACAGATCCATGTGAAGTAGTTCCAATACCTCATCAATAGTGTTGATCAGTTTGCTCTTATGAGAGGATTTGTGCAGCTTTCCCTTGGGACATGATGAACATCTTTCTTCCAGTTTGAATTCTCTTTTAGGGAGACCCACAACATGTTCACCTTTCACCAGCTTGTTCATATTCTTCAGATTGACATGACACATCTTCCTATGCCACAGTTTTGTTTCATTCTCAGTGGCTTTGGAAACGAAACATGAACCACCTCTTGATATTGCAGTATTCATTCTCAGCTCATAAAGGTTTCCATTTATTGGAGCCTCATCATAATCATCTCAGGTGGAATGACAAATTCAGGCTTAAGGATCAAACAATGTTCATCATTGATAGCCACTTTGTATCCTTTGTCACAGACTTGAGAAATGCCGAGTAAGTTATATTCTAGTCCTTCAACATGCAACACATTCTCAAAGGATACTTTGCCATTGGTGAGAGTGCCTCTTCCTACAATATTTCCTCCATTCTCATCACTCCCAAAGGTAACTGGTCCCTCATATTTTCTTTCATAGTTCACAAGAGCTGCTCTATCACAGGTCATGTGCCTGGAACAACCACTGTCTATATACCATATATCATTGCAATTCATGGACTGTTCCTGCACAAACACACACATAAAGATCAGTTACAATCTGAGCTACAAACTGAACCAGTTTGTAAGTCAGAATCACTTTGAACTTGAATAGGTGTTGGAACTGGATCTTCATATACAGTCTCACATGATTCATCAGAATCAGAGTCATATTCAACTGGTGACTTTATACTTTCTTCAATTTTGTCAAGCACACTGTCCTTCCAGTTGTTCATCTCTTGCTTGGTTTTCCATTTAAATCCCCTTGGTTTAAATCCTTGCTTTAGGAGAAACCTCTCATCTCCATTCAGGACACCAGGTCTCAACTTGGATTTTCCTTTCTCATTTGACCTTCTTCCCTTGATAGGCTTGTCAGCAGCCTTTGATTTTTCATTGATTCTTAAAACTAACTTTAGCCTCTTTTTCTAGCATTAACCTCTGATTCTCATCATTAGAAGAACTCCTTTCTCCATTCAAATACTTCTCATACATTTCTTTGTATCCTTTCATATCAAATCCGCTGACAATGTCAGGAATTTCAAATGTCTCTTCAACAATCCAACAAGAATCAGTGTGATGTCCATAGGCATCACACTTCTTACACCACACCTTTGCAAAGCTTCCCATGTATTCAAGCAGTTGCTTGTCCTTGATCTTGTCACCGGGCTTAGGAAAGTCAAAACCTAAGAAGGTTTTGGGGCATAAAGAATTTGTGAAGTCCTTCTTGATAGGCTTGCTGATATCAGGTATTTGAGGATACTTTTCTTTCATAAACACAATCTTCTTCAACTTAGATGGAGTTCTTGAAGAGCTTCCGTCTTGCTCTGCTGCATATCTTCTCATAGGCACATAATCAACATCTCCAATGTCAAAGAGTCATATTTTGAAAACACTGGATAGATTGGAGGATGGGTTTGATCATATGAAGTTTTTCTTGATACATCAGTCCTTTTCTTGAGCTCAGATCTGTCACAAAGATCAAACACTTCATGTTCTCTCCTCATATTTTCAGAATTATTTTTCATCTTAGGAGTTATGTTTGCCAACCTTGGAATCCTACTATCATCTCTTTTGTTTGATTCCTCCTCGTTTTGTTTGCCTTTTGAAGATTTGTCACTGCTGCAGCTGCATGTGCTCTCTTCACTAGAGTATTTACTCGATTTCTTCTTTTCTCCTATTGGAATCGGTCTGCCCAAAACACATATTATAATTAATGTGGCTAGTATGTCATGATCCAAGTCGGGTCATACCCAATAACAAGCTAGACAAACACCAATTATATTTGTTTATATATGATACGATCATAAGTAAATAAATATTGAAACTTATGTTATTTAGAAAGAGTTTCTAAATACAATGTACTTGCGAATGAATAAATCATATGGATGATTTATAATTTGAGAGAGAGCATTCCATGGTGTTATTTAAGATGGTTAAGTAACAATATGTGAAAAAATATTACCTAGCATGTTGCCTATATTGTGTTATATTTATAAAACAATGTAAGTTATATAACACAATGTAAGTTATATGACACAATGTAAGTTATATAACACAATGTATAAATGGAAAGTTGAAAAACTAATAATAATAAGAAAGGAAGGAAGGGAGCCGCCCCCTCTTCCTCTTTTCCTTATTTTATTATTATTTCAAACATAGTGGGTACATGCAAGGGATTCTATTGGGCATCTTAGGTGAGGCATTTTATGACTTCCAAACTCACTCTCTCTCTCTCTCTCTTGGAAAAATTACACAAAACACTTCCTCTCTTTACTCTCTTGGAGATTTTCGGCCAAGAACAAGGAACAACAAGGAGGAGCTTTAAGTGTGAAATCCTAGCTACAAGGCGTTAGTTGAAGGCTTGGGGTATACAAGCTTGAGGTCTTCTCTCTTGAAGATTCGTCATTCAACCATCTCCCTTTCAAACTCCATAAGCACTCAAAACGTTGACATGCATGTGTAGTTTTATGGTTGTTTATGGTTTATAATCATGTGTTTTGTATTTGGATCCGGGCTTGGGTTTTGGCATGTGTAAAATCGGTTTTATACGTATCATATTAACAAGATTTAAAACTTTATTCCGCTGCGTTTTATCATAAAAGAGTGTTTTATGGCTTTGATAATCTTGTTAAAACCCAAAAATGGCATCAAGAGCCGCTAATACGGATGCATGCTTCATTAGACCCAAAAATTTTCGGGTTTATGGTGGGTTTTACCATTTGGCCGCAAATTTAGGGGTTTTGGTTACCCCTTGGTTTTTCAAGGTTATACTTTACATGCATGTGGTGATCTTGAAAAATTAAGTCATATGGATGATTGATTGTTTTGTTTGGACAAAACCCGAATCTTTCTGTTTGGTTATGTTATGGCCGATAGTTTTAGGGTCAAAGGGGAACCATTTTTGGTCATTGTGTTATTGCATATTTGGAGGTGTAATAGATGTTCAAAACCTAGCTATGGCCTTGTGTTTGGTTGAATGATAATGTTGTGGTTGTTTGTTCATTCAAGTGGTTGTTTGTTCATTCAATATGGTTGTAATATTTTTTGGGTTTTGTAATCTATTTATTCATTCATTTGGGTCCCTTAGGAGAGACTTTTTGGCACACTTGTTTTAGTCAACAAGTGTAGTCAATATTAGATGGCTAGGGTTATGAGCTTATGGTTGTGTGTTTTATGCTTGTGTGGTTGATTTACTTTTGTTTGTGTTATTACAATATGGATTGTTAACAACTTAAAATTAACAACTTACATAAAATTGGTTCCTTAGAAATCGTTAGGTAATAAAATTGGTTTTATTAAAAGCAAATATTTTCATAATAAAAATGAGTTTTATTAATAGGAACTTTGAAAATGGATTTTCAACTAAGTACCATACATTTGAATGCATGCAAATGCAACGTACATAAATAGTTTTCCAATCTAGAATTTATAAAACGAAAATCCCTTTTATAAAAATAAGTCAAACACCATCCTTTTATACAACAATCGAATCACTTGGGAACTCGATGTTGGATAAAGGTCACCTAACCACATTGGAGGAATCTTGTGAGTTTGAGGTGGGTTTACCATATTTGTGGGATAAAGGTCACCTAACCACTTGTATGTGTAAATTCACACGTGTGTGTAAGTAGGATGACTTAAATTGGAAACCATGTGAATAGGGTTACCGAAGCATGGCGCACAATGGTGTTAATGGGATTAAACATGCCAACTAAACATAAGATGTTTAACCAATCCCATAAAACTAGAAGTTGCAAAGGGTTGCAATCGTCAGACGTTGACTACTTTGTTAATTTAAATAGTAGGATAAAGGTCACCTAACTACTATTTGAATGTGACGTTGGGTTCTAGATTTTAATCATTAATTGTCTTGGAGACATAAAGGGTATTAATGATTAAAATTAATTATTGATATCGAAAATACTAAAATTGAGCTTTGTTAAATTTTTAGATAGCCGAAATAAACAATCCACCCAACGCTATTATCCAACCCGTACATAACCTATCACTAAGAGCTGTACTCGATAAGGATCGTCTAAACTATAACAACTTTATGGATTGGTATCGAAACTTAATCGTTCTCAAGCAAGAAAAGAAATCCTACATTTTAGAGGATCCCATTCCCGATGAACCTAGCATTGACGAAGCCGATCACTATAACGATTGGGTAAAACACAATGAAGATTCGGTGTAAGTTTCTTGCCTCATGTAGGGAACTACGATTCCCGAACTTCAAAAGGATTTTGAAATTCATTGGGCATACGACATGATCACCCAACTTAAGGAAATGTTCCTTACACAAGCATGGGTGGAACGCTTCGAAACGGTTCGAGCACTTCATGCATGTCGTATTGAAGAAACCCAATCGGTTTCCTCTTATGTGCTTAAGATGAAAAGCCACATTGATCTTCACAAACGCTTAAATTGTCCAGTCTCAAAAGAGTTAGCCACGGATTTGATCCTAAATGGCCTAACCAAGAAGTTTGAGACTTTTGTCATGAATTATAACATGAATGGATGGGACAAAAGCATTGGTGAGCTTCACGCAATGCTCAAGACAACCGATACAGAAATAGGTAAAAGGGTTTTGCCCGTTCTCATGATCAATGAAAGAGGAAATAGGAAGAGGCAACACCCGGAACCCAAGTCAAAGGTTTCCAAAGGTAAGGGACAAGTCAAGGGCAAGTTCAAGGGAAAGGCTATAGCGGAACCACCCAAACCGAAAGAAAAGAAGCCAAAGGTTTACGCGGAAGATTCGTGCTTTGGATGTGGGGAGATAGCGCATTGGATGAGGAGTTGACCAACCTATCTCAAAGAGTTGAAAGCTAAGAGGGATGCGGGGCAAACCTCGGGTACAAATTTCATGATTCATATCGATCTTAATCTTATTTCCTCTAACACATGGGTATTGGATACCGGATATGGAACTCATATTTGCAATTTGTTGTAGGGGTTCAAAGGAAATGATGGATTCAAGAAGGGAGATATTAGTCTCTTCATGGGTAACGGAGCAAAGGTTGTTGTCGAAGCCCAAGGAGACTACATTTTGAAGCTTCCAAATAGTTTGGAAGGCATTTTAAATATTGTTTTGTATGCTCCTAGTTCGACTAGGAATATAATCTCCGTTTCTTTGTTAAGACAATATGGTTTTGATTTTAAATTTGTGGATGATTGTATTTGTGGTTTCATGTATGATGTCTTTTATTTTAAGGAAATGACATCTAATGGCATTTATGAATTAGTTCATGATAACACATCTTATGATAACACGTTGCACCAATCAAGGACCAAGAAAATCAAAGTGGATTTGAGTAACACTTATCTTTGGCATTGTCGCCTTGGTCACATAAACAAATATCGCATACATACACTTCAAAAGAATGGTCTTGTGGAATCAAGTGAAGATGATTCATTTGATAAATGTGAGTCTTGTTTACTTGGAAATATGACCGAGGAACCCTTTAGTGGAACAAATGAAAGGACAAGCGACTTATTAGGTATCATACATTCGGATATATGTGGTCCTTTTAAGGCAATGACAAGGAATGGTGAAAGATACTTCATTACCTTTATCGACGATTATAGTTGTTATGGGTATGTGTACTTGTTAAGATACAAAGATAAAGCTTTAGAAATGTTCAAAGTCTTCCAAAATGAAATACAAAATCAACTCAATAAAACCATCAAAGTAGTTCGTTTGGATAAAGGAAGTGAATACCTAAGTGATGCTTTCCGAGATCATCTTAGAAGTCGTGGGATCATCTCACAACTTACTCCACCTGGAACACCACAATATAATGGTGTGTCCGAGAGGAGGAATCGAACTCTATTGGATATGGTTCTATCTATGATGGCTAGAAGCACATTGCCTCTATCATTTTGGGGTTTCGCTTTGCTCTACACGGCATGTATTCTAAATATGGCCCCAACCAAGAAAGTTGACAAGACATCTTTTGAAATATGGAATGGAAGGGATCCATCATTATCATATTTAAAGGTATGGGGTTGTGAGGCTTATGTCAAGAACAACACCCAAAACAAACTTGAAAGTCGATCCACTAAGTGTATTTTTGTAGGATATCCCAAAGATTCTATGGGATATTATTTCTACAACCCAACCGAACAAAAGGTGTTCGTTGCTTGAAAGGCTGAGTTCTTGGAAACAAAGTTCCTTATGGAAGGTACTAGTAGAACGGTGGAACTCGAGGAGGATCGAGGACCAAAAGCCAATACAAGTTTAGTTGTCACTAGCAATCAACAAGAGGTTGTTGAGAATGATCAAATGGTTGATCAAGACACACAAAACGTTCGCAAATATGGTAGAATTAGTCATCCACCTGAAAGATATGAATTTTTCAGGGATGGATGCTATGTAGTAGATTCGTATGAACCCACCACATACCGTGATGCAATGTCAAAATCCGATTGTGTCAAATGGCTTGAAGCCATGAACGTTGAGATGCAATCCATGCATGACAACCAAGTATGGGATATGGTTGTACCACCTCTTAATTCCAAACTGGTTGGAAGTAAGTTGGTTTATAAGAAGAAAAACGATATGCATGGAAACTTGGATACTTATAAAGCAAGACTTGTAGCAAAAGGTTTCACTCAAACTCAAGGGGTTGATTATGATGAAACCTTCTCTCCCATAGCAATGCCAAAGTCGATTAGGATATTGTTTTGCCATAGCCGCATATTACGACTATGAGATTTGGAAAATGGATGTCAAAACCGCTTTTCTAAATGGGCATCTTGAGGAAGATGTCTATATGGTTCAACCCGAAGGTTTTGTCGATCCACAACATCCTAACAAAGTATGCAAGTTAAATAAATCAATCTATGGATTGAAGCAAGCATCTAGAAGTTGGAATCGCCGTTTTGATGAAGAAGTTAAGAAATTTGGATTCATCAAGAACGCCGATGAAGCTTGTGTGTATAAGAAAGCTAGTGGGAGTATCGTCACTTTCTTAGTATTGTATATCGATTACATACTACTATTTGGAAATAACATTCCAACAATGGAAGCTGTAAAAGCATGGCTTGGAAGTTGCTTTTCCATCAAAGATCTTTGTGAAGCCGCCTATATTTTAGGAATAAAGATCTATAGGGATAGATCAAGGCGGTTGATAGGTTTAAACCAAAGTACATACATTGACAAAATCTTAAAAATGTTCAAGATGGAAAACTCTAAGAGAGGTTTGGTGCCCATTCAAAGAGGAACGATATTGAGTGCATCTCAATATCCAAGCTCAAAGGATGAGCAAGAGCAAATGAATGGAATCCCATATGCATCGGCTATAGGATCCATCATGTATGCAATGATATGTACTAGACCGGATGTGTCATGCGTTTTGAGCATGACAAGTAGATACCAACAAAATCCGGGAAGTAGCCATTGGATGGCGGTTAAGAGTATATTGAAATACCTTAGAAGGACTAAGGACATGTTTCTAATATACGATTCGAGTGAAGTGGAACTTGTTGTAAAGGGTTACACGGATGCGAGTTTCCAAACTGATCGAGATGATTCTCGATCACAATCGGGATATGTTTTCGTTATGAATGATGGGGCAGTCTCTTGGAAGAGCTCCAAACAAGATGTGGTAGCATTGTCCACCACAAAATCAGAATACATCGCTGCCTCATTGGCAGCTCAAGAAGCTGCGTGGATGAAGAAATTCATTGCTGATCTAGGGGTGGTCCTTACCATTCAGGACCCTCTAGAGATCTTTTGTGACAACGAGGGTGCAATTGTTCAAATCACAGAAACTCATGCATATCAAAAGACGAGGCACACTGAGCGTAGATTCAAATACATAAGGGATGAAGTTGAAAAAGGAAATATATGTATTTGCAAAGTTCACACTAATCAAAACATTGCGGATCTACTCACGAAGCTCCTTGAAAGGCCAAAGCTTGAAGGTCACACTTGTGCCTTAGGACTTATAACACCCGTTACTTTTCGGTTCAAAGATTTAAAGCTTGTAAAGTATGTATATTTCTCGGGAGTTATCCGGCATTCCTCGATTACCTCATCATCCTTCCGGTATGTTAAGTTATTTAAACTTTCCTTTCAAGTTGCCATATCCCTCAAATTGTAGGGGTTAGAGTTTAACATGTTTTATTATATCATAAAAAAAAAAACTAAACCCTAGCCCCCGCCTTATCCAGCAGATCGGACCTGTGTGCAGCCTCCCCACCCTCCTTTTTCTTTTGTGCAGCCAAGATTAAGGTCTAAAACTTCAATTAAAGGTTAGTTCTATTTTCCCCAAAGTCTTTTACACCTTAATTGGTCATTTTATTTCGCGTATTGATTGATAAACGGGTTATTCTAGGCTAACCGAGTGGCTGTCCAATTGAACAATTTCAGGACTGTTTTGGTGGAGGTTTTTGAACCAACATCTTCTTAGGTATGTCTAGTATATCATACTTTACAATCATGTCCATTGGTGTTCGTTTGATTGGTCAACTAGTTGTAGTTTGAAAGATAGTTTTCGGTTGTCTAGAATAGTGATTTGTTGCGTTTAACGTGAGGGATGGAGTAAGTGATGACCAATTCAGTTCAGATAGCTTCGGTTTAATATACGGGCTGCTGGAAAATGATTTTTATAAGTATTGGGGGCTGAATTGGTTGTAGGTTACTCAAACGGGTCGGTACAACGTGTATTTGCGTTTATTGAATAGTTGGTGCGTTATACTTACGAGTTACCGACCCATTTGACTCCTTTAGCGTCGTGTGGACTTGTTGACTGTGAATTTATCATATTGGGTGGGGCTGAGTTGGATGTTATTAGCCTAAACAACTCTTAAACGTGCGTGTTAGGATCACCTAGTGCTTCTAGGGGTAATTTGGGAATTTTTTATTCCCGGGAGTATCTAAGGGTCGTGTTGGTAAATGTAAGGCCCCGGGGGCTGTTATGATTGAGTTTCATGACGTCGAGGCATTAGGTAACTCGAACCGTGTTAGAACGTCTCTTAGGATAAACGAGTCCTTTCGGTGTCGTTAGTAATGATTGTATGTAAACTGACAGGAGTTTGAGTTCTGGGGCTACTTAGGGGTTCTCTAGCTCATGGTGAACTCGTGCCTTGTGTCAGGTGAGTTCATGATGCCCCCTTTTACTCTTTTTAAGTTTTTGGGCTAGGATGCACACCTAAGTGATTTTGCATGATGAACCGTTTAAATTATTTTGTATGGGCTTACTTGTATAAGGTAGGCTTTGGGATGATATTATTGTATGTTTGTATGTATGTTTATACATGTATTATTGTATGGCCATTAATTGGCGATGTTTATTAGTCGTTATTGACTAAGGATGTGTACGTTTGCCTACTTTGTGTTTGCATACGTTGGATGAGATGTTACGTGTTTGGGTTGTACATGTGCTCGACCCTGATGTTAATACTTGGATGATATCAATAGGGATATAATTATATGGATGTTTATATATATATATATATATATATATATATATATAAGTATGAATACTTATTGTTGATGATGGTCTAACTGTTGTATCCTGTTTTATTTTAAAACTCTTGGAATGATTACTATTATAATTGTCAATTATTAAAACTTGAACTCACTCAGCTCAAGCTGACTTTGTGTGCATGTTAGTGTGAGTTTCAGGTTAGGAGGAAGATGCATTACCGCTTGGACGTGCACGAGGCTACTTGGACGGTGGAGGGTATATTTAGTCGGAAGTTTTAATAATAAACATTGTTCTTTTAAATTTTCACTAAATACATTGAAATTTGGTTTTGGGCATAATTCCCGGGTTTTGGGAACTTGTTTTAATAATATTGATTTTCCGCTGATTTATACTATGAACTGACTTTTGAAATGAAATGAATTTTTGAGTTTTAGTATTTTGTAAGTTTCTTGTATGAATACCAACTGTAGGATTTCCGGGATTCAGGGTTTTACAAGTTGGTATCAGAGACATGGTTCGAGGGATCCGAGCATCCCCGAATTCTTGGACTTGAACTGTAAGGGTAAAGACTAGTATGCCTACCGTGAGTAGCTGAATGACGTGGCAATAGGGTTAGATAGAATTGTTTAGTCATTCCATTGAATTGTTTAAGTGGTAGATAGAATGCTAATGTGGTCAGGGGCAGGGGGTGATTAGGATGGACGGGTAAAGTAAACGACTAATTACACTTGGTCAACGTCATTAGCAGTTTACCCTTACCTTACATGTTTTAAATGCCACTTGTACTTGACCGTGTTAAAAATCTGTCTTTGTAGGGATAAGTCATGGTTAATACTCGAGCAGCTAAGAGAGGTGGTCCTAGTGTTCGTGGTCATGGTCGTAAGCCACGTGCCGAAGCCGAGAGTGAGATCCCTACTCCCCAGCAGGTAGAAACTCCGATTCTTGAGGAGGGGGATAACCCCGCCTTAGATCCTGCTATGCACGCGGCAATCGCGGATGAGGTTTATCAGGTTCTCCATAGCGCCATTCCCGAGATCGTTGCTGAAGCCGTTAGAGCCATGGAGGAATCATTGGTTGGTAAGAGTTCGGATAAGGAAAGGAAGGGTAAGGAGACGCAGGTCGAGGAGGAAGAGCTCTATGTACCGAGTGAGGATGAAGAGGAGGTTCGTGCTATTAGTGTATCTACCCGGTGTTGCTCGTATGGAGACTTTAAGAAATGTGACCCTCCTTCTTTCGATGATACTAAGGATGCGTTGGCAGCATATCAGTGGGTAAGGGAGATGGAGGCCGTTCTGAGGGTTAGTAAATGTAAGGGGGATGACATGGTGACTTATGCGACTGGCTTGTTTCGTTCCGAGGCACTGTGTTGATGGGATAATCTGGCGCAGGCTATGGGTGATCGTTCTATTAGGAGGATGACATGGGATGAGTTGAAGAAATTGGTTCTTGATCAGTTTTTTCCTCCGCATGAATTGGATAAGATTGAACAGGAATTCTTGACCTTGGAGGCGGGTAGTATGACGCATCGGGAGTATACCACAAAGTTTAATAAGATGGCTCGATTATGTCCCGATCTGGTTACTCCCGAAGCTAAGAGGATTAAGAAGTATGTGAAGGGTCTTCTGGTGGATAGTCGTAGGGGTGTTGTGACCACCGACATTAGCTCGTTTCACTCGGTGGTTACCCTAGCGGGCACATTGTATGATTAAAGAGAGAAGTTACCGCCGACCGAGACTAGGAAGACATGGAACACAAATTCGTACGGTAAGTGGCCCTGGAGAAGCAACTATAATTCGGTTGAGTAGAGGGTAAAGACTTAGACTTCGGATTTTAAGAGAGATGCGGCGTTTGGTAATTGCAAGAAGTGCGGGAAACCGCACAAGGGGGAATGTAAGATTGGGTCTGGTTCTTGTTTTCGATGTGATAAGGTTGGGCACCCCTATTTCGAGTGTCCGTTGTTGACTTGTTTCCGCTGTAAAAGGGCCGACCACTTGGCATCAAACTATCCTACCAGCAAGGCGGGGGGGGGGGGGGTCCGGTCAGGGGACTTCCTCGAGGGGGAAGATAGAAGAAAAGCCGAAGGTCATGGCGAGGGCCTTCAACATCTCCCAGAGAGAGGCAGAGGAATATGCTGACGTTGTTTCAGGTACTTTTTCTTTATTCATCTTTATATTCTACCGTTATAATTTCTCACTCTTTCAGAATAGTATGTTTGATCGTGTAGCTAAGCAGTAGTGTAATATTATCCCAGGTACCTTTTTACTTGATGAATTACAGGCATCGGTCTTATTTGATTCGGGTGCCAGTAGAAGTTTTGTGTCTACCGCTTTCTGTTCCTCGTTGAATAAATCACCCGAGCGCGTAGTCGATGTGTTTGAGGTTGAGGTTGCCGTTGGAAAGTCCGTTTCCCTGTCTAGGCTGTTCAGGGTTGTTCCATCTAGTTGTCTGGGTATAGATTTCCGGTGCGGCTGTACTTGATGCCGCTTGGCTGTTTCGATGTGGTGCTTGGGATGGATTGGCTCGCAAGTGTTGATGCTCAGATCGTTTGTGGTCAGAAACTTGTACGTCTAAGGTCCCCAGATGGGACCCAAATTACGGTCTTCGGTGATCAGAATGGTGCGACACCACATGTCATATCTATGCTTAAGGCGGGAAAATTGATGCAGCGGGGGTGCGGGGCGTATCTGGCGTATGCTATAAACATGAATACCGAGGTGGCTACCGTTGGTGATGTTCCTATTGTTCAGGACTTCCCGGATGTACTTCCAGATGATTTCTCAGATGTGCCACCGGATCGTGAGGTCGAGTTCCAGATAGACCTTGTGCCGGGCGCAAAACCCGTTGCTCGAGCCCTTACCGCCTAGCACCGAATGAAATGAAAGAACTTATGGCTCAATTGGAAGACTTGCTCGACAAGGGCTTCGTTCGATCGAGCATCTCACCTTGGGGTGCCCCGGTCCTATTCGTCAAGGAGAAGGACGGTAGCATGCGGATGTGCATTGACTACCGTGAATTGAATAAACTCACTGTGAAAAATCGGTACCCTCTACCAAGGATCGACGACTTATTTGATTAGCTCCAAGTAGCTAGTTGGTTCTCGAAGATCGACCTTAGGTCCGGGTATCACCAGTTGAAAATTCGTGAGGAAGATATCCCTAAGACTGCCTTCCGCACTCGTTATAGGCATTATGAATTCCTCGTGATGTCTTTCGGTTTGACCAATGCACCGGCTGCATTTATGGATCTTATGAACCGGGTGTGTAGGCCGATGCTCGGTCGTTCGGTTATTGTGTTCAACGACGACATTCTTGTGTACTCCAAAAGTGAATCTGATCACGCCGGTCATCTCACGGAAGTTTTGAAAGCTCTGCGAAAGAACAAGTTGTACGCGAAATTTTCTAAGTGTTCTTTTTGGTTACCCGAGGTTCAGTTTTTGGTTCATGTTATTAACCCGAGTAGTATTTTGGTTGACCTTGCAAAGGTGGAAACCGTAAACGAATGGGAATATCCTATGTCTCCGTCGGAAATCCGTAGCTTTCTGGGCTTGGCGGGGTATTACCGCCGCTTTATTCCCGACTTTTCAAAAATTGCATCATCATTGACCAAGTTGACCAAGAAGAACAAATTGACGCATGCTCCGATTTTAGCGTTACCGATGGCACTGACGATCTGGTTGTTTATTTTGATACCTCTTACCAGGGGCTTGGGTGTGTTCTGATGCAGCGGGGCCGAGTCATACCTTATGCCTCACGGCAGTTAAAGCCTCACGAGGCGAATTATCCTACTCATGATTTGGAACTAGCAGCGGTTGTGTTTGCGCTTAAGTTGTGGAGACATTATTTGTATGTTGTCCCTTGTGTTATCTATACCGATCATAAGAGCTTAAAGTACTTCTTCGAACAAAAGGAACTGAATATGCGGCAGCGTCGATGGTTGGAATTGATTAAGGATTATGATATGGAGATTATGTACCCTCCCGGTAAGGCTAACGTGGTAGTCGACGCGTTAAGCCGGAAGGAGAGACCGAAACCAATTCGTGTGAGATCTTACAAGCTTATTCTTAAACCCGATATTTTGAAACAGATAGCCAACGTTGATGTGTTGTAAAACACTCGTATTTTCCGCACGTTTTATCTACGTATTATATTATATTTTATATGTTTTACCTCGTTTTAGATAGGTTTTACATACATTTATTAATCTTGTAGGTTTTGGGTAAAAGAAAGGAAGAAACCGGGACTTTTCGAGCATTCTACAAGCATTTTACGCATACGTTTTCAAGTAAACAACTCAAGGCCCGACCAGTATGCATTATGGAGGCCCAAGACCATATTATATTATATTATATTATATAAAATAAATAAAAACCCTAGGTCTGAAAATGGTTCCGATCGGCAGCAGTAGGAAAGAAAGAAAAAGAGAAAAAGTTTTTTGGGAGCTAGGGTTTGATCGTGTAGCGGCTAGGGAAGGAAGAAGACACAAGAACCAAGCCTCGGGAAGGTTTTTCATCAGTTGTAGCAGCCAAGGAGCAGCCCGGAATCACTCCATATCCTTCCATCTTTTACATTGTTCATCATATTATTTCACTTGTTCAATTGACTACATAGTTTTGCAATTGTGTTAGAGATTGACTTGTTTATGATTATTGTTGATAGTTGGACAATTGTTAAGATGTTTGGTATGAGTTTAATGATGTGTTTATTAAATGTTCATGGCTGTCCAAATAATATGAGAGTCTAAACTTGTTAGTTCTACCTAGGAATGATGATTCTTGTTAGTGTTTGATGAGCTTGTTGGATTGTTTGATTGATAGACTTGAATTGCTATTGTAAAGTTTGATTTAGACATGAAATAGGTTGTGTTTAAGGGCTGGAAATTTTGGTGATTCATTTCATAAACCTCGTGTGTTGATTGATTAGTTTTGTGTTGATTGATCGGTGCATTGTTTGATTCTAGACTTTGTGTTTAGGGTTTGTTTGCGGTAGGAACAACCGTAGGGTTTTGTTGCGGGATTAATTGGATTAAGTACAGCGGTTAAACACCTTCCTTGAGACCGAGAGGTGATAGGAAGTTAGGGTTGTCTCATTACCTTTGCATGCTAGAATAAGGATTGCGCGAGAGCGAGTTCGTTTCTTGTCAAGTTTAGGTGTTTTGAGCGACTAGTTGATCTATTTTGGTTTAAGTTGAATTGTTCCTCTATCCTTGGTTGTGTAGTATTCATTACCATTAGGGTCGAGTGTTGGTGAGACCGAGAGGTGATCCTTCATTAGAACACGTTAGCAATTGTTTCCCGGTTTGGTCGTTTTAGCCGATTTTGAGTAGTTAGGGTTTGTTGTATGAGACCGAGAGGTAATCCAGTGAGCCCGAGCGATCCTTAGTCGTGTCATCTTTAGGGACCGGTGTCTAGATATCATTCAATCCATTAGCTTGTTAGGCCTACAATTTGATTCAGACCTAGGTAGACGTTTTTCTCCATTCCTAAGTTAACACAGTTTGTTTCCCGTTAAGTTTTCTATTTTTGGTAAGTTTTGTTAGTCAGTCTAGTTAGTTCAGTTAAGTATTTAAAAATCAAAAATCAATATAATTATTATTCTAAGGTAGGTCTTGTCTAAGGTTAGTGATCTGTAGCGTTCTAACGTGTCCACGTGTTCGATACTCGGACTTCCTAAGTCTATACTACTTGCGATCGATACACTTGCCGGTTGTGTGTGGTTTTAGGATTTTCGTTTTAATATTAAAGCTTAGTTGTGAGGTTCATATTTATAGGGTTATTAGACACACATCAAACTTTCAGAATGAAGCTTTACAGGTGGAATGGATTATGTCAGAGCGTACTTGGGGTCAAGAAAAATTGTTGGAAGACGTCGGTGGTGGGGTGAAGTATAAAGATGGGCGTTTATGGGTACCAAGGTATGGGGGATTCAGGGGTAAAATATTGGATGAAGCACACAAGTCGCGCTATTCCATTCATCCGGGCGCGACCAAGATGTACAAGACCTGAAGAAAAAATACTGGTGGCCTGCGATGAAGTATGAGGTGTCTCAGTACGTGAGTAAGTTTTTGACGTGTCTGCAAGTTAAGGCCGAGCACCAGAAGCCTTTTGAGAAACTTCAACCCCTGGAAATACCTGAGTGGCAGTGGGAGCATCTTACATTGGATTTTGTGACTAAACTGCCTCGTACTCCTAGGGGTAGTTATGACATCATTTGGGTAATCGTTGATAGATTGACCAAGAGCGCTCATTTCTTGCCGATTCGAGAAACTTTTAATTCTGAGCAGCTGGCCGATGTGTTTATTCGTGAGATCGTTTCTAGGCACGGGGTGCCGGTATCTATTGTTTCGGATAGGGATACGCGCTTTACCTCCAGGTTTTGGAAGAAGTTTCATGAGGAGATGGGTACCAAACTTCTCATGAGTACCGCTTATCACTCACAGATGGATGGTCAATCCGAGAGGACCATTCAGACTCTCGAGGATATGTTGCGAGCTTGCGTAATTGATTTTGGTGGTAGTTGGGATCGTCACTTACCGTTAGTCGAGTTTTCTTATAATAACAGTTACCACGCCACGATTGGGATGCCACCGTTTGTGATGTCTGTTGGGGTTCCATTGGTCAGAAACAGTTGGGTAGTTTAGAGGTGGTGGAGGCTACGACGGAGAAGCTTGATAAGATTAAGGCTTTTATGAAGGCCGCTCAGGATCGTCAAGAGTCCTATGCGGACAAAAGGCGGAGGCCTATTGTGTTTGAGGATGGTGATCGAGTTATGCTAAAATTTTCTCCTTCGAAGGGCATCATTCGTTTTCATAAGAGGGGGAAGCTTAGTCCGAGGTTCATTGGTCCGTTCCGCATCTTGCCTCGTGTTCGTAGGGTAACGTATAGACTGGATTTGCTCGATGAGCTTGCTAGAATTCATCCTACTTTTCACGTGTCTCATTTGATGAAATGTTTGGTAGATGAGGAGACCCATGTGCCTCTGGGGGATATTAAGCTCGATAGTAAACTGAACTACGTTGAAGAACCGATTGCAATACTTGACCGTTAGGAAAGGCGTTTGAGAAATAAGGTGTTTAGGCAGGTGAAGGTGTAGTGGAGGCACCGTAGGGGTTCCGAGGCTACTTGGGAGTCCGAAGACGAGATGATGAAAATCTATCCGCATTTATTCCTGTCGCATCAGGATTCGGGGACGAATCCCATTGTAAGGGGGGTGGACTTGTAACGCCCGTTAATTTTCGGTTCAAAGATTTAAAGCTTGTAAAGTATGTATATTTCTCAGGAGTTATCCTGCATTCCTCGATGACGTCATCATCCTTCCGGTACGTTTAGTTATTTAAACTTTCCTTTCAAGTTGCCATATCCCTCAAATTGGAGGGGCTAGAGTGTAACATGTTTTATTATATCATAAAAAAATAACTAAACCCTAGCGCCCCCCCCCCCCCATCCAGCCATCGGACCTGTGTGCAGCCTCCCCACCCTCTTTTTTCTATTCTGAATCCAAGATTAAGGTCTAAAACTTCAATTAAAGGTTATTTCTATGTTCCCCTAAGTCTTTTACACCTTAATTGGTCATTTTATCTCACGTATTGATCGATAAACGGCTTGTTCTAGGCTAATCAAGTGGCTGTCCAATTGAACAATTTCAGGACTATTTTGGTGGAGGTTTTTGCACCAACATCTTCTTAGGTATGTCTAGTATATCATACTTTACAATCATGTCCATTGGTGTTCGTTAGATTGGTCAACTAGTTGTAGTTTGAAAGATAGTTTTCGGTTGTCTAGAATAGTGATTTGTTGCGTTTAACGCGAGGGATGGAGTAAGTGATGACCAATTCAGTTCGGATAGCTTCGTTTTAATATACGAGCTGCAGGAAAATGATTTTTATAAGTATTGGGGGCTGAATTGGTTGTCGGTTACTCAAACGGTTCGGTACAATGCGCATTTGCGTTTATTGAATAGTTGGTGCATTGTACTTGCGAGTTACCGACCCATTTGACTCGTGTAGCGTCATTTGGACTTGTTGACTGTGAATTTATCATATTGGGTCCACACGGGGCTGAGTTGGATGTTATTTGCCTAAACAACTCTTAAACGCGCATTTTAGTATCACCTAGTGCTTCCTGGGGTAGTTTGGTAATTCTTTATTCCTGGGAGTATCTAAGGGTCGTGTTGGTAAATGTAAGGCCCCGGGGGCTGTTATGATTTAGTTTGATGAGGTCGAGGCTTTAGGTAACTCGAACCGTGTTAGAACGTCTCTTTGGATAAACGAGTCCTTTCGGTGTTGTTAGTAATGATTGTATGTAAAACCGACAAGAATTTGAGTTGTGGGGCTACTTAGGCATTCTCTAGCTCGCGGTGAACTCGTGCCTTGTGTCAGGTGAGTTCATGATGCCCCCTTTTACTCATTTTAAGTTTTTGGGCTAGCATGCACACCTAAGTGATTTTGCGTGATGAACCGTTTAAATTATTTTGTATGGGCTTACTTGTATAGGGTAGGCTTTGGGATGATATTATTGTATGTTTGTATGTATGTTTATACATGTATTATTGTATGGCCATTAATTGGTGATGTTTATTACTCGTTATCGACGAAGGATGTTTACGTACGCCTACTTTGTGTTTGCATACGTTGGATGAGATGTTACGTGTTTGGGTTGTACGTGTGCTCGACCCTTATGTTAATACTTGGATGATATCTATAGGGATATAATTATATGGATGTTTATATATATATATATGTTTATATATATATATATATATATATAAGTATGAATACTTATTGTTGATGATGGTCTAACTGTTGTATCCCGTTCTATTTTAAAACTCTTGGAATGATTACAATTTTAATTGTCAATTATTAAAACTTGAACTCACTCAGCTCAAGCTGACTTTGTGTGTATGTTAGTGTGAGTTTCAGGTTAGGAGGAAGATGCATTACCGCTTGGATGTGCACAAGGCTACTTCGACGGTGGAGGGCATATTCAGTCGGAAGTTTCAATAATAAACATTGTTCTTTTAAATTATTTCTAAATACATTGGAATTTGGTTTTGGGCATAATTCCCGGGTTTTGGGAACTTGTTTTAATAATGTTGATTTTCCGCTGATTTATACTCTGAATTGACTTTTGAAGTGAAATGAATTGTTGAGTTTAAGTATTTTGTAAGTTTCCTGTATGAATACCAATTGTTCCCGGGATTCGGGGTCTTACAGGACTTCGATATTTTAGTGATTGGATTTGATCTATTTTGTATTTGGATATCGAAACAATTGTTATTTTAACTCATTCATATGATTATGGTTTATGATTTTGACTTTTGAGTTATGTTTCATTTTAGCATGTTTAAATCCATGACTAAGTTAATTATTCTAAATGTCCGTAGTCACTCATATTTGAGAGAACAAGTATGAAGGTAAGACTATTATGAACTTGGATTGGTGGATATTCATAAGGTATGAATATAGAGCAAAAGGTTACTGCCAAGGTTCATAGATATTTATGGGATATAAATATTGGACTGACCCGCTCTCAAATATTACTGCATAGAATCCTTGTGATTGATCATAAGTATTTTTGAGTAAAGGTGAATATCATAGTATCCTCCGACCTGAGATACATATTGGGTCTTGATATTCACCAAATATTATACTTTGACTTAGTTCTTCACTGCTCTGAAACATGACAGTACATAAGGCTAAGATTAGGTACAGTACAAGGTGATTGTGAGAGACGTATGTAGTCAAAAGGGGAATTGTCCCTCTTATTCGTCGAGAATAAGATATCTAAGGCCTGATAAGTTAAATCAACAAAGAATGATCACTCTGTGTCTTCTGGTTTGACATGATATCTGAGACAAAAGGATAAATGATAGTTTTACCAAAATCATTTCTATGTATCTTGTGCAAGTGGAGATTGTTGGAATCGGTCTGCCCAAGACACATATTATAATTGATGTGGCTAGTACGTCATGATCCAAGTCGGGTCATACCCAATAACAAGCTAGACAAACACCAATTATATTTGTTTATATATGATATGATCATAAGTAAATAAATATTGACACTTATGTTATTTAGTAAGGGTTTCTAAATACAATGTACTTGCGAATGAAAAAATCATATGGATGATTTATACTTTGAGAGAGAGCATTCCATAGTGTTACTTAAGATGGTTGTGTAACAATATGTAAAAAAATATTACCTAGCATGTTGCCTATATTGTGTTATATTTATAACACAATGTAAGCTATATAACACAATGTAAGTTATCTGACACAATGTAAGTTATATGATACAATGTAAGTTATATAACACAATGTATAAATGGAAAGTTGAAAAATTAATAATAATAAGAAAGGAAGGAAGCCCCCCCCCCCTCTCTCCCTCTTTTCCTTATTTTATTATTATTTCAAACATAGTGGGTACATGCAAGGGATTCTATTGGGCATCTTGGGTGGTGCCTTTTATGACTTCCAAACTCACTCTCTCTCTCTTGGCAGAATTACACACATACACAAAACACTCTTCCTCTCTTTTCTCTTTTGGAGATTTTCAGCCAAGAACAAGGAACAAGAAGGAGGAGCTTTAAGTGTGAAATCCTAGCTACAAGGTGTTAGTTGAAGGCTTGGGGTATAGAACTTGAGGTCTTCTCTCTTGAAGATTCGTCATTCAACCATCTCCCTTTCAATCTCCACAAGCACTCAAAAGGTTGACATGGATGTGTAGTTTTATGGTTGTTTATGTTTATATTCGGTTATAATCAATATTAATTCCTATTATGATTAAAATTATATCGTATCAAAATTTTTATTATATTTTTTTATAATTAATATTATACCTTCTCATAACAAATAAAATATTTAGTTTCAGTACTAATTAATAATATCCTTTACGCTGATCTAAACTATCAAGTAACGTTTTCTTCTGATTAACGATTGCACCGAAAGATGTCGAGATCGGGTAGCTTTACGACAGATGAAGAACCGGTGTTTCTTGTGAGTGGGAATATGAGAATGCTTCAACAAGTTTAACTAAGTCTGGTGATGTGACGGAACCACTAAGGGGCTTAATATGCAAGGCCCGGGAAAGAACCGTTGGAGGCATGTTCTATAGACAATGATTTCAAGACTACCACAGTCTGTTTATAGAATTAGGGACTCAATAAAGTAGTTATTATATTTATAATTCAATAAGTTGGATTCATCACTAAGTATTTCCCCCAGGGATGGTGTTTGTTTTTCAAACAACAGAAATCGAAGGATGACCAGAAAATAGTTTAGTTTAGTGTCAAAGAAACAAGTACATAAAATGTATTAATGATATTTCAAAAAGAAATATTAATAAAAATAATTTTCTTTACATATCACCAGTACAACAAATTCTGATGAACCTCCTTAACTAGCAAACTCTTCGAATCATCTATGTTCGACAACCTTCAACCTCTCCTATATTACGCGATTTCAATCGATTATCATAAAATAAAAACCCCATAATCACGAAATGATGACGTGCCCCGACTGGAATGGAACCTACTTACCTCTAACTAGTAAACTAATAATTTTATTAAGTCCAACATACCTACGAATACTGAATGACCTGGCGAAAGAATATATTTTACCATATTAGTTAACAAACATTCAGAAGTCAGGTGAATATACACATGCATTCCCATTATAACGTACTGATTAAACTCGTAACGAGCAAATATCTACCTACGGGAGAGACCGAACAAAAAAAGCTTCCCAATAATGGGATCGTATCGGAACAATTGTCGTACAAGTTGTGAACTATTTATAATTGTTATAACGCGTGCTTTGATAGATAAGGATAGTACGGTATTGTCGTGTATAGCTTCTGATACTCCATACAAGCATATGGTGGTGCGCTATGCTAGTATGGAGGACGATTTAGGCATTTTTAATACAAACATTGACCCCTATTGGGTTAAAATTTCTTGTCATGAGATGACAACTTTTAATATATATGCAAACTTTGGCGTTTGCTAGGCTAATTTTACATACTATCCTTAGTATTCAGACTCGAGAACAAACTAGTGTGATATATACGTGTTAATTGAAATACCTGATTACTTGTTATTGTAATTCCTTTTGTGATCATTAGTGTATGTGAATTTTGTTAATTGTTGGATAACTAGTTATTGTTATAGAATGGCCCCGAAGAAAGTAAACATGTTGTCTGAGGCAGATATAGCCGAGATGATCGCTCGACAACTACAAACAGTACTTCCGACAATAGCAGCACAATTCGCTGCTGGTATCCATACAACTATGATACAAATCAAGTGCCGAACGCTAATGCCGCCGTAAATACTAATCCCCCGACAAATACTACTACAACCACAAATGCTCCCCCGATAAATACTGATACTATCACAACTAATACTCCCCCGTTGAATACCAATATTACTTTCAATAATGATAATCTCCCACCGAACTTGAACAATAGTTGTAACAATCAAAATCCCCCGTAACACGGATATCAACTTAAGAACTTCATGCTATGTAAACCTATGAAATTTAGCGGTACTGAAGGACCAAATGGACTAGTGAAGTGGATTGAAAAGACTGAATCCATCATTAATATCACTAACTGTCCACCAGATTGTATTGTCAAATTTGCTTCTTCTACATTTGTAGACCACGCGCTAATGTGGTGGAATACTGTTGTGCAAATTCGAGGACAGGAGGCAACCAATCGTATGTCTTGGACAGAACTTAAAAATCTTATGATAAAACACTTTTGTCCGATAAACGAAATTCAAAAATTAGAGCAAGAACTTTGGAATCTAGAAATGAAGGGTGCAGATCACTTAGAGTATACCCACCGCTTTAACGAACTGGCTCGTCTAGTCCCATGGTTAGTTACTCCAAAATCTAAACGTACTGAATGCTACATTTGGGGTTTAGCCCCCGAAGTCAGGAGTTTGGTTAATTCAACTGGCCCTGTAACCTTCGAAAATGCCGTGTTACAAGCCGGCATTGTAACTTCCGATTTGATTAGAAGTGGTGCGTTAAGAATGCCCGGGGAATCATCTGGTACAAAACGAACCAATTATGGAGCGGGAATACAAGAAAGACAACAGAATAAATGTGCGCGCCTTGCAATAAAAAATTACGCTATGATCAATTCCGATGTGAAGCAAGATAAGTATAACGGGCCTTTGCCTAGATGTGGAAAGTGTGGTTATCATCATGTTGGTGAATGTCGGACCAATGTGTGTCACAAATGTGGGAAGGTGGGACCCTATGCCCAAAATTGTAGAACCGTTATGAATACTATAAATCCACCAACCCAACTCCAGGACTCACAACTACCCCAACCGCAACCAACACGACAACAACCAGTCTACCAAAACCAACCCATAATAAATCGTAATGCCTGTTATGAGTGTGGTATTATGGAGCACATTAAGAAAGACTGCCCTAGATTGAACCCAATTGCGATGGAAAGACAAAGATAAGGACTAGCATCGACGTCCAACTCGACTAGGGGACACGTATTGTGAATAAATCGGATAGAACAAATGTAGTGACAGGTACGTTCTTAGTAATGCCTAATATACTTTAGTTTATTTATTACGGACACTGATAGACATTTTGTTCCTACAAGTTATTACCTTGGAAAATATACCGTCTAGTAAAATAACAATTCTATTTACTATAGAAACTACCAAAAGTAAGACTATAAATACTAACCATATTACTCGAAAAACTACCCTCTTAACCTAAATAACTAGCTATTCCCTATCGATGCACTCCCGGTGGAAGTGAGGAGTCATTGTGTAATAGTCAGTATGGACTAGTTAATTGAGTTCAAATGAAGGTTTTATACAGAAATAGAACTGTTATACTGCCTCTTCTAGATAAAGAAGTGATCCCGCACACAGAACAAAACCTAGTACCCCAATGACGAAACACGGATGAGAAGAACTATACTATCCGTAACTGACACTTGAACTTTAAACTTTTAGAGTCTTAATAACCGAGTGATGAACAAGGAAAAGTCAGGCCAGATGTTCGGATAAACTGAGTACTAGTATAAAGATGCAAGCGAAATATATGAAGGAATCATAGGCACATGTGTTGTAAAGTGTGCACTATTATAAGTTAACGGGGAATACTAAAGATCCTCGGAGATGCTACAACAATTCGAGATACCCCATTGGAAGTGGGAAACAAACTACAATGGATCTCTTAACACATATTCCTAAAACATCCCGTGAAAGCAATGCCAGCTGAATGATAGTTTCTTGACTGATCCACTCTGAATACTTTCTTCCGAATTGTAACAACTATCCAACTGAAAAACTCGCCTTAACAAAATCTTACTCTTGGTGAATTGTGTATGAAATTTTAGATCCCTAATTGGCCTAAGCACGGTCTATAATCCTCTATAAAACAATCAAATCAAATAAACTATTCAAACATTAGAGGAAAGTAAGACCGGTAATTTCAATCCTCGTACATTAACAATCATTGTAATATTATGCAAACGCCTATATACTATATTATACGAGCAAGAATGTAACTCGCCATCTTATTAAAATTGAAAAATTGGCGACATCCAAAATACAAAATCCGATTCGATTTCGATAATCATAAATAAAGCTCGTAATATTAATAAAAAACCGAAGGCCGCCTAAGGCTAACAAGAGGGCTATACTGAGAAATGCGAGAAGTTATCAAATTTTGAAAGTTGTTAGTTGAGTTGAGGAAAACGATGAGTTGATTCTAAAATATATGGAACTGTACAAAATTGCCTCGAAAGTTAACCCCATAGTGTATTAAACAAAATTATTTCACTCCCGATATTTCATATATATATATATATATATATATATATATATATATATATATATATATATATCGAATCAAAACGAGTGCCTTACTGACAGGGCGGAATTAGTACTATTTGAAAACTTTTATACAACTAAACTCTATAAAGAGACTCGTGAAAATGCTGAGCGGGGAAGATCAAACTGTTGCGACACAATAAAATCTCATTGAATAAAATTCAGTGGAATCCACAACGGGGAATCAAACGTGTTTGGAAACAGAAAAACGAATTCCGAAACAAATGATTACAAAATTTTCCACAAAAAGAGCATATTTGGCATATTGAATTTTGGGGACGAAATTTCTTAACTGGGGGAGAATGTGGCATCCGTGGCAAAACCGAGTACACCTTAGTACTTACAAACTCGAATAAGCGTTTAACCGCTTATTGCGTAACGAACAAACGAATAACCAAACAGGTCTGGTTATGGTCCGGATATCCCGGGGTGCCATCTATAAGTGATATATGATCTATGAAAGCTAAAATATTAGTAATATGGCCTTAGTTCGATAGCAACCAAGTTAAACAAAAACATGCTTGTTTAACTACCCGCTATAGATTTAAACGCGAAAGATAGTTACAAACCAAACATTGTATCATCCGTTAAGCCGAAAAAGACTTACCAAACGCTTATTTGAAATGTTTTAAGCGATCCGTGAATATATTTTTGATTTTTACAAACATATAGTATGTTTTTGTAATTTTACTCAAAACTAGCCGAAAAACACTCGTTTTCGCGTTGTTTGTCGCACCCGATAAGTTTTTCGAGCCAAAAACCAAACCCGAACTAAATTTGGACTGGGCTTTTCGTTTTACGGCCTTTAGATTCAGAAACTTGGGCCAAAATGGGCCCATAATGGGCCCATGAACTTCCGATCGCAGCAGCACCCCACCCCCCTTTCTTTTCCTTTCACATATAAACTAGTTTTGAGATATTTTTACACATATTTTCACATACAACTTCTGGAATTCTTCTTCTCCAGCCAAAACCAGCAAGAAAAATAGGTAAAAACCTTATGATTAATCGATTTTTGATTCGTTTAAACTCGTTTAACAACATATAAACATGTCTTGATTGTTAAAAATCATAGTTAACCATGTAAAACTCTCAAAAATCATTCAAAAACATACTTTGATGTTAAGCATAGTTTCAAATCAGAATCATGATCTTTTTTGGCCATAAACACGGATTAAAGGGTTGAAACGGCGTTTTTACGGTTCAAAAGTTCGTTTTTGTGCACTAGCCGAAACCCTAAGTTAAGGGCTGTTATGTTGATCAAACATTGCTTGGCTTGTGATATAGGACTTGTATCTAGCCTACATAGGAGCACAAGAGCTTGAAAAGTTGATTAGAAAGGCGGAAACGAACCAAAACCGTTAAGGTAATGCCGAAACAATCGCTTACGGGCTGTTTAGGTTAAGGTTGTGATGTGCATATTGTTAGGACTTGAAATTTTGCAGGGACATCAGGGACCATGTCAATGAGTCCCTGTTCAAATTTGGTACTTTTTCAACCATCCGAGAATATTTGCCGAATTTATTACCGAATTGGGACGTTTATTTGGGAAAAATAGCTAAAATACTTCAAAAATTAAGAAAGTTTTATGGGAACTCAGATTTGATGTATTTTGATGACATATGAATTTTGGGATCATTTGGAGAAGTCTAAAGGTGTTTTGTGTATATGCGTTCGTGTGAAATTTTATAGCCGAATTTGTGTCAAAAAGAATATCGCACGAGCTTTTTACATTCTAGAATTGATACAGGTTGTTTTGGGACATGATTTGAGCATTCAGGAATTTTGGTGGAATTTTTAGAAATTGTTTGGGATAAGCGGACGATTTTCAAGCGAAATATAGTTGATAAAAGGAATTTTTATAAATTATTAAATCAGTAAATAATTCCAAAAATATTTTTATAAAAATCTACATATTTTATTTGATAAGTGACTAAATTTTCATAATTTAATGATTAATGGTTAATTAATTATGCTAATTTGAAGATTAAACAAATTCAATTTTAATAAAAACCGGCAAGTTCGCGATTAACGAACTTGCGGGAATATCAAAACACCAAGAGTGATCAAAAATCATATTTTTGGATTAATTAAGTAAAAACGAACTTTTCTATGAGAAACCTGGACAATCCGGATAGATTGTGCGCGTTACTTCTTAAATCAAACTGAATAAACGGTAAGGGGTCCCGAGGCTAATCCGGTACCCCAATATGTGATCCTTCTTTATAACTTAATCATTTTATTAACCAATACGTTTACCCAAGCTTATTTCCCTATAACTGTTTTCTGAACGCGTAAACGAACAACTTGGCCCAGCTGGAAAAACGGGAATCTGAGCCAAGTTCGGTTTTAAGTATTAGACATTAAACATCACAACCTAAGCTTATTGCCACTTTCTGGGCGTTCCAGCTATACCCAGATTAGTTATACAGCCCAGTTTAGTATTGAGATTATAATAATATTAAAATATTAATATTATTATAATATGGACTATAGGACTAAGTGATAGCAAGGGAAACGAACCCCTAGCTGATCTCGCACTGAGTGCCATCAAAACCGTGAGTTTCATGACCCCTCTTTTCAAACTATTACAAACCTTTGGGGTGAAAAGCGTGTTTATATACATTATCTACCAGAAAACGGTTCAGGATATAGATTATCTGAACATGTATATATGAAAAGTCCCTACAACTATAATGATTAACTACGTGCTGATGAAAGGTGATTATTATCATTGATTGGTATATTAAGTGGAGAGAGTACGAATGACAAAATATAATGAAATTACATGTGATAATATGTTTATACAAACGCGTCATGTTATGTTAAACATAACTAATTTGGGAATAATGTGGTCTGTAATGGCCATGGGGCTATTGTGGGCGAAAGTGGGGCCACAATAGTACTAAACTAAAGTTGAGTATGGCCTATGAGCCAAGTTCTGCTGCAACTTATAAACAAAAGTTGAGTATGGCCTATGAGCCAAGTTCTGCTGCAACTTACTAAACTAAAGTTGAGTATGGCCTAGGAGACAAGTTCTGCTGCAACTTATAAACCAAAGTTGAGTATGGCCTACGAGCCAAGTTCTGCTGCAACTTACTAAACGAAATAACTTGATTATGACATGAGTGTTAAGAAAATATTATGATTATATAAGTTGTGGGCGGAAAGGGGGCCACAGTGATTAGTAATGCGTGATAAATACTATATATGTGTGTGTGTGTATTGTGTACATATATATATACACATATTATGTGGATAGGTGTAGGAAATTCTATGTGTAGAAAATAATAATTGTTTGTATATACAATGTGTAATGTTTGAGTTTACGTGAAACCATTGTGGTCAGAAGAGGGACCATAGTGGTGATTTTACGTGGAACCGTTGTTGGCGGAAAGGGGGCCACAAGGGGTTGATTTTATTTGGAAAATGAAGGCACGAAGTACGAATGAGCAGTCACGATTTTATCGTAGTTTCAAACTCTATCATAAACTTATACACATACATATCAGTATACAAAGACGTAGATATACATATATAAATGTAAATACATTTTCTTATATACGCGTGTACATACAAACTATGACTGTATGGTGCGCAGAACTGATTTCGTTAAAACTTTTGAAACTCACCAACTATTCTTAGTTGACTTGTTTTAACATGCTTTTCAGATAATCAGATATGAGAAGTAATTTCCTGTGCGTTATGTGTCTGATTGGTGATTGATGTCGTGGGCATTTGAGTTAGAAGTAAAGTAATTGAAGAACCGGTTTGATTGTATCACCTAGTGTGTAAAAGATGTTAGAACAATGAACAATGTATTTGATAACAGTTGTATCTGTTGCATTTCCGTTTTACGCTTCCGCAATTCGCTTAACGGGGTGTGACATTTGGATCCGGGCTTGGGTTTTGGCATGTGTAAAATCGGTTTTATACATATCATATTAACAAGATTTAAAACTTTATTCTGCTGTGTTTTATCATAAAAGAGGGTTTTATGGCTTTGATAATCTTGTTAAAACCCAACATCTCCATCCTTTTTCACCTCTTTATCCTCTGACTTCTCATTCTTTTTCTTGACAAACTCTCCATCTTTGCTTACAGTTACATTCTCATATTGTTTTACAAACTCAGGTTTGTCATCAAACACATTCTTGAACTACTTCAAGTACTCATTCCTGCTTTCCTTATCTACCTTTGATGGATATTTGTCACAAAAAGGTGGTGGTACCTTATTGTATTTTTCCTCTTCAGTCATCTTTTCCACATACCAAACAATGTTACCAGTTGACACCAAGTTCTTCAAGAAATCCATTTGTATCAATAACTTTGCCTTCTTGAGTTTTTCTTCAGCATACGTTTTCTTTAAACCATCAATCTCAACACTCATTCTGGATTGAGTCATGTAGGCTTGCATGCAGTCTTCTTCTAGACACTTGATTTGATTTTCATATGTGCATTCACTTGACTCAAATGCATTCAGAATAGCCTCTTTCTTTCCACATTCCGATTTCCACTTTCCAACCTCCTGATTTAGTTTATCAATGGTTAACAGAAGATCAGAAATAGAGAGTTCATAATGTACCTTTGAACCAGAAGATTCTCCTTGCTCTTGCACCTTTGCCATAAAAGCAACATTTTCCTTTTCCATTTCTGCAGCATGGTTGCTCCAATCGAAATCCCCATCCTGTGGTGCCCTTGTACCAACAACATTTCCCTGGTCTCTTGCTTGATTCACAACATTGGTATTTCCTCTGTTTTGGTTGTTCTGAATCTGTAGATGATTGTTTCTTTGAGACTGGACCTGTTGCTACTGGGGTCTGTTCTGATTTGGGTAAGGATTTTGATTAACCATTTGATTTCTCTGTTGAGATCCCTAGTAATTATTCTGGTGTTGATTTTGATAGAACTGGTTTTGATTGACTTGATTACCAAACTACTTTGGTTGGTTATGTTCTCTAGCAAAATGTCCTGGTTGCTGGCAGTTGTAAAATATGGCCTTTGATTTATCAAATCCTATTCGGTCATTTAGCCCTGATAAGGATGATCTCCCAGTTCGGTTATACAACCTTTTGCTTCTGACTACCAACATTGCAGCTTGCCATTTTATGTCCATGTCCTCCAGATCATCTGCATCAATCTGTTCCAAATCTTCCAGATTCTTTGCCACAAATGCATTGTAAGAATCAGTGAACATTGAGAATAAGGCCTGATAGTCAGTTCCCTGGCCTGAATTGTTCTGCACATAGTGAGGATGTCCACCTAGCGGTAGAGGCAACATCATCCTCAATTAATTGGACATTAAACCTTGATTGTCCTCCACACATCGAGCCTGATTCAAAAGGCTCTTTTACAATAGGCTATTGCTGATTCTTAAGAGAGAGATTTCCCATTGCTACTAGAGCATTAGTCATTGAAAAACTAGGCTTCTCTTCCCTTATCATATGATTCTATATCATTTCATGCTCAACAGCCTTCAGAAAAGCCATGACATCATCCAGTTTGAAGTTAGGAAAGCTAACTTTCTCTTTAATAAACTTACTTGCAGTGTACCCACTCTCCAGACAGTGAAGACAACAATTTCTTGTTCAGTTCGAAATCATAAATTTGTAGGTCAGTTGTTCTGATTTCATTAACAATAGTCATGAATCTTTGCAACACTGACTTCAGTCGTTCACCTTCCTTGAACTTGAAACGGTCAAGTTGCTGCTTTAGTCTTGTCTTTCTTGATATCTCTCAACTCAGTGTTTTCTTCAAACATGTCAATGACAGCGTCATACATCTCTTTTGTTGTCTTATGGTGATTGACACTGATCAACATTTCCTATGAGAGACCAAGTTTTAACATAGACAATGCCGTATCATCCCTTTTCTTCATTTTGAGTTCTATTGTGGCGTTATTGTTTGCTGAAGTGGATGGAACATATTGTCCTTCCCTCTGATAGAGGTCCAAAGTTCAGAATCGTTGTAGTTGACCGTAGCTTCAAATAGCACTTTCCATTTTATGAAGTTTTCTTGTCCAAGGAGTCTTGGAATCTTGTTTGTAGAAACCTCTTGGTCGTCCATCTTTGTAGATCTGACCTTTGATACACGCAAACACAATAAAGCTTCAAGCTTTATCTCAAAACCTTCAGTCCCGTGGCCTTCAGCGAGCTTCCAAAGTTCTGATATCACTTGTCAGGACCACAGATCTGGTGCAAACCAAAATAGGTTGACAAGAACATACATATCTGATAACCCAAATGCCTATTGAATATCCCAGCGGAATCAGGATATTCAACGGATGGGAACGAATGTATGAGACAAACACAATAACGAAACTAGAATAATAATCAGTAAGCACGATACAAAGACAAAGATTTACTGTAATAAATATATCATTCAATGAAACAGTAAATGGAATGTCTAGGGTTTCATGAAAGCGGTGGCGGCTGTACGAGAAACAAAAGGAATATTTTTTAGAATGTTTTCTCTCGTATATTGTGCCACACGCGCTCTCTGTCGTGTTCTCTTCTAAAAAAAAACCTAGGACCCTATTTATAGGCCCTGACATTCCTTCTAGAATCCCTAATGATTACAAAATGAATGACAAATAATTAATACAAGTGTCAGAGTCTTCGAGCAAGACATATCTTGCTCGAGCAGACTCTATATGCACTGTATGCTCAAAAAGTGTCTTCGAGCATACTTTACTTAGAATATTTCATATAGAAAGTATTCTCCTCTAGCATGCTTCCTTCTTTTTGACAAATCCTTGCTTTGCTCGAACTTGTCCTTCGAGCAAGCATATTCTTCTCGATGTTTTCAATTCTGCCTTAGCTTATTTAGCAATCTTCATCATGCTCGGATGTGAATCTTGCTCGGAACTGAACCATGCTCGTAGTCTATACTTGGAAAATTGACATCTTCTTATTGAATCCATGAACGTCACCAATGTGCTCGGACATCCTGTGCTCGGATCACTTGGCTAAAACTTGAATGATCGAGACGTTTGCTCGATTGGCAATCCGTACTTGACAGAAGAACACTCTTGCTCGGAGAAGTGTAGCTTGCTTGAAGCTTTCAAAACTTAGAAGAATACACCAAAACAGTTCTGGAAGAGCATGCTCGAGGTAGTAAACCATGCTCGATGATCTAAGCTTGCTCGAAGTCCATACTTAGCCATTTTCTTGAGGAGGTTGAGAAGATTCCAATCTTCCTTGTAAATATCCGACTCAACATATACCTCCTCGCGTACGGTTCGAGTCTAAAAATCTGCTCAAAACCCGCATGCATTCGATCCGGATATACCAACGCGTTCGTTTTTGCGTCACGAATGTTTCTCTGGTCTCGGATCGTCCGTACGACACCTCAAAACCTACATGCAACTCGATTTAAGAAACTATTTTCGTTCTGAAATCTGACCAGTAACTTATGAAGCTAATAACTCACCATCCAGTCATCCGATCATCGATTCCTTTGGTAGAATAAACAATCTCTGTGTTTGAAAGGTTCAAAGAAAATTTCAGCTCGATCCTACGGTCGGATCTCCAGGAATCTGCATTTCTTTAGAGCTGCATTTTTAAAATCCGCCCAGCAAATTGAGTCCAAAAACGAGCCTAGAAACCCAACTTAAACTTCTCCTATTCTCATCTCCACCATTCAAATTGATTAACTATGGGTTATGAACTCTCTGTAAAAAAATCAAGATGATCGGACCGTTAGATCTTAGGTTATGGAGTGATCTTTACAGACATGCAAAACTTATACAATTTGTCCAGATTTTAAAACGGGTTTTTAACAAACTTAAGCTCAAAATTAGGACGATCAGAGCTTACCGTCGCATTTGGAGCGTCGAAAAATGGTTCCGGGCAGAAGACGGGCTTCGGCCGCCACCGGGCCACCGCGCCAGACCACCACCGCGCCACCACGCCCCACCGCCGCGCCAGACCACCACCGGGCCACCGCGCCCCACCGCCGGCCTCCAGCCACCTTGCTGGAATTCAATAACCTCTCTCTCTCTCTCTAAAATGCAGATGTATGAAGGATAATGAATGAAAAAGTGGGGGTAGCCCACTTATATAGGTGCGGTTTTAAACGAGTTTTACGATCGCGTTTCGGTTTCTCGCTTTCACGATCCCGCTATTACAAGTGGCGTTATATTTTCCAAATACATTTCGTCAAAATATTTATTCCGTTCCCAACTTAAATTTGTCTCGTTGACTTATTATTTCCACTAATAAGTTATTATCGATCATTTTCTAGTGTCGGTGTCGGTTCCGTGTTACTCCAAAACTTAATAAAACTAGTTTAGTTGTTTTTCCCAAAAACAACCCATCCAAACTTATGGTGTCTATTCAATTTATTTTATCCACATAATAAACCTCAAAATACGACGACAATATTAACTTTTGCAAACTTATCGTTACAGGTGCTTTAACAACCGTGTTCGAAAATACTAATTTGCATTTCCCGCTTCGTTACAACTCCGAATTGAGTCACGTTTTCGCCTTCGTTCTCGGTTTTCAATCCTATAAACTATTCAATTGGGTCCACCTATGGATATTTTCTAGAATATCTGGTTGAATATTCGCACGTGTAACCGAAATCTTTTCGTTTATTCTAACTTATCACCAAAATTTCTTTATTTGGCCTGACTTCTCACGTGCTTTCCTTTATATATGGATTTCTTTAATAGAATAAATTAATATTTTAATTTACGGTCTTAATTTCTCACTCAACCTGGTCTAAACATTTCTTATTCTCGATTATGGAATATAATAATACTTTTTATTTTACCGGGTGTCACAATATGGTCACTCCCTTGGAGCGTGCCATTGACAAGTACATCACGGGTTTGCCGACACAAATCCAAGATTCTGTACTAAGTTGAGACATGAAGGAACTTCATGATGCCATTACACTAGCCAGTACCCTCACTGAAAACCACGTTAATTCCGGGACCTTGAAGCGGAAGAGTTCCAAAAAGCCCTATAATAAGCCCGCATCCGAGCCCACTAAAGAATCCGAGCCCGAACCCTTAAACCCCGAATCCTCTAAACACAACCACAACCACAACTCATCTCATTACCGCAATAACAAACGAAATACCAACTCACAAATCTATGTCTTAGCCCAATCACAAGCCCAACAAAGCCCCTCCAACCAAGAAACCATACACCGACCCACACCCATCTTGCAACAATTGCCAACGTCACCATCCGGCCCAATCCACTTGCCGAGTGTGCACCAATTGCCACCGATTCTGCCGCCGCACCCAATATTTCCATGAGCCTATGCAAGCGCAACTCAACTCCCCCATTCCCCAACCCATTACTCAACCATTTCACCAACCATATGTCCCACCTTATGCACCCACTATACGAGCCTGCTATCATTGCTGTAGCCCAAACCATCTTCGTAACACATGTCCAAAACTTGTTTATCAAATTCAAGCCTACCCAAGCCCAACCAACCAACTCCAAATATATTAAGCCCAAACTTTCCAACCCCAAACAGATCAAGCTAACCAAGCCCAACTAGTGCAAGCCCAACCTATCCAAGCTATTAAACTTGAACCAAACCAAGCCGGGCAAACCCAAACGAATCAAGCCAATCAGGGTGCACAAGAACGTGTGTACTACACCAACGCCAATGAATTGCAACTTAGGAATCATGGCACCACTTCACACTAGTCCTTATGCCTAAAGACTTACCAACCCTTGGGAAGACAAGCGCTACAAGCAACATTTTTATCCTTTTCGCATTAATTACTTTTGTTTTTACTTTTCTCTTTTGAATAATTTCTTCTTGTACTCAAATTCTCAATATTATTAATGAAATCGTGTTTACATTTGATATATCCATCTGCACCTACTCTCCTCACAAAGCACAACACGCATTGCTTATATTTATCTTTAGAATTATATTTGTTTGCTCATGATCAACTCAATTTAACGGCCTATGACTGGTGACCTCAAACGTAATCGTTAGTGGAAACCGGGACCCTGTACATGGCTATGTACCTGGTTATCTAATAGGAACCGTAATCTGGGCTGCCTATGACCGGTCACTTTTGAACCGGGACTACTTGATTAAGGCATAGCTATCTAATATGATCCCTATGCATGCATTTTATTTTATTGAATTTTATTTACGATTTATCATTATCTCAATATGAGCGCCACAAACTTACATCCCCTGGTAACGGTTAAACTTCTTTGGGAATATCACAACTAACAACTTTGCGTCATTATTTCTCTAATTTTGTTAGTCTCTTGTTGTTATCATATGTTCACACAATTTTTAGCCACTCATGACCCCCAATGTTTCGTATATTCGACTTAAGTATTGTGACGATTATTTTCCTTTACTATAAAAAGAGTTCTATTTTTGGTTTTAATACCCGACAACTTGTTACGTCTTTCAAATCGTTCTATTCGAGATACGTTAACTCTAAGAATTTTGATATTTAAGCTTGTTCAATCGTTTTGGTGTTGCACTAGTTATCTTGATATTTGACTTCAAGGGTTTTCTTTATTTTTCAATAGTCATTAAATTTTGTTTTACCTGTATTCTGAATTTTAACTTGATTTTCAAAAAGATTTTTTTTTCTTAAGCGGGTATGTATGATTTTTAACCCACCCAATGGAACGAACCATGCGGACCATGCGACGAAATAAGTAATTATGAGTGCACGCATAATTACCGAAACCCTCGCATGGAAGTCATGATGGGTACGTTGGTGTGCGAACAACCTAGAACCGAGGGACTGTAGGACAACGGTACAAATGATAAATAATATGATAAGGTCATGGTGGATACGCCGCTGGTAAATCCTATATATAAGTGGACCTATCATATTACCCATTTGTAGCGTTTTCCGGGTCACTCGAACGTCTGCGTTTTTTCGTTTTAAAACGGAAATGATTTAGTAATTTGTTCTTATGTTTAAATTTTTTTTTCTTTCTTTTTCTTGTGTTCTAATTTCGGGATAAAATTTTTAAAAAGTTGTGAATACTGTAACATTGGTTAAATTTAGAACCTTAAAACCTGACCCATTTAAAATTTTACTTTTCGGTATATCGATATTAAATAAAGTTTATTAATGATAATTTATTTATTCTCGACGCTCGAATTAGTTTTCGTTATATACACACACACACACACAAATATTAATTTAACTATCAAGTATATGCCAAAACAAGCCCTAAGCTAAACCTTTAACCATATTTTACTCTCACCTCTAATGTTCAGATACGAATTTGCAATTACTATTCCAAAATTTGATCTTCTTCCTCCTTCCTTCCTCACACCAGCCGACACCCCTTTCCCCTACCCTGGTATCTCGGATTTTTCGTTATAAATCACGAAATTGACTCTATAATATTTATTTATTTACATATAAATTTTAGCTTCTGCCCTATAACCAAGTTAGACACCTACCCTAGTGGCAGGTGCATCCCGTATAACTCTCTGAACCGGCCTGGAGGCGCAGGTTCGAGTCCCTCCAGGTCCAGTTTTTCAAATCTTATTTTTTTTATCTTTTTAATATCATAACTTATCATTATTATGCATTTATAATATTAATTAAACGTTATTTTAACGTAACCGAACACCGAGACATTATTTTCCAGAATTTTTCCTACATCTATATATTATACAAATACATATATACATATATATCCTTAGATATATTTTTTTATATACATTGTTATATAGTTGGAATACGCATAGACATATTTTCGTCGCATATTAAAACGAACCGAACTACCCTAAGAGATTCAAAATGATTTTCCTTCTAAATACTTTCTTCGTTAAAGTATATATATATATATAGATAGATATTATATAACGTTTAAAAATACTTTATATTGATTATGTTTTAACAATGATTATTTATTTATAAATACGTATATAGATAGATAAATATTGTATACAATGTTTCTTCATCAAAATATACGTATAAATACATATTATATAATGTTTACTTATTCCATTTATCTTATAATAATAATAAACCAAACTAGATTGTAGGTTCAAATAATTTATCTCATTAATAAACAAATATGCATGTGTATAACATTTTTTTTTATCAAACTTAATATATATAAGTTATGGTTAATTAATATTGATTATTTACAACATTTATTTATTTATAGAATATTAATTCAAAACGATAATAATAATAATAATAATAATAATAATAATACAAAATATAAGCAATAAATAATTATTAATATATATAATACTCTCCAAATTATTTAAACCGATTAATAACCTTAACAATTGAACGAGTAATTCGTTAATCTCAATTTTTCTTAAAACCCCATCAAACCTTAATTACGTTATAAGTCTTGTTAATATTTCATTTATAAATTGATTTATATGATATTTAACAACTAGGAATCTTCGTTGGCAAATATCGAGGAACTCGACCGTTTTCACTTTATCTATTTATTTATTATCGTTTCATCTCCACTAATCCACTCGCTAAAAGTAAGTAATTCACGTCTCCCTTTTTACCGTTTTACATTTTGGGGGCGTTCTGCATTCACAATTCAAATACTTTATTTCATACTACAATTCCATTATTTGAGTTATATGATATTGCTCAATTAGTAATATGTGCAAATGTGACTATGTGTTTATTTTATGTTTTGGTGGTTGGTATCTCATCCTCATCCTCATTAGTATGATCATACGCTGTCGGAGTAGCTCGTTATCTATGTGATTCGTGTAAAAAGACAATTTTTATATTTATTGTTATGCTAGTTGTAGTAGTTAATATTTATCGCAAGGAATTTTCATTTTCAATATTATACGTATTCAAAAACCATGATTACTTGCTCTACTTTATGTTGACAAACTATATATTTTCACACATGCGCATGTAGCTATTTTGGATGAAGCAAGAGATTAAAGATTAGATTGGACTTTAGGTTGCATGAGTAATAAAGACGGATTTTGTTCTTACTTATTTAAGTTGTAATGTTTATTTATTTCGAGACAATGTTTGTGTTTTTGCGTACTTGAATTATATGAAATAAATAATTTAGATATTGACACGTGTATTTACTTTAGTGTCTTTTGAGTTAAGATACAATTATGTCACGCTCCAGCATATTCCGCCTTAGGTTGGGGTGTGACAATTGACTTCTTCCAAGAGCTTAATCTCCTTGATCTTCAAAGGGTGGATGGATGAGATAATTATCTTATTAATGATGGTGAAAGGATGTGATTGAAGTGGATTTATTGTTCTACAAGATGTGTTGAATGTGGTGGATGAGCATTCAATTTATAGGCTGAGCTGCGCTCTCAATACGGCCCCTGTTGAGCTAGGCGCGACCGTGCTGATCATTTATCTTATTGTATTTAATGCTCGTTGTCAGATGGTATAGCAGGAGAGAGAACACGACTTTGTTGACCTCTAGACATGGCTGTGGTGAGTCTAGAAGTGTCCATTTTTGTCTTTTCTCTTGTACTATCAACATGGGCATGTTGATGATCATCATGGCCATGTTGAGCTTCAGAATCTTTTATTTAGTCATGGCTATGTTGAGCTTCAGAATCTTCTATTTTGTCTTTTCCTCAAGTTCTAGTCAATATGGGGTGTGTCGATGTCAGCATGGCCATGTTATAACTTTCTGAATTTTGTCTTTTATTTCGTATGTTCTTAACATGACCATGCCTTGATTCACCACAGGGTGTGCTGAGTCCGTTTTCACAGTTTTCTCCGTTTTTCTTCATATATCAATTCGTTTTATTGTTTAAGGTTATATTTATCTAGAGATAGAAATTATAAACATTAGTGGTTATTTATTCTAATATAATCACCGATATTACGCTTATTTGGAGATATTTTAGTGTTGAAAAAAAGTTTAAATTTATATACATCACGGACCAAGAGGCATCTACTATGACACCCAACTATTTAAGCCTAATCCGTTACTAATATAATCAAAGATTATGATTAATAAAATATTATGTTTACTAAAATAATGTTTTGTTAGTCCAAAAACTCCAAAAATATATGAGTTATATTTTATTACGTTCAAAAAGTTAGATATTGTTGAGCAGCAGACACTACACGAAACGAACGTGAGCAATGACCGGATAAAAATTAAAAGTCCAAAATTAATTAAATAAGTCGGAATGACCCAAAATAATATACTGTTAGTAAAAATATTAATAATAGTTCATATATTGTTGTTGTTATTATTATTATTATTATTATCATTAAATGCTTCAATTCGTGAATCTTAGAAAGTAAGCGCATAGGAGTCGGTATAGCACACCATAAGAGTACTAAACCTGACATTCACCAAAACTTGATATCTTTAGTTATTATTGTATGGAATTTAATATTGTATTCAACTAGTAAGCTATTATAATTTATGAAGAGCATTTTCTTAGTTAAAATTTAGAATATGCAGCGCCACGTGTCGGTAGATATGGTGAGTCATTGCACCATGTGTCAGCAGCTAAGCTTATGACCTTGCATGCATGACACCTCATTAAAAACGTGCCAGGTGTGTCAGCACCTAAGCTTATGACCTTGCATGCATGAAATTTAGTTGTCATAAATATTACATGAAGTGTATATTTTATTTTATCGCAATTACTTAGTACGGATTATCTCACAAACGATAGATACACACACTTTTATCAAGATTCGCATCATGAACAGTAAGTCAGAGGACCGTCTCCACCGACCTCTGTTACGCTGACAACCGTGTACACACTTCTACAGCCTATTTATTCACTAGCCTTAGGCCACATGTCATCTTCTTATGCAAGAACCTTCTTCAATTGCTGCTGTCAAGCAATAAGTGGATAAAGGATGATGATTTGACCATATCTCTTCCGATTCTTGAGATCGTGTAACTCTGCTATGGAGTACTAGAGCTTCAGTAATTATCTCTTCTTGCTTTTGGTTAACATCGTAGACTTTGGATATTCCAAAAAGGAAAATTTTGAAAACTTTTGATTGGTACTGAATCGTATTCATACCTATTTTAGTAGTCATTTTATTAACTACTAAACAAATAATATAATTTTCCAATTTAAAATGCCATAATAATCTTTTGGATTGATTTGTTAATTATTATCCAGTTGTGTTTATTTCCTATATTTATTCACATATATATTTAATATTGTTTTATTTCCGTTACCCGAAAACAATAGAAATGACAATATACCACCTAAACAAGACAAACTCTTGCCATTAAAAAATCTAAATTACCAACCTCCTTTGAAGAGTTTTCGTGGCTGATCACACAACACGCTAACTCTGATTTGGAGCAACAGAATGTTTACTAAGATACTAAACAAGGTCAAGGATATGGTACAGGTAACGATACTAGCAACAGAGCTACTATTAGAAATCCTCCTGGAAGAAAAACTCTAAAGGCGTTTGTTATGATGCAAAGAGTTATTGTAACTAGTTTGATCCATAGCCTATATGTAAAAGCATGAAATGTCTAGTACTTAGGTCTTGTGTTGTTAGGTCAAGATAGCATGTGATGTAGCATTGTACGTTAATGTTTAGAACACAAAAAGTGGCAAGTTATGGAGCGCATAAGTTATGTGGCGCATACCTTATGCGCCACATAATTCCCAAGCAAGCCTATAAATAGGTTGCTTGGCCATTGTGTTCATTTTTCCTTCGAACATTCTGGTTAAGTTGGTCCATGTTGTACCTGAGCTTCACACTGTCATATATTAAGTACCTATCACTGCTATCAATGAATAAACAAGGAGATTAAAGAGATGTTTTTGAGTTTTTCACTTTGTTATGATTTCCGCTCATAGCATCGTAGGGTAGATCTGGTCGTGGATGTTCTTACACGTCACTTTGAAGACCCATCCTGGAATTTTAATTGGTATCAGAGCCTTGTGGCTAATGATCTATCTAGAAAAGCTCAAAAACGTTTCTTTTCTACACATTTTTTATCATTCCAGATGATGTTGCCATTTAAACTTCACCAAAACTTCACATATTGCCATATACTTGGTGTTGAACAACACACTTCAAAATCAGATCGTTTCATCATCGTTTTCCTAGAAAATTTTGTCAAAAATCTTCAAAGCCAACTTACGCGCCGCATAAGTTATACGGCGCATAACTTATGAGCTGCATAACATATGTGCCGCATAAGTAACTTGCAACATTTACGCTATACAATTCATTGTTAAATCTTCATGACGTATATGTATCCCCTCTGTATCACTTACACGTTGAAATGTCAAACATATCAGTACTTACCTGCTTGTAAGATAATTTGGTTCATACATACTTATGTATTGCATACAAGACTTAAACGTTGATATATGAACATACACATTATTGTCATTTATAAGCTATAAATTCTCGTAAATTCAGTATTAAAGATCTTGAACTTGGACAGAAGACATGGGATTAAATGTTTTTTGGTCTTCCCATGTGGTTGATGGTGTATTGATGAATCAAATACAGTGAGTTTTAAAAGTATAATCAAGGTCTATTTGGGGATTCATCATTAATGAGTGGATACGGGAAATGGAATGAGATAGCAGTGGATTGAAGATTTTTGTGGAACTCATGAAAGATAGAGGACTTAATCTTAAAGCCTATGGGAATAGGCTTAAACTGTCAAATCTATTTAAAAGATAAAAGTCAAATCATTTGAAGAGGATCCGAAAAGCATAATGTCAAAAGAGTTTTTTTATCTCGATGATTGGGTTGTTTGTTGACCTAAACCTAAGCAATATCCAAGGGACATTTTGTTGAAGCACGAAATGTATATTTGCTTAGATTTCATAAGACAAGTACTATCCAAGGGGGAGATTGTAAGAGTATGAAATGTCTAGTACTTAGGTCTTGTATTGTTAGGTCAAGATAGCATGTGAATTAGAGATGTACATTACCGTTTAGAACACAAAAGTGACAACTTATGCAACGCATATGTTATGCGGTGCATAACTTACCCGTCGCATAACATATGCACTGCATAAGTCTCCAAGCAAGCCTATAAATAGGTTGTTTGGAATTTGTGTTCATTTTTCCTTCTGACCTTCTGGTTGAGTTGGTTCATGTTGTACCTGAGCTTCACACTGTCATATATCATGCACTTATCACTGCTATGAATGAATAAACAAGGAGATTAAGGATATGTATTCGAGTTTTTCACTTTGTTATGATTTCCACTCCTAGAATCATAGGGTAGATCTGTTTGTGGATGTTCTTACACGTTACTCTGAAGACCCATCCTGGACTTTTACTATATAGATTTGAAAACTAGGTAAACAAGGAATCCTGTACTAGGATGTACATGCAAAAATTTTCAGAGTTATAATTCAAAGGCTTTTCCTGAACTAAATATCTTCTAGGTAACCTCCGATGAATAAAGAAGATGGAGCCAGTCATGGTGATCGGAGATTGTACAACTAAACAATGAATAAAGTATGAATCACATTTATTTCGATATGAGGCTTTATTCCAATGTTCCACTTAAGTTCAGAATCCATGAAAAGACGCTACTTATGGTTTAACCTAGAATAATCTCAAGGAGATGTTTCCAAAAGAGTGTCATCCTAGGAATGAGCTTTAGAATAACTTTAGAATACTGAAACAAAATCTTGGAATTTAACCATGAAAGGTGCTGAATTTAGAACCTATACTTCTCGTCTAACGATCTAGCAAGATTGGTTCCAAGCATGATTATACCTGAATATGTAAAAAATCAAGAGATACATATATAGTTTAGCACCATAGACCAGGAGCATGATTACCTCTGTGAATCACCTAACAATTCAGATTGCTAGAACTCTGGCAAAATCACCGCCTGATGATGATATTCGAAATGGATTGCTGTTTAACAAGGGTGATACTAGCAAGAGATCTGCTGAACATAATTTAGACAAAGTTATGATTAACTAATACTAAGTACCCAAATGTAATATTTGTGAAAGTAGTCATCTTGGTGCTTGCACAACATACACCAAGTTTAATAGGTTAGATATCTGATTCAGAATTGCTCTATAAGACAACTGGTAGCTGGCGTAAGAATTCGAAGAGGATTTTGTGTGAATATGATTTGTCACTCCTTGGATTCAAAAATTTTATATTTATACGCTTTCAAAATTAAAACAAAAGTTGACTTCGTGCTGGTAAAGGACGAAGTTGTTTTATATAAGTGATTTGTCAAAGAAACGCTTTGATTTGAAATATATATTTTGAGACATCATGGTTTCAAATTATGGTTAATAAATTGAGAACTCACCAACCTTTGTATTGACATATTTTTAAACGTGTTTATCAGGTAACCAAGATGGAAGCTTCGTGAAGGGATATAGGAAAAACGGGTGTCGTGTTCGAACCCAAAAAGTTGGACAAGAATGTTATTTTGATAATTATGAACTAAACTCATGTACAATGATTTTATATTATAAATAAATGTCCAACTTGTGTAAATGTTTGAGTTTGAATATATTGGCTAAATAGTGCCTGTCACTGTCCAAATTAGCATGATTAAGCCTTCCGCTGTAAAGTTAACAATTTTGTGGTGTGACATCTACTAACAAAATTCCCCGGTTGATTGGACTATCAAACTTTATTAAGTGGATGGTAATTTTCCAATGTATTGTGTGCTATAATAATCCTGATGCTTGGCAATCTATAAGAGAGGGTCCTTATGAAAGAAATGAAGCCACAACACAAAATCAAGCTGCTGAATGAGCCTTACTTAGAAGGGATGGAAAGGCTTTGTCAATGTTGAAGTTGGGGTTATTATGGGAAATGCTAACAAGTGTTCGACACCATGTCTTAGCGAAAGCAATGGATGATGCTGTGATAGACATATTTGAAGGAAATGTGGAATTAACGTAGATAAAGAAAGACAGGCTCAAGCAACAGATTAACAGATTTAAGTTCAAGCCTGGAGAGAGGCTAAGTTTTGTGTTGCAAAGATTTGTTGCAATTGTTAATGAAATCAGAACCGGAGACTTAGTTATTAATACTCGAACAATAAGCTTTTGATATCCTTGTTGCTACCAAATTTATCAAGGAGAAATTAAATTTTCAAGACATGAAGTTGGATGCAGTCATTGCATTTTTTCAAGCAACAGAAATTGAAATGATTGCAAATAATATGATTAGGGAAGATAAGCCAAGCTTCCTAGTTACAAATGCTTTAATAGCACCAACTGGAAGTTTGAATGTAAGAACAAACTAGCAGATTCCTATCATTGAAGAACCAACTGAATATGAATGTCCTAAGATCTACCCAGTTGCACAAAATGTTGCCATAACTGTTGCTAGTTCAAGCCAACCAAGATTCAATGTTCAGCTGATAGAAGAGGCAGAACCAATTTGTACTCCAAGAGTTCAAGCACAATCAAGTTCTTCACAACCACAATCTTCTGATGTCACACCCCGACAAAAAACGGAGGAACAAGCCGTGGTGAGTCACTTGATTGGACATAAACACAACGACACTATTATGTGACAATATTTAATTAATTCATTTCATTAAATAACTCACATGAAACTTGTCCAAATAAACAAAGTACAATAACTCAAAGTAAGCAATAAGCTAACAAATGTTTTAATTCATATATATCCTAAAGTCCAATCTAAGTGACGTGTCTTCAATCTTCATAATCAACATAAAAGTAAACTCGTAGCATGCATAAAAATAAATTTGATCAACGAATTTTGATGAGCAATACAATAGTTTTGATATATGTATATAATGAGGCAAAGTCACAATTCATATGTGTAAATAGAACATCGCAACAAGCATTGTAAATGTAATGTAAATAACTGAGGCTCCTTTCTAATAGATAACAATCGTATTAAAAGGAGATGTAAATGAGACCCTATTTTATTTGGCACAAAGCCTCAATAGTTAACGGGACATATGATCATACTTAATGAGGCCAAGTCATAAACAATAATTAGACACTCGTGCATGTAATCATAATGAGGCATAAACAAGTGATCGAGCAATTATTCGTATAAACACATAGCTGTTGAATTTTGGATTTAGTATTTAGGTCATAAATCATGTAGTTGAATACACTTACGTATGCTACCTCCAAATGTATAAAATATAAAAAGGGGAGTATGATTACTCACCTGGAAATGAACCGAGTGATGAAAAGACAAGTCGGTCCTTAAGTGGGAGAACAGTAAGGTTCGGTTTTTAACAAGCAACTCCGAGAAATAAATGAGTTTAGGATTGGGGATGTGTCTGGATGTAAATATCAAATAAAAGTAAATAAACTATATTTAAAATCAAATTTGGGGTGTTTTATTTGTTAAATGACAAAAATATAAGTATGTGAAAAATCACAAAAATGAATAATCGGGAAAAAACGGTGCTAACTATGTAGTATAGATGGTTTCATTAAATATTTATAAGTCTAACTGAGTATTGGGTTCAGTTCATTGTATGTCACATGAATCAAAAAATGAAACCACTAAATTTATAAATTAAGCGAGTGTTCGGTACTTCGGTTTAATCGGTTCGACACTCGATATTAGATCGAGTTCGGTTTAGATTTATCCAAAGTGTAAAATCAGAAAATAAACTCATATAAATAAACTTTTAAGTAAAACCCATGTCTTAACTGAATACAACTTAGTGTAGACGTCAAAACAGGTTTTAACCGTGTGATTGGTTTAGCTAGTTCGGAACTCGATAGAATGTTAAATCCAAACCCGACTTATGTAAATGATAAAATTTATGAGATAACTCATAAAAGTTAGTAGCTTAACCAAGTTTAAGGGTTTTATTAATTAAAACTCCAAATATCGATTTTAAGCGACTGATCGGTTTAGTCAGCCCGAAACTTGATATGAGACCAAGTTAGGTTCCAACATGCCGAAAGCTTGAGAAATGTTATAAATATCAAAATGAAAGAGTGTCTAAAAGAAACTGCATGTCTTGTTTGCTTAAACATCCATTTGTGTGTGTTTGATCAAAAGTTCGGTTTCGGTTCGCTCTGTGAGTCAGTATGAGACCGATGTTGGTTACCCCATATCCAAAACAAAAGAATTAGTAATAAACTAAATAAAATAGAAACTTGATAGAAAATACAAGAATCGGTTGCTTAAACATCAACTTGTGTGTTTAAGAGAGGATTTGGTTTAATGCGGTGTGTTTGGTCCGAAACTTGGTATGAGACCAAGTTCTGTTGCAAAATGTCCATAACATGATAATAAGTATTAAAAATTAGGTTTTGAAACATAACATGCAAATCGGTTGCTTAAACAACAAATAGTGTGTTTAATTGAAAGTTCGGTTTCAGTTCGGTCCATGACCTGGTATGAGACCACATATCCACAACATTAGAACTAATATGAAACATAAATAAATCAGATGTTAAACTAAAACAGATTATTAAATGAGCCAAAATCCAAAATGGACCAAACTAACCTTTAATATGCAAAGGCATGCCTTAGGATGGCATAAACACCTTAGTCATCCTAGGTTGAAGAAGGGAAACAAGGGAACAAAGTAATATAACATAAATAACAGAAAAACATAAGTTCTAATCACCAAAATCATATTCAAAGCAAGTTAAGCTTATGTTTGACTTTAAAAGTCAAACTATCAAAAACAATGGGAAGAAGTGTTGATACATGTTTTGTACGTCTCGGTCTTTATTAGTTTATTATTATAAGTCTATGATAATGTAAGGGCTATTTGTGTAAATATGCCCATTCGCCCTAATTGTAAGTTACATTGTCGTTTTTAGGGGGAGTTTGCTGATACATGTTTTGTACGTCTCGGTCTTTATTAGTTTATTATTATAAATCTACGATAATGTAAGGGCTATTTGTGTATATATGCCCATTCGCCCTAATTGTAAGTTACATTCGTTACCCCGTAACGAATGTATCACATTCGTATTAATGTAAGCTCATTCGTTAACCTAGCTTAACGAATGAGATAACGAATGTTAGGCCATTCGCTTAGCTTAATGTATTAACGAATGAGGCTGTCCATTCGTTAGGATTAATGTAATGAATGACACATTCGTTAAGAATATCTTAACAAATGTGCTCATCTCCTATATAAACCCTGTAAGTTTATCATTAATGTAACAGTTCTTATTATTATCTCCACTGAGTCGTTACTTTGCTCTAATTCACTCTCAACACACAGTACACACACTTAACCATATTAATCCTTAATCGTATATCATATCAAAGAAACACACGATGTCATCTAAGATCTAGATCCTAACAGGCTCTCTCAAGTGGTATCAGAGCCAACTGATATGATATTCGTGGTATTTCGTAGTTTAATTGTGTTAATACCTCAAGTATTGAGTCAATTCAGCTATGAATCGATATGAATTGATGTTCCAGTGAAACAGTGGTTTCTCAATAACAGTAATTAGACAGATATAAGTGTAATTGGTTTTGTTCTTAAGGAAATTGAGACTGATTATGGAGGTTTGAGTTCTCAGCGAGTTAAATTGAGAAGTGTATTGATAGAATTTGCATGAGTGTTAATGGTGGTAAACAACTGTAACGATTTCGGCAAATTCAGGTATACCCTAGCCGGAATATACTATTTACGTGTTATTCAATACTGAATATATGAATTATAATGTGTTTATACGAGTATATAAGATTCACCGTACGAATTATACTCGAATATACAGATAGTATTGGAATTACGATTAACCTATGAACGGTTATTGAAACCCGAACGAATCGGGGATTACATTATATACGAAATATATGATGTGTTGAGTCAATAAACGTCATGGTTTAAGTTTTTAAAGTTTTTAAATCAGTTTTATATAAATTTCATTTTTAAGCCGAAAAACGACCGTTTTGGCCACGTTTTGAGCGGAATTAAACGTTTAACGAAAAAACGAGCTGAACCAGATTATCCACAACATTATCCGGATTACACAATCCGAATGTGTGGCTATGGTTGGAGATGTGGGCCCCCCCACTAACATAACATGGACCAATCGGTCCATGCTACACACATACACATTCACTTTTTCTTTTTTCTCCAATATTACTCTCCAAATCCTCTCAACACTCTTCAACATCCATCCAAAACCCAAGTTTTAAAGCAAGAACACAAGGTAAAAACCGAGTTGTGATCGTGTTTATCTTCTTTTCTTGGTTCATTTACAAGGAAATGAGGTTTCAACTGAAAAATGGGAGAAAACCCGAGATGAAACCGATTCTTGGAGGATCAAGTGATGTATACAAGTTATACAAAGGATCTTGGTCCAAGAAAGTAGTTAAAAGAGTCAAAAACGAATTTTTACGGTCAAAATCTTTGTTTGGATGTTTTAATCGAAACCATGAAAGAAATGGCTTGATTGTGGGTATAACTTGCTTGGTGTGGTGTTTTTGTGCTTGTAAGTGTTGTATCTAGTGGCTAGCAAAGGCTAGAAACCAAGATCTTTGCGATCTAACGCTAGAAAACACAAGATAGTTCGGTTTTCGTATGATTTAGATAATTTGGACAGATTGTGATAGACCTAGAGTTGGGTCACGAAATTTCACAGAGATGATCTACACATGAAAATATGAGATCTGTGAATATTTGGTAATTTTTGGATAAAGGATGAATATTTGGTGAATTTAATGCTCGGTTTTGGCCAAAATGGTGAAAAATAGCTAAACATCATGAAAAATTCTGGAAAATTTAAGATAAGCTTTTAATAACATATAAAAGTCACACACAAAATTTCAGGTTCATTGGAGAAGTCTAAGTAGGCTTTTCGGTAAAACGAGTTCTAGGGATTTCTAGCTCGGTTTTGGTAAAAATGGCATGAAAATAAGTTTTTGGTTCTGGAAAAATTACAGGGAACTATGTGGGTGACAGGGGTCATCCCAGAAAAATTTGGGATTTTTCGAAGGTCGTTTGGTATTTTCGTCATATTTGGTGTTTAAATGACGTTTAAAAATGGTTAAATAAATTTTAGATATAAAAATTAATTCTGGAAAAATTTTATAAAATTCCTTACTGTCAAAATATGGTTTGTACAAAATTTCAAGGTCTGAGACTAAACGGATATTTATTTGTGCTAAATGGAACTTAAAAACAAACTTTTAAAGCTTAAAACGAGTAAACCGGCGAAGTTCGCCTAAGCGAGCTGACTGGTGTTTGAAAACCTTAAAAATGGATGATTTTTATGAAACTAAGTTAATCAAGTAAAAATAAATCATCCGAAAATAATTCGGATGATTTGGGTAATTTTACCCGACTTAACCGTTTCCGGTGTATTAAAGGCGGAAACGGGCCCCGCGGCCAAACGGGGTGTCTAACCGAGCTCTAATTTCACCACTCTAATTAAAATATAAATAACAACTATTTTCGGGTCGTATGTGACCAAACTCATTTTTGAAAACATAAAGACGGTTAACCGTGCTAGGCACGCAAAACGAGAAAACAAACTAACGGTAGTTTTGACTAAAGAACTCTAAGTGATATCACAATCTAAGTCCTGAAAAGTATTTCGGGGTTAACATTGTCCCCGGATCGTGTACGGTACTGGGTTAGCAGTGTCCCCAGACGTACCGGTTAACACGAATTTAAGTTATATTGATAGAAATTGTGTAGTAACAATTTGGGGGATCGTATTACAGATCTGTACCAGTAGCCGTGCACCGTAGTACATCTTGCTCACAAGAAGGTGAGTTTTCACGAGCCCCTTTTTACTGAACTGTTTTAAATATTTTCCCGGGGCGGAAAGCATGTTTTTATCAAAGTGTTTAAGTACATGCTAATCGCATGGAAACGAATGTATTTATATAATGTTTATTGTACGGAAATCATACGGTAATGTATTAAGATGGTAATTAACTGAGTTGCTAATATTGTAAGGCCCGAAACAGTGTTCTGGGTTAACAGTGTCCCCAGAGGTTATTAAATGTATTTCTGGGTTAACAGTGTCCCCAGAGGATATTGGAAATGTTCTGGGTTAACAGTGCCCCCAGAGGTTATTAAATATGTTTCTGGGTTAACAGTGTCCCCAGAGGATATTAGATATGTTTCTGGGTTAACAGTGTCCCCAGGGGTAATTTGATGTGTTTCGGGGTTAACAGAGTTTTCACTTGTGAACTCAGTATAATTACATCGCTTATTTATGATTTTTATAATGATTTATCATTGTTTATTTAAATTAGTGAAACTCACCAACTATTCGTAGTTGACCCGTTTTCTTTACATGCTTTCTAGGTACACTCAAATTGGAATGAGTGATATGTGTTCGATGCTGTGTGCTATTTTGTGGAAGTCTAGAGATCTATATTTTGCATTAAATATGTTAATGTACTATCGGTAACACTTATGTGATAACGCTTAGATGGTTATGAAACTCAGAACAATGTAATACGTTTAAATTAATGTAGTGGTGTTTTCTTTATAAACAATGCTGTTGATATCAGATGTGTCTGTTGCATCCCGTGTACGTTTCCGCTGTGGTTACGGGGTGTTACAACAACGATTTACGAACTGGTTTAATTGAGAGTATTAGTAGTTGTTTTTTATTGCGGACTAGTGTAATAAGGTCCGGAATTGAGTTACGAGCAGATTGATATAGGTTTTATTGATTTCGGACCAGTATGGACTAAGATTTGTATGTTTGAAGATATGAAGACTGATTCATTAACCTGTTGAAGACTAATTCGTTAAACCACAAACTGATCTTTCGTTAACCTTACATTCTTCCTCACATTTATTATCTCAATCACTATTTGCTAACCATCCATTCGCCATTCTTCAACCACATTCGTTATCACATTCGTTCCATTTCTCATTCGCTAAGACTTCCTACCATTCGTTATACATTTCACATTCGTTACTCTTACCATTTGCAATCAGTCACCATTCGTTACTCTCTTCTCACTCGTTTGAATAGTAACTTCGTTTGAATAGTAACTATAAGTTTTAATTTGACAAGTTTGGTCCCTTGATTTTTCAAACTTGTCATCTCATGGCTTCTCAAAATGCCACGTATTATGCATTAGCATCCCAGAATGCGTTAATGAAACAGATGCTCTCATTGGACAACGAAATTGGTACTCATAATAAGTGTCTGAAACTCCTGAAGCTGTCTGAGTTTGCTCAGTGGGAACCGAGGTTTCATGCACATTTGGGTTCGGTACATCCAAACAGTGTTCGTTTTCTTGATGATGTATACACAACACCTCTTGTTGGTAGTGATACACTTGGTTGGACTCCAAAGGATCATAAGCATTATGAAGCCCAGGAGATTAAAGACTATGAGACTGAGACTAAAGCGTATTCTACTCTCACGATGGCTTTTCCTGAGCAAATCTTTCACCAGTATAGCACTATCTAGAATTGTGCATCTTTGTTTGCAACATTGAAGACAATAAGCTTGGGAAATACCCTCGAGAGTAAGAAGACTCTAGTAAAATTTCAGTTTCGGAATTTTACTTTGTTGAAAAATTGTTGATACATGTTTTGTGCCTCTCGGCCTTTATTACGATATTAATATAATTATCTTATATTGTAGGGCTTTAATGTAAATGTAAGAACATTCGCTCTATTGTAAGTTACATTCGTTACTTCGTAACGAATGTAACACATTCGTATTAAATGTAAGCTCATTCCTTAACCTTGTTTAACGAATGAGGGTGATTCGTTAGGGTTAAATGTACAACGAATGAGTAGCACATTCGTATGGTTTAAAGTAACGAATGACACATTCGTTAAGTGTTAACTTAACGAATGTGGTCATCCCCTATAAATACCCTGTAAGATATTCATAAAAAAAACAATTCTGATTATTCCTCTTACCATCTCGTTACTCTGCCCGAATTCACTCTCAACACACACTACACACAGTTAAAGTAATCAAGCTTAATCGTATACATACACAACGAATTCATCGATGTCATCACAAGATTTAGATCTTTACCGGCTCTTTCAAGTGGTATCAGAGCAAGTGATCTGATCTTCGATGTTGCTCATTGTTTAACGTGTATAATTCATCATGTATTGGCTTAGTTTCATGATGAATTGATCTTATTCGAGTTTTAATTTTTCCGATAAAAACTGGGGTTCATGTATTCTAGAAATTGGACTGTTCTAGTTGATTTAGATTGAGATTAAAGTAATTGAAGCTAGATAACTGAGGTTTTAGCTTGAATTAAGTTTGAATTGAGTGGAATTGAGGTTTGATTGAAGGAGATTGAAGGTTACGGACTTGTGTTTAATGTAATGGAAAATTGATAGTTTCTGATGTGGTTTGTGAATGCGGATGAGTGTAATCAAGTTCGGAATTGTGTTTACGAGTCGATTGATATAGAGTATAGGGATTTCGTACAAGTTTGGACTGAGTTTTGGATTTTTGAATGTTTGAAGATATGAGTACTAATTCGTTAAAGGATGAAGACTGATTCATTAACCGTTAACTACTCATTCGCTAATCCTTAACTGCTCATTCGCTAATCCATAACTGCTCCTTCGTTAATCCTTCACTTTCGCTGAAACCACATTCGTTACTCAAACCACATTCGCTAAGCCATATTCGTTTAAACCACATTCGTTATTTAAACGTCATTCATTAAAATCTCATTCGCTACTCTTTCACAATCTTCACATTCGTTATCTCACAATCGTTTGAATTGATAACAAATATCAACTCATTCGTTAATCATCAAACTCCATATTTGTTATTGGTCTGATTCATTTGAATAGCAATCAAAAGTTGTAAAATTTGACAAGTTTGGTCCCTGAATTTCAGAACTTGCAAGCTCATGGCTTCTCAGAATGCTTCGTTATATGCATTAGCATCCCAGAATGCTTTAATGCAACAAATTCTAACGATGGACAACGAGATTGGTAGTCACAACAACTGTCCTAAACTTCTGAAACTTTAGATTTTGCTCGGTGGGAACCGAGGTTTCGTGCTCATTTGGGATCGGTGCATCCAAGCAGCGTACGGTATCTCGATGTTGTTTATACAGCACCTCTTGTTGGTAGTGACAATATGGGTTAGACTCCAAAGGAATTTAAGCATTATGAAGCACAAGAACTAAAAGATTTTGAGAATGAGACAAAAGCTTATTCGACTCTTACAATGGCTTTGCCTGAGAAGATCTTTCTTCAATACAGCACTATAAAGATTTGTGCATCTCTTTTTGATACTCTGAAAAGAAGAAGCTTGGGTAATACGCTTGAGACTAATAAAACTCTTGTAAAGTTTCAGTTTAGAAACTTTATCTTGATGAAGAATGAAACTGTAGAAGAGATGATTAATCGTTTTAGTCATCTTGTTGTGGAAATGGCAAGTGTAAATCTTGAGCCAACTGAAGCCGATAAAATTGATACACTAAAGAACGCATTGCCCTCATCATATTCTACTTTCTTGTTTGTGTTAAAAGAGAACGGTTTCTTTCGCAACACAGAGCTTACTGCCATTCAATTTATTAACAAAATAGAAGAAAGAGAATTTGAGTTGAAGTGCCAAAACTCATTGAAGGATAATCAAACCCAGAATCCTTCACTTTATGGGGGAGCAATGCCAGCAAACAATTCTTCAAGTTCTGTTCCAATTAATGCTTTCTTCGCTCCAGTACAGAATGAGAACTCTAATGTAAATAGCTCACCTAATTTATGCTTTATGGCAACGGGTGCTAAGTTTGAGTCAACTGCCAATGCATCAAGTTCTTTGCCAAAAGTAAATCTTCAAGAAGCTGAACAACAATTTGCTTTTGTGTGTGCATTCATAACTTCATATGAACAACTGGTTGGTAGCAAGATTGCAACAAGTGAGTTGACCGATGAAGACTATGACCAGATTGATCCCGATGATCTTGAACTGATGGATCTCAATGGAATATGGCAATGATTGTCAGAAAGGTTAAAAGGTTTATGCAAAGAACCGGAAAAGACATTCCTACTCTTAACAAGTGAGTTGGTTTTGATAAACTAAAGGTCAAGTGTTATAATTGTGGGGACTTTAGCCACTTTGCCAAAGAATGTGATAAACCAAGAAAAGAGTATTCAGGTCCACGCAATGCTGGGAGATCTCCAAGTAAGAATTCATCGGCAAGTGATCAAAGTGAAAGGAGTTCATTAGAAGCTGACAATAATAAGTCAAACAACACTCAAGCTCTTGTAGCAAATGATGGTTTAGACTAGTCTCAAAGGTTGTTGGGAAATCAGGCCAACCTAGCTATTTTTGAACCAGTTGAGAAGTTTGAAGATGCAAGCAGTGATAATGTATATGAAGAAAGTGACTCCTTTGACTCTGAAACTGATTCTGATCAGAGTTCATCTGTGCAAATAGAATCTGATAAGTCAATCCTTGATCAAGTTGAATCTTATGCTTGTATGGCTAAAATCGAAGAGGTATGTCCTACTCCTTAAGTTAATGTATCTGAACCCTCGGCTGTTGTGATTGAGTATTCTGAATGTGCTGATCTTAACTAAACTTGAAACAACGTTAAATCAAAACACTACTCTCACAAAAGATCACTTTATGATCAATGAATGCTATAGACAGAAATCCAAATTACTAGAACAATCTACTCTAAAAATTCAGAATCTGTCTGAAAGCAATCATGATCTCAAAGTTGAGACTCAATGTAAGCTCATTGTGGTTGATCAACATTTTAAGGAGATTCTATGACTCCGAACCTGCATTTCAAATCTTGAAAATGAAGTTATGGAACTTAAAAATAAACTTGGAAAATTTCGGTATTCCTCTTTTCTGTTAAATGAGATCATTGAAGTAAATCATTCTCACAAGAAAAATAGGAAAACAGGTTTAGGGTATGTCGAGATTCCTCCTCCTTTTAAAGGAGATTACTTTAGCATTCCCGATGTAAAACAATGTCCAGAAATGCATACAGGAGAATTTGAAAATGTTGAACAAATTAAAACAACTAAAGAACCAGTTCACATTACAATTAAATCAGTGTTCACCAAAAGTGAAGTGGATGGTTCTATTGAGGAGTTGTCTGAACCAAATGATATTGTCAAAAACAAGAACATACCTGTTGACCATCACATTTTATGTGAACCTAAAAAGTTTGAAGAAGCAGTGTATGGTTCAAAATCTTTAGGTGATTCATTAAAAACTCCTAAGGTATCACCTAATGTACCTAAATCAGACAAACCCTCAGTGTCTGATGAGGAGTTGTTGAGGTTTATCAATCCTCAACCTGCATCTTTAAGTGAGAAGATATTTAAGTTAAAAGGTTTGTCAAAAGTATTTTTAGATAAAGAAGTTCCTTTGAATCTTCTAAACCCTGAATTGATTGATAGTGTTTTTCGAGATGACACATCAAAAGTTACTAAACTTGAACAGCGTTTTAACAAATCAAAACTTGAAAATGTTTAAGAAAAGGCAAATGAAAAGAAATTTAAACCCATAAAATTTGTAAAATCATCTGGATGGAGAATTCTTCTATTTCTACCAATCTAGAGTTTTATCAAAATAAAAAGGGATTTAAGTCTACTGTTCCTAAGAAAGTAACTTTTGAAAAATCTAAACTAGAAGTTCCTCAACCTGTTCATGAAAGTAAACCAAGTGTTTCACCACATAAGACCTTAGATACACCTTTATGCTTTAAATGCGGTGAACCGGGTCATGTTTCCAAGAAATGTAAAGCAAAGGTTAATAATATCAAGTTGTCATCAAAACAAAAGACTGAATTGAATCAAAATCTGAAAGAAAAACACATTGACGAGTGTATGATAATGTATTCAAATGTTAATCCGAAGAAAGTAGTTCGGGTTGAAACGCGTAACGTATCTAACAAATTTGTTGACCGTGTTCAACCAATTTGTAAGAACATTGATTGGGGAATCATACGTGACGGTTATTTAAAGAAGAAAAACAAGAAACCGGTCACCTATTCATAAGTACCGAATACTAGTGTTAATTTATCTTTTTCTCTAAAAGTATCAAAGGGAGAGCCCAAGACTGAGGCTTGGGCTGCCTTTTTGAACTAATCTCTTTACCTTGTTGTGCAGAGTTCATCTAGATCCGTGTCAAGTCACAAGTGGATCTTGGATAGTGGATGTTCTTGGCATATCACTGGCAACATAGATCTTCTGAATAACATCAAAGATATTCAAGGGGGTTATGTGTCGTTTGCTGGTAACAATAGTGGGATGATTACAAAGGAGGGATTAGTTTGAAACGGGAAAGTGACGTTTGAAAAAGTTAATTATTGTGAAAAGATGGATCATAATTTATTGAGCGTATCACGGATATGTGATAAAAAGTTTACTACAATTTTCACAGATAAGGAATGTGTTATCCTTCAACCGGGATACACGATTCCTGAAGACATGGTTGTCATGAGATCACCTCGATCAAATGATATTTATGTACTAGACATGAGTTGTAACGTAACTGTTTCACCCTCTGTGATGTGTTGTAAAACACACTTATTTTCCGCGCCTTTTATCTATCTTTTTATATTATATTTAATTTTATTTAACTTGTTTTAGCTAGGTTTTACATAGTTTTAATTATCTTGTAGGTTATGGGTTAAAAGAATGAAGAAACCGGACTTTGCGAGGAGCTTACAGGCCTTTTACGCATACGATTTCAAGACAAACTCAAAGCCCAACCCGATTACATGTAAAACAAGCCCAAGCCTTACAACAATAATATAAAAAAAAATTAACCCTAGGAGCCTCTCCAACCTGGTGCGATCAGCAGAAGTGGGTAGCAAGAAAAAAGATATTATTTCTTTTGTAGTTAAGAGCGGCCATAGAGTTTTATTATCTTGAAAGCCACTTTATATTTTTTGTCTTGGATTGGTGGAGGAGGATTGTCACGTTTGATTCACAAAGAATCAACTACCACCATCATTGTTATTATTCTTGGAGATAGCCGCAAGTCAATCACATTTGAAGTCCGGGTTCACACCTACTCATCTAAGCACGGTTTTCTTGGTTAAACTTTATTATTTTTTATTATGAATTTGGGTGGTGAACTTATTTATTCTAGTGTTTTGAGCATGACTATTGGCTAAACCTTTTGAACTACCTAGGTTAAGATGAATATTGATTTTTTTTATGGCTTATTTGGTTTTGACTTGTTACATGACATATTCTTATTGAAAAACTTTATTTAATTTGATCTTAGATGTGTTAAAATATTGTTTTTATATAATTATTGCTTTTGATTCCGCATATGATTTTGATTGATTGATTGTGTGTCATTCGGTTAGGGTTCTATGTTTAGGTCATAGACTTGGTGTTTTTGATGTCGTTTTGGTTAGCGCGACCATAGGAATATTTTATGCAATTAATTATTAAAAATCAATAGGTTCACCTTCCTTGAGACTGAGAGGTAATAGGGAGTCGGTTTGTCTCGTCTCTTAATTCGGCTAGGTTAGAATTGCGCGAGAGCGAGTTTTGGTCTTGTTCGGTTTAGATTTGCGTGCAGATAAGTGTCCTAGATCAAGTTAAATATTGTTACCCCTTTATCCCTTGAGTTGCTAGAACCAATTTTTAGCGAGTTCTGTGTCGTTGAGTCCGAGAGGAGATGCGTCATTAGGGTACCTTAGTAATCTTTATCCCGGTAGGTTAATTCAATCTTCTTAGATTCGTGAGGGTTAGTTGGTGAGACCGAGAGGTGATCTAGCGAACTTTAGTGAGCCTTAATTGATTCATCTATTTTTAACATCCCGGTGTCATGTGATTAGTTAATTCCGTTAGCCGTTGAACTATCAATAGGATTCTTGCCTAGGTAGTCATTTCTCCATATTCGTTAAAACCTCGTTAGTGACGTTAAGTTTTCCTGTTAGCTCCGTTAAGTTAAGTAAGTTAGTTAAATTAGTTTTAAATTAATTTAAAAAAGAAAAACTAAAATTAAAATCAATTAAATATTATTCTTTGTTAGGTCTTGTCTAGCGTTTATATGTGTCCTCGTGTTCGATACTCGGACTTCCTAGGTCTATACTACTTGCGACCGATACACTTGCCGGTTGTGTGTGGTTAGGATTTTCGTTTTAAATTTAAAGCTTAGTTGTGAGGGTCATTCATTCTTTTAGATATATCATCCGATACACATCAAGTTTTTGGCGCCGTTGCTGGGATTCGAGTTACGACTTACGTTGTGTGCTACTTGTAATTATTTTTGTTTTGTTTATTTGTTAGGATAGTTTGGCTTCATTTATAGATTTCTATAGTTGTATGTGACATACTCAATCTCGTGGACCACCTGACACTGAAGCATTTCCCTAGCCTAAGAGAGAGTTTCGTGAGAGGCGTTTCCCCGTTTCACAATCGTCCACTCTCATCCCTTGACTTCGAAGATAGGGATAGGATTATGGCCGAACCGAGGAGGAAAGTTGCAGACCGGGCCCGTCTGGCCAATGCTGGCGCGAGATCCAGCATCGCACCACCCGCTATTGGAGTTACTACAAACTGGCAGATTCCGTCGAACATTTTGAATACCAATTCTCATTCTGCTCTGTTTCACGGGTTGCTTCATGAGTACCCGCATTCTCATCTTACTCGCATCGTGCGTATTTGCGACACTTTCCATCTTGCCGGCGTATCCGAAGACGCCGTGAAACTCTGCGTTTTTCCATTCTCACTCGTTGATCATGCGAGTCTGTGGCTCGAGTCCCTCCCACGGGGCTCTATAGCTACTTGGGCTGCCATGCAGACCCAATTTCTTGAGAAATACGATCCTCCGGCTAAGGCCGCTCGTTTGCGTAACCAGATTCATTCTTTTCAGATGGAGGACACTAAGAGTTTCTACGAGGCATGGGGCATTTTAAAAATCTGTTAGCGTTGTGCCCGAACCACGGCTTGCAAGATTGGGTGGTTGTCGAGAAGTTTTATAATGGAGTGACGTACGCGACGCAGAACATGCTTGACACGGCGGCGGGAGGAAATCTGTTGACGACGAAGGACCCGGATGAGTGTATCGCTTTGTTTAATGGGTTAGCTATGAGTGGATACCAGAGACCACCCGCTAGACGAGGCATGCATTCCGTGGACGCGAACACCGCACTTATGGCACAGGTCGAGGCGTTGGCGAAGATTGTGAAGGACTTGCAGACGAAGAGCAAGTTGTGCGAGATATGCATAGGAGAGCATGATACCTTTCAGTGCCTAGTCAGTTCATAGGAGGAGGCCATAGACTTCATAGGAAATCCAAACCAAAATCCAAATTCTTTCAATTCTAATAATTCGGGATGGAGAGGCAATCAAAATTCCAACTGGAGGCGCGGGAATCAGTCCGGTTTTCAGCACCGTCAGAGTCCTAGGATGCGGGTGAAGGAACGAGCAATGGGGAGAAGAAGCCCACTTTAGAGGAGATAACGACGCGACAGACGCAGATGTTGTCACAGCTTATGACGCGAAAGGATTCCCATCATAAAGAGACCCATGAGAAGTTTCGCGAGCATGAGTTATTCATGAGGAATCAGGGAGCGTCGATTCGGAGTCTTGAGTGGCTGATGAGAGAGATAGCTAGTCGGTTGAATGAGAGGCCGCAGGGTACGCTACCGAGTAATACCGAACAAAACCAGAAGGGATTCGCGAAAGATGTGACGACTAGGAGAGGTGCAGGGGCACAAGATGAGCCCGTGATTCAGTAGAGGTCTAGAGGGGGAGTCGTCGAGGAGCCTGCAGTTGTTGATGGAGAGGGGCAAGTGGATGAGGAGATTCAGATGGAGTCTCCGCCGGCCCAGGTGCATCAGAGGAGCAGCCCAGGGAGTTCAACAAAGGCCGAGAGACAGCAGTTACCGAGCGAGCCACCGAGAGTCTACAAACCTAGAGTGCCATACCCCGGGAGACTTCGAAGATATAGAGATGAGGAGCAGAATTCCAAATTCCTTGATCTTTTGAAGCAGCTTCACCTTAACATTCCATTCCTTGAGGCATTGACTCAGATGCCGAAACATGCGAAGTTCCTTAAGGATATTCTCTCGAATAAGGAGAAGTTAGCTGAGGTTGCTTCCATCCCATTGAGTGCTAGTTGTTCTGTTGTCTTACAGAAGAAGTTACCATAGAAGATGTCCGATCCTGGGAGTTTCACGATTCCCTGCATCTTGAGTGATGATACGGTGATTCATGTGCTGGCTGATCTCAGCGCCAGTATTAATCTTATGCCGTATTCTGTGTACATCAATCTGGGTTTAGGCGAACCGAGGCCTACCAGGATGAGTATCTAGCTTGCTGATCGTTCTGTGAAATACCCTTGAGGGGTGGTCGAGAACATGCTTGTTCGTGTCGACAAGTTCATCTTCCCGGTGGACTTTGTCATTCTGGACATAAACGATGATGATATTGTACCGCTTACTTAGGCCGACCATTCCTTTCCACTGCACAGGCGTTGGTCAACGTCTGCGAGGGTAAGTTGATTATCAGAGTTGGGGATGAGAACGTCACTTTTGATGTTCAATAGTCACTTAAACACCCCAAGTCTACTGATGACTCCTTGTACTTTATCGATACCATCATGGAGCATGTTGGGGAGATTTGCAGCGAGATCTATGGAAGATCTGCCTCCGACACTCAGATTCTCAATAGGGACATTCCGGAGATTGAGATGGTTGCCATGACCGATCAGTCAACGGAAGATGACACCAAGTCAGATACCCCTGAGTCTGAAGCATCTGCTAGGATCGTACGAGATGATCCGATGGACCGACCTTCCGTCGAGAGCCCCCCTCCTTCATTATAGCTTAAGGATTTGCCCGCCCATTTGGAGTACTCATTTTTAGAGAGGAAATTGCTGGTTATTGTTGCATCTGCTTTGACGGAGGCCGAGAGAGAGAAGTTGTTGAGGGTGCTGAGAGAGCATAAGGAGGCTATTGCATGGAAGATTATCAACATTAAGGGTATCAACCCTTCGTTCTGCACTCATAAAATCCTCAAGGAGGATAATTATAGGACTGTCGTTCAGCCGCAGCAGCGACTTAATCCGAAGATGCAGGAGGTCGTGAAGAAGGAGATTATCAAACTCCTTGATGCGGGGATCATTTTCCCCATTTCTGATAGTTTGTGGATTAGTCCAGTCGAAGTGGTTCCTAAAAAGGGTGGCATGACTGTCGTCACCAATGAGAGGAACGAACTCATTTCCACTAGGACTGTGACCGGTTGGAGAGTCTGCATCAATTACCGCAGACAGAATGATGCCACGAGGAAAGACCACTTTCCTTTACCTTTCACTGATCAGGTGCTGGAGCGTTTGGCACGTCAGCAGTATTACTGCTTCTTGGATGGTTTCTCTGGGTACTTTAAGATTCCGATTGCTCCCGATTACCAGGATAAAACCACATTTACCTGCCCATACAGAACTTTTGCCTATAGACGTATGCCGTTCGGATTGTGAAACGCTCCAGCCACATTTCAGAGGTGCATGGTGGCTATATTTCATGACATGATCGAGGACTCCATGGAGGTGTTCATGGACGATTTTTCTGTGTTTGGGAGCTCTTTTGATCAGTATCTCTCCAACCTTGAGAGGATGTTGGCCCGATGCGTTGACACCAACCTAGTCCTTAACTGGGAGAAGTGTCACTTCATGGTAAGTGAGGGCATTGTTTTGGGGCATCGTATTTCGAGTGCGAGGATAGAGGTCAACCGTGCGAAGGTCGAGACCATTTCTAATCTTCCCCCACCCACTTCTATGAGATCCATCTGGAGTTTCTTGGGTCACGCTGGGTTCTACCGTCGGTTCATTAAATATTTTTCTAAAATCGTGAGAACCATGACCAAACTTCTGGAGAAGGATGCCCCGTTTGTGTTTTCTGAGCAGTGTATCGAGGCGTTGGATCTTTTAAAAGACAAACTCATTAACACCTCGATCATGATTGCTCCCGACTGGTCGCTTCCTTTTGAGTTGATGTGTGATGCGAGCGACTTCGCAGTCGGAGCGGTTCTTGGACAGCGAAAGGAAAAACACTTCCAACCGATTTACTATGCTAGCCAGACCTTGAATGGTGCACGGGAGAGTTACACCACCACCGAGAAAGAGCTTTTAGCTGTGGTGTTTGCATTCGATAATTTCAAGTCCTATCTAGTTATGTCCAAGACGATTGTGTACATGGATCATTCTGCCATTCGTTTTCTCTTTAGCAAACATGATGCTAAGTCGCGTCTTATCCGATGGATCCTGTTGCTTCAATAGTTTGATATTGAAATCCGTGATAAAAAGGGGGCCGAGAATGTGGCGGTTGATCATCTTTCGCGTCTTGAGGGAGCTGAGTTAGGAGAGCCGGGGGTCAGGATTAATGACCATTTTCCGACAGAGAGTTTCATGTTTGTTACAGCTCAGGATGAGGGTTTTCCATGGTTCGCCAACTTCGTGAACTATCTTGCGGACGGGTACCTCCTGAAGATGCCTTTCCAACAAAAGAAGAAATTCTTTGTTGATGTTAAGTTTTACCTTTGGGACGACCCGTATCTCTTTCGTATAGGTGCTGACCAGTTGATCAGGAGGCGCGTTAATGTTAAGGAGGGATGGCAGATTCTGAGCCATTGCCATGTTGGACCGACAGGAGGTCACCACGGTGCGAGTTTGACAGCGAAGAAGGTCTTTGATTTTGGTTTTTATTGACCTTCAGTTTTTAAGGATGCACACGCGTTTGTTAGGAGTTGTGATCGTTGCCAGCGTGTCGGCAACATTTCGTCGCGAAATGAAATGCCCTAAAATGCTATTCAGGTTTGTGAGGTTTTTGATGTGTGGGGCATTGATTTCATGGGACCGTTTCCATCTTCGTGTGGGAGCAAGTACATACTTGTGGCTGTGGGTTATGTTTCGAAATGGGTTGAGGCCAAGGCCTTACCCACATATGATGCCCGAGTTGTAGTCCATTTTCTCAAGAGCCTTTTTGCTCGTTTTGGCGTCTCGAAGGCGTTGATTAGTGATAGGGGTACTCACTTCTGCAATGTGTAGATGGAGAAGGCATTGCGACGCTATGGGGTCACCCATCAGGTTGCCACCGCCTACCACCCACAGACTAGTGGGCAGGTAGATGTGAGTAATTGAAGGATCAAACGTATTCTTGAGAAAATGGTTGGTTCGAATCGTCGGGATTGGTCCGACAAGTTGGATGATGCGTTGTGGGCCTTCCATACAGCCTACAAGACTCTGACCGGTTCCACACCGTTTCGGATGATTTATGGGAAGGCCTGCCACCTGCCTGTTGAGTTGGAGCACCGTGCTTCATGGGTCCTACAGAGGGTCAATCTTGATATGTCCGCCGCGGAAGGCACTCGTTTCCACCAGTTGCACGAGTTAGAGGAGCTGAGAGATCACGCCTACACACAGTCGTTTAGGTATAAGGAGCGGACGAAGGAACTGCACGATAGGAAATTGAAGGGGAACAAGCAGTTCAAGTGTGGGGATTTGGTCTTATTGTATAATTCCCGGTTGAGGTTATTCCCTGGAAAGTTGAGATCCCGATGGTCGGAACCGTTCACGGTCATGAGGTTTTCCCGTATGGCACTATTGAGATAGAGGATAAAGGCGGGAAATTTAAGGTGAACGGTCATAGACTGAAACACTACATTGACGAGCCGATGGCTGATCAGACTTTCGAGGTACTCTTCCTTGATTCGCTCACCGAGACGTAGAAGTATTGGATGCATCACTCGGGAGACTACCCGAGTTGTAGAGTTTGTATTTCTGTATTTGCTTTATATGTTTTTATCTATTTCAGGATGTTACAAAATGAAACCGCTCGTACTCAATCTCCATTCGAGTCAGTCGATTTAAGGGGTATTCTATTATTAACATGAAGAAAAAAATAAAAAAAAATAGAAAATTAAAATAATAATAATAATTATAAAAATCATAAAAACCAAAAACACAAAAATATGTTTATGTTTTGTTTTCTGTTTTGTGCGCCGCTACATGCGAGCAAGTTTGAGTCTTTGCTGGTTTTATTATGTGCATGGTAGCTACGATGGCGTTTTGGAACAGGTTCTCCCGAGGTTGCGGCCACGAAGGAAATGCTATACGGTCGCTTGGTCACTACTCAGTTGTTGAAGATTCTGCACACAAACCAGGGGAGTAACCCGTTCTTTGTTTTATTCTTGTATATTATATTTTCCCGTTCATTTTTATTTTATTTTATTTTCTTTCTTTTCCTTGTTCTCATCGAGGACGATTTCATTCTAAGTGTGGGGAAGGGATTTATTTTACTTAGTTGTAGAAAAATTTCAAAAAAAAAAATTGAAAAATGTTGAAAAATTGTCCCTTGAAACTTATTTTCTCTACGTTAAACAGGAAATGATATTACTACCGAGTCGTGTTTGTTTTATAACTTCTTGGTGTTTTCATATATATATATATATACATATATAATAAATAAGAACAGTGCCCATTAGACCCGCACGTAATGTATTGTAACCGAACGGTTTAGACTCAGTAATCGATGTGTCGGTAGGCTCAGCCTTTGAGAATGAAAGGGCGATTTGGCTGTTGACCCAATTGATCCTTTTAAATGGCCTGACTTTAGTGGGAAACATCTTAGAGTTTTGTTTGTTTAACTAAGCCTGTAACAGGACTTGAATGAAAAGCCAGGTTATACTCAAGCCTCGAGTCATATGATCACCTTTATATAAAAACCTAATTTTTGTATACGTACTTAAATGTGTAATCTTATGTATAGGTATATATTCCTGCAAATAGCCGAAGACAGTTTTGCTTGGCCCTTTCTTGTGCGGTGGCGCAGACCTGAGCCTTGATGTAGTCTGTAATATCCTCCAACATGGTGAATTTTTTCAAAAAACAAAAAATGCAAAAAGCCAAAAGGCAATGCAAACACCAAAAGGCAGAAAAAAAATTCAAATCAAAACCACCATGAAGAAAACTACTGTCGGTCGATCAAGGACCAAGCTAGAGTTTATAGGTTGTTTATGAGTCGAAAATGTTTTGATCATGTGGCAATAGGTTTAAGTCAAGTTAGGGGCTCGGTCCGGTAAAACCATAATGGAACGTGGTGAAGTGGCAGCAGGGCTTTCAGGTGTGGGTCCCACTTAGTCACACAAAGTAATAAATTTGTCACGCCTTATTTGCCTCGGTAAGTATTAGGGGCATGGGTTTAAGCGGACAACAATACCGGCAATCGACCTGATCTAGCTTATTAGGTGAAAGTTGGAAGAAATATTTGGGTAACGGGTCACTTGTTCTAATAATTTAAAAAGAATAAAAATTAATAATAATAATAATAAATAAATAAAACCAAGAGTTTTCGGTTAAACGCGGCTATGATCCTGTGTAGAATTCTTTTTCAGGAAAGAAAACGTCTTAAGTGTGGGGATGTTTGATGTGTTGTAAGACACACTTATTTTTCGCATCTTTTATCTGTCTTTTTATATTATATTTAATGTAATTTAACTTATTTTAGCTAGGTTTTACATAGTTTTAATTATCTTGTAGGTTATGGGTTAAAAGAATGAAGGATATTATTTCTTTTGTAGTTAAGAGCGGCCATATAGTTTTATTATCTTGATTAATAAGTGTCCTAGGTCAAGTTAAATATTATTACCCCTTTATCCCTAGAGTCGCTAGTGCCAATTTTTAGCGGGTTCTGTGTCGTTGAGTCCGAGATGAGATGCATCATTAGGGTACCTTAGTAATCTTTATCGTGGTAGGTTAATTCAATCTTCTTATATTCGTGAGGGTTAGTTGGTGAGACCGAGAGGTGATCTAGTGAACTTTTGTGAGCCTTAGTTGATTCATCTATTTTTAAGATCCCGGTGTCGTGTGATTAGTTAATTCCGTTAGCCGTTGAACCGTCAATATGATTCTTGCCTCGGTAGTCGTTTTTCCATATTCGTTAAAACCTCGTTAGTGCCGTTAAGTTTTCCTGTTATCTCCGTTAAGTTAAGTAAGTTAGTTAAATTAGTTTTAAATTAATTTAAAAAAGAAAAACTAAAATTAAAATCAATTAAATATTATTCTTTGGTAGGTCTTGTCTACGGTTAGTGATCAGTAGCGTTTATACGTGTCCTCGTGTTAGATACTCGGACTTCTTAGGTCTATACTACTTGCGACCAATACACTTGCCGGTTCTGAGTGGTTAGGATTTTCGTTTTAAAATTTAAAACTTAGTTATGAGGGTCATTCATTCTTTTAGATATATCATTCAACGCACATCACTCGGCTACATGTTTCATGTCAAAAGCAACAAAAAAGGACTCTATCCTTTGGCATCGACGCATGGGACATATTCACATACGCAAGATGAATTTTCTCATTTCAAATAATTTGGTGGATGGTGTTTCACTTAAGAACATCAAGATCAATGATCATTGCTTTGCATGCAAAAGGGGGGGGGGAAAGAAGAAATTACATCCGAGCAAATCACTTAACTCAATTGATACACCACTAGAACAACTTCATATGGATCTCTTTGGTCCAGTGAATCGTGCTAGTATAGCTGGTGATCTGTACTGCTTGATGGTTACTGATGATTTCTCACGATTCTCATGGGTTCTATTTATGGGGTCGAAAGATCAGACGCCTATCTTAATTTAGAACCTTATCATGAAGATCGAATCACTTTACAAACTAAAAGTGAGACGAATACGGAGTGATAATGGAACTGAATTTAAGAATAATGTATTGGATTTCTTCTGCATTCAGAAACGAATTCATCGGGAATTTAGTGCACCTTATGTTCCTCAACAAAATGGCATGTCTGAAAGAAAGAATCGTACGTTGGTTGAAGCAGCAAGAACGATGCTTGCTGATTCTAAGCTACCCGTTCAATTCAGGAATGAAGCTGTGAATGTTGGACTCGATATGCCCAAGACACATATTATAATTGATGTGGCTAGTATGTCATGATCCAAGTCGGGTCATACCCAATAACAAGCTAGACAAACACCAATAATATTTGTTTATATATGATATGATCATAGCATATGAATATTAACACTTGAGTTATTTAGAAAAGGGTTTCTAAATACAATGTACTTGTGTAGTGAATAAATCATATGGACGATTTATATTTTGAGAGAACTTTACATAGTGTTATTTAAGTTGGTTAAATAACAATATGTAAACCAAATTACCAAGCATGTTACCTACAAGTTTTATAACATAATTTATAAACATATAAATTGATTGTTATAAAAATTGATAAAAATAATAACAAGAAAAGGAAGGGGGCCGACCCCCCTCTCTCTATCCTTCTCCTTATTATTTTATTATTATACTAGAGGTAGTGGAGGCATGCAATAAGTTCCATTGGTGGACTTGGGTGGTGATGGATTTTGAAAGACTTTATTCTTTCTTTCTCTCACTTTTCTCTAACACAACACACAAGTAAAACACAAGAGGAAAAATCCTCTCAACTCCTCTTTCTCTCTTGGTGATTTTAGCCAAAGGAAGGAGCAAGAAGGAGGTTCTTTCAAGTGTAAAATCCTAGCTAATCAAGGTGTCTTGTCGTAGGCTTGGGGTATGCAAGCTTGAGGACCTTCCCTTTGAAGTTCTTGCCTCCAACCATCCTCTCCTTCACTCGGATTTGATTCTCTTGAAAGGTAGCTTGACATGCATGAAATTTTAGTGTCATGCATGTGTTTGATAGTATGTATTTCGTATTTGGATCCAGGCTTGGGTTTTGCATGTGTAAAATAGGTTTTATACATATCAAATTAACAAGATTTAAAACTTATTTCCGCTGCGTTTTTGGTAAAATAGGGATTTTAACACTTTGATAATCTTGTTAAAACCCAACAATGGCATCAAGAGCCGTTTATACGGATGCATGCTTCATTAGACCCAAAAATTTTCGGGTTTATGTTGTTGTTTACCATATGGCCGAAAATTTTAGGGGTTTTTCAAGGTTATACTTTACATGCATGTGGTAATCTTGAAATACTAAGTCACTTGGATGATTGATTGTGTTGTTTGGACAAAACCCGGAACTTTTGGTTTTGTCAAGTTTGGCCAAAAGTTTCAAGGGGTAAAGGGGAACCATTTTGGGTCTTGTATTATTGCATATTTGGATATATAATAGATGTTCATAACCTAGCCATGGCCTTGTGTTTGTTAAATGTTTGTGTTGATTTTTTGGTCATTCAAATGGTTGTTTGTTCATTCGATATGGTTGTAATATTTATTTGGGTTTGTAATCTATTTATTTGTTTCATTTGGTTTGTAATAATAAGTAGATTAGATGCATTTCTTTTACTAGAAAAATGTATTAGGATATATTTTTGTAAAAGAAGATGCAAGGAAGAGAGCCCAAATAAAATGATGGAGACCACAACACGGGGGTGAACACTTGAACATTTGGATGCGGGATCAAGTGGGAGTTCACTGACACAAGCTCATGTCCTTTAGATTCCCTTAGGAGAGACCTTTTAACACACTTGTCTTCGGTCAATAAGTGTGGTCAACATTAGGAGGCTATGGTTATGAACTTGTGGTTTTGTATGTTTTATGCTTTCATGGTTGATTTACTTTTGTTGGTATGTTGTTACAATTTGGATTGTTAAACTACTTAAATCAACAACTAGCATAAAATTGGTTCCTTAGAAATCGTTAGGTAATAAAAATTAGTTTTATTAAAGGCGAATGATTTCATAATAAAATGGGTTTTATTAATAGGAACTTTGAAAAATGGGTTTTTCAACTTACTACCATACATTTGAATGCATGCAAATGAAAGGTACATAAAAGGTTTTCCGATTTAGAATTTTGAAAACTAAAATCCCTTTCATAAAATAAGTTGAACACCATCCTTTTATACGACACTCGAATCACTTGGGAACTCAGTGTGGGATAAAGGTCACCTAACCGCATTAGAGGAAACTTGTGAGTTGAGGTGGGTTTTCCATATTTGTGTGATAAAGGTCACCTAACCACTTGTATGTGTAAACTCACACGTGTGTGTAAGTAGGAAGACTTAAATTGGAAACCATGTGAATAGGGTCACCGAAGCATGGCGTACAATGGTGTTGATGGGATTAAACATGCCGACTAAGCATGAGATGCTTAACCGATCCCATAAAACTTGAAGTTGCAAAGGGTTGCAATCGTCAAACGTTGACTACCTTGTTAATTTAAATAGTGGGATAAAGGTCACCTAACTACTATTTGAATGTAACGTTGGGTTCTAGATTTTAATCATTAATTGTCTTGGAGACAAAAAGGGTATTAACGATTAAAATAATTGATATCGAAAATACTAAAATTGAGCTTTGTTATGTTGTAGATGGCCGCAATCAACAATCCACCTAACGTTATTATTCCACCCACCCGTTAACAACCTATCACTAAGATATATTCTCGATAAGGATCGTCTAAACTATAACAACTTTATGGATTGGTATCGAAACTTGAGAATCGTTCTCAAGCAAGAAAAGAAATATTACGTATTAGAGGATCCTATTCCCAATGAACCAAGTGTTGACGAAGTCCAAGACCATAACGATTGGGTTAAGCATAATGAGGATTCGGTGCAAGTTTCTTGCCTCATGTTGGGAAGTATGATTCCTGAGATTCAAAAGGATTTTGAACTTCATGGGGCATACGACATGATCACCCAACTTAAAGATATGTTCCTTACATAAGCTAGGGTAGAATGCTTCGAAACGGTTCGAGCGCTTCATGCATGACGTATGGAAGAAACCCAATAGGTTTCATATTATGTACTTAAGATGAAAAGCCACATTGATCATCTCGAGCGCCTTAATTGTCCCGTCTCAAAGGAGTTAGCCACGGATTTGATCCTAAATGGTTTAACTAAAAGGTTTGAGACATTTGTTATGAATTATAACATGAATGGTTGGGACAAGAGCATTGGTGAGCTTCATGCAAAGCTTAAAACGGCCGAGACGGGAATGGGTAAAAAGGTTTTACCTGTTCTCACGATCAATGAGGGAGGCAATAAGAAAAGGCATCACCCGGAACCCAAGCCAAAGGTTGCCAAAGGTAAGGGACAAGTCAAGGGCAAGTTCATGGGAAAGGCTAAAGTGGAACCACCCAAACCAAAGAAGTTAAAGGTTATCTCGGAGGATCCATGCTTTGGATGTGGGGAGATTGGGCATTGGATGAGGAATTGTCCAACCCGTCTCAAAGAGTTGAAAGCTAAGAGGGATGTTGGGTACACCTCGGGTACAACTTTCATGATTCATATTGATCTTAATCTTATTTCCTCTAACATATGGGCATTGGATACCGGATGTGGAACTCATATTTGCAATTCATTGCAGGGGTTCAAGGGAAATAAAGGATTCAAGAAAGGAGATATTAGTCTCTTCATGGACAACGGAGCAAAGGTTATTGTCGAAGCCCGAGGAGACTACACATTGAAGCTTCCAAATGGTTTGGAAGTTATTTTGAAAGATATTTTGTATGCTCCTAATTTGACTAGGAACATTATCTTCGTTTCTTTGTTAAGACAATATGGGTATGATTTTAAATTTGTGGACAATGGTATTTGTGTTTTCATGAATAATGTCTTTTATTTAAAGCAATGCCGTCTAATGGCATTTATGAATTAGTTCATGATAACATGTTGTACCAATCAAGCACCAAGAAACTCAAAATGGATTTGAGTGAGACTTATCTTTGGCATTTTCGCCTTGGTCACATAAACAAAGACCGCATACATACACTTAAAAAAGAATGGTCTTTTGGAATCAAGTGAAGATGATTCATTTGATAAGTCTGAGTCTTGTTTACTTGGAAAGATGACCGAGGATCCTTTTAGTGGAACAAACGAAGAGGCAAAAGACTTATTGGGTATCATACATTCGGATGTATGTGGTCCTTTTAAGACAATGACAAGGAATGGTGAAAGATACTTCATTACTTTTATCGACGATTATAGTCATTATGGGTATGTGTACTTGTTAAGACACAAAGATGAAGCCTTTGAAATGTTCAAAGTCTTCCAAAATGAAGTACAAAATCAACTCGATAAAACCATCAAAGTACTTCATTCGTATAAAGGAGGTGAATACCTAAGTGATGCTTTCCGAGATCATCTTAGGAGTTGTGGGATCATCTCACAACTTACTCCACCCGGAACACCACATCATAATGGTGTGTCCAAGAGGAGGAATCAAACGCTATTGGATATGGTTCGATCTATGATGGCTAGAAGCACATTGCCTCTATCATTTTGGGGTTTCGCTTTGCTCTCCGCGGCCCGTATTCTAAATATTGCCCCAACCAAGAAAATGGACAAAATACCTTATGAAATATGGAATGGAAGGGTTCCATCATTTTCATATTTAAAGGTATGGGGTTATGAGCCTTATATCAAGAACAACACCCAAAAAAACTTGAAAGTCGATCCACTAAGTGTATCTTTGTAGGATATCCCAAGGACTCCATGGGATACTATTTCTACAATCCAACCGAGCAAAAGGTGTTCATTGCTCGAAAGGCCGAGTTCTTGGAAACTAAGTTCCTTATGGAAGATACTAGTAGAACCATGGAACTCGAGGAGGATCGAGAACCACAAGCTGATACACGTTTGGTTGACACTAGCACTCAACAAGAGGTTGTTGAGAATGATCCAATGGTTGAGCAAGACACACAAAACGTTCGCAAATCTGGTAGGATTAGTCATCCACCCGAAAGATATGGATTTTTCATGGATGGGTGCTATGTGGTAGATTCGGATGAACCCACCACATACCATGATGCAATGTCACAATCCGATTGTGACAAATGGCTAGAAGCCATGAACGTTGAGATGCAATCCATGTATGACAACCAAGTATGGGATTTGGTTGTACCACCTCTTAATTCCAAACCGGTTGGAAGTAAGTGGGTTTTCAAGAAGAAAACCGATATGCATGGAAACTTGGATACGTATAAAGCAAGACTTATGCAAAAGGTTTCACTCAAACCCAAGGGATTGACTATGATGAAACTTTTTCTCCCGTAGCAATGCTAAAGTCTATTAGGATATTGTTTGCCATAGCCGCACATTATGACTATGAGACATGGCAAATGGATGTCAAAACCGCTTTCCTAAATGGGCATCTTGAGGAAGATGTCTGCATGTTTCAACCTGAAGGTTTTGTCGATCCACAACATCCTAACGAAGTATGCAAGTTAAAGAAATCAATCTATGGATTGAAACAAGCATCTAGAAGTTGGAATCATAGTTTTGATGAAGGAGTTAAAAAATTTGGATTCATCAAAAATGGTGATGAAGCTTGTGTGTATAAGAAAGCTAGTGGGAGCATCATTACCTTCTTAGTATTGTATGTTGATGATATAATACTATTTGGGAATGACATTCCAACCATGGAAGGGGTAAAATCATGGCTTGGAAGTTGTTTTTCTATCAAGGATCTTGCTGAAGTCGCCTATATTTTGGGAATAAAGATCTATAGGGATAGATCAAGGTGGTTGATAGGTTTAAACCAAAGTGCATATATTGACAAAATCTTGAAGAGGTTCAAGATGGAGAAATCTAAGAAAGGTTTGGTACCTATTCAAAGAGGAACGATATTGAGTAGGTCTCAATGTCCAAGCTCAAAGGATGAGCAAGAGAAATTGAACAGAATCCCATACGCATCGGCTATTAGATCCATCATGTATGCAATGGTATGCACTAGACCGGATATGTCATGGCTTTAAGCATGACAAGTAGATTCCAACATAACCTGGGAAGTAGCCATTGGACGGCGGTTAAGAGTATAATGAAATACCTTAGAAGGACTAAGGATATGTTTCTAATATACGGTTCGGGTGAGGAGTAACTCGTTGTAAAGGGTTACACGGATGCGAGTTTCCAAACCGATCGAGATGATTCTAGATCACAATCGGGATATGTTTTCGTTATGAGTGATGGGGCAGTCTCTTGGAAGAGCTTAAAACAACATGTGGTAGCTTTGTCCACCACGGAATCGGAATACATCGCCGCCTCATTGGCAGCTCAAGAAGCTACGTGGACTAGAAAATTCATTGCCGACCTAGGGGTAGTCTGTACCATTTAGGACCCTCTAGAGATCTTTTGTGACAACGAGGGTGCGATTGCGCAAATCAAGGAAACTCGTGCACATCAAAAGACGAGGCACACTGAGCGGAGGTTCAACTACACAAGGGATGAAGTTGTAAAAGGAAAGATATGTATTCGCAAAGTTCACACCGATCAAAAAATTGCGGATCCACTCGCGAAGCTCCTTGAAAGGCCAAAGCATGAGGGTCATACTTGTGCCTTAGGACTTCGATATTCTAGTGATTGGATATGATCGAATTTTGTATTTGGATATCGAAACAATTGTTATTTTGACTCATTCATATGATTAGCATGTTTATATCCGTGAATAAGTTACTTATATGAAAGTAAGACTATTATGAACTTGGATTGGTGGATATTCATGGGATATGAATATAGAGCAAGGGTTGCTGCCAAGGTTCATAGATATTTATGGGTTATAAATATTGGACTGACCCGCTATCAAATGTTCCTACATGGAATCCTTGTGATTGATCATAAGTAAATTTGAGTAAAGGCGAATATCATAGTATCCTCCTCCTGAGATACATATTGGGTCTTGATATTCACCAAGTATTATACTTTGACTTAGTTCTTCGCTTCTCTGAAACATGACAGTACATAAGGCTAAGATTAGGTCTGGTACAAGGTGATTGTGAGAGACGTATGTAGTCAAGAGGGGATTTTTCCCTCTTATTCATTGAGAATGAGATGTCTAAGGCCTGAAAAGTTAAATCAACAGAGAATGATCACTCTGTGTCTTTGGATTTGGCATGACATCTGTGGCAAAAGGATAAATGATAGATGTACCTAAGTCATTTCAAGTAAGGGACTTGAAGGGGATGATGTTATTGAATGGCACTTCATCATGCGTATACGGAGTGATAATGGAACTAAATTTAAGAATACGGAGTGATAATTGAACTGAATTTAAGAATAATGTATTGGATTTCTTCTGCATTCAGAAAGGAATTCATCAGGAATTTAGTGCACCTTATGTTCCTCAACAAAATGGCGTGTCTGAAAGAAAGAATCGTACGTTGATTGAAGCAGCAAGAACGATGCTTGCTGATTCTAAGCTACCCGTTCAATTTAGGAACGAAGCTGTGAATGTTGGACTCGATATGCCCAAGACACATATTATAATTGATGTGGCTAGTATGTCATGATCTAAGTCGGGTCATACCCAATAACAAGCTAGACAAACACCAATAATATTTGTTTATATATGATATGATCATAACAAATGAATATTAACACTTATGTTATTTAGAAAAAGGGTTTCTAAATACAATGTACTTGTGTAGTGAATAAATCATATGGACGATTTATATTTTGAGAGAACTTTACATAGTGTTATTTAAGTTGGTTAAATGACAATATGTAAACCAAATTACCAAGCATGTCACCTATAAGTTTTATAACATAATTTATAAACATGTCAATTGATTGTTATAAAAATTGATAAAAATAATAACAAGAAAAGGAAGGGGGCCGCCCCCCCTCCCTCTCTCTCCTTCTCCTTATTATTTTATTATTATACTAGAGTTAGTGGAGGCATGCAATAAGTTCCATTGGTGGACTTGGGTGGTGAAGGATTTTGAAAGACTTTATTCTTTCTTTCTCTCATTTTTCTCTAACACAACACACAAGTAAAACACAAGAGCAAAACTCCTCTCAACTCCTCTTTCTCTCTTGGTGATTTCGGCTAAAGGAAGGAGCAAGAAGGAGGTGCTTTCAAGTGTAAAATCCTAGCTAATCAAGGTGTATTGTCAGAGGCTTGGGGTATGCAAGCTTGAACACCTTCCCTTTGAAGTTCTTGCCTTCCAACCATCTTCTCCTTCACCCGGATTTGATTCTTTGAAAGGTAGCTTGACATGCATGAACTTTTAGTGTCATGCATGTGTTTGATAGTATGTATTTCGTATTTGGATCTGGGCTTGGGTTTTGCATGTGTAAAATAGGTTTTATACATATCAAATTAACAAGATTTAAAACTTATTTCTGCTGCGTTTTTGGTAAAATAGCGATTTTATCACTTTGATAATCTTGTTAAAACCCAACAATGAATACAGTGTGCTACACATTGAATTGCTTAATAACTGTAAAGAGATTCAAGAAGACAAGCTATGAGCTTTTGAACAATCGTAAGCTGAACTTAAAGTATTTGGAACCGTTCGGGTGTCCGTGTACTGTATTGAATAGAGATGCTAGAAAGTTTGATGAAAAAGCTTTTGAGGGTTATTTTTTGGGACACAATTCTCCTAAGAAACGAATCTTCAATATCTCTTCTGGTTGTGTGGAAGAATGGTATCATGTTTATTGCCAAAGTTATACTGCTCCTCCAACTGGTACGGGTCCCGATTGGATGTTCGATTACGATGGGTTATTTAATTCGTTTACATCTGTAGTTGAAGAAGTACCTGAAGATTTCGTAAGATCATATTTGGAAGAACAATGTCTTCCTATTCCAAGGCCTTCTTCAGTCGATGTAGATGACTCTCCTAATGTATCAGAAATGTCAAATGAGGTTTCTGAGTCTTCCGATGAAGCTGATTTTGTTGATTCATCGTCAGTTCCATTAGATGAAGCTACAGACACAAGCGAGCCTATTCTAATTGATGATGAATCACCAACTATCTCTTTAGACACGGCAGAGGAAAATATCACCAATCTGAGTGATAACGTATCTGTACCTTCTAATCCTTCCTTAAGGATTCGTTTTAATCATCCGCAGGAACAGATAATTGGTGATGTGAACGACGGGGTTCGTACAAGACACCAATTTGCTAATGTATGTGATGAACAAGTTGAGTGTAACTTATCTCCTACTGAGGATTCGATAGTTTGTGCTTATGCGGATTTGCACTCTTCAGGCATCCTTAGTATTGCACAATACACCTGCTTTCTATCAAAGATTGAACCTACAAGTGTCACGATGGCACTCAAGGAACCATTTTAGGTGGAGGCAATGTAGGAGGAGCTGCAACAGTTTATTCGACTGGGTGTATGGGACTCAATTGATAAACCCGACCGTGTGAAAAAGTCTATTCTGACAAAATGAGTTTTTAAGTGCAAAACGGACGACCGCGGGGTAATCGTGAGAAATAAGGCACAATTGGTCGTTCTTGGTTACAATCAACAAGAAGGCATAAATAACACTGAAGTATATGATCCTGTGGCATGACTGGAGGCTATATATATTTTTATTGCCTATGCAGCCTACAAAAATTTTAAGGTTTATCAGATGGATGTGAAATTGGCGTTCTTAAACGGAGCTATTCATGAAGAAGTATATGTGAAGCAGCCTCCCGGTGTCGAGGATCCCGACTTTCCAGAGCGTGTTTATCGATTAAACAAGCTCTTTATGGTTTACATTAGGCCCCGAGAGCCTGGTACAGCACGTTAGCTGACCATCTGATTAAAAGTGGATTCACAAGGGGAACTGTGGACTGTACTTTGTTTTATAAGAGAGTATGTGATGATCTTCTCCTCGTCCAAATCTATGTGGATGACATAATTTTCGGTTCGACGAACGACAACCTGTGCAAAGATTTCGAGAAGACGACGCAAACCAAATTCGAGATGAACTCGATGGGAGAGATGAACTTTTTCTTAGGATTGCAAGTTCACCAGACCAAATACGTGAACAATGTCTTAAGCCGATTCAAGATATCCGACGGCAAAATTCCTTCGACACCTCTTCCCGTGGGTCACAATTTATCACCGGATGAATTGGAGGATACCGTAGATCCAACCCTATATCGAGCGATGATTGGATCTCTTATGTATTTTATAGCATCTCGACCTGATATCATGTTTGCTGTTAGTTTGTGTGCCAGGTACCAATCGAGTCCCCGAGTGACTCATCTGGCGGCAGTAAAACGCGTCTTACGTTATCTGAGGGGAAATCCTGACATCGGGTTGTGGTACCCCAAAGACGATAAGTTTGATCTCACTGCTTTTACTGATTCGGACTATGGAGGATACAAGATCAATTTCAAGTCTACGATATCGGGCTGTCAATTCTTAGGAGACCGACTTGTTTCCTGGCAGTGTAAGAAGCAGACGATGGTCTCAACTTCAACAACCGAAGCGGAGTATGTGGTGGCCTCGAGTTGCTACTCACAGGTTCTCTGGATCCAGCAGCATCTGCGGGATTACCGTTTGAAGTTTCTTACTACTCCTATTTACATTGACAATTCGGCCGCTATATCTATCGCCAAAAATCCGATTCACCATTCAAAAACAAAACACATTGAAATCCGATATCACTTTATACGTGATTGCTTTGAAAAGAAATTAATTTCAATTGATAAAATTCACACGGATTTTCAAAAGGCTGACCTTTAAACCAAAGCGTTTGACAAAATACATTTTCAATATTTGCTAGGTATAAATGGTTTAAAAACTTTGAAAGATATTAAAAATTTGGTTAAATCAATTTATTTTGTTTTTCTTGTTTTAGTTCAATTTTTGTTGTTTTTAGGAGGAGAAAAATAAAAAATCCAAAAAATATTGTGTTTTCAGTTTGTACAGAGAAAATTAAAAACTCCAAAAACATTCAAATATTGAAAATCCAAAAACAATGAAAAATGCTCCTCAAAATGAGTTTATAAGCAAAAAGGGAAAATGATACTACATTGATCATTTGCTCCTAAGTCCAGTAAAAAGTAAGTAATAAAAGATTATGTGCTTAATTGCATTGATGTATTGGTAGGTCTTTTAACAAACAAGTATGGACTAGTAAGTGATATAAACATAAATTGCTAAATACTCTGGGAGATTAGTCCTATAAAAGGTCTTGATAATAATGGCAGAAATGTAATAAACGGTCATACTCAAGCCTTCTAATCAATTTGAGCGGCCTTCATAAAAGCCTCAATCTTATTGAGCTTCTCAGTCGTAATCCAATCACCTCCAAACTACCCAACTGTTTCTGACCAATGGAACCCTAACAGACTAGAGTCCTACACCTCCTACCATACAACATCTCAAACGGTGGCATTCCAATCGTGGTGTGATAACTGTTATTATAAGAGAACTCGACTAACGGTAAGTGACGATCCCAGCTACCACCAAAATCTATAACACAAGCCCGCAACATATCCTCAAGAGTCTGTATGGTCCTCTCGGACTGGCCATCCGTCTGGGGGTGATAAACGGTACTAATGAGGAGTTTGGTACCCATCTCCTCATGAAACTTCTTCCAAAATCTAGAAATGATCTCACGAATTAACACCTCGGCCAGCTGCTCAGAATTAAAAGTTTCTCAAATCGGCAAGAAATGAGCGCTCTTAGTCAATCTACCAACTATTACCCAAATGGTGTCATAATTACCCCTATGAGTACGAGACAGTTTAGTCACAAAATCCATCGTAAGATGCTCCCACTTCCACTCAGGTATTTCCGGGGTTTGAAGTTTCCCGAAAGGCTTCTGGTGCTCGGTCTTAACTTGCAGACATGTCAAACACTTACTCACGTACTGAGCCACCTCATACTTCATCGCAGGCCACCAATAATTTTTCTTCAGGTCTTGGTACATCTTGGTCGCGCCTGGATGAATGGAATAGCGCGAGTTGTGTGCATCATCCAATATTTTATCCCTAAATCCCCCATAACTGGGTACCCATAAACGACCATCCTTATACTTCACCCCGTCCCCGACGTCTTGCAACAATTTTTCCTGACCCCATATACGCTCTGACATAATCCGTTCCACCTGTAAAGCCTCATTCTAAACGTTGGCTATCTGTTTCAAAATATCTGGTTTAAGAATAAGCAGATAAGATTTCACACGATTAGGTTTCGGTCTCTCCTTCCGGCTCAACGCGTCGGCTACCACGTTAGCCTTACCGGGATGGTACATAATCTCCAGATCATAATCCTTAATCAACTCCAACCACCGACGCTGACGCATATTCAATTCCTTTTGCCCGAAGAAATACTTTAAGCTCTTATGATCGGTACAGATAATACAAGGGACACCGTACAAATATTTTGCCACAACTTAAGTGCAAACACAACCGTCGCCAGCTCCAAATCATGAGTAGGATAATTCGCCTCATGAGGCTTTAACTGCCGCGAGGCATAAGCTATGACTCAGACCCGCTGCATCAGAACACACCCAAGCCCCTGGTAAGAGGCATCAGAATAAACAACCAGATCATCAGTGCTATTGGGTAAAGCTAAACATGCGTCAATCTGTTCTTTAATTCGAGAAATGCCTTCTCCTACTCGGTACCCCAAACAAACTTATCGCTCTTCTTGGTCAACTTGGTCAATGATGATGCAATTTTCGAAAAGTCAGGAATGAAGCGGCGGTATACCCCGCCAAGCCCAGAAAGCTACGGATTTCAGACGGAGACTTAGGAGATTTCCATTCATTTACTGCTTCCACCTTTGCAGGTTCAACCGAAATATCACTCGGGTTAATAACCTGACCCAAGAATTGAACCTCGCGTAACCAAAAAGAATACTTAGAAAATTTCGCGTACAACTTGTTCTTTCGTAGAGCTTCCAAAACTTTCATAAGATGACCGGCGTGATCGGATTCGCTTTTGGAATACACAAGAATGTTGTCGATGAATACAATAACCGAACGATCGAGCATCGGCCTACACACCCGGTTCATAAGATCCATGAACGCAACCGGTGCGTTGGTCAAACCAAAAGACATCATTAGTAATTCATAATGTCCATAACGAGTGCGGAAGGCAGTCTTAGGGATATCCTCCTCCTGAATTTTCAACTGATGATACCCGGACCTAAGGTTGATCTTCGAGAACCAACTAGCTCCTTGGAGCTAATCAAATAAGTTGTCGATCCTTGGTAGAGCGTACCGATTTTTCACAGTGAGTTTATTCAATTCACAGTAGTCAATGCACATCCGCATGCTACCATCCTTCTTCTTGACGAATAGTACCGGGGCACCCCAAGGTGAGATGCTCTATCGAATGAAGCCCTTGTCGAGCAAGTCTTCCAATGGAGCCATAAGTTCTTTCATTTTATTCGGTGCAGACGGTAAGGGGCTTGAGCAACGGGTTTTGCGCCCGGCACAAGGTCTATCTGGAACTCGACCTCGCGATCCGGCGGCACATCTAACAAATCATCTGGAAATACATCCGGGAAATCCTGAACAATAGGAACATCACCGACGGTAGCCACCTCAGTTTTCACGTTTATAGCATACGCTAGATACAACACGCAACTCCGCTACATCAATCTTTCTGCCTTAAGCATATATATGATATGTGGCGCCGCACCATTCCGATCACCGAAAACCGTAATTTGGCTCCCATCCGGGGCCCTAAGACGTACAAGTTTTTGACCACAAACGATCTGAGCATCAACACTTGCGAGCCAATCCATCCCAAGCACCACATCGAAACAACCAAGCGGCATCAAGTACAGCCGCACTGGAAATCTATACCCAGATAACTTGATGGAACAACCCTGGATAGCCCTAGACACGGTAACGGACTTTCCTACGGTGACCTCAACCTCAAACACATCGACTACGCGCACGGGTGATTTATTCAACGAGGAACAGAAAGCGGTAGAGACAAAACTTCTACTGCCACCCGAATCAAATAAGACCGATGCCTGTAATTTATCAAGTAAAAAGGTACCTGGGATAATATTACACTACTGCTTAGCTACACGATCACACATACGATTCCGAAAGGATGAGAAATTAAAACGGTGGAATAAAAGAGGAATAAGGAAAAAGTACCTGAAACAACGTCCGCATCATCCTTTGCCTCTCTCTTTGAGATGTTGAAGGCCCTTGCCCTGACCTTCGGCTTCTCTTCCACTTTCCCCCCTAGAGGAAGTCCCCTAATCAGACACCCCCCCCTCGCCTTGCTGGTAGGACAGTTTGATGCCAAGTGGCCGGCACCCTTGTAGCGGAAACAAGTCAACGTCGGACACCCGAAATGGGGGTGTCCAACCTTATCACATCGAAAACCGGAACCAGACACAATCTTACATTCCCCCTTGTGCGGTTTCCCACACTTCTTGCAATTACCAACCGCCACGCCCCTCTTAAATTCTGATGTCTCAGTCTTTACCCTCCCAGGCCACTTACCGTACGAATTTGAGTTCCATGTCTTCCTAGTCTCGGTCGGCGGTAACTTCTCCCTCTGATCGTATAATGTGCCTGCTAGGGCAACCAACGAGTGAAACGAGTTCATGTCGGTGGTCACCACACCCCTACGAACATCCACCGGAAGACCCTTCACATACTTCTTTAACCTCTTAGCTTCAGTAATAACCAGATCGAGACATAATCGAGCCATCGTCTTTAAACTTTATGGTATACTCCCGTTGCGACATACTACCCGCCTCCAAGGTCAAGAATTCTTGTTCAATCTTTTCTAATTCATGTGGAGGACAAAACTGATCAAGAACCAATTTCTTTAACTCATCCCACGTCATCCTCCTAATCGAACGACCACGCATAGCATGCGCCAGATTATCCCACCAACACAGTGCCTCGGAACGAAACGAGGCAGTAGCATAAGTCACCATTCATCCCCCTTGCATTTACTTACTCTCAGAACGGCCTCCATCTCCCTCACACACTGATGTGCTGCCGATGCATCCTTAGTACCATCGAAAGAAGGAGGGTCACACTTCTTAAAGTCTACATACGATCAACCCAGGGTAGATACACTAATAGTCCACACATTGTCTTCATCCCCACTCGGCACATACACCTACTCTTCCTCCTCGACCTGCGTCTCCTTACCCTTCCTTTCCTTATCCGAACATTTACCGACCAACGATTCCTCCATGGCTCTAACGACCTCAGCAACGATCTCGGGAATGGCGCTATGGAGAACCTGATAAACCTCATCCGATGTCGCGCGCATAGTAGGATCTAAGGCGGGTTTATCCCCCTCTTCATGAATCGGGGTTTCTTCCTGCTGGGGAGTAGGGATCTCACTCTCGGCTTCGGCACGTGGCTTACGACGACGACCACGAACACTAGGACGGCCTCTCTTAGCTGCACGAGTATTAACCATGACTTATCCCTACGAAGTCAGAATTTTAACACGGTCAAGTACAAGTGGCATTTAGAACATGTAAGGTAAGGGTAAACTCCTAATAACGTTGATCAGGTGTAATTAGTCGTTTACTTTACCTACCCATCCTAATCACCCCTTGTCCCTAAACACATTAGCATTCTATCTGACACTTAAACAATTAGTCACATACTAGAACTTTAAAATTCAAAGAAATGACTAACAATTAAAGTTACCTCTTGGCGTTCAGCTACTCGCGGTGGGTATATTAGTCTTTTCCCTTACAGTTCGAATCCAAGCATTAGTGGATGCTCTGATCCCTCGAACCATGGCTCTGATACCAACTTGTAAGACCCCGAATCCCGGGAATCCTACAGTTGGTATTCATACAAAATACTTACAAAAACACTTAAACTCAAAAACAGTTCATTCCATTAAAATAACCAATTCAGAGTATAATTCAGCGGATAATCGTAATTATTAAAACAAGTTCCCAAAACCCAGGAATTATGCCCAAAACCAAGTTTCAATGTATTTAATAAAACTTTAAAAGGAAAATGTTTAATATTAAAAATTCCGACTACGTATGCCCTCCACCGTTCAAGTAGCCTCTTACATGTCCAAGCGGAAACGCATCCTCCTCCTAACCTGAAACTCACACTAACAAGCACACAAAGTCAGCTTGAGCTGAGTGAGTTCAAGTTTTAAATAATTGACATCTATAACAATAATCATAATAATCATTCCAAGAGTTTTAAAATTAAATGGGATACAACAGTTAGGCCATCATCAACAATAATTAATCATCCTTATGTATATATATAAACATCCTTATAATTATATCCCTACATACATCATCAAAGTAATAACATCAGGGCTGAGAACACATACAACCCAAACACGTAACATCTCATCCAACGTATTCAAACACAAAGTAGGCATACGTAAACCTCCTTAGTCGATAACGACTAAATAACATCGCCAATTATTGGCCATACGATAATATATATACAAACATACATACAATAATATCATCCCAAGGCCTACCCTATACAACTAAGCCCATACAAAATAATTTAAACGGTTCATCAAGCAAAATCGCTTAGGTGTGCATGCTAGCCGAAAAACTTAAAAAGGGTAAAAAGGGGCATCACGAACTCACCTGACACAAGGCACGTATTCACTACGAGCTAGAGAACCCCTAAGTATCCCCAAAACTCAAACGCCTGTCGGTTTACATACAAACATTACTAATGACATCGAAAGGACTCGTTTATCCTACAAGACGTTCTAACATGGTTCGAGTTACCTAAAGCCTCGACCTCATCAAACCCAATCATAACAGCCCCCGGGGCCTTACATTCACCAACACGACCCTTAGATACCCCTGGGAATAAAGAATTCCCAAATTACCCCCGGAAGTACTAGGTGATACAAACACGTGCATTTAAGAGTTGTTTAGGCAATTAACATCCTACTCAGCCCCGTGTGGACCCAATATGATAAATTTATTGCCAAAAAGTCCACACGACGCTACACGAGTCAAATGGGGTCGGTAACTTGCAAGTACAACGCACCAACTATTCAATAAACGCGAATGCGCGCTGTACCGACCCGTTTGAGTAACCAACAATCAATTCAGCCCCAATACTTATAAAAATCATTTTCCAAAAGCTTGTACATTAAACCAAAGCTATACGAACTGAATTGGTCATCACTTACTTCATCCCTCGCGTTAAACGCAACAAATCACCATTCTAGACAACCGAAAACTAGTTTTTAATCTACAACTAGTTGACCAATCAAACGAACACCAATGGACATGATTTTTAAGTATGATGTACTAGACATGCCTAGGAGGATTTTGGTGAAAATCCTCAACCAACACAGTCCCGAAAATGTTAGAATTGACAGCCACCCGGTAAGCCTACAACACGTGATTTAACGATCAATTAGCGGTTTATTATGACCAATTAAGGTGTAAAAGACTTGGGGAAACATAGAGCTAACCTTCAATTTATGTTTTAGACATTAATCTTGGCTACACAAAAGAAAATCAAAGGTGGGGACGCTGCACAAAGTGCCGATCGGAAAAGGAGGAGTGGGGTTAGGGTTTGTTTATTATGTTATAAAAATTTTACACTCAAGACCCTCCAATTATAAAGAAGTAACATCTTGTTTGAAAAGTTAAATATTTTAACGTAACGGAAGGATGAAAAGGTCCTCGAGAAATACTGGATAACTCCCGAGAATTGTACATACTTTACAAGATTTAATTCGATAAACCGAATGTGACGGGCGTTTCAAGTATTGAATAAACCATTCAACTTCTCTGAATTGGTTTATTATCACTTGAAGGAAAATCTTACGAGTCGTTATAAGTTTCTCATGTATCCCATATTTATACAGATGATGATCAATGACTTGTAGCCTAATTTATTGAAGAATCAAAATGACGTGAGACGTTTAAGATCTTATCGAGGTCAGAGTCTGGAGGAACGACCGCGGTTTAAGCGATTGATTGGTCATCTTGCTAACATTGATTATGTAGCACCACTTAATGATCGTTGGGCTCATGATGATTCCAATTCTGAGCGTGAAGGTGGTGATGGTGGAAATGGTGGAAATGATGGTGGTGATGGTGGTCCAGGACCACATGCTGGGTTAACTTATGAACAGAAGAGAAAGTGTAAGGGTATGGAACCGATGGAAGATAAGGGGGAGAAGCCTAAAAAGCAAAGTGTTAGGAGAGGATCTGGTATTGAGATACCTAGTCAACCATCTGAGAGGTCTACTCCTATGTATCTGCTCCGGTATCTACTCCAGTTATTTCTACTTCACCTACAATTCAGAACATTTTGAGATCTCCAGTTTCAGATTTTACTCGATCTCCTACACCTGTACAAATGCCTATTTCTCCAATGCCTCCATCTATGACTTTGATTACTACTGCAAGACCTAATCCTTATTTTGGAGATGTATTGTAGACAGTGTTAGCTCGTATGCCTAAACCACAGCCGACTACTCCAGTGACTCCTGTTACACCTACACAGTTGCTTAGACCTGAGCACTCGTTTATGACAGTTACTCATCCTCAGGGTCCCTTGCAACTAGTTCATCCAAATTTCTTTGGTTTGACTCCTCAAACTCAGTGGTTCCATATGATGAATCTGTTTCATCTTCAACAGACACAAATGCAAGCTGACAGAGCTGCCCATGAGCTAGTACAACGAAATTTGTTACGACATATTAAGTTTGCTCAATGTGAAAATAGGGAACTTAGAACCCTTGTTGCTGCTCAGGGGGAGAGATTGGATAAACAAGATGAGATCATCCTTCAGCTCACTTGTAAAGATGATGAGTTGAAGAAGTTAAAGAATGATGAGGATGATCAGAATGGAACGGGGGGTGTAGATCAGCAACCAGGCGATAGTTCTGCACCGTCGGCAGGTAATAAGGCTGATATGAGTGCTGGTGGTGGGTCTGAGGGTAGTAATTTGCAGATGGTACCATACAAGGATTACACGAGAGCCAAACCGATTGACGTCATTCCAGCTAACATGATTTTATTTATGGGTATGGAGGGGGTTATATACAGTATGGTGAACGCAGATGGGATCGAAGAAGGCGAGTTTTTAGATCATTCATTGATTAAAGAGCAGATAGTCTTGCTTCTGGATCTAAAGGTAAAGGAGGTTGAAGAATTGGGTAAAAGTGTGGATGTGGATATGGAGATTGAGGAAAGTACTAATACAGGCATTCCACGTGGGAATGTGCCTGAATTTGATGAAGTAGAAGTTGAGGACGTTATTGTTGAGGAGTATCTTGAGTTTTACACCGATAACAACAACGACTCAGATATTCCATTTTTCACTACTGAACATTTCGATGCAGCAGAACGTCGCTTATGTGAAGAAATTGAGAAATGGAACAAAGCTGCTGAAACAAGTCACCTATCGGCTATAGAAAGAAAACATAAGCTTGCTTTGGAGGGTATGTTTGAGCATGACATGCAGAAAATGAACAAGATGATCGAGGCCTTTCGATATCAAGAAAAGGAGGAAGTAAAATTGGCCAAGGCTTGAGCATCGGCATGCCAGATGAAGAAGTACAAGCCTGTCAAAGATGTTAAAGGTGATTTGGTATCATGGCAGTTTAATTCTGAGCTTAAGGTATATATCATGAAATGGGAGCATGGTATTTATTATTTCAAGCGCCCACACGATATATTATCTATGCCAAGGTGGGGTGTTAGAACACTAGCCAACAGACCATTTGTGAATTGTGGGAAAGATCATTGGGCTGAGTGGTTCTACGCTCATGTATTACATGAAACCCGTTATGGTTTCAAATTCTTCAAGCCACAGGTGCCGACTCACAAGTATATAGATGAGATTGATCCGTGCACTGGCTAGAGGAAGATGATCCTACAGGTGAAGCCGCCAAAGACAATGAAGAGGGCTCCGATGAAGACATTCCCTCAGAGTTTGTTCACGTCGTTCAATTACTGGTATTATGATAATAAAACGAGTGAAGCTGTTATTGTATTTGGTTTCGGGTCAAACACGAAGACTATTCGTGTGATTGATCCGATGTGGCTGGTTAACTTATCTGAGTCTGACAACGATGCCTTAGTTACAAGTCAAATCAAATTCGCTAACGTAAGTGACTACGAACTTGCTACGCAATTTCAGATGGTGGTTCGTGTCTGTTATGCATACAAGATTCATAGTTGTGTGGATTAGAAGACGAAGATGTTCTAGCATTGAAGAAGATAAAGAGCTTGAGACGAGGGGGAGTTTGTTGATACATGTTTTGTGCGTCTCGGTCTTTATTAAGATATTAATGTAATTATCTTATATTTTGGGGCTTTAATGTAATTGTAAGCACATTCGCTCTATTGTAAGTTATATTCGTTACTTCGTAACGAATGTAACACATTCGTATTAAATCTAAGCTCATTCATTAACCTTGTTTAACGAATGAGATAACAAATGAGGGTGATTCGTTAGGGTTAAATGTATAACGAATGAGTAGAACATTCGTATGGTTTAAAGTAATGATTGACACATTCGTTAAGTGTTAACTTAACGAATGTGGTATCCCCTATAAATACCCTATAGGATATTCATTAAAAAAACAGTTCTTATTGTTCCTCTTATCATCTCGTTACTCTGCCCTAATTCACTCTCAACACACACACTACACACAATTAAAGTAATCAAGCTCAATCGTATACATACACAACGAATTCATCGATGTCATCACAATATCTAGATCCTTACCTGCTCTTTAAAAAATGAGATAGTTTAAGAGAAGATAAGTCGATTTGGTCATTTGTTTGTGGAGATAACTACTGTGAATCTTGAACCGACTGAGACAGATAAGATCGACAACTTGTGACATTCATGACAAAACGAGGTACACTATATTCATTACGTAACAAGTAAACGATAAATCGGTTAATTCGTAGTGCTTAAACGAGTAACCGACCGATACTAATTATGACCCGTATACATACTGAGGGGTCATATACGAGTTATATATATGTTATAGAGGCTAACATATTGATATTTAGGCCCCAGTACGTTTAAAACTCTTTAAACGAAAAAGGTTTCGTTTATCGATACGCTATAAGCTTAAACGCAATCGTTAATATCAAAACAAGCATTGTAGCATCCGTTAAGCCGAAAAAGATTTATAAAACACTTATATGACATGTTCTAAGCAATCCGTGAAAATATTTTGGAATTTTACAACGAGTCAGTACGTTTTTCTTATTTTACAAAAATAAGCTGAAAAACACTCGTTTTTGCGCTATTTCTCACACCCGAATTAATTTTCTTGCGAAAAACCGAACCCGAACTAAATTTGAAGAGAGCTTTTCATGTTTGGGCTTGTATAACCAAATTAATGGCCCAAAACAGCCCATTAAGGGCCATTCCTTTGTTCCGATCGGAACAGCCCACCATACTTCACATTTTTTTTTATAACTTACTCCTTAAGTCTTTATTATTCATTATAACTCATAAAATTTGAAGTCCAAGCAGCTGCAAGGTAGAACTCCAGAAACTTTCAAAAAATACATCAAAAACCTAAGGTAATTAGTGATTTTCTTTGAGTTTTAACCATGATTAACATAGTTTAACCATGAAAAATTAATCCTTGATTAGTTTTAAACATGTTTAACCATCCAAAAACCCTAAAAATCAAGTAAAACCATACATCGTTTTTACGGTTAGAAAGTTCGGTTTGAACCCGAAACCGAAACCCTAATTGTCAAGGCTGTTACATGGATGATTTATGCTTGGTTTGATGTTATATGATATGTAGATATACTGAGTTTGCAACCCGAGACCCGGAGAATCGTTTAAGCTAGCAAAATTCATCAAAAACCGACAAGGTAAACCCGTAACACTCGTTTAGGGGCTGTTTAGTATTAGGTTGTGACGTGCTTGTTGTTAGCTTGTGAAAACTTTCAGGGACATTAGGGATCATATAAATGAGTCCCTGTTCAAATTTGGTAATTTTTCGATAAACGGAGAATATTTGGTGAATTTATTTCCGTTTATGAGCGTTTATTTGGGAAAAATAGCTAAACATATTGAAAAATTATGAAACTTGGTTTTGGAGTTTAATATGTGATGGTAAGATCACTGGTAAAGTTTGGGAATCATTGGAAATGCCTAAGTATGGTTTGTGCAATCATGGTTTAACCGAATTTTAACAGCCGAAAAACGCACAAAAAGGCATTATTTTCAAAAGAGTTAGGTTCTGGAAATTTTGCAGGGGCTATGTAATAACATCGAGGCCATTTTTAAAAATTATCGGATTTTTTGGAGGTCGTTTGATATAAACGGGCCATTTATTACACGATTATAACCTATTAAATGACATTTTATAAATAAATAATTAATCATAAAATTTCTGAAAATATTTTTATAAAATTCTCCATGTCTTAATGTATTTTTACAAAAATTTACATAATTTATATATAAGTACATATTTAGTTATGATTAATCAAAGATTTAAATTATAATTGTTTTAACGAAACCGGCAGTTTTGTATTTAACGGACTGACTGGTATGTCAAAATGTCAAAAGTGGTCAAATATCATATTTTTGAATGATATTGATAAAAACGAACTTTTTACGAAAATTCCGGACAATTCGGGTGGATTGTGCGCGTTCTGTATAATCAAACCCGTGTGAAAACGGAAACGAACCCTGCGATCAAACCAGACACCGAAACCTTAAAATTCTTTCATAAATCAAATCATTTTATCAATCAATATATTTACTTAAGTTTATGTGATCCTACCTAATCCCGAAGCGTATAAACAATCAACTGGGCTAGGCTCGGGAAACGGTGAAACTGAGCCAAATCCAGTTTTAAACATTTCATAGTATACAACGTCACAATCTAAGACTATGGTCATGTTCTGGGCCTAACAGCTATACCCAGATTATCTATACAGCCCGACTTAGCTTGAACACTGTACTAGTATTAACGATACGATACCGTTTATAGGAATCAGGCTATAAACGAGGCATCTGACTTATTGATACGTAATTTCTGTGCGAACTACGATAAGGTGAGTTTCACGACCCCCCACTTTCTAAACTGTTTTACGAACTTTTGGGGTGAAAAGCATGTTTACATATACTGATATACTTGAAAACGTGTGATGATGTGGATTATCTAAGTACTAACACTTGACAAGTCCCCACAAACACAAGTGATTAACTTCGTGCCGGTGACGTGTGGATAGTACTATCGGTTTGACAAACCCAACTGACAGAGCCGGAGGGGTATGCCGGAACATATGTAAACCCAGTTGCACATTGTCATTATAATTTTACATACTGCTATGTGGTGTTAGACATAGTACATACTTGGGGCAAAGTGGCTGTTAAATGCCAACGGGAGTGCATGGGCAGTGGAGGCCATGTGTTTTAGCTCGTTTCGGTTTCACTTGTGGCTTAGTATAATACATCATACACATACATATATACATACACACTGTAAACTTTACGAACTCGTGTACTGATTTCATTGACACTCGTGAAACTTGAAACTCACCAACTAGACGTAGTTGACCCGTTTTAACATGCTTTTCAGGTAAAGCAAAAGTGGAATGATATGCTTACATGCTTGGTGTTAGAAGGAAAGTTGAATAGCTGTGAATAGACGCTGATATAATACTGAATAAGAAGCTCGTAAACCGGTTATGTGTTTTTCACCTAGTTTGTAAACATAGTACCTACCAATGTAATATGATGTAATTTAGCTGTTGAATTTCTTTATAAACAATGTGGTTGATACCAGTGTTATCTGTTACATTCCCGTATTACGCTTCCGCAACTACCTAGTCGGGGTGTGACAGAAGTTGGTATCAGAGCCATTGGTTATAAAGAATTAGGATGTCCCTTAGGATACCCTAAGATGACCGTAGGCTCGATTAACTCTGGGAATAAAATAATATTAAATAATATACACGAATGATTCTCGTGATGAACGCGAATGGACAAGTGGGTTATTATGGTCCGGAACGTAATAACGGACTTGTTTGTACGAGGAAATTCGAGAAGAAGTCGATAAACAATCGAATAGGTAAAAACAGCAGCATATGTGTATAAAATATAATAATAGATAAATATCTGTGTATATAAACGATTATTTGTGCTTATGTGTATAAATACCTGCACGTATTTTACTATGATTAATATAGAAGGATATTATTCTTATTACTAACCATTGTACAGGAATATGTCAAGATCTACTAATCGTTTACCTAATACCCTACCAACAGGGCCTGAGGAGGAGGAGGAGGATCCGGAAGAGGAAACTGGGGAGGAATCGGAGGAAATGGAAGAAGGTGCAGATGCGGTAATTCCTCACGAGGTACCCTTAGATCAACCCGACTTATCGGGTTACCGTTGTGACACCTACCCCCCTAGGGAATCCCCTAGGAATGTTGCAGGACAGGGAGCTACTAGTGCTTATCATTCACTTGTTAGAGCACCCAGATCCCCTACTCCACCTGTACAGCATACACCAGTACCCCCACCCACTATTAGAAACCGTCAGACCGCTCGCATTTCAGTGCGTCCACCTGAGCACACCTCTTCCCCACCTCGATCTACGTACCATAGGGGAGAAACATCACGTGTCCAGGTCACTGAGATACCTATTCCTACTTGGGGTTTACCCGCCCCGGTACCCGAGCCACCTCGTCATTCTGATTCAGCATGGTTTGGTTTAGCGACTGATCAGCTTTTAGAACAATCACATTCTATAACTAACCTAAACCAGCATAGACATGATATGCAAGATCACATGCGGTACATGCAGCAAGAAATCAGAATTGTGCAAAGATTCAGTGCTCACAGCCACGGGCGTCAGGATCGGGCAATGATACTACTGGGGGTATGCTTAGCGGTTAATGCGGCCCTAGTGGCTGCTGTTGTTTGGTTGTGGCTTCATGTTACAAAGAATGGATAGGACATAGTAGTCTAGTCTTATGTATATAGTCTTTTGATATCCCAGACAGCATTTTGTTACAGCGTGTTGGGCTGACTTGGGAGTTGTTTGTGGTTTAGTACTATTTCAAGCACTGGCCCTTATCGGGTTAAGTCTACATGTCACTTAGTGACAAATTTTGATACGCATATACAAGCGCTGGCCTATACCAGGTTAAGCATATGCGCTAATTTTGGATGCATATGTACAGTAATGATTATAATTAATACAAACGTGTTTTCTTTGGCATAGTTATGTGTTGTGAAATTGTAATATTGTAAAGTTGTGTTGATCATAGTGAAACGATATTGATTATTATATAATTGATTAATTTATAGAATGGCCCCGAAGAAAGCAAACCCTTTGTCTGAGGCGGAAGTGGCCGCAATGATTGCTCGTCAACTACAAGCAGTGATACCAACAATTGAAACACAAGTCACTGCAGGCATACGTGCTAACAATACTGTTAATCAACCTACGAGCACCACCACGGCCACTGTTAATACACTTCCGCCGGACACTAATGTAGCCCCGGGTGTTACTACCCCGGTGAATACTGATAATGTCATAAATAGTAATAACACTCTCCCAACTATGAATGTCACTGGGAACCCAGAACCTGTTGTGCACCCTGATAATATCCCGAACCCTGTACCGGTTGTTAACACAACTAATAATGATAACACTCAGACCAATACCGATAATAACAATAATAATAACCGAGAACCCCCGCGTCAGGAGTACTCATACAAACAATTTACATCATGTAAACCGATTGAGTTTAAGGGTATTGAAGGACCTAGCGGGCTGGTCAAATGGATAGAAAAGACCGAATCAGTAATTAATATCAGTGAGTGTCCACCGAACCGCGTGGTCAAATTTGCTACCAGTATGTTTCTAGACCAAGCGCTGATGTGGTGGAACACGGTAGTCCAAATAAGGGGACAAGATGCTATTAATCGTATGTCATGGACTGAATTAAAAACCCTCATGCTAGAGCATTTTTGTCCTAAAAGTGAGATTCAGAGGTTGGAACACGAGTTATGGAATCTGGAAATGAAAGGAGCGAACCATGTGGGATACACGAATCATTTTAACGAACTGTCCCGCTTAGTTCCGTGGTTAGTTACACCGGAAGCGAAACGAATTGAACGTTATATCTGGGGACTGACCCCTGCTGTGAGAAGTATAGTGAATTCAGTTGCCCACCCGATATTAGAAAGTGCTGTATCTCAAACGGGTGTCGTTACTTTTGATCTGATAAGAAGTGGAGTGATAAGGATGCCAGGTGAAATAACAAGTTTAAAACGAACTGATTATGGGACAAGAATGCAAGGAAACCCTCAAAACAAGCGGGCTCGTCCGAATACCCGAAGTTATGCCATGACCAGTTCTAATGTAAAACAAGAGACCTATAAAGGGACGTTACCGAAGTGCAAAAGATGTAACTTCCATCATGTGGGTGATTGCAAACCGATCATTTGTCAAAAGTGTGGAAGAACGGGACACTATGCCCCCAACTGTAGAACCCCCACCAACACTGTTAACCGTCCACCGCAATCAACTCAACTCCCTCGACCTCAACCAACCCGCCCACAACTCAACCAACAAACCCCACCTACCACGAACCTCCGTGCCTGCTATGAATGTGGTAGTACGGAACACTTTCGGAGATACTGCCCCAATTTGGACCCGGGTACAGTGAGAAGGCAGAACCAAGCACAAGCATCAACCTCCAACACAGCTAGGGGACGCGCGTTTGTATTAGGACCGGGTGAAGCGCGTCATGATCCGAATGTGGTGACAGGTACATTCTTAGTTTCGGGTCAGTATGCTTCAGTTTTGTTTGATACGGGCGCCGATAGAAGTTTCGTATCTGTTAATTTCTTACCTTTAGAAAATATGCCGGTTAGTGAACTAACAAAACCATATACTATAGAACTCGCTAACGGTAAGTCTATACTTGTTAACCGAATAGCCCGAAACTGTTCCCTTATCCAAAACGACCACCCATTCCTTATTGATTTACTTCCAGTGGAATTGGGAAGTTTCGATATTATAGTCGGTATGGACTGGCTATCTAAGTATAAAGCTGAAATTGTCTGTAAGGATAAGACCGTTAGGATACTTCTTTCGAATGATGAAGCTATGATTGTTCAAGGTGAGAAATCTGGTACGGTACTGCCTCTCATATCTCAACTTAAGGCATTGAGATATTTACGCCAAGGTTGTGCTTTATACTTGGCGAGTGTAACAG